>NC_083343.1:29246918-29885737 GCF_019175385.1 Lycium barbarum | reverse complement strand
TCAAGTCGACATAGAACCAAAGCTTATTTGGATTTATCATTAAGTTCTTTAGTTGTCTAGGTTTGGTTCTCTTATGGTTCCATTGATTTACCTTTTCAAGAATTGTGTAATAGGTGTTTGTTGGTAAAATAGTTGTTAGAGATGGACTTTAAAAAATAGGTCCCATAGGTTATTGTAAACCTTTGTACGTATCTAGATTTTTGTGGATTTTAGCAAAGCCCCATAAGAGATAGGTCGTGGTTTTTTACTATCTTCAGCAAGGAGTTTCCACGTAAAAATTAGTGTGTTGATTTACTTTATTCCGTTGCATCTTTCATAGTTATTCTAAGAACCAGATTCTTAGAGTGCATAGGAGTAGCCTGATCCTAACAAGTGGTATTTGAGCTAGACTTTTCTACAAAGGCTAGCTGATAAGTGGTGATTTCAACACTTACTAGAGTCTCTGTGCATTGTTTTTTGTATCCTTTATTAATAATATGAGGCTATTTATGGTGTATATTGCTATTATTTCTGGTATATTTAGTTATGAAGAGAATTGGGATCAAACCAAGTGAAAACAAAGAAAAGAAAATATGTGAGAAAAGACCCTTCGCGAATGCCAAGGTAGGGTCGCGAACGCGAATGTAGGGTCACGAATGCGATTGTTAGTCGGTTAATTACCCTTCACAAATGCGAGGGTACTGACGCTAATGCGAGAAGACTTCTGGGCAACTTCTTGGCAGAAATGGAAGTTCACAATTTTTGTTATCCCATACCACGTAAGACTCAATCGAGACCAATTTAGAAGACATCTTTGGCAAAAGAGACAAGTCTTGGGAGCTAGGGTTCTTACACCACACTTCGGGGTTATAGATTTTAAGATTTGGTTGAGCACTTTCTTGAACCTTTACATCATTTTCTTAATTTCTTGCTTTGTACTGAACATCACATCTAAATGTGTAGTATTTATTTCTTCACTTGAATCTTGTTTATTGGAATATTCATGATGAAAGTTTGCATTGAAACTCTTGTTTTTCTTCTATATTGAAAGATTTTTATTCTTAATGAAGTTAGTTATTGTTTCATTAATTATTCTTGTTCTTTGATGACTATTAATGGAGTAGTTAACCCTAGGAATCATCTATTTACTTTGTTTTAAACTTGGAAGATGCATACTTGGGGTTGAGAAAGATTAATTAACAAGAATTTGGGGTGTTAACCCTAATCTAACATAATCAACCTAGGGATAGGCGAACCACTTGTATCCATATTTTGGGTGTTCTTAATGCTCATAATTGCTTTAGGGATATTCTATTAGGTATTCTTGTTAGTCTTCAGAAGAAGCTCATATATAGTCACTATATGAGGCTAATCAATATATGCTCGCCATTAGTTGTAAATCATGAAATAAATTAGATAGTTACTTGAGAGTAATTTCCTTTGTTTCCATGCTTGTATCCATTCTTTCTTTCTAGGTTAGTTTACATTTCTGCATTAAACATAATTTTCTCTCTAAACCCCTTTTAAGTGTTCGTCTTAGCTGTTGTTGGTGATAATTCCTGCTTTGCTTAGTTTCCTACATATTATTCTTAGTGGGATCAACTCCGGCTCATAGTGGGGCTAATTATACTGCATACGAAGTGTATATTTCTATTTAATATAGTGGATTTTGACGTTATCAATTTTGGCGCCGTTGTGGGGGAATAATTTGGCATATTTGGGATTGTTTGAGAAATACGCTAACTTGCTTTGATCCAATCTTCTGAATATATGTGTAGTTATTTTATATATTTATTTTTTTGATTTTTATAAATGGCATCATTCAATGAAAATGGTCGGATCCTAGTTGTTCATACTTTGATGACCCATGTCCTTATAATGGAGGACCACACTCTTGGAAAAATTGTCTTTATTCTCTCGGCGGCGGGTTGTGCGTACAATCTCAAACCTATGAGTGGAGTATATGGATAGATATGGTGGTCAAAATGGCCATTTGACTAATTTTGCTTATGTGTCCCTCCCTTCTCCAAACCCCCACTATAACGATCCTATTTTTAGTTTTGATGATTACAGGGCTACGTAAGTAGAAGAATTCTCAGATGCTCAAAATAAGAGGATAATGCTCATGATGGAGGCCATTCTTGAAATGAAGAAAAGGAAAACTTGGAACTCGAGGACTTGAACAAGATCTAAATCGGAATGATGCGGCTATTCACACCTTGGAAGATCAAATTATCACACCTTGTACTTTTATGTTAGAATGCGTCATAAGTGAATCAATATGAGCCGAAGAGGTTAAGGACCTTTACAAAGATAACGATAGGTTAAAACAAGTGTTAAGGAAGTATCGTGAGGGTTAAAGGTTAAATGAATCAAGGATGTTATAACCTGTACTTTTGGGGTAAAACTAGGAGTGCTTAATATTATAAGGAGGTCGTGTTTTAAGGTAATTGATTCATATAATATTCGTATGTTAATTTTTGAAGTCAAACAATTTGTAAAACAAAAGTCAGCAAAAGCGATCATAAGTTACGTTCATAATTTAGTGAAATTTAGGTCTAATGTCACTGAGCTTTTGTCCCAATATAGTTGGAGTTACGGGGTGATCCACCCACCAAATTGAAGGTCTACGAGTCTAGTGTCCAACACATTAAACTGTTTGTCGATACGAAGTCGGGGTAGAGAGATATTCACATTTTTGCGAGATTGCACATGCAGCCCTTTTGGGACCCAGTTGAGGCGGTGGAAGTTTCTTGGTTCTCTGTAATGCGGTGGACTTCTATTTTGAATTATTTTTTACCATACCAGATCCCAGACAACCCCTAAACTCTCTCTAAACATTCCCTCATGATTGAAGAGTGAATCTAAGGCCAAACTACCCAAGGCTATCATCAAAAGTCTCATAGAACTAGCAGGGAGCGCTTCTATGGCGTTGTTGTTGTCTTGAGGGTTCCTTTAAGTTGAAGAAAGATTTGGTTGAAGGTTATTGTTTCTGTTTGAGGTAAAGTATCTCCTCTTCCACATGCATTTGAGTTCATATGAGTTGTAGCTAGATTGTTTGGTTGAGAACTTGTGAAATAAAGGTTGGAAATTGTATATGATGTAGTTGTGAGTTGCTGGACTGTTTTGAAATTGTTTTAAGTTAATTTGTGGCTGGTTTTCGAGATTTAAGGTAATCTTTTTTCTTCTTCATGTATAAGAGTTAGTTTAGGTTCTTGACATGCTGGATGGTTGAAAGCATGCAAGATGTCGACTAGAAGTTGTAAACTCAATATTAAATATTATTGTGTTTTGTTTTGTTTTATTGGGTTGTTTGGCTGTGTTGTGGTGCTGGAAGTATATAGTTGAAGATTGTATGCAATTCTTGTTGTTTTTATGGAGTTGGGAAAGTAACGAAAACGGGGGAGATGGTGTCGATTTTATATAGAATGAACTTGCCGCTCGATTGGGGATTGTTGAACCACTCGTAAATAACGTTAGTATCCTTATTGTTGGTTGTAGACTTAGGCGTGAACGAGGTTGATTCTGGCTTGATACATCGTGGTTCGATATAAGGTATGTTAAGGCTAAATTTCCCTCTTTTTGCATGTTCTAAATTGAACGAAACGTAATCGAACGCTCCTTTCCAAATATGGCTATACTCTTAGTAATAGATCGTTATGATCATTTTTCACATCTATGATTCATAAGTACCTTATGTCTTGTTTTCTTTGGTTGAAAATGGAAAGTATGATGTCATGTTAGTCACATAATGATAGTCGAAGGTGTAACGACCTTACATCACTCTGTTACACTCATAAGGTGTTCTAATGACCTTCTGATCTTCATGCATCCATATATGTATATATGTATCTTGATGGCGTTATATATGTGTATATGTATAGTACGTAACACCACTGATCAGTTGGTTATTATGATGAAGATGGTGATGTCCACAGAGGCCCTATGACGCTATATGCACGTATATGTGGTATATGTATCTTGTTGGCGTTATATACACGTATACGGTATTATGCATATCATGGACCACAGTGGCAATCTGAGTTACAGGTTGATCCTTCTTGACTCTCTTTACATTGATGTCCTTGTTTATGTCCTTATCTGCCTTACATACTAGGTACATTATTCGTACTGGTGCCCCTTTGACGGGGGCACTGCATTTCATGCCTGCAGGTTCTGGTAGACAGATTGACGGACCTACTCAGAAGGTGATTTGGCTCAGCGGTGGATTGGTGCACTCCGCTTGTTCTGGAGTTGCCATTTGAGTCGGTATGATCCTATGTATATGATATGGGTATGGCGGGGCCTTGTCCCGACTTTATGATGGTTATGTTATTCTTAGAGGCTTGTGGACAGATATCCTATGGGTAAATGATTTTGTACGACCTTGTCAGCCCGACTATATACTTATATGTGTCATTTTGGGATGTATGTAATTGTATATCTTTCTATATTTATTCAGAATGATACATGGTGCCCTTGACAATCCATTTTCATATTAAGTTGGTTGTTGAGTGACATACGTGGGTGCTCGATAAGTAAGGCCGGGTGCCGGTCTTGCCCCTCCGGTTTGGGGTGTGACACAAATGAAAGCATTGGTAAGGCTCATAACACTCACCAACTTGAGAGTATTGAAAAAGGTCAAGAAAAGTCCAAATTCGAGAAATGAGCTTCATGGCGAGGAATCAAGAATTGAACAGCCGCCAACCAACTACATGCTCATTGGAGATGCAGAAAAAGAAAAGGAATTAGAGTCAATCAGTGTCATGAAAAATATGGTTGATGATGACTCTTGTTCAGGGGAAAAGTGGATGTCAACATCAAGACAAGATTGCAAGTTGGGAGCATAAAAGTCTCATTCCAAGCATTTTTCAACATTGGATTTATTTGGTGATATGGGAATTGAACCACATAAATCCATGTTGGATGGAGACGAAGAAAGACAAGAGTTGTTCATCTTGAAATTTCAGAACCCAAGAAGGCAAAATGACATTCCTCACATGAAAGACTAGAAGTGCAAAATGAAGAAATTGGTGTTTGGCTTGTTCATATACATACCACCCCCACCGCTCGTGGTCACAAACTTAAGTCCAAGTTAGATGCCCAATTCATAAGCTCCAAATAGAGAAAAAAACGGTAAAGTTGGTAACCATCGTGTCGTGACATTAAATCAAGCGTTTGGTGAGGGGCAACCCATTGTTTTCAAAATTTTAGGTCGTTTTTTGAAATTTTCTTTTATAGAATAGTTTATTCTATTATTTTTGACTATTTGCAAAGTTTCAAAAATTTTGGTGTTGATTTGAGCAGGTCGGGGTGTCGAAACAGCCCAAAACCAGTAGCTGTTGAAAATTACATTAACTAAAGCAGACAGGCTTCATCATGAACATAACCTCTTAACTGAGAAAGAGGTGACGCAATTTTTTCCCTTCGCGATCACATAACAGTGTCGCGAATGCGGTGCTTTCACTGGGCCCAAGTATTGAAAAGTTCAAAAGTCAGAAATTAATCCTTCATTTTGGCCAAAGCCAGAAATGCTGCTCCTAATTCCCCTAACTCCCAATCATCTCAAATTCCCCAATTTTCCATAGTCATAGTGATCTTCCAATTGAAATTTCTAAGGTATGTTTGCTCACTCTCTTGTTACTTGAAGTGTTTCCTCTTCTTTTTGTGCTAATAGTATAAAAGCTAGCCATGTTCTTCCATACTCAGGGTTGAGATTTTAAGTTTTGATCGTGAATCTTGTGTGAGAAATTGTTCTTGCTAGCCGGGTGAAGTTGGCATTGAGTGTGAGAGTTTATTATTGACAAAATTTGGGGAACAACGTGTGCTAAAATGGACTGTGATGGGAAAATAAAAACTATGTCTGCCATCTGTTTGGAAAAATGCTTCTAAGAATTCTGAACTGGGCAAAGAAGATAACCTTCGCGAATGCAAAGGGAAACTTTATGAGAAAAAAAATTTGCTCTTCGCGAACGCAAATGTCTGGCTGGGAACCCGAAGAGCAATAACTAGCAGTCCCAAAATTATTCAAAATAGTAGTTTTGCACAATTTGGGCTGGGAACTTATTTGACCCATATCTTTGGCCTCTATACCTCATAATACATTGATTTAATTAACCATACAAGTGTTTGACATGTTTGCTCCTTTTGTAGGTACTTTGGGCATAAAATGGCCGCTGAAATCTATGAAATTGAGCAGGAAAATGTCCCTCAAGTTGAGAAAGAGGAACCCTTTAACCATGAAAAGTTCTTATCTGCTTAATGTCAATGAAAATACGATGAAATCTTGTCCAAAACCATCGTCAGGGAAAGAGGCATAAACATGGAAAAAGTTGAACATTTAATGCCGAAATTCTACACAAGATTGGTAGAAAGTGGGTGGATATTCTTTGCTCCTCAACCAAATGATGCCAACTACACAGTGGTACTAGAATTTTATGCAAATACCACCAGAATTGACTTACAAGAACCCTTAGTTACCACTGTCCAGGGTGTACAAATCAGCTTCAAATCGGAGATAATCAATGCAATTTATGGTCTTCCTCATGCTGATAATGAGACTTACAAAGATAGGTGTAAATAAAATGAAAACTAATGGTTGGTGGACAAATTGCATGACGGGGAGACTCCGAAGTGGTTGACATTGCACAAAGGGGTTAATTCCCATGACTTCACTACTGAGCAAAGACTTGGCTCTCGATTATCTATGCGAGGATCATGCCTTCCACAAATGACACTGATGTGACACCTGAAAGGACACAGGTAATTGATGCGATCATGGATGGCATGCCTGTGAACATGGGATGACACATCATCATAGAGATCGAGGATGCAACCATTAGGAGGTTCAGAAGCTTGTTCTTTCCATCACTGATGGGGTGTTGAAACACCCAAATGATGATGAGAGAGAACTAGGAAAGCCGATGATCCATCCACTGCTGAAAAGGGGTCCAAGGACAAGAAGAAAAAGAGGAAGATTGACGTATTGTCTTCTTCATTTGGGGAGTTCACACAGACCACCACTTATTTTGAAGGACCCTCCGTAGCTGCAGCCGTGTTATGTGACTCCATGGGACCACTCCAGTTTGGTCCTCATACCATGTGTCACCTCTCCAGTCAGATACATGGAGTGGATGCACATATTAGTCAGCTTTTAGCTGGTCTTTCTACTGGATGATCTGGGGCTCGACAATCTACTGGCACTGATGCCCCACTATCTCTGGAGGACATTGTTGCAGAGCAAAAAGCAATAACTGGAAAGATGGAAATCATGAACACCAGGCTAGATAATATGAGCCGCAGGTAAGGGAAGATTGTTGTTTTTTTTGGTTGATGAAATGACAATTAATAATAAAAAAAATCTTCCCTTACCTGCGGCTCATATTATCTAGCCTGGTGTTCATGATTTCCATCTATCCAGTTATTGCTTTGTCCTCTGTAACAATGTCCTCCAGAGATGGTGGGGGCATCAGTGCCAGCAGATGGTCGAGTATGAAAAGCGGAAAAAAAAGTTTAGGGAGTATGAAAAGAAAAGGGCAAGTTCCTGAAAAAGATGACGGATAAGCTGAAGTGGTTTTGTGGTTCGAATGACTTAGATGATCAAGATGATGAGGAAGATATACAACTCAATTTTCCCTCTATCTCCAGCTCCAATTGAGGCACATTTTAGCAATGTTTAGCATTTCCCATCGTCTGCCAGTCTGATGCAGACTTCAGGTAGCCCCACAAACTATTTTATGTTTTGTTTTGATAATGTGCGGTGAGGATACTGAAATATTTTTAGTTGGGGTGGCATATGGTAGCATACTGTATTTCTTTATGTTGACTTATGCCCTTGTCAGGTTTTTAGTTTATGTATAGATATTGTGTGTCCTTGTCGGGCTTTTAGTTTATGTATGGATGTTGTGTGCGCTTGTCTGGCTTATTTTGTGAGTGTTGGTGTAATTTTGGATTAGTCACTTTTTTGTTTTTTTTTCTTTATTAGCTTTTAGTCTTTTAGTTTATATGTAGGTGCCCTTCCGAGCAAAAATGTGGAAACTTGTGGTTTGTTTGATACTACTAGAGTTAGTCTCTTGCATGGCTGCCGAGCTGGAGCCATAAACAATCAAATTTATGCCTTGTCTTTCCGGAGAGCCTCCAAGTGCTCAAAGTCTATCCATTATCGAATTCTAAGTTAGAAATAAGTAACAACGATACCCATAGTGATATACTATCGTTCTAATAAAAAACAACTGAGAAAAGGGGAAAAACGGGCCCACAAGGGTAAAACGGGTATTTCAAAGATGAAATAGGTAACCCAATGTTCTAGAAGTTTAATTCTACTCTCCAATTGCTAAATTAGCTCAAGAATTAGTGAATTTCATCATTGAAGTCAAAACCCCCAATTCGGGTATAAACCCTACCTTTTAATCCTTTAATTCATCAACTATAATGGAAGATTCAAGCCTATTGGTCACTAATTCATCAAATTCCATGTTTATATTGGTCAAATCTATCAACAAATCACATCTTGGAAGACTAAATATCAAATAAAGAAGTAAAAGTAAAAACCCATCATCTTCCTTAAGTTATATAATTTTTCTACCATGGATTCATGCTTAAGAAAGGTAAATAGATGAAATCAAGGTTAGAGAACTTACCCTCAAGAAGAATCTGCTTAGAACCTCTTCAATTCGCCTTAAAGACACTTAGGAATAATCAATGTAGGAATAGGAAATGAAGGGTTTTATTTAGCATTAAATAGGATCTCCTCACTTGTTACAGCGTATCCACTGTGCGAATTCCACGAATCCTCTCAGCTCGCGCCAGCGACCAGGCCTCGCCGAGGCGGGTCCGCTAAGGCACACAAGGCCTTACCGTAGTGAGGTAACAGACACCAGCAGATTGCTGGTTTTTCACTATCTCATTCCCAACACCTGACAATCACCGGATATCTCCAAGATGCAAACCAGATATGAAATCATACATAAGAACATACTGCAAACTCACTCATGATCTCGTAATTCCTAATAGGGGTCTATTTGACTGGGTCAACACCTAATGGCCAGAGACCAACTTTCCAACCAATAACTCAAAATGCTCCCGAGTGCCTTGGAATCCGAACTGAACATCCACCAAGTCATAATTGACCATTCGGAACTCTCGGAATTGATGTATTTTCGAAAAAGGTCCATTTACCCAAAAGTCAACTATTACACCCCGTATCTTCGAAAAGCACTTATCAAATTTGAAACATAGGTACGTTGAGTTAGGGTTAAGTAAAACCAATTTGGAATATAAGGAGCAAGAATTATTAAGTATATTTAATAAGTGAAGGATGTATATAAGATATACCGGAAGGTTTTATAAGGAAATGAGTGGAAGAAATGAAGTAGTACGACTTCGGAGAAAGGATGGGTAATGTTTTGTGTGAAAATTTTGGTCCAACTTGGGGGACGCATATCTCTTAGCATATGAAGTGTTATAAGGTGAAACAAAAGCCTAAAATGAAGTTCGTCGAGTCTAGTTTCCAACGCAACAAACCGAACGTCGATAGAATATTGGAGTAGAGAATTATGGACGTTACAAGTTTAGCTGCCAGAGCAGAAACGCGTGCTACAGTACTGCTACAGTACTGCTTGCGACAGTACTGCTACAGTAAAATGCTACGGTGACCCGACCCGAATTTGACCCTTATAAAAAGATTAAAAACCCATTTTTTTTCACTAGATTTGCCCAGAAATTTCCAGAAAATTGAAGAGAGAGAGAGGGGGGATCACAAAGTGAGCAATTTTTAAGCGAGGAGTATTAATCGAAGCTCAGATAAACGCATGGATGTGATTCTAGTATGATTTTGCGGTGGATTCAAGGTAGATATTGAAGATATCTCTGTTTTAACAAGAAATAAGGTGTGAATCTCCTATTATTAATGTTAATTTTGGTTTATTTACGGAGATGAAGTCGTTAAATAATTGTATAGCGAGTTGGTTGGTTGTGGAAATTGGGAAAACATCGTGTGGGATGTTTTATGGTACATATTGGTGTTGGAAGTGATGTGATTGTCGTTGTTGTTGTTGTTGTTGTTGGTTGCTGAATTATAATTTCGGGCTAGGCATATAAACAGGGGAGATGCTGCCGAAATTTCAGCAGATTCTAGAAAGAATTAAATTGAAGGCTTAAGATGAGCGTATGATATTGAGCCTAATAATAGTATGAATGGTTTATATGTAGATTTACGAGCTTGGAAGGATAAACGTTGAACGACTAAGGCAACCAAAAGGTATGTTAAGGCTCGTCCCTTTCTTTCAAAGGCATGATCCCTAGGTTATGATTTCATAAATGTTTCCATATTTTCCTCGTTATCAAAAGTTAAAAGTCTATGATTCCAAGACATGATTTCCTTCCTGATAACCCGTAAATGTTTTCCAAAATGTCCGTATTTTTCCAAAACAAAGGTTTATGATTTTATAAGCTTTTATGACTACAACGACGGACATGCTTTTGTAATGAAAACGATGATGTCAAAGATGAGAATATGTCTACGATGATTATGATGAGAATGGTTTCATGTTTGAAAGTCTCAAGTTGTGGATTCAATATGAATATGAGAATATTGAGCTAGTTCTTGATCCTCAATTTCATTCCATGGTAATGACTCTATTTTCTAAGGACTTCCTTCAAGGTGAGATAAAGCGATGATGATTATTCCATAATATAATCGGGGGTTACCCACCTTACGTCACTCCGATAGAGACATAACTTTCCTTAGGCTCTCCTGCATGCTGCTTATATGATATATGTATATGATATATGTATATGTATATGGAGAATATGGGGAAAGAGGGCCAGAGCGCTATAGACGCGTATCCACCTGATCAGTTGGTATTAAATGACATGATATCTTCCCGGACGCGGGATGCCCGGACGCGGGACATATGTGGCTAAATAGATCGGAGCCGATGCCTCGGCAATATGATATGTTCTATTTTCTATATACATGAACAAGAAATGTTTTTCGAAGAAAGCATTACTATGGATATATATATATATATATATATATATATATATATATATATGTGGATCGGGCTGCACGTTCCACAGCACTAAGCATGCAGGGTACCGGCCTAAAAGGCACTCATATGTACAGGTTACTCTTTTATCTTATGACATGCTCTATATTTCCATCCTGTTATTATTCATACTTTACATCCCTTACTATGTTACTATTCACGCCTTACATACTCGGTACATTACTCGTACTGACATCCCTTCTTGTGGACGCTGCGTTCATGCCCGCAGGATCAGGTAGCCAGTAGGACGATCCATCGCAGTAGGACCTCTCCTCAGCAGCAGTCAGTACGCTCCATTGATCCGGAGCTACAACCCTTTTGGTATACTATTCGGTTCCGTACATATATGGGTATGGCAGGGTCTTGTCCTGTCATTGCTACAGTTTGTACTCCATAGAGGTCTGTAGACAGTGATATGTAGTCGTGATGTTATGCAGCCCCATCAACACTAATTTTGCTGTACAGTATATATGTGTGGCGGCTAAATCGGCTCACATGTTATTCTCAGTGTTTATACTTATATGTATACGTTGGCCGTGAGTTCCCGGTACGGTGTTTCTTATGTTGATTGTTCAGGAGACAGTCCAGCTCAGTTACAGATTGTATCTGGGCCCAGGATACTCAGTGAGCAGTAAATGCAAGCATAGGAGTGCTTGGCCAGTAGTGGTAGAGCACTTGTTACAGCCCATCAGTTTGGGTCGTGACATAAACTATTAGTCAATCGATTTTTACTTTAAGGCTCTATCTCTCTTAAGTCATCATAAACTCGCTTGACTACCTCGGGAACCGTGCCACCCATCCCCATGGGTCAAAATTGTACTAATTGGGCTCAGAGAAGGGTCAACGGGGGTAAATAGGTCAAAAGCACTATAGCGACCAAACGGGCCGTTACATTAGATACCGATTAAACAATCGCTCGTCTTCTAGTGACAACGAAAGGAACGAGGAAAGGTACCTGAGTCAGCAAACAAATGGGGATATCTGGAACGCATATCAGACTTGGTCTCCGATATGGCCTCTTCAATAGGACAGTGCTTCCATTGCACCTTAACATAAGCTATCTTCTTAGACCTCAACTTTCTCACCTGCATATCCAAGATCGCTATAGGCTCCTTCTCATAAGACAAATTTTCATCAAGTAACACAGAGTCCCAATGAATGATATAAGACCCGTCTGAATGGTACCTCTTCAGCAAAGAAACATGGAATACCGGATGAACATCTGACAGGCCTGGTGGAAAGGCTAACTCCTAAGCAACAATACCAACACGACTGAGAATCTTAAATGGACCAATGTACCTCGGGCTTAACTTGCCCCTCTTCCTAAATCGCATCACACCTTTCATGGGTGAAATCTTCAAAAGAATCTGCTCACCCTCCATAAACTCTAAATCTCGAACCTTCCGGTCAGCATACATCTTTTGCCTATGCTGAGTTGCCAGAAGCTTTTCCTGAATAAGCTTCACCTTGTCCAAAGACTCCCTCAGCAAATCTGTACCCCAAGGTCGAATCTCAAAAGCATTAAACTACCCAATAAGAGAATGACACCTCCTACCATATAAGGCCTCAAATGCTATTATTGTACATGAACTCTGTCAAGGGGATGAACTGGTCCCAATGGCCACCAAAATCAATAACACAGGCTCTCAACATATCCTTAAGCACCTGAGTATCTCAGTGCTAAGATCTAACTGAGTACCTAACTCATCCTCCAAGGTCTTCCAAAAATGGGAGGTAAACTGAGTGCCTCAATCAGAAAAAGTAGAAATAGGAATCCCGTGCAATCGCACTATCTTTTAGATGTAAATCCTGGCCAACTTCTCTACATTATAAGTAACCTGAACTGGGATGAAATGAGCAGATTTAGTCAATCAATCAACACTAACCCAAACTAAATCGAACTTACCCAAGGTCTTCGGAAGACCCACAACAAAATCCATGAAAATCCTCTCCTACTTCCACTTGGGAATGGGCATCCTCTAAAGCACCCCACTAGGTCTCAAGTGCTCATACTTGACTTGTTAGAAATTCAAACACTGAGCAAAAAATCTGCAATATCTCTGTTCATTCGGCCCCATCAGTAGTGCTGTCCCATATCACGATACATCTTAGTCGCACTTAGATGAATAGAATACTTGGAACTATGAGCCTCCTCTAATATCAAGAGAATCAGACCACCTACACGAGGAACGCACACACGTCCCTTGATCCTCAAAATCCCCTCATCATCAAGCACGACCTCCTTGGCCTCACCACTCAACACCTTATCACAAATCTTACATAATTGGGCATCCTTAAATTGTCGTGCCCTGATTTGATTCAAAAGATATGACCTCACCTCAACACATGCTATATCCCTGACCGGATCCAAAATATCAAGTCGCACAAGACTGTTAGCCAGAGTCTGAACTTTCATGGCTAAAGGACGCTCTGAAGCAATCAACCGAGCTAAACTACCTATACTCACTGCCTTTCGGATCAATGCATCAGCTACCACATTAGCTTTGCCCGAATGGTAAAGAATAGTGATATCATAATCCTTAAGTAGCTCCATCCATCTACTTTATCTAGAATTGAGATCCCTCTGACTGAACACGTGCTATTGGCATTACAATGGACCCCATACAAATAATGCTTCCAAATCTTCAGAGCGAAGACTACCACTGCCAACTCCAAATCATGAGTAGGGTAGTTTTTCTCGTGAATCTTCAACTGCCTAGAAGCACAGGCAATGACCTTGCCCTCTTGCAGCAACATGGCGCCCAAACCAACACGGGACGCATCACAATAAACTGAGAATTTCTTACCCTCCATGGGTAATACCAAAATCGATGATGTAGTCAACAATTTCTTGAGCTTTTGGAAGCTCTCTTCACAAGCATCGGACCACTGAAAAGAAACCTCCTTTTGAGTCAATCGAGTCAGGTGAGAAGTAATAGAAGCAAACCCTTTCACAAAACGACGGTAGTAACTAGACAAACCCACGAAGCTACGAATCTCAGTCACTGAAGTGGGCCTCACCTAATCTCTAATAGCCTCAATCTTCTTGGGGTCAACCATAATCCCTTCCTCTGACACCACGTGGCTAAGGAATGCCACTGACTCAAGCCAAAACTCACACTTAGAAAACTTGGCATAAAGCTCTTTCTATTTCAATAACCCAAGGACAATCCTCAAATGACACTCGTGCTCTTCCTTACTCTTCGAATATACCAAAAATATCATCGATGAAGACTATGACGAAGGAATCCAAATATGACTTGAAAATGTCATTTATCAAATCCATGAAAGCTGCGGGGGCATTCATAAGCCCAAAAAGACATAACAAAAAACTCGTGATGACCATAACGATTCCTAAAGGCCATCTTCGAAATATCCTGATACACCCCGTCTTTCGCATACGTTAAGGTTTCATTTTTAGACGATTGTCGAAGGTTTGTACTGGAAATAATTTGGGAAGTTGTGTATGAGGACTACTGTTACACCTCAAAAAATCTTCCGTTGGTACGCAAGTGAATGAACTAGTGATGAGTACGAGTGTACGATATTTCCGCGAGTAAGAAATAACATTTGATGACCCTAAGTGAGATTCCGAAGGCAATCGCAATGAGAGAGAGGTTATGCTCCATAATGAATAATTATAGGTTTTGGAAATGTGAAAAGTTGCAAGTTTGCATTCTGGCCAGTTGGTCGTGAAATGAAATACGGACCGTAAAGTGGTATACGGTCTGTAAACTGCCATGTCGTATTTTGGCTTCCAAAACTTCAACATTCTGCCAAATGAGCAAATGGTTAAAAACGACCCAAAATACGGACCGTAAAGTGGTTTACGGCCCGTAAACTGCGTCCGTCAATCACCACATCTCAGTTTGAGTTTCTGGTTCTGATATGATTAAATAAGACCACGAAGGACGGTCCGTAAACTGGAATACGGACCATAAACCAAGTTTATGACCACTGTGCACTTCAAATCAGATTTTTAAGTCATTAAATAAGGGGACCAAGGATTATTTCATTTCACTTCTACATCACACCCCTTCTCTCTAGAACATCTCTCTACATATATTCCACAAGAATTCAAGGATATTTTGTGATCAACAACATAAATCAAGGGAATCAAGTGTAAGAAAACCATCAACATCATCCAAGGTCAAGAAATCCAAATGGAGATAAACTAGGGTTTTGCTCAAAGTGGAGTATTATCAACTAAAGCTTGTTCCTACAACATTTAAGGTAGGATTCATGATATTTCTATATTGTTTAAGGTAGTTAAGAGTTGAAATACTTGGATTGTAGAAGAGTATAGAAAAATGAGTCATGAATATGGAATAGTGTCATTTTGAGAAATAGTATGAATTGAGCTATGGGTCTTGATGTATTGTGATGTAAATATGATATAAATGATGTTGAGAACATGAGATGAACAATGTATGTAAATGGACGTCGTGTGTGTTATGGCCATGGTTATGGATGAATTGAATGTAAGTCTAGAAATATGGATAATGTGAATGAGTAATAGCTGTTGTTATGGCATCGTGAATTTATTATTGACGTTTAGGAGTTGAGATACGTTATGGAGGAGATGCTGTCCGATTTTCTCTAGCTTTAGTCATATATGCTAGCTATCGATTCTAATGATAGTATGACTTCAATGAAGGTAGAAACGCTAGCATTGGAGGAGAACGTGCAAGTGTAGAATAGTGCAACGGAAAGGTATGTAAGGCTAACCCTTCTTTCATGAAGCATGGTCCTTTGGCCAATCATCTAAATCTTCTACGAGCTTATGATGTTCTCCAAATGCTTCTACCTTCAGAGCTACTAAGCTTATGATTCTCGATATGCTACGATTGTACTAAATTCCTCGTATGACGAGTAGGCCTATTAAGGCAAATGTGACGAGTGACGATAATAGTGATAATGATATCGATGACGATAATGATGACAATGATGATAATTATGTTAATAGAAATGATGCTTATGAGCTAGTATATGTATGACTATTATGTAACCCCGAGCTTATGAGGCCGGGCACGATATGTAAATAAGTATGTATACGATTACGAAACACGCGCACACCTCGACAGATTGTACGGATAACCCTGACGCGTTGTTAGGGCCAGGTAGATGTAACCCTGAAGCCTTGGTAGGGCCAGGTAGATGTAACCTTGAAGCCTTGGTAGGGCCAGGTATGAGTAACCTTGAGCCTTGGTTGGCCAAGTATGTATGAAACACCGATCCTACGTGGTCGGGTATGCTATGTAATTGCTATGTATATGATATGATTGTGTATATGACGTGAATATGAATATGATACGACTATGTATATGAATGTGAATAAGGGCATGTATACGAATCCAAGCACAATTATGGTATGGGTGCTATTATGGAATACCGATAATGATGTATGTACACAAATACGTATTAGCAATGGAAAGTTCCTATGAAAGACAAGTAAGTGAATATGACGATGATATTGCCATCTCCCATCCTACGCTATTTCTTATGTTGCTATTTATGCTTCTATATTGATATTGATCATGCTTTACATACTCAGTACATTTTTCATACTGACGTCCTTTTGTTTGTGGACGCTGCGTCATGCCCGCAGGTGCACAGGGAGACAGGCTTGATCCATAGCTGCTTACTCAGAGATTACATAGCAGAGCTCCATTTCATTCGGAGCCATAACTTTTGGGTACTTATTCTTTTGTGTATATAATTATGGGCTTAACGGGGTTCTGTCCCGCTCATGTGATATGCTATACTCTTCTTAGAGGCTCGTAGTCACGTGTATATGGTTAGATATGTCCGGCCTTGTCGGCCTATATTTTGTATGTATTTTGATAACCTCGTCGGCTTATGTACATTGATGTGGCATAGATGTCAATGATGATTTAATGATGTTGCCGTCCAATGGGACTAGCGTGATTGAAGAAAGGAAATGCATGTTTAATCGTATGGCTCACCTAGATGTAAGTAAATGTATAAGCCAAGGGTGCCCGGGTGGGCTAGCACCGGGTGCTCGTCGCGGCCCTCTAGACGGGTCGTGACAAAAGTGGTATTAGAGCAGTTCAGTCATAGGGTGTGTCTACGAGCCGTGTCTAGTAGAGTCTTGATTATGGGTGTGTTGCGCGCCACACTTATAAACAAGAAGCTGCGGACATGTTAGGAATAAATGACCTTCTTGCTTCATAAGAATCGTGCGATAGAGCTATGATGTAAGAAATTCTTGTTCCTTAATCGTGTGTTGTGTATTTCAAAAATGCCTGTAAAGAGAAAGGCTACAGCAGCCCAAAAGGTCAAGACGGTGGCAGAAAAGTGGGCTGAAAGAGCACCGCCACTGGTAGTAGAGGAAAGTGAGTCCCAGAGTGCGGCTCAATCCCAGTCCTCAGGTTCAGTGCCTATATTACAGGAGCGTGAGGGAGCCTCAGCCCCAGCTCCAGCACTTCCAGCTCCTCCACCGGATGCTTCGGGCCAAGATGTGAAAGAGGCCATTAATTTGCTGACTCAATTGGTTGCGGCCCAGACTCAAAGGCAAAGTTCAGGGCAAGGTGATAGGGTTGTTAGTGCAAGGGCCCGTGACTTCATTACTTTTAACCCTCCGAAATTCTTTGGGTCAAAGCCGGAAGAGGACCTTCAGGATTTCATTGATGGTATGTTGAGGATGCTTCGATTGATACATGCTTCGGACACCGAATCGGTGGAGTTAGCGTCATATAGATTGAGAGATGTCTCGATCCAATGGTATACAGTCTGGATGGCTTCACGAGGAGCCAATGCACCTCCCCCGGTATGGCAAGAGTTTGTTGATGCTTTTCTTCGACATTACATGCCTCCAGAAGTTCGCTGAGCTAGAGCCGATAAGTTCTTAAATTTGAGGCAAGGTAGCATGAGTGCTCTAGAGTATAGTCTCGGCTTCAATTCCTTGACTAGGTATGCTTCGGCCATGGTAGCGGATATAGGTGACCGGGTACACCGATTTGTGAAAGGCCTAGGGCCACATTTGATGGATAGATGCTTGACTGCGTCCCTTCAGGACGGTATGGATATTGCGCGCATTCAGGCCCATGCTCAGAACTTAGAAGAAAGCTTGCAACAGCAAAGAAGTGAACGCGAGCAAGATAGGGGCCATAGCAAGAGGGTCAGATCTTCAGGTCCGATGAGTGAGTTTAGGGGCGGGCACAGGCAACAGAAGGCCAAGCACTTAGGTTATTCTATGTCTAGTGCGCCTCCATGGTTTTCAGGCCAGAGATTCGACAGATCTACTCGTGCCGGGCCGAGTCAGAGTTATTCGGGGTCTCAGTTCTGAGATGATTCGGGTCAGGCAAGGCCACCCGCACTACGATGTTCCCAGTGTGGGAAGTTACATTGGGGTCGATGCAGGTTGGTTTCGGATGTTTGCTATTTATGTGGTCGACCAGGCCATATCATGCGTGATTGCCCCTCAGTTCATGGTAGAGGTAGGACCCAGCCTTCAGGGTCGATAGCCGGATCTTCAGCATCTGTACGCCCTACGGGGCCAGGTTCACATGCGCCAGTCGGCCATGGTAGAGGTAGAGGGAGAGCTCCCAGTTCTAGCGGTCCTCAACACCGTGTTTATGCTTTGGCTGGACGCCAAGATCTTGAGTCTTCTCCTGACGTGGTTACAGGTATATTATCGGTATTCTCTCATGATGTATATGCTTTGATTGATCCGGGCTCTACATTGTCATATGTTACTCCATATATTGCGGGCCGATTTAAGGTCGAACCAGAGTCGATCAAACCTTTTGAGGTGTCTACACCCGTGGGTGAATCGGTAATAGCTAGTCGGGTATATAGAAATTGTGTAATTATGATTTGTGATCGTCGTACCATGATCGATTTTCATGAGCTAGAAATGGTGGATTTTGATGTTATTATGGGCATGGACTGGTTGGCTTCTTGTTATGCCAATGTTGATTATAGAATGAAAATGGTTCGTTTCTAATTTCCGGGAGAACCAGGTTTAGAATGGAAAGGGAATACGGCGTCACCAAAAGGTAGGTTTATTTCCTATCTAAAGGCAAGAACAATGATCACGAAAGGTTGCATTTATCATCTAGTTCGGGTTCAAGATGTAGAAGCTGAATCGCCGACTCTTCAGTCAGTTCCCGTAGTAAACGAATTTCCAGATGTGTTCCCGGAAGAGATTCCAGGCCTTCCTCTCAAGCGGGAGATTGATTTTGCTATTGATGTGTTACCAGGCACTAAGACGATATCTATTCCTCCTTATAGAATGGCTCCCGCAGAATTGAAAGAGTTGAAGGAGCAATTGAAAGACCTGCTTGATAAAGGCTTCATTAGGCCTAGTTCATCCCCGTGGGGAGCACCCGTATTGTTTGTCCGAAAGAAAGATGACTCCTTGAGAATGTTCATTGATTATCGGCAATTGAACAAGGTGACGATTAAGAATAAATATCCTCTTCCAAGGATTGATGACTTATTTGATCAATTGCAAGGTGCCAAGTGGTTTTCAAAGATTGATTTGAGGTCCGGGTATCATCAAGTGAGAGTTAGGGAGAAAGATATCCATAAGACAGCCTTTAGAACAAGGTATGGTCATTTGAGTTCCGGGTGATGTCATTTGGGCTAACTAATGCGCCGGCGGCATTTATGGATCTGATGAATAATGTGTTCAGGCCTTTTCTGGATTTATTTGTGATCGTATTTATCGATGACATCTTGGTATATTCTAGATCCGAGGCAGAACATGCGGATCATTTGCGTACTGTCCTTGGAGTTCTTCGGACTCGAGAGTTGTTTGTAAAGTTTTCCAAATGCGAGTTTTGGTTGAACTCAGTTGCATTTCTGGGGCATGTTGTTGCAGCCGATGGTATTCGAGTGGATAGTCAAAAGATTGAGGTCGTGAAGACTTGGCCAAGGCCCACAACTCCTACGGAGGTTCGTAGCTTTCTGGGCTTAGCAGGTTATTACAGGAGGTTTGTTGAAGGCTTTTCTTCTATTTCTGCACCGCTCACAAAGTTGACCCAGAAATCAGCTAAGTTTCAATGGACAGATGCTTGCAAACGTAGTTTCCAAGAGTTGAAGGATAGATTGACTTCTGCCCTAGTCTTGACACTCCCAGAGGGATTTGAAGGATATGTTGCTTATTGTGATGCTTCAGGTGTTGGGCTAGTCTGTGTATTGATGCAACATGGTAAAGTGGTTGCGTATGCTTCAAGGCAATTGCGGAAACATGAGAAGAGTTATCCGACCCATGATCTAGAATTGGCCGCAGTGGTTCATGCGTTAAAGATATGGAGACATTATTTATATGGTGTCCATGTGGATATCTACACAGATCATAAGAGTCTCCAGTACATCTTCAAGCAGAAAGAGTTGAATTTGCGGCAACGACGATGGTTGGAACTGCTAAAGGATTATGATGTCGATATTTTGTATCACCCTGGAAAGGAAAATGTTGTAGCTGATGCTCTTAGCCGCAGATCGATGGGAAGTTTATGTGATGTATGACCAGAGAAGAGGGGAATGGCCCGTGAGCTCCAGCAGTTAGCTAGCCTAGGAGTTCGAGTGGTGGACTCAGGTAGCAGGGGAGCTACTATTCAGAATTCAGCAGTCTCGTCGTTAGTAGCAGAAGTGAAAGAGCGAAAATACGAAGATTCCATGCTAATGCAGTACAGAGATACACTCCCCCAGAAAGAGGAGTCATCATTTGATATTTTAGGAGAGGGAGTTCTCCACTGTCGAGGCAGGTTATGTGTTCCCGATGTGGCAGACTTACGCCACCAAATAATGAGGGAAGCCCATTGTTCCCGCTACTCTATCCACCCCGGAGCGACGAAAATGTATCATGACCTTAAGTCTATATATTGGTGGAATGGAATGAAGAAAGATATAGAGGAATTCGTAGCTCAATTTCCAAATTGCCAGCAAGTGAAAATCGAGCACCAAAAGCCGAGTGGATTGTTGTTGCAAGATATAGAAATCCCAACTTGGAAATGGGAAGTGATTAACATGGACTTCATTTCAGGCTTACCCCGTTCTCGACGTAAGTATGATTCCATATGGGTGATTGTGGATAGACTCACAAAGTCAGCTTATTTCTTACCGGTCAGAACGACGTACGTGGCAGAAGATTATGCAAAGCTTTATCTTAAAGAGATAGTAAGACTCCATGGTGTTCCAGTATCTATTATTTCAGACAGAGGAACTTAGTTTACAACTAACTTTTGGAAGTCTTTCCAAGAGGGTCTAGGGACCCAAGTGAACCTTAGTACGGCATTTCACTTGCAGACTGATGGCCAAGCCGAGCGTACCATTCAGACTCTTGAAGATATGTTGCGGGCATGTATGATAGATTTTGGAGGAAATTGGGATAATCATTTGCCACTCATTGAATTTGCTTACAATAACAGTTATCATTCTAGCATTCAAATGGCACCGTATGAAGCTTTATATGGGCGAAATATTTATAGAATCCCCGAAGACTTTAACATTCGAGGACGAATGTTCTTAAGGGGAGAAGAATGTTACACCTCGGAAAATCTTCCGTAGGTACGCAAGTGAATGAACTAGTGATGAGTACGAGTGTACGATGTTTCCGCGAGTAAGAAATAACATTTGACGACCCTAAGTGAGATTCCGAAGGCAATCGCAATGAGAGAGAGGTTATGCTCCATAATGAATAATTATAGGTTTTGGAAATGTGAAAAGTTGCAAGTTTGCATTCTGGCCAGTTGGTCGTAAAATGAAATACGGACCGTAAAGTGGTATACGATCTGTAAAATGTCATGTCGTATTTTGGCTTCCAAAACTTCAACTTTCTGCCAAATGAGCAAATGGTTAAAATTGACCCAAAATACGAACCGTAAAGTGGTTTACGGCCCGTAAACTGCGTCCGTAAATCACCACATCTCAGTTTGAGTTTCTGGTTCTGATATGATTAAATACGACCACGAAGGACAGTCCGTAAACTGGAATACGGACCGTAAACCAAGTTTACGACCACTGTGCACTTCAAATCAGATTTTTAAGTCATTAAATAAGGGGACCAAGGCTTATTTCATTTCACTTCTACATCACACCCCTTCTCTTTAGAACATCTCTCTACATATATTCCACAATAATTCAAGGATATTTGGTGATCAACAACATAAATCAAGGGAATCAAGTGTAAGAAAACCATCAAGATCATCCAAGGTCAAGAAATCCAAATGGAGATAAACTAGGGTTTTGCTCAAAGTGGAGTATTATCAACTAAATCTTGTTCCTACAACATTTAAGGTAATATTCATGATATATCTATGTTGTTTAAGGTAGTTAAGAGTTGAAATACTTGGATTGTAGAAGAGTATAGAAAAATGAGTCATGAATATGGAATAGTGTCATTTTGAGAAATAGTATGAATTGAGCCATGGGTCTTGATGTATTGTTATGTAAATACGATATAAATGATGTTGAGAACATGAGATGAACAATGTATGTAAATGTACATCGTGTGTGTTATGGCCATGGTTATGGATGAATTGAATGTAAGTCTAGAAATATGGATAATGTGAATGAGTAATGGCTGTTGTTATGGCATCGTGAATTTATTATTGACGTTTGGGAGTTGAGATACGTTATGGAGGAGATGCTGTCCGATTTTCTCTAGCTTTAGTCGTATATGCTAGCTATCGATTCTAATGATAGTATGACTTCAATGAAGGTAGAAACGCTAGCATTGGAGGAGAACGCGCAAGTGTAGAATAGTGCAATGGAAAGGTATGTAAGGCTAACCCTTCTTTCATGAGGCATGGTCCTTTGGCCAATCATCTAAATCTTCTACGAGCTTATGATGTTCTCCAAATGCTTCTACCTTCAAGGCTACTAAGCTTATGATTCTCGATATGCTACGATTGTACTAAATTCCTCGTATGACGAGTAGGCCTATTAAGGCAAATGTGACGTGTGACGATAATAGTTATAATGATATCGATGACGATAATGATGACAATGATGATAATTATGTTAATAGAAATGATGCTTATGAGCTAGTATATGTATGACAATTATGGAACCCCGAGCTTATGAGGCCGGGCATGATATGTAAATAAGTATGTATACGATTACGAAACGTATGCACACCTTTATAGATTGTACGGATAACCCTGACTCCTTGGTAGGGCCAGGTAGATGTAACTCTGATGCCTTGGTAGGGCCAGGTAGATGTAACCCTGAAGCCTTGGTAGGGCCAAGTATAAGTAACCTTGAGCCTTGGTTGGCCAAGTATGTATGAAACACCGATCCTACGTGGTCAGGTATGCTATGTAATTGCTATGTATATGATATGATTGTGTATATGACGTGAATATGAATATGATACGACTATGTATATGAATGTGAATAAAGGCATGTATACGAATTCGAGCACAATTATGGTACGGGTACTATTATGGAACACGGATAATGATGTATGTACACAAATACGTATTAGCAATGGAAAGTTCCTATGAAAGACAAGTAAGTGCATATGACGATGATATTGCCATCTCCCATCCTACGCTATTTCTTATGTTGCTATTTATGCTTCTATATTGATATTGATCATGCTTTACATACTCAGTACATTCTTCGTACTGGACGTCCTTTTGTTTGTGGACGTTGCGTCATGCCCGCAGGTGCACAGGGAGATAGGCTTGATCCATAGCTGCTTACTCAGAGATTACATAGCAGAGCTCCATTTCATTCGGAGCCATAGCTTTTGGGTACTTATTCTTTTGTGTATATAATTATGGGCATAGAGGGGTCCTGTCCCGCTCATGTGATATGTTATACTCTTCTTAGAGGCTCGTAGTCACGTGTATATGGTTAGATATGTTCGGCCTTGTCGGCCTATATTTTGTATATCTTTTGATAACCTCGTCGGCTTATGTACATTGATGTGGCATAGATGTCAATGATGATTTAAAGTTGTTGCCGTCCAATGGGACTAGTGTGATTGAAGAAAGGAAATGCATGTTTAATCGTATGGCTCACCTAGATGTAAGTATATATGTAAGCCAAGGGTGCCCGGGTGAGCTAGCACTGGGTGCTCGTCGCGGCCCTCTAGACGGGTCTTGACAACTACGGGTGTATCTCAGAGTCATATAAGTTCCTAAACATGTTTGGAAAAGAGTATGAATATTAGATATTAAATAAATCAAAAAGAATATGTTTCGTCGAAAAATTGGATGGAGACCGTTTCACGCCCACTTTCACGGACCGTGAATCATTTCACCGGCCATGAAAATGGTGTTGGACACCGTGAAATGGTGGCAGTGGGGAGGAGCCACTGCAATAGTTTCACAACCACTTTCACGGCTAGTGAAATTTTTCACAGTCTGTGAAAGTGACTATGAAATTAAAGCGGTGAAATTTTTTCCCCTTTTTATAAATTGGTTGGCTCGACTTGGGATTCATAATTTTCACCAAACAGAATTCTCTAGACCCTTTAAGCTCTCTCAAACACCATAAACATCCCATATTACTTCAAAAGAAGATTAAGCATTAAAACCCTAAACTAATTCATGTAGAGTGGTTGTTCTTGCTTCTACTTGGAGTTGTGGTGAATTTGATCTTGAGGAAAGTTGTGTGTGGCTAAAGTTCTTCTAGTATAAGGTATGTTTTTCATCTTATTACTTATGTTGAGTTGATTTGGAGGTTAGTAACTCATAAAGGTGAAGAGAATCATTATAGAAAAGGTCATAAGTTGTTGTGTTGAAGTATTGGTTATGAATTGATTATGAAGCAAGTTTTGGGATTAATTTGAGCCTAGTTTGAATATAATCTTTTGTCTATGGTATATTTGATGTTGTTATTGATGCTTGGGAGTTGTTTTGAAGTTTGGTGGAAGTAGGTGATATAAGGGAGATGCTGCCCCAATTTCGTTAGCTCATTTATTAGTTAGTTTGACCTTACAAGCGTCTCAATGACTTAATCTTAGTGCGAACTATCTTGAATGTAGATTTGCGAGCTCAGGAGGATAGACGTTGAGTGGTTAAGTAGACGACAAGGTATGTTAAAGTTGTCCCTTTCTTTCTTATGGCATGATCTTATTGATACGAACTTACATAAACGACATCCATAATGTCCCTATTCCTAGAAATACTAGAAGCTTATGGTTCTTGATGTTCTTACAATATTATCGATCTTGTCTTATGGTTATTGATATTATTTATTGGTGTTGATCTCATCTTATGGTTATTGTTCCTTCAAGGTGAGATATGTTCATGATGATAGTTCCATAATGGTAATCGAAGGTTTGCCGACCTTACATCACTCCGATAGAGTTGTAACGTTTCTTTGAGCTCTCATGCATGCTTTATATATATGTAGCTATTTTCTCACTCCGAGCCGCCCTATAGTCAGTCGGGTACGACACCTATTATGTACACCACTGCAGTTGGGTACGGATAACACCAAGCTAATTATGGCCGAGTACAGATAACACCGAGCCTATTATTGCCGGGTACAGATGACACCGAGCCTATTAAGGCCGAGTACGATATTATGATATATGTATGTATAAAATATTTTTTTTTAAAAAAGGAAAGCATGCATGATATCCGCCTTAAGAGGCATTCAGATGTACAAGTTATTTGTTACACCTTGGAAGATTCCCCAATTGCGTACAGTGAATAGACGAACGAAGAATACGAGTATACGATATTTTAATAAGAATGGAATGACATTTGACGACCCTAATTAAGATTTCAAAGGCATGAGATAAGAGAAGAAAGTTTGCCGAGAGAAGGCAAGGCATACGATGTGTATTGGAAAGAAATTACGAGTACTGAGTTAATGATAACTAAATGGTGCCTTGAAGAGGAGTTATATCGTCCCTAAGAATGTCAATGAAATGATAAACAAGTGCTAAGAAGGTTCCTTATGGGTTGGAGATCAAATAAAGTGGCAAGAAAAAGATCAGTGAAAGGATGGGTTATACGGTCGATTATACGGACCGTATAATGTTATACGGCCCGTATAATGGACCATAGGATTGTCACAGAATGAAGTTGCTGAAGGGTCGATTTCATGGTCAAATTATACGGACCGTATAAAATTATACGGCCCGTATAATGTGCCGTCAAGGTGACACAGAATGAGACGCTCACTGGAGCAGTTTTACGGTCAATTATACGGACCGTATAATTGTCCATATAATGACGTCGAGACAGCTTTTGCATTTATAAAATAATGACCCAAGTTCATTTAATTCATTCCATTTTCTCTCTCCACGACCCAATAGCTCTCTAGAACTTTCCAAACTCTTCCAATACAAGAATCCAATTGAAAATTTAAGATCAACTTCATCAAATCCACAAAACTAAGTGTGAGAAACACATCAAAGTTCATCCAAGTCAAGAAATTTCAAGAGAGGTGAACTAGGGTCTTGGTGCAAGAAGAGTAATACCACTCAAGACTTGTTCCGACACTATCTAAGGTAAGTTTTATGGTATTTGCATGTTATTTAAAGTATGGAGAAGTGGAGACACTTGGATTGTAGAAAGATATAGGAAATGGGTCATGAAAGTATGGATAGTGACATTGTTGAGTAGTAGTTGGAATGAATCATGAAAATGGATATGTTGAGATTGTAAATAGGTTATGAATGACATGTAGAACATGGAATGAGTATTATATGTGAAAGAACATGATAGTGAACTATGGTCATGATTATGTATGAATTAAAGTGAAATTGTGAAATGTGGATAATATAAATGAATGATGCTTGTCGTTTATGATATTGTGAATGTTGATGTGAGAGTTTGGGAGTTGATATAGAATGTGGGGAAAGTAGTAGAAACAAAGGAAATGCTGCCCAATTTTCCCTAGAAATAGCGACACGTTCTTATAGTCGATTGACTAACGTTAATGCGAATTCTCTCTTGAAGGTAGAAACGTGACATTGAAGGAGAACAAGCGAATGATAGATTAGTTAAACGTAAAAGGTATGTGAGGCTAGTCCTTTCTTTCTATGGCATGAATCCGATGGTATGATTCTCTTTTGTCTCCATGAATTCTCAATATATACCGGAAAGTCAAGAGTCTATGATCATGAATAGCTACATGAGATAAGAGACATGTGTTATGTCCCGTGTTTTCGTACAATTGGAAATCGTGAAATAATTACGACTTGTGTGTTATAAGGACCTAATTTAAATTTTGTGAATATGACTATGTTGGTTGTGAAATCTTTGATGCTAAGACCTCGGGGAAGGCCGAGGGTAAATTTGGAACTTCGGAAATTAGTTTCGGGAATTACAAAACGGGGCATTTTAGGAATTGGGCCAAGGAAAAAATGACACAAAGTTAGGCCCAAAGGACTTGGGGTGGCCGGCCATATATATGGCCCAAGCCCCTTGTTTAATGATCATGTGCTATGCACATGATCAATATTGTGGATATATACTAGGAGGACTTAACAAATTCTAGATCAAAAAAATAAAAAAATCAAGAACTCACCACAAAAAGGGGTTTCGGCCGAGTGCAAAGGAGGAAAGAAAGAAAAGATTCCAAGCTTGTGTGTGATCCAAAAATCTTGGCTTCCACATAATTAAGAAGTACTCAAGACGCTCTCCGACGTGGTATAATTGGTTTGGCACAAGGATTCCGTTTGCGACAAGTCGGAAAGTTAGTAAAAGGTAAGAATCTTGCCCCTCTAATGTTATAGAATTGCTATGAATGTGTTAAAGATTGGAAGTAGACGAGAATCCCGTAATTTGGACATAAATGGAAACGTGTGGGTGTGTGTTTGTAGTGAGTTTGGCCGTGAGCCATAGATAGAGAGATTGGTGTGAATTGATCTTGGTTAAGTTGGTATAATGTGTTGTTGTGATCCTTATATCGTAAATTATTAATTGGGGAATGAAATTGGCGTTGAAAAATGATTTTGAATATTATCGGAAAGCGTATACCTTCGGTATCTTTATGTATATCAATGTATATCTTGGGTGTTATAGACTTTAGATATGAATCTATATCGATGTTGATGAATTCGGAATGAAACGACGTGAGTTAGAATGTTCGTAGTGCATTTTAGATGTTTTGAAGAATTTGGGAAAATAATGGATTTTTATGCAATTTCGTGTATGGCATGGTTTGTAATTAGAATGGGATTATATAAGTTTGAATGTGGGAATGCATACAATTTTGTAGATATAGAATTAGAATTTTGAAAGTTTGAATGGAAGTTTCCAACTTTAGAAATCATGTAGAACTTTAAAGCTAGAATGGTTTGATTGTTGTTTGGTTTGGTTGTTGATGTGTGGGCTGTTGTGATTGGTTAATTTGAGCCGAGTTATGCCTCGGGGATGTTAGATTTATAGGGGAAATGCTGCCGAAATTTCGGTAGGCAAATATGGAGTTAAAGGCATTTTTGAGCCTAAGGATCTCATTTGGTAACTTTGACCATTTGCAGATTTTTGACGAAACGGGACGGGACTTTTGGAAGAGCTTACGACGTCTGTGAGGTATGTAAAGCCTCCCACTCTTTCATTTGGCATATCTTAGTGTGTCAGTCAAATATGAGACCTTCCGGAGCATTTCTGCTCCTCGAAACCCGACCCACAGAAAGGTTACTATTCATTCAATTCTATTGAAGCCTAAAGGCTCCAATTTGGCTAGAATGCCACTATTCGTCCGAAACCTATCGAAATGTGGTCGGGTAACCTAGAAATGATTATGTATGACCCTTGGCATATAACTGCTCGTAAAAATATGTTCGTCACCTCACTTCGACCCGAGGTGGGTCCGCTACCCCAAAATGCCCGATTTGCCCTTCGGGCCACCCTTGAGAATAAAGTTGAAAGTACCACTTCCGATCTTTGGAACATCCTCCTACGGGGTATGTTTGGACTATTCGATGCGCTAATCTATGTTCCGAACTATATGGACCATTTGGGAAACGGTTTGCAAAATGAAACTTTATGTCGGCTAAGTATTCGACTATTTTGTATTCTAAAATGACTTATGAGTTCACTTTGCTTTGAAAGACTATTTTGAAATACGATTTGCATTTGCTTGCTCACGACTCCGCTCGTGCCTTAATATGACTTCGTTCGCCGGTTCCCGGGCCGGTTTTGATTCGTGCGCTGTATGATGAATTCGGCCGTATGCTGTGTTACGGTTTCCGAGGCTTCGCCATAGGGCCCGGTTCCGTTTGGAGTTATGCTGTGATATGGCTCGGGACGCGATATGCTCACCGATGATTATGATTATGTTCGGAGATGTACGGAGATTTGAAACCTTCTGGTGTTATGCTGTGTGTGGCGCCAGCGTCGGAGTGGCGACCACATTCTTAAGCGTTTGCATGATTTTATTTGCATAAAACGTATGTATATGATTTTGATATAGATTTTGACATACCAGTTTGTACCCCACTTTGACATTTGATCTGCTTTCGGTTTTGATCCATAATTCTGTACTCCGTGCTTTACATACTCAGTACATATTTCGTACTGACCCCCTCTCTCCGGGGGCTGCGTTTTATGCCCGCAGGTGCAGACATCGGTGATCCTCCGCAGTAGGCTTCGCTTCTTGCTTTCCGGAGTACTCTTACTTGGTCCGGGGTCCACTTTTGGTACAGACTCCTTTACTCTGTATATGTTTTGTATATTTGACAGTTTGGGTACGGCGAGGCCCTGTCTCGCCATATGTTATGTTTTGAATTCGTAGAGGCCTGTAGTCATCTTTGTGGGGCGAGGGTCCTATGTGTATGTTGTTTGATTTTGCTTTCGGGTCTTAAAGCGGTCTGTTTGATATGATGGCCCCAAATGGCCCTTCTGTATATATTTGTATTTTGACCGGCGATGTCTATTCCGCCGCTTTGTTTGAGTTTGATTTGATATGACCGCTTAAGACATATTTTCGATGTAAATTATGTTTGATTTAACTTCTTGAAAATTCTGAAATAAGTTTGGATTCGGAAACGATGATGTGATTTGGTCTGGGCACCCAGGTAGGGTGCCAGTCGCGGCCCACGGGGCTGGGTCGTGACAAAAGTGGTATCAGAGCAGTCTGTCCTCGGAATGTCTACAGGCCGTGTCTCGTAGAGTCTTGTTTATCGATGTGTTGTGCACCACATCTATAAACGGGAAGCTACAGGGCATTTAGGATGTCACTTTCTTTGAAATCTTAGATCGTGCGATAGAGCTGTGCTATTAGGATGATTATGATCTGACTCGCCTTTGTGTTTGCAGTGATGCCTCCGAAGAAGGCAACGGTGGCCCAGAAGGGCAAGGCGAGGATTGGAGAGACTAGCCAGGCACAGCGAGCTACCCGGGCTCGTGTCTATGATTTGCCTGAGGATGTGCCTCATTCTGAGGGGTCTGCTACACCCCCACTAGTACAGCCTGGAGCAGGACCTTCAGCAGCTCCAGAGGTCCGTGTACCCGCACCTGGGACTCCAGCTCCTCAGCCAGGGGCGGAGGATAGGACCCTGAGGGAGGCTGTACAGCTGTTGACTACACTGGTAGCAGGACAGGCTCGTAGGCGCGGGCGGAGGGACGACGATGATGATGACAGACGGGACAGCCTGCGAGTTCGGGAGTTCCTGCTATGTGGCCCTCCAGAGTTCTTCGGGTCTAAGCCCGATGAGGACCCCCATGACTTTATTCGGGGGATGCGACGCTCGCTGGACTTGGTCAGGGCTTCTGAGACCGAGTCAGTTGAGCTGGCTTCACACAGGCTCCGAGATGTGGCTACTCATTGGTACGAGACTTGGGAGCTGTCTAGGGGAGTGGGTGCCCCTCCAGCCACTTGGGATCAGTTTGTGACAGCATTCACCCGCCACTTTTTGCCGCCAGAGTTACGGCGGGCACGAGCTGATCGGTTTTTGCGTCTGCAGCAGAGGGGTCGGAGTGTTCGCGAGTATAGCCTTGAGTTTGATTCTCTGGCCCGGTATGCACCGGCCGTGGTAGCAGATATGTCCGATCGGATGCACCGCTATGTTATGGGATTAGACCGGTATTTGGTAGACAGCTGTATGGCCGTGTCACTGCAGGCAGACATGGATATTTCCCGGCTTCAGGCCTATGCGATGGGGATGGAGGACCGTCGCAGATCTGATCCTGCTGGCAGAGATAGAGACAGGAGGCCGCCCAAGAGGGCTAGATCCGCGGGTAATTCAGGGGATTCTCGAGGCGGACAGCCTCAGCAGCAGCAGCAGTCTGACAGATATTTTCCTTCTTCCGGCCGGGGTACTCAGTCAGGCAGCCGGAGATTCGACAGTACGGGACCGTCTGGGGCCGGTCAGAGCTCCAGAGTGGCAGGTTCGCAGGTATCCAGGGGTCCCAGTCAGGCCAGACCACCTAGACCCCGTTGTCCACACTGCGGGAAGTCACATCCCGGGGAGTGTTACCGAGCGACGGGAGCTTGTTTTTCTTGTGGCGGTCAGGGCCACTTTATGAGAGATTGTCCATTGGCTAGCGGTTCTGGTAGTGCTGCTCAGCAGACAGGGTCAGCCGCCGGTTCTTCTTCTGCTCCATCAGTTGCACGCCCTGGAGGGCGAGGTATTTCAGCACCGGCAGGACGCGGTCGAGGCCGCGGTGGCACTTCAGGTTCTAGCGGTCCCTCGAACCGCATATATGCTTTGGCCAGCCGCCAGGATCAGGAGGCTTCGCCAAACGTCGTCACAGGTACATTACTGGTTTTCTCCAGATCTGTATATGCATTGATTGACCCTGGCTCTACTTTATCATATATTTCCCCGCTCGTTGCTAATAAGATTGGGATCGTGTCTGAGCCTATAGAGCCGTTCGAGGTAGCTACGCCAGTTGGGGATTTTATTGTAGCGAGACAGATCTATAGGGATTGTTCGGTGACCATTTATGATCGTAGCACTAAGGCTGATTTGGTAGAGTTAGACATGCTCGAGTTTGACGTCATTATGGGTATGGACTGGTTGTCTTCCTGCTATGCTAATGTCGACTGCCAGCAAAAGGTAGTCCGTTTTCAGTTTCCAGGGGAACCAGTCATAGAGTGGTTCGGATCTACAGCATCGCCGAGGGGTAAGTTTATTTCATACCTCAAGGCTAAGAAGATGATCCAGAAGGGTTATATCTATCATTTGGTTCGTGTGCACGATACTGCCGCGGAGGTACCTACCCTTCAGTCTGTTCCGGTCGTCAGCGAGTTTCCAGATGTTTTTCCTGACGAGCTTCCCGGCCTTCCGCCTGAGCGGGAGATTGATTTTTCTATTGAGTTGATGCCAGATACGCAGCCTATATCTATTCCTCCGTACAGAATGGCACCAGCTGAGTTGAAGGAGTTGAAGGAGCAGCTGAAAGATTTGCTGGATAAGGGCTTTATTAGACCCAGCACCTCACCCTGGGGAGTGCCGGTGCTGTTTGTCAGAAAGAAAGACGGGTCATTGCGGATGTGTATCGACTACCGGCAGCTGAATAAGGTGACTGTTAAGAATAAATATCCCCTCCCCCGGATTGATGACTTGTTTGACCAGCTGCAGGGTGCTAGACACTTTTCAAAGATAGATCTGCGTTCTGGTTATCATCAGGTGCGAGTACGGGAGTCAGATATCCCGAAGACTGCCTTCAGGACTCGGTACGGGCATTATGAGTTCAGAGTTATGTCTTTCGGGCTGACTAATGCTCCAGCAGTATTTATGGATCTGATGAACCGGGTATTTCGGCCTTTCCTGGATATGTTTGTTATTGTGTTTATTGATGATATCCTGATTTACTCGCGCTCAGCCGAGGAGCATTCAGATCATTTGCGGACGGTACTTGGCATTCTCCGTCAGCAGAAGTTATATGCTAAATTTCTAAATGCGAGTTCTGGTTGACTTCTGTGGCGTTCTTGGGTCATATTGTCGGCGCAGACGGTATTCAGGTCGATACACAGAAGATTGAGGCTGTGCAGAATTGGCCCAGGCCTACTACTCCGACGGAGGTGCGCAGTTTTCTGGGATTGGCTGGGTATTATCGCAGGTTTGTGGAGGATTTCTCTTCTATTGCAGCACCACTGACGAGGCTTACCCAGAAGGCAGCAAAATTCCAGTGGTCAGATGCCTGCGAGCGCAGCTTTCAGATGCTGAAGGAGAGATTGATTACAGCGCCAGTTCTGGCTCTTCCAGAGGGGTCTGATGGGTATGTTGTATATTGTGACGCCTCTGGTATTGGGATAGGATGTGTAATGATGCAGCACGGTCGAGTTATAGCCTATGCTTCCCGGCAGCTCAGACCGCACGAGAAGAACTATCCCACTCATGATCTTGAGTTGGCCGCGGTGATTCATGCTTTGAAGATTTGGCGGCATTATTTATATGGGGTCCACGTTGATATCTATACGGACCATAAGAGTCTCCAGTATATTTTTAAGCAGAAGGAGCTAAATTTGCGGCAGCGGAGATGGCTTGAGCTACTAAAGGATTATGACGTTGATATTCTGTACCATCCAGGGAAAGCCAACGTGGTAGCTGATGCGCTTAGCCGCAAGTCCGTAGGCAGTCTGGCTGATGTTCCATCTGATAAGAGAGATCTGGTTCGTGATATTCATCAGCTGACCAGCCTCGGGGTCCGTTTGGCTGATTCTGGGGATTCTGGGATTTCTGTTCGCCCGGTTGCTGAGTCATCTATTATTCAGGAGGTAAAGCAGCGCCAGTTTGAGGATCCTACTTTGATTCAGTACAGGGATGTGGCCCTTAATAAAGCAACGACTCAGTTCGAAATCTCGCCTGAAGGAGTATTATTGTACGACGGCAGGCTCTGTGTACCGGATGTTGCGGGCATACGGCGGCAGATTATGGGCGAGGCCCATAATGCACGGTATTCTGTTCATCCTGGTTCCACTAAAATGTATCGGGACCTCAGGTGTTTGTATTGGTGGGACGGCATGAAGAAAGATATTGCTGAGTTCGTTAGTCAGTGCCCGAACTGCCAGCAAGTTAAGATCGAGCATCAGAAGCCCGGTGGATTATTGCAGGAGATGGAAATTCCAGCATGGAAATGGGAGATGATTAATATGGATTTTGTTGTTGGATTACCGCGCACTCCACGCAGGTACGACTCTATCTGGGTTGTTGTTGACAGGCTGACGAAATCAGCCCATTTCCTTCCGGTTCGGACTACTTATTCGGCTGAGGACTATGCCAGATTGTATATCAGAGAGATAGTCAGACTTCACGGAGTCCCGATATCTATTATTACTGACCGAGGTACCCAGTTTACAGCAAATTTCTGGAGGTCATTTCAGGAGGGATTAGGGACTCAGGTGAGTCTCAGTACAACTTTTCACCCTCAGTCCGACGGGCAGGCCGAGCGCACTATTCAGACGCTCGAAGATATGTTGCGGGCCTGCGTTATTGATTTCAGGGGCAGCTGGGATGATCATTTGCCGCTTATTGAGTTTGCCTATAATAACAGTTATCACTCCAGCATTCAGATGGCTCCGTACGAGGCCCTTTATGGCAGGAGATGCAGATCTCCTATTGGCTGGTTTGACGTGGGCGAGACTAAGTTGATTGGGCCAGATGTAATCCAGGAGGCTGTAGATAAGGTAAAGCTTATTCGAGAACGATTATTGGCTGCTCAGAGTCGACAGAAAGCTTATGCAGATAGACGACGTCGACCGTTAGAGTTCCGGATTGGCGACTGGGTATTCCTGAAGGTGTCGCCCATGAAGGGTGTCATGAGATTCGGTAAAAAGGGTAAGTTGAGCCCCCGGTACATTGGACCGTATCAGATCGTGCGAAAGATAGGCGAGGTCTCCTATGAGCTGGACTTACCATCCGACTTGGAGGCCGTACACCCGGTGTTTCATGTGTCTATGTTGCGGAAATGCATTGGTGATCCTGCCAGGATATTCCCAGTTGACGACATTCAGGTGACGGAGCAGTTATCTTATGATGAGCAGCCTGTATTTATTCTGGATCGACAGGTGCGGAGACTACGCACTAAAGAAGTGCCCTCTGTCAAAGTCCTGTGGCGCAACAATAATCGGGAGGAGATGACTTGGGAGGCAGAGGACGAGATGAAGAAGAAATATCCCCACTTGTTTCCGACATCCGCAGGTAATCTAATTCCTTTTTCAGTTTGTTGTGTTGATTGATAAAATGAATTATGTATGTCATCATTAAAAAGGGACACTCCTGCCTTGATCATAAGACCTTATAAGACTAATCTAACATTCGGGGACGAATGTTCTTAAGGGGGGGAGAATGTTATGTCCCGTGTTTTCGTACAATTGGAAATCGTGAAATAATTACGACTTGTGTGTTATAAGGACCTAATTTAAATTTTGTGAATATGACTATGTTGGTTGTGAAATCTTTGATGCTAAGACCTCGGGGAAGGCCGAGGGTAAATTTGGAACTTCGGAAATTAGTTTCGGGAATTACAAAACGGGGCATTTTAGGAATTGGGCCAAGGAAAAAATGACACAAAGTTAGGCCCAAAGGACTTGGGGTGGCCGGCCATATATATGGCCCAAGCCCCTTGTTTAATGATCATGTGCTATGCACATGATCAATATTGTGGATATATACTAGGAGGACTTAACAAATTCTAGATCAAAAAAATAAAAAAATCAAGAACTCACCACAAAAAGGGGTTTCGGCCGAGTGCAAAGGAGGAAAGAAAGAAAAGATTCCAAGCTTGTGTGTGATCCAAAAATCTTGGCTTCCACATAATTAAGAAGTACTCAAGACGCTCTCCGACGTGGTATAATTGGTTTGGCACAAGGATTCCGTTTGCGACAAGTCGGAAAGTTAGTAAAAGGTAAGAATCTTGCCCCTCTAATGTTATAGAATTGCTATGAATGTGTTAAAGATTGGAAGTAGACGAGAATCCCGTAATTTGGACATAAATGGAAACGTGTGGGTGTGTGTTTGTAGTGAGTTTGGCCGTGAGCCATAGATAGAGAGATTGGTGTGAATTGATCTTGGTTAAGTTGGTATAATGTGTTGTTGTGATCCTTATATCGTAAATTATTAATTGGGGAATGAAATTGGCGTTGAAAAATGATTTTGAATATTATCGGAAAGCGTATACCTTCGGTATCTTTATGTATATCAATGTATATCTTGGGTGTTATAGACTTTAGATATGAATCTATATCGATGTTGATGAATTCGGAATGAAACGACGTGAGTTAGAATGTTCGTAGTGCATTTTAGATGTTTTGAAGAATTTGGGAAAATAATGGATTTTTATGCAATTTCGTGTATGGCATGGTTTGTAATTAGAATGGGATTATATAAGTTTGAATGTGGGAATGCATACAATTTTGTAGATATAGAATTAGAATTTTGAAAGTTTGAATGGAAGTTTCCAACTTTAGAAATCATGTAGAACTTTAAAGCTAGAATGGTTTGATTGTTGTTTGGTTTGGTTGTTGATGTGTGGGCTGTTGTGATTGGTTAATTTGAGCCGAGTTATGCCTCGGGGATGTTAGATTTATAGGGGAAATGCTGCCGAAATTTCGGTAGGCAAATATGGAGTTAAAGGCATTTTTGAGCCTAAGGATCTCATTTGGTAACTTTGACCATTTGCAGATTTTTGACGAAACGGGACGGGACTTTTGGAAGAGCTTACGACGTCTGTGAGGTATGTAAAGCCTCCCACTCTTTCATTTGGCATATCTTAGTGTGTCAGTCAAATATGAGACCTTCCGGAGCATTTCTGCTCCTCGAAACCCGACCCACAGAAAGGTTACTATTCATTCAATTCTATTGAAGCCTAAAGGCTCCAATTTGGCTAGAATGCCACTATTCGTCCGAAACCTATCGAAATGTGGTCGGGTAACCTAGAAATGATTATGTATGACCCTTGGCATATAACTGCTCGTAAAAATATGTTCGTCACCTCACTTCGACCCGAGGTGGGTCCGCTACCCCAAAATGCCCGATTTGCCCTTCGGGCCACCCTTGAGAATAAAGTTGAAAGTACCACTTCCGATCTTTGGAACATCCTCCTACGGGGTATGTTTGGACTATTCGATGCGCTAATCTATGTTCCGAACTATATGGACCATTTGGGAAACGTTTTGCAAAATGAAACTTTATGTCGGCTAAGTATTCGACTATTTTGTATTCTAAAATGACTTATGAGTTCACTTTGCTTTGAAAGACTATTTTGAAATACGATTTGCATTTGCTTGCTCACGACTCCGCTCGTGCCTTAATATGACTTCGTTCGCCGGTTCCCGGGCCGGTTTTGATTCGTGCGCTGTATGATGAATTCGGCCGTATGCTGTGTTACGGTTTCCGAGGCTTCGCCATAGGGCCCGGTTCCGTTTGGAGTTATGCTGTGATATGGCTCGGGACGCGATATGCTCACCGATGATTATGATTATGTTCGGAGATGTACGGAGATTTGAAACCTTCTGGTGTTATGCTGTGTGTGGCGCCAGCGTCGGAGTGGCGACCACATTCTTAAGCGTTTGCATGATTTTATTTGCATAAAACGTATGTATATGATTTTGATATAGATTTTGACATACCAGTTTGTACCCCACTTTGACATTTGATCTGCTTTCGGTTTTGATCCATAATTCTGTACTCCGTGCTTTACATACTCAGTACATATTTCGTACTGACCCCCTCTCTCCGGGGGCTGCGTTTTATGCCCGCAGGTGCAGACATCGGTGATCCTCCGCAGTAGGCTTCGCTTCTTGCTTTCCGGAGTACTCTTACTTGGTCCGGGGTCCACTTTTGGTACAGACTCCTTTACTCTGTATATGTTTTGTATATTTGACAGTTTGGGTACGGCGAGGCCCTGTCTCGCCATATGTTATGTTTTGAATTCGTAGAGGCCTGTAGTCATCTTTGTGGGGCGAGGGTCCTATGTGTATGTTGTTTGATTTTGCTTTCGGGTCTTAAAGCGGTCTGTTTGATATGATGGCCCCAAATGGCCCTTCTGTATATATTTGTATTTTGACCGGCGATGTCTATTCCGCCGCTTTGTTTGAGTTTGATTTGATATGACCGCTTAAGACATATTTTCGATGTAAATTATGTTTGATTTAACTTCTTGAAAATTCTGAAATAAGTTTGGATTCGGAAACGATGATGTGATTTGGTCTGGGCACCCAGGTAGGGTGCCAGTCGCGGCCCACGGGGCTGGGTCGTGACAACATGTTATGAGTCCAATAATGTTGATGATAAGCTTGAGTCTAAAGATTCTAGAGTTCATGATATGACGTCCCTATAACGCTAATGATGTCGTAGGTTGTATACACTCACCTCATACATCATTTCCTTCGAGGTGAGGCAGAATACCATTATGTTAAGTATGTTATGCATTGTACACACTCACCTTATATACTACTTCCTTCAAGGTGAGGCCGAATGCTTGTGAATGCTCCATAATGAAATCGGGGGATCACGACCTTACGTCACCCCGATAAAGTATAGTTGTCCTTGAGTTTTCCTATATGTATTATGATGAGCATACTATGATGAGCATATTATGACGAGCATATTATGATGAGCATGTGATGATGATATTACACCGTACCTATATGGTCGGGCAGATATACACACCACTATAGTGGGCAGCTTATACCCCGGACGCGGGAGGCCTGGACGCAGGCTAATGTTATTGATTATCACACCGATCCAATATGGATGGGCAGCTTATACATTTATGCATATATGATATGATGATGAGTATGAGTAAGTCAACATGTGTTATTTCTTTCATGAGTCACGGTCAGTTACAGATTGCTCTGCATTTGATACCTCCTCATTTCATGGATGTTTTATTATTGTTTATGCCCCTCATACTCAGTACAATGTTCGTACTGACATCCGTTTTATTTGGACGATGTGTTCATGCCCACAGGTAGACAGGGAGGTGATCCTGATCCACATTCATAGGAGCTAGCAGATTATTTGAGAGCACTCCATTGTTCAGAGGTGCTTATGATTATTCTTTTGTGTACATGTATATTTTGGGCATGACGGGGTCTTGTCCCGTCCTTAAGTCTAGCACTCTAGTAGAGGCTCGTAGATACGCTGTGTGGGTTATATGGTCTCACAAGGTCGCTACTGTACATATGTATATGTGTGTATATTATCATTTTGATAGCCGAGAGGCGTATGTATATAAAAGATGTCTTCAAATGAAAGATGATTTCCTTATAATTTGAGTATGAATATGATAAAGGAACGTGTAATGAGCATGATAAGTAGTAGAATGAGTAGTGTTCGGTGGTAGCCCCGGGTACCCGTCGCGGCCCCTAGTCGGGTCCTGACATTATCTCTCTTATCTCATGTTACTTTCATATCTTTATTATTTTGTTATTCATGCTTTACATACTCAGTACATTATTCGTACTGACGCCCTTTTATTTGTAGACGTTGCATTCATGTCCGCATTCATGTCCGCCCTTAGGCTGCCATCTCAGCGTTTATACATGAGCACTCTACTTGTTCCGGAGCTTCAGTTCAGCTTGGTATGATTCTTTTGTGTGTATATGGGCACGGCGAGGTCCTGTCCCGTCTTTATTATGTTATGCACTCCAGTAGAGGCTTGTAGATAGATATCTACAGTTACATGTTCTATTACCTTCTCGATCCATATTTTGTTATGTCATTTGACAGCTTTGTCAGCTTGTATACATGGGAAAAGTTTGATAACGTATATATATGCATTAATCTCTTGAGCTTTTGTCCCTTACAGTTTATGATATCTATTCGTTAGCATTATGGCCCACGTAGGTATAATTATGTGATGCATGGATGTCATGTGGTGCTTGGTAGGTTAGCTCCGGGTGCCTGTCATAGCCCTCCGATTGGGTCGTGATATATCCTTGGCCCGAATCTTCAGCTGGTGATAGCCTGACCTCAAATAAATCTTGGAAAACACAGAAGCAGCCTGAAGCTGGTCGAACAAGTCATTAATACGGGGAATAGGATACTTATTTTGAATGGTTACCTTGTTCAAGTGACGGTAATCTATGCACATCCGAATCGTCCCATCTTTCTTCTTCACAAATAGCACACGAGCGTCCCAAAGGGAGACACTCGGTCTTATAAAACCCTTACTCAAAAGATCCTGAAATTTCTCCTTTAACTCTCTCAACTCAACATGTGCCATCTTATATGGAGGAATGGAAATAGGTCGAGTGCCCGGATCTAGGTCAATACAGAAATCAATGTCGCGATCGGGTGGCATACCCGACAAATCTGAAGGGAATACCTCTGCGAACTCGCACACAACAGGCACAAACTCAAGCAGTGGAGAATTAACACTAGTATTATGAATATGGGCTAAATAAGCCAAGCACCCCTTATCAACTAATTTTATCACGCGGAGATAGGAAATAATCTTCTTTGGGGTGGGACTAGGAGTAGCCCTCCATTCAAGTCTAGGAGTACCTGGCATAGCTAGAGTGATTGTCTTGGCGTGACAGTCTAAGATCGCATGGTAAGGGGACAACCAACTCATACCCAAAGTAATATTGAAATCTACTATATCTAAAATCACCAAGTCTACCCACGTGTCATAACCCATAAAAGTAACTAAACAAGACCGATAGACACGATCAACTACTATCGAATCTCTAATCAGAGTAGACACGTGAATATGCATATCAATACGGTCACAAGTCAAATTCCAACCAACAGAATGATAAGAAGACACATAAGAGAAAGTAGACCCTGGATCAAATTAGACTGACCCTGCCCGATGACGAACATAAATGGTACCTCAAATCACAGGTACAGATGCCTCGGTCTCTGGCCTATCGGGGAAAGCGTAGCAATGAGCACCACCACGGCCACTCTGGCCGGACTGAGCTCCTTCCTTGAAGGTCTGAGAACCCCCTCTACCACACTAATAACCACCCCTAAAGGAATGCGAACCACCACGGCCTGTAGAAGCACCATATTTACCTAAAATATCACCCCGGCTACCAGAAGATGTTGGAGTCCTTGGGGTCTGGAATCTGGAACCTTGCTGGGTCCTACCTTATCTCGATTTGGTGCACTCTCTCACGATGTGTCCGGGATCACCACAAACAAACAATATCTAAGTGTCGGAGGCTGAGGAATCGGAGGGACCACCTTGGTCGACTAGTCGAGAAACTCTGTCTAGAAGGGCTACTTGAAGATGCCCGAAGCATTGATTGAATGGGGCGGCTGGAGTGTGGCTAATAGGTCCTGGATGACTGTCCCCCACCTCTAGAACTGGACCCAGTGTATCCACCACACTAACGAGGCCTCTTCTCACTAACCCCACCAAGAGATAAGGCCCTAGCCGACTCAACACCTTCGGCATGATCCAATATAGCCTGGAAGAAATACCCCATGGCTACAAGATAAAGATAAGCGATATGAAGTGGAAGCACCAGTCCACTCAAAAACTTCCTAACCCTTTCTGACTCGGTCGGAATCAACTGCGTCGCATAGTGTGCCGAGAATAGAAATCGAGCCTTATACTCAGCCACTGACATACCCCTCTGATGCAAGTAGATGAACTCATGCCTTCTCTGATCTATCAAAATATGGGATACGTACTTCTCTAAGAAGGCCTGGTGAAACTGTGCCCAAGAGAGTAAAGGCGAACCAACATGCCTGCAATCAATTGAACGACCTCCACCAAGTCTTTGCATCCCCGCGAAGCTGGAAAGACACAAAATCCATGCCATGCGACTCCATAATACTCATCTTGTACAATCTCCCATGCATATCCATAATGAACTGATACGCGTCCTTACTAGGCCTACCAAAGAATATGGGTGGCTCAATTTTTAAGAATTTTCCAATAAGCTCATGATCCCCAAATGTCAAAACCTGGCCTGCTATTGGCCTAGGAGCACCTGTAGGGACTGAAATCCCATCAATGCTGTCACGACCCAACTAGGGGCCGCGAAGGGTACCTGGGGCTAACCATCGAGCACCACTCGTACCATTACTTCTTAGACTCATTCAACAATCATTTATCGATTTCATGCTCGTTTTACAAAAGATACTGCTTTTCATTACAAAATATAATACCTTTATACAATAACATCTATCAATATATTTACATAATATCCACGTCGTGAAACCACATAACCCACATTGAGTATCTACGAGCCTCTATTGGATTACACATACAACTGAACACAAAAGATTCATCATAAGCACCTCCGGAACAAGGGAGTGCTTTTAGTCAGCTAACAGCTTCTAAGAGTACGGAGAAAGATCTCCTCCCTGTCGACCTATGGGCATGAACACAACATCCAAAGAAAACGGACGTCAGTACGAACATTGTACTCAGTATGTAAGGCAGGAATGAAATGAACAATGTCATAGAAGCATCATGAATCGTAAGAAAAGATATAACCTGCTTGAGTGTTATAAGCAACATACTTTTACATATATGTCATATTTTACATCATCATAGTATCATCACATAATTCATCACGTATATCGTCACATCGTACTCTGCATCATTACCCGCGTTCGGGTAATCCTCATATGCCGCCCACTAGTGGTGATCATGCTCGGCCCTCTAGGCTCGGTGTAAACATAGCAGCCCGCATTAGCGGTGACATGCCCGGCCATATAGGCGTGTTGGAATCATACGCAGCCCGCATTCGCGGTGACATGCCCGGCCAAATAGACATAGTGGAATCTTATCATCACAAAATCAATCATAACACATCTCATAACATAGCATCATCTTGTCATTTCTTGGTATCTTATACATATCATCATCATATTACAAACTAGCATTGTCAATCATCTTATAGACATATCGTATATTAGCATTAAGAGCATACGTTAATCCTTAAGGGCAACCACACTATGTCGGGGTGACGTAAGGTCGTGAACCCCCGATTATTTTATGAACGTTTATGAGTGTCGTGCCTCGCCTTGAAAGAAATAGAACATAAGGTGAGTGTTAAAAAAGATAACATCATTAGCGTTATAGGAACATCATGCCACAATTTCTTGAATCGCTATACTCTAGCTCATTATCATCACCATCATATTCATATGTAATTCAATATATTGAAGGACTCATAGGCTTCGTTTTGTAGAAGGATTATACAAAACTTGAAGGATTCATGCCTTTTGAAAGAAAAGATAAGCCTCACATACCTTTGTCGTTTAACTATGCTTAAGAACACGCTACTATTTCTAGGGAAAATTGGGCAGCATTTCCTTTGTTTCTACTACTTTTCCCATGTTTCATTTCAACTACCAAACCTTCACAACAACACTCACAATATCGTATCAACAATCGTCATTTATCTACATTTACCACATTCCCCCATTTTTCTCCAATTTCTCCACATTTATGGGTTTTGGCTCATCATCACATTTTCTCATACATAACACCTATTTCATGATCTACACGTCATTTATAACATATTTATACTCCCAACTCATCAACATTCATAATCCAATCCAACTATCATTCAACTATGACACTATTCACATTTTATGACCCATTTACTACACTCTTCTATAATCCAAGTGTTTCAACGTATAAATACTTCAATCATCATGAGAAATTCATAAAACTTACCTTAGATGTGGTAGGAACGAGCCTTGGGTAGCAATACTCTTCTATACCAAAAACCCTACTTCACTTCCTTTGCAATTTCTTGGTGTAGATGAACTTTGATGAGTTTCACACTCTTGATTTCATGGATTTGGTGTTGTGGATCTTGATTTTCATTTTCTTCTCTTGTGGATGAATATTAGAGAGGATTCTAGATGTTTCTTGAAGTGTGGAGAGGAAATGAAATGAAAGGAATGAAAAAGGGTCCCTTATACTTAACTTAAAATCTGATTTTTATGAACAGTAGTCGAAGTGCACAGTGGTCGTAAACCCAGTTTACGGGCCGTATTTAAGCATAACAGAACCAGAAAGGTTTGCTGGAGGTCATGGTGGTTTACGGTCACAGTTTCCGGGTCGTATTTCGATTTACGGTCCGTATTCTGAGTCGTATTTAACCATTTAGACATTTGGTAGAAAGTTGAAATTTTGTATATTAGAGGACGATAGCAGTTTACGGTCCGTAAATCACTTTACGGGCCGTATTCTACTTTACGACCAACTGGGCCGAAGTGCAAATCTGCAACTTTCGCATTTTCAAAACTCATGAGTAGTCATCCCCTTCCTAGTAAAACATTGAACACTCATACTCTTCGTTGGTCTATTCATTGTACGTTCACGGAGAAATTTCCGAGGTGTAACACTCTTCCCCCCTTTTGGAACATTCGTCCTCGAATGTTAAGTCAGCGAGGATTCTAGAATTTTTTTTTGCCAAAGTTTCCTTTATAATATGGAACTACCATCCTGTCACAACAACCCATAATATCATATCACTGCCTCACAGTGCCATAACACAATAAAATTCTGAGAAATGATGGGAGTAGGGGTGTTCAGATACTTTAATTATTACACTTCATTTAATGCATGCATACCTTATGTTGTTGGCGTTTCACTTTGAATTTCTCCCGGGCGTTGGAATAAATAGGGGTATTTGAATTTCATCTTTTCTTCCGCTTCCCCAGTCATTTCTTCCCTGTTGTTATTTCGCCACAACACTTTGACTGAAGCTACCTCTTTATTTCGGAGTCTTCGCACTTGCCTGTCTAGAATAGAAATTGGCACCTCTTCATAGGTTAGCTTTTCTGTCACTTGCACATCATCTATCGGGACAATCTTTGTGGGATCTCCAATACACTTGTGGAGCATCGAAACGTGGAAGACTGGATGGACTGATTCAAGTTCCGAAGGCAAGTCCAATTCATAAGCCACACGACCCACCTTACGGATAATTTTATAGGGTCCAACATACCTTGGACTTAACTTCCCTTTCTTGCCAAATCTCATCACCCCATTCATTGGCGATACTTTCAAAAATACCCAATCACTAACTTGAAATTCTAAGTCTCGTCGGCGATTGTCTGCATAGGAATTTTGGCGACTTTGGGCTGTTAACAATCGGTCTCGGACCACCTTGACCTTTTCAACTGCTTGTTGAATCAATTCGGGGCCTATTAATTGTGCTTCTCCTGTTTCAAACCACCCAATTGGAGACCTGCACTTCCTTCCATACAAAGCTTCATACGGAGCCATTTGAATACCGAAATGATAGCTATTGTTGTATGCAAATTCAATAAGGGGTAGATACTCATCCTAACTACCATCAAAATCTAGCACGCACGCTCGTAGCATATCCTCCAAGGTCTGAATAGTACGCTCGGCTTGTCCATCGGTCTGCGGATGGAACGCCGTGCTAAGATTGACTTGAGTACCAAGACCTTCTTGAAAGGACTTCCAGAACTTAGCTGTAAACTGTGCTCCTCTGTCTGTGATAATAGATAATGGAATTCCAGTTTCGAGTAACAGAGCAAATATCCAGTCTTACCTCTATGACTTGCCATATCGTCATTCGCCTTTTTCCGTCGCTACTGGACATCTGCAAAAATCGACGGTTAGTATAAGGAATCTTATTTCCTATGACTTGGCTCTATCGCACGATCTAAGACTGAATGAAGGTCAACATTTCCTAGATGCCCCGCAACCTCCTGTTTATAAATGTGGCCGGCTTCACACCCATAAACAGAACTCTACTGGACACGACTTTGCAGACAACCCTTAGACCGACCTGCTCTGATACCACTTTGTCACACCCCGACTTTACTAGGGTGTGATGGGCACCCGACCCCATATCTGGAGTCGAGCGAACCCGCTGACTCTTATCACATAGATGAACTCTTGTATCAATTAAGAAATAAATACATAGTAAGCACTAAAAATTTTTTTCCATAAGTAATGTCTATCATCATATGGGACCCGCGAAATGAAACGTAATAGCATTGTGACTGGTGAAGCCGTCTACTAAGCTGACACTCTATACTCATGACTCTGTCTGCAAAGTCTCTAACATAGAACAAAATATCATAGTATAGCACGCTGACTCGGCTACACTCCAGGGCCAAGTGGAGCTTGCCAACTTCGCTGGAACATCTTCTATAATAGCTTTTGCTCATCTGGGTGTACCTGCGCAGCATGAACGCAGCCCCCGAAGAAGAGGGGCCAGTACGAGTAATGTACTGAGTATGTAAGGCATGAATAGTAACATAATAAAGGAATATACAGTATGAATATTAACGGAATAGACATATGGAGATTATCCTGGGACAGATGTAACCTGTACATATGAATGCCTTTCCGCGGATGCCATGCATGCTTAGTTTCTTATTCAGAAAAACGGTGCTTCTTCTTTACATATGCAGAAAACAGAACATTTCAGAAAACGGTGTTCTTTATTTACATTCCACAAAATTTTCCAACACAACCCGAAACCTTCCAAGTCCAAGGAAATATCACAACACATTTCTTTCTTCAAAATTCACAAACTACACCAACAAACCACACTTTAACAACATCATTATCATAATTACAAGAAACTACATTTGATTCAAATTGGCTTACAAAAACAGCCCGCAACAACTACGACACCAACTTGGATCATTAAACTCTCATTTACATCACATAATCCACAACACAACAACCCAAACATACTAAATAAAATTAGTCCATTCTTTGACATGCAAAACAGTCCATTTTCGGCCACAACAACTACACCCCTATTTTCATGAATTTCCATCCTTTTCCATACATTGCAACAACAACTAACATACTACATAGAATTAATCCATTCTCTTCCAAATCACACTATGACCACACGGCCACAACTACATATACACGGACAACTATTCAACATCCATATTTTCATAATTTTCATGAGTTTCATTCGCTCCTACGCACCACAACATACACAACCATACATAACATATAAAAGAAGATTAAGTTCTTACCCTTTTTCTTCAATTTCCCACTTGGCTAGGATGTTGATCTTGCAACAATAAATGTTCTACTTGTTCCAATGACCTCTTCCCCTTGCTAGGGACCTTCCAATTAGTAGAGAGTAATTTTTGAGAAATTTTTCCAAGGTTCTTGTTTCCTCCAAGCTTGGCCGAAATTGGCCCTTTATTTTTCTTCCAAAAGTGTCTTTTTTTTTTCTTTGTTTCTCTTGAAATTTCTAGAGTTGTAAATGATAAATTGTCTTGTTTTTTCAAGACTTATATATATATATATATATATATATATATATATATATATATATATATATATATATATATATAGTTATAGTGGCATGTGAGGGGCACATCCCTCTCTCTAGATTTTTCTCTTTTTTTTTTTCCATTTTTCCTTTTCTAGAGTTTTCTTGAAAAAGATGACTTGGTTGGCTTCTCTTGCAAGCTTTGTCCATACATGTACATAATTAACCCCTATTAAATAAAAATGTGGACATATAGGGGCATGTCACACGGCCAAGGGCTCTTCAAGAACATTCTTGATATTTTTTTTTTTGAAATTCCCATTTTTCCCCTATTCCTTCCGCAATATTACCATGAACCCTTTTGCGAATTTTCCTTCTTACCCTTGGCCTTTCTCAACATTTCCATTCTAGTAATGTCCATAATTGATATTTATAACCAACTTGTACATTAACATAATTTTTGAAAATAGCCTTACCCTTAACTTGTCACGACTACCTTGGAATATCCGAACGTTTAAAATACTGGATATAACATCCTCCCCCCCTTTAGAACATTCGTCCTCGAATGTTCAACTGGTCTTACGGGGTGTCATAATATTTTGGGAGGATCCCTTTGTAGTCGTCCTTTCCTTCATGCTCACTTCTTGTCCTTTACCTCATTCCTTTCATAATGAACTTCTCGGTTTTTACATGAATCTTCTTCCCGTGTCTTGGGCTTTCTACTTTGTTGGGCCAACGTATTATCCTTGTCTTTCTCAGATCATCTCTTTTCTGTTACTGTTTCGTGACCATATCTTAGCAAAAGCCACACCTTCAGATTCTTACTACAACTATTCTTTAGTCTCTTTTTGTATCTCTTGATACATGTATACTTGTCCTTGGCTTCATGTGTTGGTGCTCATTTCGTTCATCGTTATTCCTCGTAAGCCTAATATGGCCTCCCCCCCCCCCCTTTAAGGGGTTCCTTATATGCTCATAGTCCTTTATGAAGTCTTCGCTTATACCTTTATCCCTCACCTTCTTTTCCAGCTTTGTGCTTAACATATCGAAAACTTCTTATCTTAAGCTTTTCTTTTACTTCCTGTCTAGGTCCTCATTTGTCCACATTTCCATACCTTTCTATCCTTTATTCGTTCTTTCACTTGCTTAGCTCTCTTGCTCGTAATTCTTTCTAACCACGTGTTCGTGTTGTAGCTGTGTGCCCATATTTCTTAAACGTTCCGTTACTCTCTTGAACCTCTAAGCATATTACTATGGCTACATACTTTTCCTTTTACAGATCTGTCAACTCAACACCATCACCATCCTAAGCATTCTTTCTCTTACTTCACATTCCTCTACCCTGGTCACCATTCTCTTAGACCTACTTGTTGAAATCAACTCTCAACCTCTCCACATTGCTCCTTGTTTCCTTTTACCTCACTCTATCTCGTCTCACATGCCTACTTGAATTTTCATCCTAGTGGTCTCGTACTTTTATCATCAATTTCTCGCGGTGGCTTCACTCACTAAGGTTTTCTTAACTCTCACCTTTTTCCTACATTTAAGATTTCTATCTTCCATCCATTTACTCTTTTTCCTTTCCCGGTATCGCTGCACTAAATCTTTCAATTCTAACCCACGGTAAAATAATAACGATTTACCTTATGACGGTGGCACCATTTATTCTTGCTGTCACTCGTACTTCTGCACCTTTGCGTGATCAATACCTTTCTTCCCGTAGTTTCGGTTGTTGGGGCTCGCACGCCACCGATACAATCATATGCGGGATATCTTACACATTCATATATACACACATATTTACCATCAACTTGTTCACAAGATACTTTCAAGCGTTGTTCAAGCCTATCCTAATCCCGGGACTGTGGTGCACTTTCTGTCCTTTCACCGAGCTAGTCTGCCTTGTTCTACGTGTCTTCTTATGGTCTCCAGCCACCTTATATGCCGTAGTTTCACGTAGGCTATTCTAGTTTTCCACTTGTCTGTTATGTCTCAATTCATAAAATTTCTCATCAACTTCCCAGGGGGTCACCCATCATGGAATTGCTCCCACCTGAGCACGCTTAACCCAAAAGCTTCACTGAAATTCGGTGCCTTAATGCTGATATTTTCGCATCAGCTTCCTCACATGACCTTTATTGCATGCTCTGGAGCAAGTCGAAGTCTTACAGGCTCCGAAACAATTTCGTAACATGTCCTTTCTTTTATAATTACCGTTTTGCCCTCTTTGATTTCCAATGTTCACCTTCCACCTGTGTATATGGCTACCCCCTATTCTGGACTTCCGGATTCTCGATAGTAACATTCACACCTTCGTTGCCATACCAAACCCATGACCTTTCTTGAACAACGCATCTTACCTATTGCCGGTTTGCAATATTTCCTTTCCACGCTCCTTCCTGTTAGGCGTATCCATTCTTACAGAATCTCCTTTACCATTCTTACTTTTCAAAATCTGTACGTAACAAATATCGATAATACTTCACAGAACATGCGGCTATATGACATATTCCCGCCGTCCAGAACTTCCAGTTTCGAGTAACAGAGCAAATATCCAATCTTACCTCTATGACTTGCCATATCGTCATTCGCCTTTTTCCGTCGCTACTGGACATCTGCAAAAATCGACGATTAGTATAAGGAATCTTATTTCCTATGACTTGGCTCTATCGCACGATCTAAGACTGAATGAAGGTCAACATTTCCTAGATGCCCCGCAGCCTCCTGTTTATAAATGTGTCCGGCTTCACACCCATAAACAGGACTCTACTGGACACGACTTTGCAGACAACCCTTAGACCGACCTGCTCTGATACCACTTTGTCACACCCCGACTTTACTAGGGTGTGATGGGCACCCGACCCCATATCTGGAGTCGAGCGAACCCGCTGACTCTTATCACATAGATGAACTCTTGTATCAATTAAGAAATAAATACATAGTAGGCTCTAAAATTTTTTTTCCATAAGTAATGTCTATCATCATATGGGACCCGCGACATGAAACGTAATAGCATTGTGACTGGTGAAGCCGTCTACTAAGCTGACACTCTATACTCATGACTCTGTCTGCAAAGTCTCTAACATAGAACAAAACATCATAGTATAGCACGCTGACTCGGCTACACTCCAGGGCCAAGTGGAGCTTGCCAACTTCGCTGGAACATCTTCTATAATAGCTTTTGCTCATCTGGGTGTACCTGCGCGGCATGAACGCAGCCCCCGAAGAAGAGGGGCCAGTACGAGTAATGTACTGAGTATGTAAGGCATGAATAGTAACATAATAAAGGAATATACAGTATGAATAATAACGGAATAGACATATGGAGATTATCCTGGGACAGATGTAACCTGTACATATGAATGCCTTTCCGCGGATGCCATGCATGCTTAGTTTCTTATTCAGAAAAACGGTGCTTCTTCTTTACATATGCAGAAAACAGAACATTTCAGAAAACGGTGTTCTTTATTTACATTCACAGACGCCGAGTACATCGGCTCTCCCACCCCCCTCCCCAACAGTGTCCCAACATATTATATATATATCACATATACAGACGCCGTATCCGGCTCTCCCATATCCCGCGTCCGGGCATCCCGCGTCCGGGACGAAATCCAGCTGAATCAGGTGGTGATATAACAGTGGCCCTTCCCCTTTCCCCATATACATATACATATACATATTCACATTCATATACATGTGTCATACAATTGGCATGCATGAGAGCCCAAAGAAAGTCATGTGTCCATCGGAGTGACATAAGGTCGGTGACCTCCGATTACATTATGGAATAATCATGGGCGCTTTGTCTCACCTTGAAGGAACGAGTATTTTAAGGTGAGACTACCAACGGAAAATAGCCTTAAGAGAGAGCATAGAATGAAATCATGGGCATTATAACCGCCAATTCATATGCTTTGAAGTCTTTTAGAAATTAGTGTCACAGCTAAGGAATAGAATTGAGGTTCAAGAACTAGTATAACACTTTCACATTCTCATTAGATTCTTAGCTCAAGACTCTTAGTCTTGGAATCATTCTTATCGTAATTATCATAGGCATATTCTCTTTCTTAACATCATCATTATCATTGTCATCATAGGAGTATCCTTGTTAGCATAGTTATAGTACTTGTCATTCGATGAACGGAATAAGGATCAAAAGTTTTCTTTGGATTCTGCTACAAAATAGATCAAACAGAACAATAAGGAAAATCCGGGGACAATGGGCCCACCTCGGGTCAAATGAGGCGGCGTACCAAATTTACGTACATTACACTTCATGACGTCACTTGTGAGGGTTTTAGGGTAGTCGGGTCCTATTTATGCAAGTTCTAGAGGTTTAGGAAGTTTTTCCAACATTTCACATTATTTTTAATTCAATTCTACTGAATGAAAAATGGGAAACTTTAGGTGCGAATTCCGAAGAATGGAGTTGTCCCCAAGGCTCGTATCCAACCTAGTATGTCTAAGACATGCCAAAGAAGGAAGAGTAAAGCCTTACATACCTTTTCTGCTTCTTATGCGACTCCAAATTCACGTTCCAAATCCGCCAAAATCTGCAAATTGGTTATGTTTACCAAAACTTGATTAGAGCCTTTAGAAGTTGATTCTTTAAAGTAACACTTTGTCTGCCGAAATTTCGGCAGCATTTCCCCTATAAATGTACCAACCCCGAGAGTACGGCTCGACCCCAAATCGATGACAACAATCCGGGAATTTGACCCGGCCAAACCAACAACAATACTAGCAATTATTCCAACAACAATTCAATCAAATTCACTTCCATTCAATTCAATTCAATTCAATTCTCATAATCTTCCAACAACTTAATCAACATACATAATCAATCCAAAACCATACAAACATGATTCCATAACATTTCCAACAATCCACAAAATTTTCCAACACAACCCGAAACCTTCCAAGTCCAAGGAAATATCACAACACATTTCTTTCTTCAAAATTCACAAACTACACCAACAAACCACACTTTAACAACATCATTATCATAATTACAAGAAACTACATTTGATTCAAATTGGCTTACAAAAACAGCCCGCAACAACTACGACACCAACTTGGATCATTAAACTCTCATTTACATCACATAATCCACAACACAACAACCCAAACATACTAAATAAAATTAGTCCATTCTTTGACATGCAAAACAGTCCATTTTCGGCCACAACAACTACACCCCTATTTTCATGAATTTCCATCCTTTTCCATACATTGCAACAACAACTAACATACTACATAGAATTAATCCATTCTCTTCCAAATCACACTATGACCACACGACCACAACTACATATACACGGACAACTATTCAACATCCATATTTTCATAATTTTCATGAGTTTCATTCGCTCCTACGCACCACAACATACACAACCATACATAACATATAAAAGAAGATTAAGTTCTTACCCTTTTTCTTCAATTTCCCACTTGGCTAGAATGTTGATCTTGCAACAATAAATGTTCTACTTGTTCCAATGACCTCTTCTCCTTGCTAGGGACCTTCCAATTAGTAGAGAGTAATTTTTGAGAAATTTTTCCAAGGTTCTTGTTTCCTCCAAGCTTGGCCGAAATTGGCCCTTTATTTTTCTTCCAAAAGTGTCTTTTTTTTTTCTTTGTTTCTCTTGAAATTTCTAGAGTTGTAAATGATAAATTGTCTTGTTTTTTCAAGACTCATATATATATATATATATATATATATATATATAGTTATAGTGGCATGTGAGGGGCACATCCCTCTCTCTAGATTTTTCTCTTTTTTTTTCCATTTTTCCTTTTCTAGAGTTTTCTTGAAAAAGATGACTTGGTTGGCTTCTCTTGCAAGCTTTGTCCATACATGTACATAATTAACCCCCATTAAATAAAAATGTGGACATATAGGGGCATGTCACACGGCCAAGGGCCCTTCAAGAACATTCATGATATTTTTTTTTTTTGGAAATTCCCATTTTTCCCCTATTGTTTCCGCAATATTACCATGAACCCTTTTGCGAATTTTCCTTCTTACCCTTGGCCTTTCTCAACATTTCCATTCTAGTAATGTCCATAATTGATATTTATAACCAACTTGTACATTAACATAATTTTTGAAAATAGCCTTACCCTTAACTTGCCACGACTACCTTGGAATATCCGAACGTTTAAAATACGGGATATAACAGCTACCTAAGAAGAATGATGTACAGACTTATGCTGATATGAGGCCTATAAGCTTGAGTAACTTTATTAATAAAGTTATTTCGAGAGTTGTGCATAGAAGACTGGAATCTGTGCTGCCTAAGCTCATCTCTACAAACCATTCAGGTTTTGTGAAGAGAAGAAGTATAATTGAGAATGTTTTGCTTACTCAAGAAATTATCATAGATATTAGAAAAAGGGGCAGACCTGCTAATGTGATAATAAAGCTTGATATGGCAAAGGCATATGATAGGGTGTCTTGGTTGTTCTTGATCAGAGTTCTCAAAAGATGGGATTTGCATATAGTTTTGTTGACATGATCTGGAGACTGATTGCTAATAATTGGTATTCAGTGATGTTGAATGGCCAGCCATATGGTTTCTTTCACTCTACTAGAGGGGTTAAGCAGGGTGACCCTTTGTCACCATCGTTGTTTATACTTGCTATTGAAGTACTCTCAAGAGCCTTGAACAACCTATTTGAAGATTCTACGTTTAGAGGCTATGGCATGCCTAAGTGCAGTGCTGATTTAAATCACTTGGCATATGCAGATGACACTATCATTTTTGCATCTGCTGACAAGTATTAATTAGAATTGATTATAGGAGTGTTAAACAGGTATGAAGTGCAATCAGATTAGATGCTGAATAGATCAAAAGTTGTTTTTATATGTACAGAAATTGTTCTAGCAGTTTAGCATTAGAAGTAGCTCAGATTGTTGGTTTTTCCAGAGATGACTTCCCATTTAAATACTTGGGATGTCCTATTTTTCATACACGAAATAAGAAGATGTATTATAATGATTTGATCAAAAAAGTAAAGGACAAGTTGCAGAATTGGAAAGGAAAATTGATGTCATTTGGTGGTAAGCAGTGCTCATAAAGAGTGTTCTTCTGTTACACCCTGGAAAATCCCTTGTATATGTACAGTGAATAGGCTAACAGAGGATGTAACGTATGAGATGTTTTGATGAGTAATAAATAGTATTTGATGACCCTCAACGAGATTTCAAAGGCATATAATGCAAGGAAAGAAAGTTGCCAAGGAAAGCGAACCATATGTTGTGTATCAGATAAGAATTTCGAGCAACGAATCTATGAGGGCATAATGATGTCTTGGAGACAAGTAATAACGTCCCTTAGATTGGTATTGAGATGTTAAAAAAGTGCCAAGAAGGTTCCATAAGGATTGGAGATCAAACGAGTCAACGAAAACAAGTTCCGGAGAACTGGACAACATACGGCCAGACATACTGGCCGTATAATATTCACGGACCGTATGTCCAGTCCGTAGATCCAGTCCATAACAACATGGCTCACTGGACAAAATATACAGTCCCAACATACGGTCAGTAAAAATTATACGGACCGTATGTTGGTCCGTATAAAGTGGTTCGGCCAGCTTTTGTATTTTAATATAAGGGAACCTTCTCATTTCATTTTCATTCCATCCTCCACTCCACAAGACAACAACACTCTAGAATATTCTCCAACATCCATCCACAAGAAAATCAAAGGAAATCAATGATCAAGAACACCAAATCCATGAATCAAAGTGTATGAAACCCAAGTAAAGTTCATCTTCCTCAAAGAAAACCAAAAGAGGTGAAGTAGGGTTTTGGTGCTAGAGGGGAAACTCCACTCAAGACTTGTTCAACAATCATCTAAGGTAAGTTCCATGACTAAATCACGTTGTTTAAGGTAATGGAAGATTAAGATACTTGAATTGTAGCAAGACATAGGAAATGGGTCATTAATGAGTGAATAGTGCCATGTTTGGATGGTAGTTGGATTGAATCATAAATGTTGGTGTGTTATGATTATGGATACGTCATAAATGACATGTAGACCATGAAATACGTATTATATATGATAAAACGCGATAGTAAGCTAAAACCATGAATGTGGAGAGATGAAGAGAAATGGTGGATTATGGTCATTGTATATAAATGATGATTGTTGATTGCTATATTGTGATTGTTGTTGTGAGTGTTGGGAGTTAATATAGAATATGGGGAGATTAGTATAAACAAAGGAAGTGCTATCCAATTTTCCCTAGCTTTAGAAAGCCCGTTCTTATAATTGCTTAGCTAATGACGATATAAATTCTCTTGAAGGTAGAACGTGTGCATTAAAGAAGAACACGCAAGCAATAGCTTAGTAAACGTCCAAGGTATTTAAGGTTTATCCCTTCCTTCAAAGGCATGAATCTTTCAAGCTTTCCATGATCCTCGTATCTGATGGAACTTATGAGTTCTTAAATATACTAAATTACATACGAGTATGATATGATGATCCCATGACGCTAGTGATGTCATTGTTGTTAATACTCACCTTATGCACTATTTCCTTCAAGGTGAGGCAAAGTACTCAGAAATTTTCATAATATATTCGGGGGGTTTACGACCTTACGTCACCCCGACATAGCTATGGTTGTTTTCAAAGTCTAATGTATACTCCTAATGCTAAATGCGAAATAATGCTAAGTCATGATATGTCTATAAGATGATTAATGATCCTAGCTTATAATATGCCTATGTTATGTGTGAATATGCCAAGATACGATAAGAATATGATACGTTCATGGAATGTGTAATAGTGACGGGTAATGATTGATTTTGTGACGATGAGATTCCACCGTGCCTAGATGGCCGGGCATGTCACCGCTAAGGCAAGTTGCGATGTTACACCGAGCCTAGAGGGCCGGGCATGATCACCACTAGTGGGAGGCATACGATGGTTACCCGGACGTGGGATAATGATGAGATATGTTATGTGATGTGATGAGATATGCGATATGACGAGACATGTGATGTGATGACTTACATACCATGATTATGTAAAATATGATATATGTACAAAATGTAATTACTTGTGACACTCGTGCAGGTTATATCTTTCTCTTATGGCTCATGACCCTCCTACTATATCTATTTCATTCTTGCCTTACATACTCAGTACAATATTCGTACTGACGTTCGTTTTCTTTGGACGCTGTGTTCATGTCCACAGGTAGACAGGGAGGAGAGCTTGAGCCAGAGTGGTAGGAGTCGTCAGCCGATTGAAAGCACTCCTTTGTTCCGGAGGTGCTTGATTATCCTTTTGTGTACATTTGTATATGTTGGGCTCGATGGGGTCCTGTCCCATCTATGCGTTTTGTACTTCCTTAGAGGGTCGTAGATACTCAATGTAGGTTCTGGTCGGATAAAGTCACTATGGTATAATTGTATATACATTATTTTTGATAGCCTAAAGGGGATAATGTATATGAAACTATTTATGTTTACAAATGAAACATGATTTTCCTATAATTTGAGCATAAAATTAACAAAAGAGTAGTGAATGAGCATGATGGGTAGTAGAACGAGCGGTGCTCGGTGGTTAGCCCCGGGTACCCGTCGCGGCCCCTAGCTGGGTTGTGACATCTTCAAAGCATGCCTATGTATTTTCTTTCAGAAATGATTCCCACAAAATACACTATCAAGGAGCTGCACAGAATATTTGCTAGATTCTATTGGAGCAACATGGAGGAGAAGAGGAATAGGCATTGGACATCATGGAAAAATATGTGTTTTCCAAAGAAGGAAGGGGGCATGGGATTCGATCTCTTTTGGATGTTTCAAAGGCCTTGTTTGCTAAGCTATGGTGGAGATTCAGGACTAGTTGCACACTATGGTTGTAACATCTCGTAAATCCGTATAGAGTGTGAAAGAATTGTATGAATCCTTTGGAACCTTATATGTTTGGTTACGTGCATGACTTTAGGCTAAAAACCAAGGAGGAGATGGTCAAAATGAAAATTCACTACAGTTTCATAAAAAGGAGGTTTGACGGTCGTCCTTTGTACCGTCGATCTGTTCGATGCTCCGTCCTTTTCATCGTAGAAAGTAAGGAAGAGAAAGTTGCTCACCGAAAATTTCATGACTTTGACGGAGCAGATTGACGCTCCGTCGTTTGTATCGTAGAATTGACCTAGCACAAAGACCATTCGACGGAGCAGATCGACGCTCCGTCGATTGTGCCTGATGGCTGAAATTACATAAGTTACAAAATTTTAGTTTTCTTCCATTCTTTTCACTCTCAAAAACCCTAAGGACGAAAATATCTCTCTAGGGCTCCAACACTAAGGTAAGAACATCTTAATCGTTGATTATCAATCCTAACATCAAACCCATGATTCATAACATGATTCTTGTGACTAAAACCTAGGGTTTGCAACATAATTCTTTCTAAAGTGATTCAAAGTAGGGTTTGGGTGTTCTTCACTAGAAAAGTGAATTGTTAAACTTTATTTTACATACTAAGGTATGTCTCTCTTTTAAAAACCTTATCATGGATATATGTTTTCTTCTCAAAGGTTCTTTATTGAATAAAAAGGTGAACTTCTCATGAAAAATCTTAATTCATGTCTTTTCTTGTGGTTGGTGTGCGTGAGGGGACAAGCCCACATTAAACCTTGATTGTATTATCCTCTATATACGTATATGAAATCATAATCGTTTTCTTCTATAAGAGATGATAAGTGATGATGGTTAATTGTTGGTATTGCTGACTTTACAATTAAACTAAGACAAAGGAATCTGGTTTAAAGAAGTGGAAACGTTTTCAAGATTATCTATGAAATTATGGATTTTCATAATGGCATAATGAACTTTAATGCTATTTGATGCTGTGACTACTTTGAGATAAATTGTGAATCGGTTTCTATTCTATGAACTTTGTTGTTGTGCTTGGCCTAGCTACTCGGGAGGAAAGGTAGCCACTATGGATCCTAGTGTGATAATTCCTAGCCATTCGGGAGGAAGAGTGGCCACTTCCGGGTTCGCTACCTAGGGTGTGATTATGCCTAACTATTCGGGAGGAAGGATAGCCACCGTTGAATTTCATATTCTGGTATGGTGCGCTGTGACAAGGGAACCTCTACGGTCACCCCTTCGATGTGCTTGATTCTTGGGCCTGTATTGCCATGTGTGATATTCTTATTTTCTCATGGAATTTTTGTTGTTAATTATGATCAATTGAAAGGCATATTTGAAGTTGTACCTTCACAAGAGGCCTTATAATCGGTTTTGATAATTCTTATTGAGATACATAAACTGAATAACTGTTCTTACATTGGTTTCATATGATTTTCAGGACTGATTTCTTTATGTATTATTGTACTTTATTTTCATATTACTTGTTGTCCCCGAGGCACTCACTGAGTACGAAGTACTCAGGCATACCATTGTTGTTTTCGATGTTATGTTAGGTAACAGAGAGGAGCAGGTTCTTGATACTCCGGGCGTTTAGGAAGGACTTGCTGTTGCGGCTGATTTGGTGAGCCCGCACATTCATTCGTGGGACACCTATTTATTTATTTATTCATTATATTAGTTTTCCGAGCTGCGTCCCGATGAGTCAGACTATTAATCCTTTATCTTTGAAGCTCCATAGTATACATTCTTGTGGGTAGTTTTTGAGTTATCGATTAACTCTCGAGCACGTTCTTACGTTTGACTATGTATTGATTACTATAGACTTCCGCTGATCTAATTCATATAGGCATGATTTGTTTACCTTTATTTTATAAACTGTTGGAGGCGAATGTTGAACCTAGCGGGTTCAAGTGTTATTATTGTGTCTTTTAGGTTCTTCCGATGTTGTTCATGACGTCGGATGCCGGTCATTTCTGAGGTGGGTTTTGGGGCGTGACAAGCTTGGTATCAGAGCCTAGGTTTAAATACATCTTAGGATTATTGTCAGTGTCTGTGGAGCTTCGTATCAGTTGAAGGATATTGGTCACGTAGGGTTTGAGATGTGTGAATCTGAGAGGGATGACGCTGCTTTAGCTCCTACGTGGGCTGAATTTGAAGAGGCGTTCATGGAAAGGTTTCTGTCTCATAAGGAGAGATTTGCTATGGCTACAAAGTTTGAAAAGCTAGAACAGGGTAACAAGTCGGTTTGTAAGTATAGTTTAGAGTTCACCCATCTTTCAAAGTATGTTTTATACCTGATTCCGACTGAAAAGCATAAGTTAACTCATTTTTTGAATGGCTTGGTACTACGTACCAAGTCTGCATATGCTGCTGTTGCTATGTCTCCTACTTGCACTTTCTCATCTCTGGTTGGGTTTGCTAAACAACAAGAGAGTTGGAAAAATGAAGAGAGGCTGGATCGAGATCAGAACAAGAAGGCCCGATCGGCGAGTGGTTTCAGTGGTAATAATTATAAGGGAGGGCAGAGTAAAGGGTATTCTGCACCTGCTCAGTCTGGCGCTTATTCCCATGCTAGTGTGCTTTCTGGTAGGCAAGGCCATAATAATAATAATAATAATAATAATAATAATAATAATAATAATAATAATAATAATAATAATAATAATAATAATAATAATAATAATAGTAAGTTTTCGCAGGGAAGTAGTCATCCGCCAATGTGGGAAGAACGTATCTGTCATCATTGTGGGATTAGAGGCCACATTAAATGGGAATGCAGAAAGTGGCTATGTGAGATGGCTGCTATGAATAACCAAAAGAATGATTCGCCTGCTTCTGTATCTGCTAAAAATCCACCTGCTAGTAATGCTAACAATAATCATCAGAATGCTCGTAATAACGGCAAAGGAAAGGAAGCTGCTAATACTTCTGGTGGAGAGACAATTCGACTTTATGGGCTGACTCGTAGGGAGACAGCTGAGGCATCTGACGTTGTGGTTACAGGTATCCTTACCATCTGTTCTCATGATGCTTACTCATTAATTGATCCGAGTTCAAATTTATCCTATGTGACCCCTTATTTTGCTCTTGATGTAGGTATGAAACCCGAACCGTTGTTAGAACCCTTTACTGTTGATACACCTTCGGGTATTCCTGTTATTGCTTCTAGAGTGTATAGAAATTGTGTTGTCGTGATTAATTGTCGTGCGACCTTGGCTGATTTGTATGAACTTGAGATGGTGGATTTTGATGTAATTATGGGGATGCACTAGTTGTCCGCGTGTTATGCTAATGTAGATTGTTGCCATAAGTTAGTTCGCTTTGCCTTTCCCGAGAAGCATGTTATTGTGTGGGAGGGTGAAGTCGCTAAGCCAAGGGGTAGATTTATTTCTTATCTTAAGGCTCATAAAATGATTACTAAGGGGTGTATTTACCATTTGGTTGCTGTTAATGATACAAAAGCCGTAGTGCCTGAATTGCATATGTCCTATAGTTAGTGATTATCCCAAAGTGTTTCCTGAAGATCTCCCTGGCATCCCTCCTGATAGGGTTATTGATTTTGGGTTTGATGTTATTCCCGACACCAAACCTATTTCTATTCCACCTTATCGTATGGCTCCAGCAGAACTAAGGGAGTTAAAGGATCAGTTGAATGACTTGTTGGATAAACGTTTCATCCGACCAAGTTCCTCACCTTGGGGTGATCCAGTCTTGTTTGTTAGAAATAAAGATGGTTCCCTTAGGATGTGTGTTGATTACCGTCAGCTTAATAAGGTGACCATTAAGAATAAATATCCATTGCCGAGGATAGATGATCTATTTGACCAACTTCAGGGTGCTAAGTTCTTTTCAAAGATTGACCTGAGGTCGGGGTATCACCAATTGAAGATAAAAGAAAAGGATATCCTGAAAACTGCTTTCCGTACTCGTTATGGGCACTTTGAGTTTCTAGTGATGTCCTTTGGGTTGACTAATACGCCTACTGCGTTCATGGATTTGATGAACCAGGTGTTTAAGCGTATCTAGACCACTTCATTATTGTGTTTATTGATGATATCTTGGTGTATTCTTAGAATCGTGAGGATCATGCTAATCATTTGAGGATAACTTTAACAACACTTGAGGAGAACAAGCTTTATGGAAAATTCTCTAAGTGTGAATTTTGTCTCGAGTCTGTGTCTTTCTTGGGTCATGTGGTGACTGGTGACGGCATTAAGGTAGATCCTCAGAAAACTTCAGTGTTAAGGATTGGCCTAGACCAACTAGTGCAACGGAAATTCGTAGTTTCTTGGGTTTGGCAAATTATTACAGAAATTTGTGGAAGGTTTTTCCTCTTTAGACTCACCATTGGCTAAATTGACACAGAAGACTGCTAAGTTTCAGTGGTCCGAAGTTTGTGAAAAGAGTTTCCAAGAGCTTAAGACAATGTTGACTTCGGCTCCTATTTTGACTTTGCCTTCTGGGTCTGGTAGATATGTGGTGTATTGTGATGCTTCCAGAATTGGTTTGAGTTGTGTATTAATGCAGAACGGTAAGGAGATTGCTTATGCTTCACGATAGTTGAAGAAGCATGAGATGAATTATCCAACTCATGACTTTGAATTGGCTGCCCTGGTATTTGCCTTAAAAATTTGGCATCAATATTTGTATGGTGAGCATTACGATGTTTTTACTGACCATAAAAACTTACAATATATCTTTAAGCTGCGAGAGTTGAATCTCAAACAGCGGAGGTGGTTGGAGTTGGTAAAAGACTATGACTTGAATATTTTGTATCGTCCTGGTAAGGTTAATGTAGTTGCTGATGCTTTGAGTAGAAAATCTATGGGCACGTTGGCTTATTTGCGTGCACATGACATGCCTATGGGGAAGGAAGTTCGAAGACTTGCTAGTCTTGTGGTCAGATTTGATGAAACTAAAGATGGAAAGTTAGTGGGAATCATGCCATCATGGTCTGACATCGTGGAAAGGATTAAATCCAAGCAATACGATGATGAGCTTCTAGCGAAGCTAAGAGATGGAGTGGAAAGGGGTGAGTACACTTCATTTACAGTTGGGACTGGCGATAGTGTTCTGCGGTTGCAAGGAAGATTGTGTGTTCCCGATGTTGATGGTCTTCGACAAGAATTAATGATGGAAGCTCATATTTCAAGTATTCGGTTCATCCGGGATCCACCAAGATCTATAAGGATTTGAAACAACACTATTGGTGGAAAAGCATGAAGGTTGATATTTCTAACTTTGTGGTTAAGTGTTTAAACTGTCAAGAGGTGAAGGCTGAGCATCAAAGGCCTGGAGGTCTGGCTCAGAATACCGAGATTCTGCAGTGGAAGTGGGAGGAGATCAATATGGATTTCGTTGTGGGTTTACCCAGCACAAAGGCCAAGTTTGACTCGATTTGGGTTATCGTGGATAGACTCACAAAGTCTGCCAATTTTCTCCCTATGAAGACGTTATTTACCGCAGCGAAGTATTCCAAGCTGTATCTAAAGGCAATAGTTTAGTTACATGGGATTCCGACATCCATCATACCTGACAGAGGTACGCAATTCACTGCTCATTTTTTGACATCCTTTCAGGAAGCGTTGGGAACTAGAGTGGAATTGAGCACTGCCTTTCATCCTCAAACTGACGGGCAGGCAGAGAGAACTATTCAGACTTTTGAAGACATGCTACGAGCTTGTGCTATAGATTTCGGAGTAAATTGGGGTGAACAATTACCTCTTGTGGAGTTCGCGTACAACAACAGTTACCAAGCGAGTATTCAAATGGCTCCTTATGAGGATCTTTATGGGAGGCATTGTCTATCTCCAATTAGTTGGTTTGAACCAACTGGAGTGGAATTGTTGGGTCCGGATTCAGTTCACGAAGCAATTGAGAAGGTTAATCGTATTATGCAACGGCTCAAAATAGCTCAGAGTAGACAGAAATCCTATACGGATATGAGGCAGCGTGAGCTGGAGTTTTCTGTCGGTGACAAGGTGTTCTTAAAAGTATCACCGATGAAAGGAGTAATACGGTTTGGTAAAAAGGGGAAACTTAGTCCCCATTTCGTTGGCCCTTACGAGATTGTTAGGAAAATTAGGACAGTGGCTTATGAATTGAAGTTGCCATCCGATATGGCCATGGTGCACCCTGTGTTTCACGTTCCAATGTTGAGGTTGTGAAAACCTGATCCTTCCCATATGTTGAACCATGAAGATATTGAAATTAATAAAGGGTTAACCTATGAAGAAAACCCGATTGAGATTCTAGATCGTCAAGTTAGAAGGTTGAGAACAAGGATGTTGCATCGGTTAAAGTTTTGTGGGGAAACCATAATCCTTAAAAAGCAACTTGGAAAGCAGAGGAGGACATGAAAAAGAGATATCCTCACTTGTTCCCTATTGCAGGTATGAGTTAAGGTTTTAGTTATTCTTAGATGGATTGATTTCGTTAATTGATACGGCCGTATTTAGTGCCCTTTTCCCGACTATTATTCTCATTCGAGGACGGATGAATCTTAAGAGGGGATAATATAACATATCGTAAATCCGTATAGAGTGTGAAAGCATTGTATGAGTCCTTTGGAACCTTATATGTTGGGTTATGTGCATGACTTTAGGATAAAAACCCAAGAGGAGATGGTCAAAATGAAAATTCACTACAGTTGCAGGAAAAGGAGATTTGACGGTCATCCTTTGTACCGTCGATCTGTTCGACGCTCCGTCCATTTCACCGTAGAAAGTAAGCAAGAGAAAGTTGCTCACTAGAAATTTCATGACTTTGACAGAGCAGATTGATGCTCCGTCGTTTGTACTTTAAAATTGACCCGGCACAAAAACCATTCGACGGAGCAGATCGACGCTCCGTCGATCTATTCGGTGCTCCGTCATTTGTACCGTCGATTGTGCCTGATGGGCTGAAATTACATAAGTTGCAAAATTTTAGTTTTCTTCCATTCTTTTCACTCTCAAAAAACCTAAGGACGAAAATATTTCTCTAGGACTCCAACACTAAGGTAAGAACATCTTAATCGTTGATTATCAATCCTACTATCAAACCCATGATTCTTGTGACTAAAACCTAGGGTTTGAAACATAATTCTTCCTAAAGTGATTCAAGCTAGGGTTTGGGTGTTCTTCACTAGAAAAGTGAATTGTTAAACTTTGTTTTACATACTAAGGTATGTCTCTCTTTTAAAAACCTTATCATGGATATATGTTTTTTTTCTCAAAGGTACTTAATTAAATAAAAAGGTGAACTTCTCATGCAAAATCCTAATTCATGTCTTTGCTTGTGGTTGGTGTGCCTGAGGGGACAAGCCCACATTAAACCTTGATTGTATTATCCTCTATATACGTATATGAAATCATAATCGTTTTCTTCTATAAGAGGTGATAAGTGATGATGGTTAATTGTTGGTATTGATGACTTTACAAATAAACTAAGACAAAGGAATCTTGTTTAAAGAAGTGGAAACTTTTTCAATATTATCTATGAAATTATGGATTTTCCTAATGGCATAATGAACTTTAATGCTATTTGATGCTGTGACTACTTTGAGATAAATTGTGAATCGGTTTCTATTCTATGAACTTTGTTGTTGTGTTTGGCCTAGCTACTCAGGAGGAAAGGTAGCAACTATGGATCCTAGTGTGATAATGCCTAGCCATTCGGGAGGAAGAGTGGCCACTTCCGGGTTCGCTACCTAGGGTGTGATTATGCCTAGCTATTTGGGAGGAATAATAGCCACCGTTGAATTTCATATTCTGGTGTGGTGCGCTGTGACAAGGGATCCTCTACGGTCACCCCTACAATGTGCTTGATTCTTGGGCCTGTATTTGCATGTGTGATATTATTATTTTCTCATGGAATTGTTGTTGTTAATTATGATCAATTGAAAGGCATATTTGAAGTTGTACCTTCACAAGAGGCCTTATAATCGGTTTTGATAATTCTTATTGAGATACACAAACTAAATAACTGTTCTTACATTGGTTTCATATGATTTTCAGGACTGATTTCGTTATGTATTATTGTACTTTATTTTCATATTACTTGTTGTCCCCGAGGCACTCACTGAGTACGAAGTACTCAGGCATACCATTGTTGTTTTTGATGGTATGTTAGGTAACAGAGAGGAGCTGGTTCTTGATACTCCGGGCGTTTAGGAAGGACTTGCTGTTGCGGCTGATTTGGTGAGCCCGCACATTCATTCGTGGGACACCTATTTATTTATTTATTTATTTATTCATTATATTTGTTTTCGGGGCTGCATCCCGATGAGTCAGACTATTAATCCTTTATCTTAGAAGCTCCATAGTATACATTCTTGTGGGTAGTTGTTGAGTTATTGATTAACTCTCGGGTACGTTCTTACGTTTGACTAAGTATTGATTACTAAAGACTTTCGCTGATTTAATTCATATATGCATGATTTGTTTACCTTTATTTTATAAACTGTTGGAGGCGAATGTTGAACCTGGCGGGTTCAAGTGTTATTATTGTGTCGTTTAGGTTCTTCCGATGTTGTTCATGACGTCGGATGCCGGTCACGTCTAGGGTGGGTTTTGGGGCGTGACAATGGTCCATATTCGTGTGGAACAAATATTGCAAGAAACAGATTCCAACTCTGGTTAAATGGAAAGGAGGATCACAGTTGCGAAAAATAACGTTGGAAGCTAGAGATGACATGGAACAACACATTTGGTGGGAAACAATAAATGGTTCATCTAGTATATGGTTTGACAATTGGACTAGAGTAGGACTGTTGATCAAACTTTTACATGTTGGTTATCATGTCAATAAAGATTTAGAAGATGTGGATGCTGTGTTATCAGGAGGAAAATGGGATATTGATTTGTTGCACACAATAGTTCTTGAGGAAATTGTAGAACACATAAGGTCTAAATTGATTCTTCAAGAGGGGGAAAGATAATGTGACAAGGCATGGTGGATGCTGACAAGTACAGGGAAATTCACAGTGAGCAGTGCATGGGAGGTAATTAGACAGAAAAAACAGCAGCAATGGTTCTATAGAAACATATGGATCAAAGGCCTTCCTTTCAAGATAGCTTTCTTTTTATGGAGAGTATGGCATGGAAAGTTGCCTGTTGATGATGTTTTGGCTTCTATGGGGATTAATCTGGCTTCAACTCAATAAGAGACTATGATTCATATGTTTTTAACTGGGAATTTGTACTAAAGATTTGGCTTGAGTTAATGATCCTTTTGTACAGATCAATCAAGTTGTCACTAAATGGTGGACAACAAAGTGCAACTCCAAGCTAAGACCTCTTTATCAAGCAGCTCCATCCATCATTATGTGGCATTTGTGGAAAAGGAGAAATACTATTGTGCATGGTGGGAGGATATCTAGAAACAAAGTGTTATATGGGATTAATCAGCAGCTGGTCCAACTTTCTAAACAACTTTATCCAGGTTTAACACTGCCAGAAAATTGGCCATAACTGGTGCAGGTCTTAGAAGTTTATCAGCCATATATCACTTGTACAACTATGCAGTGGTTAGTTTTTCCAACAGGTTGGTTCAAGTGTAACACAGATGGGGCTTATAAGACAGACACGAGATAGATTTTCCAAAGAACAAGGCCTTTTTCGAATAAGCCTATTAAAAATCCGTCATTTCTCACAAAAGCCCATTCGATCCAAAAATATGCTTTTGCCATATCCTGACTTTATTTTGACCCCCTCCCTCCTATGTTGTCTTTAGGTTAATATCCCCTATCACTTAAAGCCACCTCGTGAGCTACCGTAATCCGGACTACATATTCCACTATGCTAGTTATTTAGAACTTAGGAGTTCACGAAATAATTTGATCTATGGACAGTTTTGTGCTGGTAAAGGTCGTAATGCCAGATGTGGTCTATCTCTTTCCTTGGTTGTAGTGGAACTTTTGTTTTCTTTAGTGAGGAACCCTTTCACTCGGCGTCGAATGATCAAAGCTAAAAGCAAGAGCAGTACTGGTCAGAGTTCTTCAGCTTTCTGTATAAGGGATAGTTCAGGGGACTTAATGTTTGCATGGGCAAGTACAACAGTAGAAACATCCTCTCTTGAGGCTGAGGCAAAGGCAATCTTAGAAGGAGTAATATATTGTGCTAATAATCAGTGTTTCCCCTTATTATAGAGACAGACTCACTTGTCATGAGAAAGGTGTTAGATGGGGAGTGAAAAGTACAATGGAAAGTATGCATGGAGATTAATAAGATTTAGGAATGGAGACAGAAAGGGAAAACTAAAATGTCTCATGTGGTTAGAGAAGGCAACAAACTGGCAGATTATTTGGCTAAAATGGTTCTTCATTTTGCAGGTGTTCTTCAATATCATTCTTTTTAGGATCTTCTAGCTGAGGCAAAGACTATTGTTTTGAGTGACAAAATGAAGATGCCAAGCTTTAGATTCAAGACTTGGAAAACTAGGGAACCAGATTGAGCATAGCATCAGACTGCATGATATTTCAGCATTATGCAGTAATTTTGGAAATGCAGCATCAAAAGAGTAGAATTAGTCTCATGCCTAATACTTAGTTACTAGGGAAGTTCAATCCAATGTGTGGTATTAACCTTTTCATTCATCCTATTGGAAGAATCTCCTTAGTAGCTTTAGTTGTTGGTGTGACACTGATGAATATTCAGTAGGCATTGTCATAAAGTAGTTTAGCAGCAAAAGCAGAAGCAGAATGACAGCTACAACATAGTTTCAACTTGAAGGATTCTTCATTTGGATTTTTGATTCCATAAGCACCTGGTGAGAGCTTTGAGGTGACCTAAAATTAAATCAATCCAAAGTTGGAGCATAAGCAGCAGCATGTTATTTTTTTTGCCTTCATTTTTGCATTTTTATTACTAATCATATTGTAGGCACTTTTGGCCAATTTTCTCTGTACAGATTTTTTTGATTAATAAATTTCAATCTGCATCATGCTGATTGCTTTGATTAAACAAAAATAAAAAAATAGGGTACTGTTATGCGTTTCTCTCCTCAGCGGTAGTGAGACCGCTACAACGACTCCCCACTTGCCACAGCGTGTCCGCTCCAGCAGAGCTTTGTCTGTTAGAGCGGATTCCACGAATCCTCTCAACTCGGCCCAGCTAACAGGCCTCGTCGAGTCAAGTCCGCTACAACACAAAAGGCCTCACCGTAGCGTGGTAACAGACACCAGCAGACTACTGGTTTTTCACTATCTCATTCCCAAAACATGACAATCACCCGAGATCTCCCAAATGCAAACCTGATATGAAATCATACATAAGAACACGCTGCGAACTCACTCGTCGTCTCATAATTTCCAATGGAGGTCTATTTGACCAGGTCAACACCCAATGTCCAAACATCAACTTTCCAACCAATAACCCAAAATGCTCCCGAATGCCTCGAAAACCGAATTGAACATCCCACCAAGTCATAATCGACCATTCAGAAATCTAGGAATCGACAAATTTCGAAAAAAGATCTATTTTTCTAAAGTCAACTATTTTTCACTTCAAGGCTCTATCTCTCTTAAGTCATCGTAAACTCGCTTAACTACCACTGGAACCGTGCCATCCATCACCGTAGGTCAAAATCATACTAATAGGGCTTGGGGAAGAGTCAATGGGGATAAATGGGTCAAAAGCACTATAACGACCAAACGGGTCATTACACTACCACTGCACAAATCTTGTCACTATTAATCTCATTTGAGACTAGGACCTTTTCTTGATTGTCACATTACAAGCCTCTACCCATTTTGGCAAAATTCTGCCTTTTTGACCCTCTTCCTCCTTAAACATTAAAAGTGTAAATTTGAGGCTAAAAGCCTATGCTGGGGATGTTGCTGCTTCTTACGAGGTGGTAAGGAATTATATTGTGGTCTTGAAAATATATGCCAAATGAAGAAGTCAAAGAAAGAAAGAGAAATTAAAAAAAATAGAAATTGGATGATTCTTAAAGAGAAGCACAAAAAGATTGGCAATAATTGGGGGAAACTAGATTGCAAAGGAAGGAGCAATGTGTTGAAATGAAGAGGAAAGTGGATAAGGATTGAATGAAAAATGTTGTGCAGTGTTCGAAGAAGGCATAGTCACTTGTATCCTACTTATCCTACCCTTCCCTAAGCCTACATTACAAGATTAAAAGTCCTTATGTGATCTCCAACTGAATGTTCTTGAGTTAGTGACGAATGAAAATAAGGGCAAGCCTATGGCATGATATTTGTTAGCACTTGAACTTCTTTGTTGAGTGTTAGTGACTTTATCCATATGTCTCATGTGTTGTTTTTGTAAATGTAGTGATTTTGGGATTTTCTTTCTTGTGAGGGCATATGGATTATGATATATTGGTGATGTTGATAAATTTCAAATTGAGTCAGAAGAGCATATCTAGTAGGCTAGTGATTTTGAGTCACTTCTTGAGGCGTGGTTGTTGTCACTTGATTATTTTGACACTCCATTGCATTCTTGAAATTATGTTTTGAAATGAGGGGGTTATTTGGTAAAAGTTCACATGCATGTAGCCTAATTATTTGTACCAACCAAAGTCATGAGTATTGTACTTAATTGAAGAGTGTTATTTGAAAATGATAATGATACTACTTGATCTTGAATTGATAGATCCTCATTGAGTTTTTTATTTTGAATGCTTAAGAATAAGCAAAGACTTTAAGTTGGGGTGTTGATAAGTGGTGATTTCACCACCTATTCTAGTCTCTTTACATTAGTTTTTGTATCCTTTATTGATAATATGAGACTATTTATGGTGTGTATTGCTATTATTCAGGTATATTGAGTTATGATGAGAATTAGGATCAAACCAAATGAAAAAAAAAAGCTAAAACAAAGAAAAGAAAATCTTCCAGAAAAGACCCTTCGCGAAAGTAGGGTCGCAAACGCGATGGTCAGCCGGTCAACTACCTTTCGCGAACGTGAGGGTACTAACGCAAATGCGAAAAGACTTTTTGGGCGGCTTTTGGATATAAATGCAATTTCACGATTTTTATTGTCCAAAACCACATAAGACTCGACCAAGACCATTTTGGAAGACATCTTTGTCAAAAACCACAAGTCTTGGGAGCTAGGGTTCTTACACCACACTTTGGGGTTGAAGAATTGAAGATTTGGCTGAGCACTTTTTGGAACCTTTACTTCATTTATTTAATTTCTTACTTTGTATTGAACATCTAAGTGTGTATTATTTATTTCTTCACTTGAATCTTGTTTATGGGAATATTCATGATGAAAGCTTGGATTGAAACTCTTGTTTTGCTTATGTATTGAACTATTTTTATTCTTAACGAAGTGAGTTATTGTTTCTTTAATTATTCTTGTTCTTTAATGTTTCTTAAGGGAGTAGCTAATCCTAAGACTCGTCTGTTGACTTCAGTTTAAACCCAAAAGAGGCAAACTCAAGGTTTGGAAAGATTAATTAACAAGAATTTGGGGCGTTAACCCTCATCTAATTGAATCAACCTAGGGATAGGCCAACCACAAACCACTTGTAGCCATATGTTCTTAATACTCCTAAATGCTTTAGGGATATTCAATAGGTAGTCTTGTTAGTCTTCCGAAGAGCCTAAATACATTGGATCGTTACTTGAAAGTAATTTGTTTTGTTTCCATGCTTGTGGTCATTGATCATTTTACTTGTTTTCTAGGTTAGATTACATTTCCGCATTATACGTAATTTTCTCTCTAAGCCACCACTAAGTATTTGGCTTAGCTGTTGTTGGTGATAATTCCTACTTTGCGTAATCACCTACATATATTTCCTATGTGGGATCGACCCTGACTCATAGTTGAGTTAATTATATTGTATACGACTATGTACACTTCTATTCCTTAAAGTGGATTTGGATGTTATCAGTAGTACCTTGAAAGATGGTGGCAGCTCCAACAGTACAAGAAGGACAATCAACTGCAAGACCGTCATGCTTCAATGGAAATTATTACGGATAGTGGAAAGCAACAATACAGGACTACATAATGGGCGAAGATCCAAAACTATGAGAAATTATTCAAAAGGGCCCAATTGCTCCCATGGTCACAGAGTATAATAAATCAACATCCATATCCAAAGAGAAAAAGGACTATACAGAAAAGGACTTTTAGATCAACCAAAAGAATGCCAAGGCCAAGAAAATACTTATTTACGACATTCGATCTAACGAATACAGCAGAATCTCCTCCTGCAAAATGATCATAGAAATGTGGGACACCTAACAGATCACACGCGAAGGAACTAGTCAAGTAAAAAAATCCAAGATCTGCATATTAAATCGGTAGTATGAGCTATTTTGGGGTGAATCCATCTAGGAGATGTTCAACCGGTTCACTAATATAACCAATGGATTTGACTCTCTTGGTCTGGATATCCCTCAAGCAAAACGAATTGAAAAACTGCTCCATATCATACCTGACTCCTGGGAGAGCAAAGTTAATGTCATCATGGAGGCAAAGACCTGGATACTATGACCATGGAAGAACTCATGGGAAACATAAAAACCTATGAGATGAGAAAGCTCCATGCACAGAAAAATACAAGATGTGAACATGTTCTTTGTAGCACCCTTAGTGTCACGAACCAAATCACTGATCGTGCAGGCACCTACCCTTTTCCCACCTGGTAGGAGAACCCATCCCTTAAGATTCATCCAACAACATAAATAATAAATAAGAGCAACATAAGTCTAAAATCATAAATAGATAGTAATGCGGAATACAACTACTACCCAAGGAATCTGGTCTGAATAGTACAAGAGCTACTAATCCAAGTCTGAAATATACAGGTCTGTCTTAGGATATGAAAGAAAGACAGTAGGATAGAAGAGTCTCCGAGTAACAGATCGGAACATGGCTCACCTTGGAAACTCCAACTGATTGCCTCGCGAACTCACCTGCGAGGGCCTGAAGTGGAATTTGTAACAAACTCTACACTCATAAAAGAATGCAGCGAGGTAGCATCAGTACAACAACACATACTGGTGGGCATCATAGGCTGGCAACAATTAGCTGACATATATAAAAGAAAGAAACTGAAAGATAGGCATATAAGATATATAGTCACTAAGCACATCCACGTAAGACTTGCAATAATGTGAACCACACTAGATCTTAGTAGTCTACAGTCATAGCCTAGGTGGAAATCTCTAGTCCTCGAATCCATCAAGTGTCTAGGTAAGTGATTAACAAGCACGCAGCATCTCAAAAGAATTAACATGCAAGGAATCAAGGCTGAAACGCACCATGCAATACAACAACCAGAATCAGATTTATGAATGGATGTAATATGAATGCATGTGCGATGCAATGCAATGCACTGGCCAGCTATCTCATATCGTACACACATGCTATGGACGGAAACCTCCACGTCTCGATAGTCATAGCCTATGGGGGACCCGTGAATTCTATGTACCAGTCACTTCGCACACAGCCCAGAGATGACTCTCACCACAACACCAGCCACCAATCACTAGCCATTTCGCACACAACCCAGAGATGGCTACTATATCAAACATGTCCATAGTCACTCCGCACACAGCCCGAAGATGATTTTTTATCCTTCACTTTCTACATTGGAACCACATCACAGTATCATGAGAAATGCAGGATGAAATGCATGTATGAATGTCAAATTCAACAATAATCATGAGGATGAATAAACATAATAGCATCCGCAAATAGACTACCAATATGAGCTTATTCCCAAATCTGTACAATGCCACGTCCGGAATAATTTCCCTTTGGACCACATAGGTAACACCAAATATATATGCAAGATAGGCCATACGAAATATGCACGTAGGCTATACGAAATATGCACGTCGCAAACACCATAATAAGAATCCTCGGATGTTTCACTTTCCCTCTTATCATTATTAATATCAAATCACAGTTCACATCAAGGAATCATGTAGAAAGTGTATGAATGATATGCATGTATCAATCTCAAGTGAAAATCATAATCAAATCTCAATCGTGCCACACATGGACACATATCACTATATCAAAATCGATTCAACAATTTCAAGTGAAATTATACCAAGTCCCAATCGTGCCGCACATGGACACATATCACAATATCTATATTAAATCAACAATATCAAGTGAAATCATATCAACTGCCAATCACACACACCTGGCAACAAACCAAACCACAATAAACGACGCGACCAGCCCACAAAGTCATCAACAATACCAACCTAAGAATATCCATCCCGACTTAGCACCTGAAGGCTTAACATACTTTCTCCATCAATAACTAACTTCTACATATGCTTCGCTAACTGAAGTCTAACTGAAAGGTAAGCCGTAACCTACCTCACTGTCGTGCTGGAGCCACGAACAATCAAATTTGACCCTTGCCCTTTTGAAGAGCCTCCAAGTACTCAAAGTCTAGGTATTATCGAATTCTAAGTTAGAAACGAGAAACAACGGTACCCATATTGTTATACATTCGTTCGAATCAAAATCAACTAAGTAAAAGAGAGAAAACTGGCCCACAAAGGTAAAACGAGTATTTCAAAGATGGAATATGTAACCTAACGTTTTGGAAGTTTAATTCTACTCCCCAATTGCTAAATTATCTCAAGTATTGATCAATTTCATCATTCAAGCAAAAGCCCCAATTTTGGGTATAAACCCTATCTTTCAATTTCTCAACCTGAATGGAAGATTCAAGCCTATTGGTTACTATTTCATCAAATTCCATGCTTAGATTAGTCAAATCCATCAATTAATCTCATATTGGAAGATTAAATTTCAAAAAATAAAGTAAAGGTCAGAACCCGTCTTCTTCCTTTGGTTCTCTAGATTTTCAACCATAGATTCAAGCTTAGGAAAGGTAAATAAAGGAAATCAAGGTTAGAAAGACTTACCCCAAGAAGAATCCACCTAGAACATCTTCAAATCACCTTAGAGACACTTAGGAGAAATAATATTTGGAATGAGAAATGAAAATGTTTCACTTAATAAAAAATAGAATATGTTTCTGCGTTTTCCGCCACAGTGGAAAAGGGTCCCCTACAGCGGATCCGCTCCTGCGATCCACTAAATGTTATGGTGCTTCCGCTCCAGCGGAGCTCCATCTGTTAAAGCGGATTCCCACGAATCCAATCAACGCGCGCCAGTGGACCAGGTCTCGCCGAGGCGGGTCCGCTGTGGCGCATAAAGCCTCGCCCCAGTGATATATCAGACAGCAGCAAACTGCTTGGTTTTTTCACCAACTCTTCCCGAAACCCGAAAATCACCCAAGACCTCCTAGATTCAAACTAGACATGTAAACATACATAAAAACGCGCCAATGACTCACTCGAGGTCTCAGAATTTCCAACAGAGGTCTATTTGACTGGGTCAACACCCAATGGCAAAAGACCATCTTTCCAACCAATAACCCAATGCTCTCGAGTGCCTCAGGAACTGAACTGAATATCCCACCAAGTCATAATTCACCCTCCAGACCTTTCAAAGCTGATGGATTTTCGAAAAAGGTCTGTTTACCCAAAAGTCAACTAACGGTCAACCGTTTTTCACTTTAAGGTTCTAATTCTCATAAGTCACCATAAAAATCACCCGATTACCTCAAAAACCTTGCCGCCCATCCCCACGGGTCAAAATCATACTAACAGGGCTCCGGGAAAGGTGAACGGGGTAAATGGATCAAAAGCACTATAACGACCAAACATGTCGTTACACACAACAAGGACGCCAGTGACGAAGACATGGCACTGCTCACCGGAAGATTCCGAAAATTTGTTAGAAGAGCAGGATTCCTGAAAAGAGGAAGTCCCTCAAGATCAAGAAGACCTAATAGAAGCAATAAAGATGGATGCTTCAGATGTCGAATTTGGATCATTTTATTGAAGACCACACAAGAGAAGAAGAAGAAGAAGAAGAAGAAGAAGAAGAAGAAGAAGAAGAAGAAGAAGAAGAAGAAGAAAAAGGAAGAGGAGGAGGAGGAGGAGAAGGAGAAGAAAGAGGAGAAGCAGGAGAAGGAAAAGCAGAAGGAGAAGCAAGAGAAGGAAAAGCAGAAGGAGGAGGAGAACAAGGACCCCAGTGAAGAAGACATGGCACTGCTCACCGAAATATTCCAAAAATTTGTTCGAAGAGCAGGATTACTGAAAAGAGGAAGTCCCTCAAGATCATGAAGACCTAATAGAAGTAATCAGGATGGATGCTTCAGATGTCGAATTTGGATCATTTTATTGAAGACCACACAAGAGAAGAAGAATCATTTTATTAAAGACTACACAAGAGGAGAAGAAGAAGAAGAAAGAAGAAGAAGAAGAAGAAGAAGAAGAAGAAGAAGAAGAAGAAGAAGAAGAAGAAGAAGAAGAAGAAGAAGAAGAAGAAGAAGAAGAAGGAGGAGGAGGAGGAGAAGAAGGAAAAGGAAAAGCAGAAGATGAAGCGGGAGAAGGAAAAAGAGAAGGAGGAGAAAAAAAACATAAAAAAATATTCTTTTTTTTTAAGGAAAAAAAACAAAAGATATGAATCCTCTATTCCAATTGTTCCTTTTTGACAGGAATCAATAAGAGATAAGAAATAAGAAATATTTCAAGGTGATTGATTTCATACTAATGTAGTAGTATATGAACTATTCCTCCCCCCCCCCCCCCCTCCCCCTCCCCACCATTATATAAGCACTCTTTCAGTCAAGTAATGCCTTTAGAGCCTATAGTATAGCTGAGTAGCTAAGAGCTTCTGGTAATTTACAAACGTAGGAATCGACTTGTTTTGCGTTAATGGGGCTTTGAGGGATCATTTTCAGGAAGAAAGAAGAAAAAAAAGACTAACATATTTAATTGATTTGATCATTTTATGGACCCAGATGTCATTATTAGATAGAATTCGATACAGAGACAAAACCTCGAATCAATCATTTTTCTCGAGCCGTACGGAGAAGGAGGGGCAGCAGCAGAAGCAAGAAGAGGAGAAGAAGGAACATTAGTAGGAGGAGAAGGAGAAGAAAAAGGAGAAGGAGAAGAGAAAGAGGAGCAGAAAGAGGAGAAGGAGAAGGAGGGGGAGAGAAGTAGGAGAAGGATAAGGAGAAGGAGAAGGAGGAGGAGGAGGAGAAGCAGAACAAGGAAGAGGAGAAGGAGAAGAAGGAGGAGAAGAAGGAGAAGAAAAGCAGAAGGAGGAGAAGAAGGAGAAGGAGAAGGGGGAGAATAGGGAGAGGACGAGCAGAAGAAGAAGAAGAAGAAGAAGAAGAAGAAGAAGAAGGATAAGAAGAAAAAAGGAGGACTGAACATGATAAAAGGAAAGACCATGTTCCTCAAAATAAGATGAGTACAGGGGAGGCAGATCAAATTGTAATAAAAGCCCTGACTGTTATAGGAAGTTCCTTAAGCAAGGATAATGATGAGAGAGAAAATCCAAATAAATCTTTGGTAGAAATGGAAGAATCAGGCATAGAGGATACACTTGCCCTCATGACTAAGAGAAACTCAGACTCAGATAGTGATAAATCAGAACTAACATCCGCAAACATAAAAGATAAGATTCACACCTACCCAAGAGAAAAACCAGAGAGTGTGACTCATATTGTCATTAATTCCTTCGAAGACCTCAACTCTGAGAAAAAAATATCAGTAAACACATACGCCAAGCTTGAGACAAAGATTAAGAGTTTAGAAAAGCACAAAAAGAACCTGGAATCTATGAATGATTTCCTCAAGAAACAGGTTCCCGCCCTAAACAAAGAAAATTCTGAGTTATCAGATAAGAGGAACAAAGTATGATGGCATCTATAGAAAATTTAGATTAGATAGAGGATACTCAAATAGTCTCAAGGAAATATTATTAAGCAAGACGGCTGACCTGCATACAGAGAATAAAAGTAATAAGGGGATCCAAGATGAGGTAAACAAAACCACAGAGGAGGTAAAAAGGGCTCTTCAATGGCATAGGTCCAAAGAAGCTCTAAAATCATTAAATGGAAACTACGGGAAAAATAGGCCGGGCCTGGGATTCAAGAGAACCAACATTCCATATAATCCTAGAAGCAAATGTATACTAGTCTCACACAATCGTCTATGTACTGGTTGTGGGAATAATGAACATTACAAAAATACACGCCCATACAACATTGCAGCCATGTAGAGGAATATTCAGTATATTAGAAATAAAGCATCTAGTCCTCTCAGATCAAACAAAAATGAGCATGATGGACTGGAATAAATTCTACTTCATGCACATCCAGCCAACAGGAACCCAAGCATCTATGGGTTCCTAGAAACAACAATTAATCAGAATGAATAGGCCTAAGTGAGGGGATACATGAACATGTGTAGATGGTCTACGTACATGGAAATAAAAGGAATAAATACTCTCACCAAATCCCTAGTATAAAGGGAACTTGAAAATTGTTCAAGACCTTTCCCATGAAGAAGAAGAAGATTAGTCTTGACAAAGACACACTACAAAGATACAAAAGAAGGCCCCAGGACCTGTCTTCCCAAATATCTTCACTGGGAACCCGGTATATAGGATATAGAGTAAGAGGATTAACCATGAAAAATCAACCATAAAATCATCTCAATATGTGTGGGAAGAAGGAGGAATCTGCAGCAGGTAGAAAAGAACTAGAACTACACAACTTATGGTAATCAAATACTCCCCGAGAAACCACATGAAAGAATTGGTTCTCTGAAGGATAATATTTATACATGCCAGGGAAATCTATCAAAAGAACACCTACAAAAAAATGGGTCCTAGGAGAAAAAGGTGTTCAAGAAGCACGGAACAATACAGGCCTGCATTGATAGAAGAAGTAGCTAAGGAGCAAACCTTGTAAGATGAACCGACTAAACATAATTCTCCTCTAATTGGCTATGAAAAGAGAGTGATTGAGACTGATTCTAAGTGGAAAAATGTTTTACACAGTCTTATACCTTTACTGGTATGCACCCATGGCATGGACAATCAAGCACAGACAACACAAACAACGATAAAACTAGTCTATGAACCTGGTTCTTATGACTATCAAGCATGCACCTCTTTTCCAATTGAAAGTTGCGTAAATATTTCTATACTACCAATCCATCCTAGTCATCCATAAAAATCCCTTCTAGAAAGAAACCAATTTGAATTGCCTTATACCATTACACAAATTCACAAAGCTCCTCCCTTGTTTGTAAGTCCATATCTATTGGTCAGTAGACATCTCAACCCACTATAAATGATCACCAATATAAATCTCCCAAAGTTACATATGCTAAGAAATTGAAAAATCTATTACTACAGAACACAAGCAGTAACCCATGGAGAATGATAGAGTGAGAGTTTGGAAAAAAGAGAGGGAGACACTGAACATGGAGAAACATTGGAAGAGTTAGTATGTGGGGGTAAAGCAATTGACAAAAGGGAAGTTTTAAATCTGGATATAAGAAAAAGAGGTTGGCTCCAAAATAAAGCTAGAAGGTATAAAGAAAGAAGAAGACGAGAATGATTGAGAGGGATAACTACATTGAATAATAAGAAAGGGGGATATAAGTACTAACCGACATAGGGACGTACTAATGAAATTGACCTTAAACTAAGAACCTAGTCCATATCCCATTAGAGTGACTTACTAACCAAATTGACCTTTAACAAAGAACCTAGTCCCTATCCCCTCATAGTTTATACCAAGCCTGAGTGCTACCAAATACCGACCTGAATTTCATATCTTTCATATGTAACAACCCTTTGGTTTAAGTCTTCTAACTTAAAGTGGTGCACGTGAATATTCCTATTAAGGTTTTAACCATATTACATTTTAGAGCTCTTGTCATGTTCATGCTAATGCAACCCATGTGGCCATTAGTTTGATATTGATCAAATATACTAGATCTTGTTAACATGCTTATTTTTTATGATGTCAAAAAAGGGAAGATTCAGTTCATATACAGATCATGTGCCAACGTCAGATATATCAGGCACAGATAATACATTGACCGTGTGAAGATTAAAGATGGTCCAAGATGTTAAAAATTAAAAGTTGCATACATATCCAGTTCCCATTAGGATCCATTGTCAAGGAAACGACTCTTACTTGTAAAAGAACTTAGTCCTATTAGAAGGCACTGGATAAGGAGTTACAAGGTTGGAAAACAAATGTCCTAAGCAAGAACCTAGTCCTTACACATTAGGACACATATCCTTTTACAGGTTCCATAATACCTAAGAGATTAAGCATGCCATCATACTTATTCTTGCGACCTAGCCATCTAGCATGCTGCAATGAATGGAAGGTAAAAGCTCTAAAATTATCTGACTTAGTGAACTAACAAACCTTGTTGAACTTGAGTGTGAACTAATACAAGCTTACAAACCTCGTGTAGTAAGCCTTAGTTGTATCAACATGAAGTTGTAGTTCTAGAACAATATGGAGCTAGTTATTAGAGGGAAGATGTCAATATAGAGGGACAACTCAAGAAGCAAGATTTGATCCAGAGCTGAAGAAGATTGAAGGAAGCTAACCAAAGGGCACATGAAGATATATGAATGCGCTATGTGTTTGTCATCATTAGAAAGGGAGAAATTCTTGAGTAGTTGCTGGCTAAATGATAGATTATGAGCTTACATTGAAGTTTTGAAGAGTTGACAAACAATGTACCAGATGACAATCAAGGAAGATATAAGAAAGAATTCATTGAAGAAGAACCAGATATTCAAATCTATCTCCAAAGGATTCAGTAAAGCAGTCATATCAACAACGGAACTACTCAAAGGAACTGATCCTTACTATCACACAACTGGAGACTAAAAAGTTATTTCATGCTGACATAAGATAATACGATGAATTGACTGATTCCTATTTGATGAAAGGTTGGATTTCAAGTTATGATAATATTTCCATAAGTACCATAAATTGATCAACATGGAATTAGCTTTGATGTAGGAAGTGAATAGCTGACGCGCATACAAGGAAAAAAGAAAGATCCAAGTCAAACATGGTTTGATTTTTGGTACATTATGAAACTAAAACTTGGTTGGATTCAACAATTCAAGCGCGGAACTTCTATATATACAAAGTACTAACAAGCTTTGGAGCTTAACCGCAACCACAAATCACAACATTCTAACGAGAGTCTAAGTGAGAGCAATCACTTTGTCTTAAGAGAGCCAACTTTAAGTCTACAAAGAACCAGAGCTTGTCAAGATTTATCATTAAGTTCTTTAGTTGTCTAGGTTAGGTTCTGTTGTGGTTCCATCTATTTACCTTTGCAAGTATTGTGTAATAGGTGCTCGTTAGTAAAATAGTTGTTAGAGACGGACTGTAAGAAATAAGTCCTATAGGTTATTATAAACCTTTGTACAGCTCCAGATTTTAGTGGATATGAGCAAAGACCTATAAGAGATAGGTAGCGTTTTTTGACTCCCTGGAGCTGAGTTTTCCACGTAAACATTCTTGTGTTGATTTACTTTATTCCGCTACATCATTTCTTGCGTAGTTATTCTATTAACCAGATTCTTTCCTGATCCTAACATGGTCCCATCTATTTACCTTTGCAAGTATTATGTAATAGGTTTTAGTTGGTATGAGTGCGAGAGATCTCTTGACTGGGTAAAGTCTTGAGATTTATTGTATAAGAGGGCAGAGGCAGGATTGTTTTGAACATTTCCTTAGGTGTTACAAGAAAGATTGTAAACCTTAAACTAATCAAGTTTAGTGAAAGTGAGAAAAGTCTATGAGAGATAGGTTGTGGTTTTTGTCTCCTTGAGCAACGCGTTTTCCACATAAAAATGCTTGTGTTGATTTACTTATTCGCAATTTAGCTTCTTGCATAGTTTCTCTAAGAACCTAGTTTTTAGAGTGCATAGAAGTAGCCCAATCATAACAAGTGGTACCAAAGCTAGATCTTTATACAAGGGCTGGAATCTTGAAAGATGGTTGAACCTCCAATAATACAAGAATGACAATCAACAACAAGACCACCATGCTTCAACGAAAAATATTGTGGCTAGTGGAAAGCAAGAATAGTGGACTACATAATTGGTGAAGACCCTGAACTATGGGAAATTATCAAGAAGGGCCGAGTTATTCCCATGACCTCAGACAACAAAGGAACAACGTCCTACGCTAAAAATAAGAAAGACTAGATAGAGAAAGCCTCTCATGCAATCCAAAAGAATGCCAAGGAAAAAAAAGATACTTATTTGTGGCAGTGGACATGAAGAATTTCTTCCTGCGAATTGGCCAAAGAAGTGTGGGATGCCTACAGATCACACATGAAGGAACCCATCAGGTAAAGAGATAAAAAATCTCCATATCAAATCGGCAGTATGAATTGTTCAAGATGAACGAGGGAAAATCCATCAAATAGATGTTCAACAGTTTCACCAACATAACCAATGAACTAGACTCTCTTGGTGTGGATATCTGTCAAGCAAAAGGGATAAAAAAAAGTTACTTGGTATTCTACCTGACTCATGGGAGAGCAGAGCTATTGCCGTAATGGAGGCCAAAGACCTGGGTTCAATAACCAAGGCAGACCTCATGGGAAACCTAAAAACCTATGAGATGAGAAAGCTCCAGGCACAGAAAAATACTCCATCAATCAAAAGAACTTGGTCCTTGAAGCTACCCACAATAGGGATCATGTTGAAGAAGACATTGCGCTACTCGCCAGAAGATTCCCAAAATTCATCAGAAAATGAGGATTTCAAAATAGAGGAAGCTCTATCAAGAGGAATGATAGAAGCAATCAAGATGGATGCATCAGATGTGGGAACACAGACCACTTTATAAGAGATTGCCCAGATAAAGAAAAAGAAAGGTGAGGGAATGAACCTAATAAGAGAAGAAAGGAACAAGTTCTTAAAAGTAGAACGAGCAGTGTGCAAACAAATTAAATTGTGAGAAAAACATTAGTCACAATGGGAAACTAGTCAAATGATGATGATGAAGATGAGGGAGACAACCCAAATAAATCGTTGGTGCCAATAGAAGAATCAGATACATATGATGAACTCATAGTCATGCCAACATAGATGGACACAAAAAATGACAATGCTAAGGCAAACTTTACAAACATAAAAGATGAGATTCACACTTAAATAAGAAAAAATATAGAAAGGGTGACTCATGTTGTCATTAGTGCCTTTGAAGAACTTCACTCTGATAAAAATAGGTTAGCTAATACACTTGCTAGCCTTAAAATAGAACCCACGATCATAACTGATCACAAAAGGAGACTGGAGTCTATGAACGAATACCTCAAGAGCCAGGTTCTCAACTTAAATAAAGAAAACTCATAGTCAATAGGAGAAAAAGAAAAACATATAACATGTTACACCTCGGAAATTTTCCGTTCATGCACAGTGAATAGAATGATGAAGGGAATGACGTATACGACGTTTAGATAGGTAAGAAATAACATTTTATGATTCTAAATGAGATTTCAAAGACATGTGAAGTAGGAGACGGAAGTTGTTAAGGAAGGCAAGGCATACGTTACGTATCGGAAAGGATTTACGAGTAACAATGTATGATGATTTAATGATGCCTTGGAGAAGAGTTATAACGTCCCTTAGATTGTTAGTGAAGTGATAAACAAGTGTTAAGAAGGTTCCATAAGGATTGGAGATTAAACGAGTCGACGAGAACGAAATCGGAATAGCTGGGCATTATACAGCCCAACATACTGGTCGTATGTTAGGCCGTATATTTAGCCCAGATGGGCAACCTTCACTGGACCAAACATATGGCCCGTATAAAATATACGGACCATATGTTGGTCTGTATATATTCGTGTCGGGACAGACTATATGATTTATATAAGGAGGACCCAAGTTCATTGATTTCATTTCATTTTCACCTCTCACCTCAAGAACACTCTAGAAAAACCTATCTACTCTTCATCCATAAGAACTCAAGAAAGATTCATGATCAACCTCATCAACCCAAGGAAATCAAGTGTAAGAAACTCATTGGGGTTTATCCAAGGCAAGAAACCCCTTTGGATTGAAGCTAGGGTTTTTCTTCAAGTGAAAGATTATCATCCAAAACTTGATTCTACTCTATCTAAGGTAAGGTTTATGGTATTTCCACGTTATTTAAGGTATTGAAAAGTTGAAACACTTAGATTGTAGAAGAAGATCGAAAAATGGGTCATGAATGTGGGAATAGTGTCATTTTGAGTGATAGCTTAAATTGAGTCATGATTCTTGATGTGTTGTGATATGGTTATGTTACAAATGATATTAAGGACATGGGGTAAGCATTATATGTGAGAAAATGTACTAGTATACTATGACCATGATTATGGACGAATTGAAGTGGAATTGTGAAATGAGGGTAATATAGATGAATGACGATTATTGGTTATGATATTGTGAGAGTTATTATAAATGTTTGGGAGTTGATATATAATATGGGGAAGGTTGTATAAACAAAGGAAATGCTTCCCAATTTTCTCTAGCTTTAGTAAGCACGTTCATATAATCGATTAGCTAATGTGAATGCGAATTCTCTTGAAGGTAGAAACGTGAGCATTGAAGGAGAACAATCAAGCGATGGAAATTGTTTAACGAAAGAGGTATGTAAGGCTAGTCCTTTCTTTCTAAGGCATGACTCTTATGGTATGAATCCTCCTATCTTTCCATGATTTTCCTACATATCGAGAATTAGGAATCTACGAGTATTAAGAGCTTTATCCGAGATAAAGAAAAGAGATATGTTACGAGCATGACAATAACGATGATGAATCAAAGTCTAGAAGTCCTAAAGCCCATGATACGATATTCCTATGAAGCTAATGATCCTTATATGATTCCTATGATATTAATATTATTTTCCTACCTCTCCATTACTTTCTTACATTTCGGGAACTATGAGTCAACATTGATAAAGAGCTTCTTATGAGATAATGTCACGACCCGACTAGGGGGCCGCAACGGGCACCCGGTGATAGCCTACCTGGGCACCCCTTGGCTTACACTTACACTTACATCTAGGTGAGCCATATAATTAAACATACATTTCTATTCATCCATCATGCCAATCTCATTGGACAATAAGACCTTTATATCATCATTGGCATCTATGCCATATCAACGTACATAAGCCGACAAGGCTAACAAAATGATATAAAAAATATATGCCGACAAGGCCAAAAATATCTAACCATATACACATGTCTACGAGCCTCAAAGAAGAGTATAACATTTCATATAGGCGGGACAGGACCCCGCTATGCCCATAATCATGTACACAAAGGAATAAGTACCCAAAAGCTATAGCTCCGAATGAAGTGGAGCTCTGCTATGTAGTCCCTGAGAATGTAGCTATGGATCAAGTCTGTCTCCCTGTGCACCTGTGGGCATGACGCAGTGTCCACAAACAAAAGGACGTCAGTACGAAGAATGTACTGAGTATGTAAAGCATGATCAACATCACCGTAGAAGCATATTATACAACATATGAAATAGTATAGGATGGGAGAGAGTAATATCATCGTCATAAGCACTTGCCTTTCATAGGAACTTTCCAATTCTAATGCGTATTTGTGTACATACATCCATATCCGTATCCGTACTCATTTACATTGCGTTCATCGCCGTATTCATATACATAGTCTTATTCACATTCATATCATATTCGTATTCATACTCATATCTATATCATACACATAATCATATCATATACATAGCATTTGCATAGCATACCCGACCATGAAGGATCGGTGTTTCATACATACTTGGCCAACCAAGGCTCAAGGTTACACATACCTGGCCCTACCAAGGCTTCAGGGTTACATCTACCTGGCCCTACCAAGGCATCAGGGTTATCTGTACCATCTGCAGAGGTGTGCGCGCATTATATAATCATATACATAATAGCTCATAAGCATCTTTACTATTATCATCACTATCATCATCGTCATCGTTATCGTCCTCGCTTTTACCATTATAGTCGTCATCAACATCATTATCATTATTATCGTCATTCATTACATCTATCTTTATAGGCTTACTCGTCATACGCGGAACTTAGTACAATCGTAGCATATCAAGAGTCGTGAGCTCAATAGCTCGGAAGATCGAATCATTTGAAAGACATCATAGACTTATGGAAGATTTAGATGTTTGGCCAAAGAACCATGCCTTATGAAAGAAGGGTTAGCCTTACATACCTTTCCGTTCAACTATTTACCACTTGCACGTTCCCCTTCAACGCTCGCGTTTCTACCTTCATTAAAGTCATACTATCGTTAGAAATCGATAGCTATCATGCATGACTAAAACTAGAGAAAATCGGACAGCATCTCCTTTATTTATACGACATTCCTCCATAGCTTATATAAACTCCCAAACGTCAATAATACATTCACAACATCCTAACAATAATCTTTATTCATCCACATTATTCACATTTCTCAATTCACTTTCAATCACCCATATCCATGGTCATAACACACGACTACGTTCATTCACATACATTGCCTATCCCGTGTTCTCAATATCATTTATAACATATTTATATCACAACACTTCAAGAATCATGACTTAATTCAAGTTATTACTCAAAGTGGCACTATTCCACATTCATGACCCATTTATCTATACCCTTCTACTTCAACTCTCAAATACCTTGAACAACATGGAAATATCATAAATCTTACCTTAGATGTTGTAGGAACAAGCCTTGGTTGAAAATGCTTCACTTGAGCAAAACCCTAGTTTCACCTTCACTTGGATTTCTTACTTTGGATGAACTTTAGTGGGTTTCTAACACTTGATTCACTTAGTTTGATGTAGATGATCACTAATATCTCTTGAATTTGTGTGAAATAAATGTAGAGAGATGTTTTAGAGAGAAGGGGTGAAATGTGGAAATGAAATAATGAACTTGGTCCCCTTTTAATAACCCAAATCTGATCTGTCGAGACCATTATACGGTCCATTATATGGGCCGTATAAATTTATACGGTCCGTATAAGGGACCTTTTATCCACTCGCCTCTGTGGACATTATACGGTCCATTATACGGGCCGTATAAATTTATATGGTCTGTATAACTGACCGTATAATCCCACCAATGAGTGATCCTCACTGTGATGGTTCTGCGGTCCATTATACGGTCCGTATAATGAGTCGTATAACCCATCAGTCCACTGAACTTGTTCTCACCACTTCGTTTGATCTCCAATCCTTATGGGATCTTCTTAACACCTGTTCAACACTTCGTTAACAATCTAAGGGACGTTATAACTCTTCCCCATAACATCATTAAGCCGTCATCAACTTATCACTCATAATTCTCGTCTGATGCCTATCGTGTGCCTTGCCTTCTCTTGGCAACTTTCTTGTCTAACATCCGATGTCTTTGAAATGTTACTTAGGGTCATCACATGTCATTATTTTCTTATTGAAATACCATACACCTCATGCTCTTCGTTAGCCCATTCACTGTGCATCAACAGGAAATTTTCCGAGGTGTAATAGATAAAGATGAGAAATATGTCATGAATACGAAAATAATGATGGTAAGTTTAATCCTAGAGATTCTACAGCAATATATGATGTCTATGAAGTTAAAGACCCTACTTACGATCCCTTGATGTTGTTCATGGTGTACACTCACCTTAAAATGTTAGTTCCTTCAAGATGAGATATGATGAATATGGTTACTCCATAATGGAATCGGGGGCTCTCGACCTTATGTTACCCCGACATTGTTATAGATTGTCTATAAGCTCTAATGCATATCCTATGACCAATGTTCCGAAAAGTTACGAGTCTATGTTCATAGGGGGTTCCATATGAGATAAAGGTAAGAAATATGCCATAGATACGATGATGGTAATGATGAGCCTAAGTTAGAGATTATAAATTCTATCATGCGATATTTTTACGAAGTTCATGCTACGAATATGATACGATTTTCATAGATTGTCTTTAAATTCAAATGCATGCCCTATGAAAGTTATGATAAGCTATTGAGATATATGTGATGATAACGATGACGATGTTGATAGTGATGATGATAATGATGACGATGTTCATAGTGATGATGATAATGATGACGATGATATTAGTGATGACGCTAAAGATATTTATGGGCTTTTATGTATATATGCACTTATGTATGGCTATTATGAAACCTCGAGCTTATATGGCCGGGTAGAATATATATATATATATATATATATATATATATGATGCGCGTGCACCACTGCAGTTGGGTACGGATACCACTGAGCCTTGGTAGGGCCGGGTACGAATATCACTGAGCCTTGGTAGGGCCAGGCACGGACAACACTCAGCCTTGGTAGGGCCAGGCATCTATAACACCAGGCATTATTATAGCTGGGTACGTAGGACACCGATCCTATATAGTCGGGTACGATATTACTATGTATTTAAATGTATGAAAACCCCGAAAGAGATGTATGTGATATTGTCGAGCCACTACGTTGCCGAATACGGATAATGTTTAATGTGTATGCGTAGATATGGTACTATGATATACATATGATATGATGACGTATACGCTATGATGATACATGTATTATGTTTATATATGAGATAGGCATGAAAGGTACCCACCCTTAAAAGTTACGCATGTTATATCTTCATCTTGTGCCTTATGATTTCTCGAATATGTTCATTTCATTCATGCCTTACATACTCAGTACAATATTTGGACTGACGTCCGTTTTCTTTGGACGCTGTGTTCGTGCCCACAGGTAGACAAGGAGGCGATCCAGATTTATAGAAGCCGATAAGCAGACTTTTGAAAGCACTCCATTATTCCGGAGGTGCCATTGATTTACTATTTTATGTACATATATGTTTGGGCACGATGGGGTCCTGTCCCGTCCATATGTCTATTACTCTAGTAGAGGCTCGTAGATAGGTATGTGTGGGTAGCATGGTGTCACGATTTACCACGTGTATATATGTATTATGTGGATAGACAAAAGGCTTATGTATATAAAGGTAATATGTTTCCAATGAAAATGGTTTACCTACGATTATGAGCATAAGAAATATGAATGTACGCTTAGTGAGTATGATGAGTAATAGAATGAGCGGTGCTCAGTGGTTAGCCCCGGGTACCCGTCATGGCCCCTAGTCGGGTCGTGACAAAAGTGGTATCAGAGCAGTTTAGTCCTAGGAAGTGTCTACGAGCCGTGTCTAGTAGAGTTTTTTTTATGGTGTGTCGCGCGCCACATTGGTTACTCTTTTTTCATCTCTAAGATCGTGCGATAGAGCTAAGCCATAGGAAATGAGATTCCTTATACTAAGCCTTGATTGCAGCAGAAGAACGGTATTGACCGAAGAAAGTGATTGATGATGTTGAAGTTACAGAGCTATGTCACTTCGTTGAGACCACGTTATCAGGGTACGTATTCATATGCTAATGAATTGGTTGTGATAGAGGTAAATCGATGTAAGTAAAACAGAGAAATTGGTTAAATGTATCTCTTGATGATAAGTTCAGTTATAAGTTGAGAACTAAGCAAATTGAATGAATCAGAACAAAGGTAAGTGACGGTACGAAAGATGTGTGTCGAATAAAGTAAGAATATTGAGATATGATTGAAATGTAAGCTTAAGGATGAAAGAGAAAGTAAATAGGAAGGGATAACAGGGCAGATCGCTAAAGGATCAGGTACATCTCGAAGCGTGATATATGAGGTAAGTTTCGACATCTTTGTGCTTTTATTTGAAAGTGGGAGCCCTGTGTGGCCGAGATATGTCGTATATATATATATATATATATATATATATATATATATATATATATATTGGCCCTGTGAGGCATTACTAGTATTTGCTGCGTGCAGGTTTTGGGATAGTAAGAATTATAGAGGAAACTCTGCCAAAATTTTCCTAGAATCTAAAGAAGATAAGATATAAGCTTGTAATATGTCCTAACGAGAAAAGATGTTGAGCAAAAAGGTAATGGCAGGACGAGATTAAGTTAGGAGTATCGTTAACAACTACAAGAGATAAGTTAAATACTACTGAATTGATAGTAACAGTAGTTATAAGATCAACATTGATACGGTAAAGAGAAATTCTTGGTAGTACTAAAATATGACATAGAAGAGGAAGGGTAACTCCAATAGAGTGTGATACTGAAGTATAGATTGGATGGATAAGTACAAGTAAGCTACGACAAGTTTATTGGCAAAATAGAGTAACAACATGACTGAGGCAAGGGTATGACGAGTGTGAACCCATTCGTAAAACAATTTATATGGTAAGTGTAATAGGGTTGACCAAAAAGAGTAACAGGTTGGGTATGCTTACTTCGCAGGGTTTATTCTACTTTACGAGCAGATATCAAGAAGTGTCGCTCTATAGAGTTGATTATGATCGGGGTATAATGAGAACGTAACAAGAATTTTAATACAAAGTATAGTGAGGAAATGACTAAAGATGTGACATGTTCTATATGAGTAAAGAGTGAGTGCAAGTGTGAAACCAACAAGCGAGCCATGGGGCAGTAGATGAGAAAGCTTATAAGACCTTGTCAGAAAAAAAAATCCAGCATAGGGGTTTCGCAATGACAGAAATGACAGCAAGTAAGCTTGAAAAAGGAATCAGAGAAATGTGATATGGAAAAGTAGTAGTAGTTTGTGATTTGTACAATTGAGAGCATGAGTGATATCTTTAGCTAGATGTAAAAGACCAAGACTATGGAAAGATGAATAACGAAATAGGACGATTATTAGAAAAAGGATTAACACAATAAGGATGAGAGGGGATGATTGGAATGAACAGAATAAGTTTTGATGCGAAGAATGGATTGTACAAAGGTAGTAGATTCTAAAGGACAAAGCGGTACTAAGTTAAGAATAGTATTCCTTGTGTGAGGAATAAAGGATTGATTAAAAGACGGGGGGAAATAAGATAAATTGAGGAGGAAGGAATGTAAAGGAACAAGAATGGGAATAGAAAGAGAAGGAAATGAGCCGCAAAGTACGCGCACTTAAGAAGTAGTCATGTTATGATTAAAGGAAGATGCATCTCCTACGAATATCCTATACCAAGTTATAATGAGCAAAGTATATGAAGTAATAAGTTGAAAAGAAAAAGATGATCATGAGTTACGAGTTCACCGCACGACGATAAAGTGATAGAGTAAAGCCATCATCAACGACAAATACAATGTGATTATGATTGGTTTTGAAATCAATGTTGAGTGCAACACAAGAGTAAAAGAGCATGAGGCATAAGGGGTATTAGTCGCGCATGAGACTTAGGCCCTGGAAAACAAAGATGACGTTACAAGTGAACTTGAGCACCGAAGAAGAAGGCAAGTGACATTATATAGATGGTATGGATAACTAGACCTACTACTATTGTGAGCATCCCTATGGGACAAAAGTTGCTAATTGGAGCGGATTTAGACATTGACTCATAACTACCAGATGAGCTAAGAAAAATACATCCTTGCTCGGATTGCTATGTCGGTTGTATTACTTGATTACAAAATTGCAAGATGAGTATGTTAAGACTTCACACTGAATTATCGTAGCTATAAATTAAGAGAAATGGCATGAATAAGATGTAGTGTAGTAAGGGATATATGAATTCAAGATTTGAAGGAGAGGCAACGGATTTGAGAATGGTACAAGTAAAACCCTTAAAGGGGGGAAGCGAGTAAAAGGCATTCAAGTGTAGAGATTTGGAACAATGGATCCTAAGATGTGACAGATATAGACTCTAAAACAAAGAGTCAGAGTCGCACAGAAATGAGTCGAATGACTAGTAAATAAATGAACATAAATTGAACAGGCATCTGAGACTAATGGAAACCATTCGCGAAGACCTTGAACAACGTGACTTTGAGAGTAGATAACTCAAGGGATATTGTAAAAGATAGCGATGCTATACTAGAATGGAGGCAAAGGCACTAACGGTAAAGTCGTAATTAATGATATTGCGATTTATAAGCGACAATTAATAAAGGGACCTAAGGATTTCTATAGTAGAACATAAGATATGATAATCGAGGGAAAAAATAAAGGAAGGAAGAGAGAATGACGAGATAAGTTACATCAGATAGACAAAAGAGTTTTGGTATGAATGATCACCGAGCCTAGCCATGGTTGGGTACGCGAAACACCGAACCTTCATAGTCGGGTATGCTATGTATATGAATAGGTATATGAATATGCAAATGAGTACGATTATGAATACAGATACGGATATGGATACATGTATATGTATAGATGTGTATGTACACAAATCACGCAAGAACGATTATGTAACTTGCAAGTATTTATGCGTCGCCAATGAAACCAAGTGGGTACTCAAAAAGAGGAGTAATAGGTAAGCAAGAATAGTGTGGTCATGATACTTCGGGTCAGCTAAAGGAAAATATATGGTGAATTGAGTTGAAATGTTGAGTTGGGATTATCGTTAAGGATAAATAGGATAATTACTGGGACTATGATAAAAGTACATACTATATGCTTCCTACGGTAGCCCCGGGGTTGCGACAACCTTTGAATGCAATAAGATCATTGAATGATGAGGGGCACGACATGATAGATGAGTCCCAGTTAGAATTGATTCGTTGTAAGATCATCATAACCAGTATATTTGTACAGGGTCGATTCACCATTCGTGGACGAATGTTCCTAAGGGGGGAAGAATGTTACACCTCGAAAATTTTCCATTCATGCACAGTGAATAGGCTGATGAAGGGTGCGACGTACACGACGTTTATATAGGTAAGAAATAACATTTGATGATTCTAAATGAGATTTCAATGACATGTGAAGTAGGAGACGGAAGTTGTTAAGGAAAGCAAGGCATACATTACGTATCGGAAAGGTTTTACGAGTAACGATATATGATGATTTAGTGATGCTTTGGAGAAGAGTTATAACATCCCTTAGATTGTTAGTGAAGTGATAAACAAGTGTTAAGAAGGTTCCATAAGGATTGGAGATCAAACGAGTCGACGAGAACGAAATCGGAATAGCTAGGCATTATACGTCCCAACATACTGGCCGTATAAATTATACTAGCCGTATGTTAGGCCGTATATTTAGCCCAGATGGGCAACCTTCACTGGACCAAACATACGGCCAGACATACAACCCGTATAAAAGATACGGACCGTATGTTGGTCCGTATGTTCTTATCGGGACAGACTGTATGATTTATATAAGGAGGACCCAAGTTCATTTATTTCATTTCATTTTCACCTCTCACCTCAAGAAGACTCTAGAAAACCCTCTCTACTCTTCATCCACAAGAACTCAAGAACTATTCATGATCAACCTCATCAACCCAAGGAAATCAAGTGTAAGAAACTCATTGGGGTTCATCCAAGGCAAGAAACCCCATTGGATTGAAGCTAGGGTTTTTCTTCAAGTGAAACTTGCTTTTACGCTATCTAAGGTAAGTTTTATGGTGTTTCCATGTTATTTAAGGTATTGAAACGTTGAAACACTTGTATTGTACAAGAAGATAGAAAAATGGGTCATGAATGTGGGAATAGTGTCATTTTGAGTGATAGCTTGAATTGAGTCATGATTCTTGATGTGTTGTGATATGGTTATGTTACAAATGATATTAAGTCTTACACCTTGTAAAATTTCTCGTTAATGTACAGTGAATAGGATAGCGAGGAACACGAGGTATACGGTGATTTGGATAAGTAGGAAATAGCATTTGATGATCTTAATCGAGATTCAAAAACATTTGACTGAAAGGAAGAAGTTTGGCAAAGAAAGTAAAGGATATGTTATGTGTCGGGTAGGAATTATGGACGATGAGTTAATGATGGCATAATGATGTCTTCGAGAGGAGTAATGACGTCCCTTAGATTGGTATTGAGGTAATAAAAAAATGTTAAGAAGGTTCCATAAGGTTCGGAGATTAAACGAAGTGACGAAAATAAGATTCAGTGAACTGATGGGTTATGCGGTCGATTATACGGACCGTATAATGGACTGTAGAAGTTCCACAGAATGAAGTTTCTGAAGGGTTGATTTCACGGTCGATTATACGGACCGTATAAAATTATATGACCCGTATAATGTGTCGTCAAATTGACACAGAAAGGGATGGTCACTGGAGCAGTTTTACGGTCGATTATACGGACCGTATAAATTTATACGGACAGCATAATGGACCGTATAAGGACGTCGAGACAGATTTCAAGTTTTAAATAAGGGACCAAGTTCATTTATTTCATTTCCATTTTTCAATCTCCACAACTCAAGACTTCTCTAGAAGCTTCCACCCATTTCATATACAAGAACTCATGAAAAAATTAATGATCAACTTCATCAAATCTACAAAACTAAGTGTGACAAAACACATCAAAGTTCATCCAAGTCAAGAAATTTCAAGAGAGGTGAACTAGGGTTTTGATGCAAGAAGAGTAATACCACTCAAGACTTGTTCCTACACTATCTAAGGTAAGTTTTATGGTATTTGCATGTTATTTAGAGTATGGAGAAGTGGAGACACTTGGATTGTAGAAAGATACAAGAAATGGGTCATGAAAGTGTGAATAGTGACATTGTTGAGTAGTAGTTGGAGTGAATCATGAAAATGGATATGTTGAGATTGTAAATAGGTTATGAATGACATGTAGAACATGGAATGAGTATTATATGCAAAATAACACGATAGTGAACTATGGTAGTGATTATGGATGAATTAAAGTGAAATTGTGAAATGTGGATAATATAAATGAATGATGCTTGTCATTTATGATATTATGAATGTTGATATGAACGTTTGGCAGTTGATATAGAACATGGGAAAAGTAGTATAAACAAAGGAAATGCTGCCCAAATTTCTCTAGCGTTAGTAAGTCCGTCCTTATAATTGTTAGCTAATGTCGATACGAATTCTCTTGAAGGTAGAACGTGTGCATTAAAGTAGAACAGGCAAGCGGTAGATTAGTTAAACGTAAAAGGTATGTAAGGCTTATCCCTTCCTTCAAAGGCATGAATCTTTCGAGATTTCCATGATCCTCCTATATGATGGAGCTTATGAGTCCGTAAATATATCAAATTACATTCGAGCATGATAATGATGATGACGAGTTAAAGTATAACGATTCGAGGGTTCATGATATGATGATCCTATAACGTTAATGATGTCATTATTGTTAACACTCACCTTATATACTATTTCCTTCAAGGTGAGGCAGAATACTCATGAATGCTCATACTATAATCGAGGGTTCACAACCTTATATCACCCCGACATAGCCATAGTTTCCTTCAAAGCCTAATGTATGCTCCTAATGATAAATGTGAAATGATATTACGTCATGATGTGTCTATAAGATGATCAATAATGCTAGCCTGTAATATGCTTATATTATGTATAAAAATGCCAAGCTATGATAAGATTATGATATATTCATGAGATGTGTATTAATGATGGGTTATGAGTGATTACATGACGATAAGATTCCACCGTGCCTAAATGGCCGGGCATGTCACCGCTAATGCAGGCTGCATATGATTCCACCATACCTAAATGGCCGGGCATGTCACCCCTAAGGCGGGCTGCTATGTTTACACCGAGCCTAGAGGGTCGGGCATGATCACCACTAGTGGGCGGCATATGATGGTTACCTGGACGCGGGTTAACGATGAGAATTATGATGTGATGATATATGTGATGTGATGACATATATGCCATGATTATATAAAATATGATATATGTACGAAATGTATTTGCCTATGAAACTTATGCAGGTCATATCCTTCTCTTATGGCTCATGATCCTTCTGTTATATTTGTTTCATTCCTGTCTTACATACTCAGTACAATGGTCGTACTGACGTACGTTTTCTTTGGACGCTGTGTTCATGCCTACAGGTAGACAGGGAGGTGAGCTCGACCCAGACTCGTATGAGCGGTTAGCTGATTGAAAGCACTCCTTTGTTCCGGAGGTGCTTGATTATTCTTTTGTGTACATTTGTATATGTTGGGCATGACGGGGTCCTGTCCCGTCCATATGGCTAGTACTCCAGTAGAGGCTCGTAGATACGCAATATGGGTTACGTGGTCTCACGAGGTTGCCGTTATGTAAAAATATATACCTATATTATTTTGATAGCCTAAAGGCTTATGTCTATAAAAGTATTTATGTCTTCAAATGAAAGATGATTTCCTTATGATTTGAGTATGAATGTGATAAAAGAATGTTAATGAGCGTGATAAGTAATAGAACGAGCGGTGCTCGGTGGTTAGCCCCGGGTACCCGTCGCGGCCCCTAGGCGGGTTGTGACATTAAGGACATGGGGTAAGCATTATATGTGAGAAAATTTACTAGTATACTATGACCATGTGTCACGACCCAACCCCGTAGGCCGTGACTAGTGCCCGATCTGGGCACTCAAACCCATTCTAATAAACAGCAGAAGCCGACGAGGCTTTATTTCAAATTTAGCTAATTTCCAGAAAAATTTCGGCAGAGTTTCCTTTGTTTTACGGACTATCCCATATACCCTGCACGCAGAAAATACCAACAAAGGCCACACCGGGCCAACAGAGTAACATTTAAATATATGCGGATCGGCCGCCGCGGCGAATGGGATCGCCCAAACACAACATATACACACAGCTGTACAGAAAGATCCCAACCCACAAACATGTCCACAGACCTCTAAACAGACCGACAGAATCATATGACGGGACAGGGCCCCGCCGTACCCATGAACGAGAATATACATATATAGAAGTGACAGACTATACCAAAAGATGGCTCTGAATAAAAGAGCGCTCCAAAAATAGCAGAATGAGATCCTAAGCGGACGGATCAGCAAACCTGTCGTCGGTACCTGCGCGGCACGAAAACGCAGCCCCCGAGGAAAGGGGGTCAGTACAAAATATGTACTGAATATGTAAAGCCTGAGTTGCAGAAACAAAATCATAACTGGTATAGAACGTACTGAATAAACAGAAAAATCCAAAGTATCAGATACATAATTTCAAAACATGCAGAGTGTGTACAGAATGTATGTCATATCAAATCCGGCCCCTGCCAAGGGACTCGGCAGACAGAATGTGGCCACCCTCCCGACGCTGGTGCCACAACACAGAAGAATCAGAATAGGGGCATAACCCCGTAACATAATATGTCATATCAGATGGCCATAGTAAATCATATCAGAACAAACGTACATCGCACAGCATACTCCACAAACCCATGTACGCGTATACCTGCCCCCTCACATCGAGGCACGGCGAACAATGCAGGGGATTACGCTTGACAACATATCCTGGCCCGGGCTCAGTGTGGGAAACATTGGGGCATCCACGAATAGAGTAGTGAGAAACTAAATGCAGTTAAAATATCATAAATATTTTCAGAGACTCGATGAGGCATATTAATGACAAACAAATCCAATGAAGTCAGACGGAGTTATAATACGTGGGGTTCAGATGTCATAAAGAATTACAGAAGCATAATCTTTCTGAAATCGTTCCGGGTGCCAAAACAATTTATAAGACTTAATGGAATATTTAAAACAGTTTTTGTTTAGTAATTAAAAGAGTAGTTAGGACATTTCTTTCAAAAACTGCTCGAAAACAAGCCTTAAGTACAATAAGGGTAAAACCGGGAATAGTGGGCCCACCTCGGGACAAGCAAGGCGGTGGGCTCAAATTACGCATTTTTTTATGCTTATGAGGTCACCTAGAAAGACTCTAGGGCATTCCGTAGTTTTCTAGACCATTTGGGGAAAATATGCATAATTCTCCAAAAAGGACTCTTAAGGTGTTCAATTCCATTGAATGAAAATGCGACAATTTCAATCGCGGATTCCGATGAACAGAATAATCCCCGAGGCGTAAATCCAAGCCTAGTACATCTAGGACATGCCAAGAGAAGAATCGGGATAGCTTTACATACCTTTCAAGCTCCTTAAGCCTTTCCAAACTCACTTCCCGTTTCGTCAAAAATCTGCACACGGTCACATTTACCAATTGTAAGCTATAGATGCTCCGAATTCAATTCAACTCATATTTGTCTACCGAAATTTCGGCAGCACTCCCCCTATACATATAGCACCCCGAGAACTTAACTCGGCTCACAATCATCAACAACAACCCAAACAACAACATCAACATCAACAACAAACATTAGAAACACAATATGGCAACACTAGTTCTACTTGCCGACATAATGCCATTATCTTCATTTCAACTTCAATTTCCAAACCAATTTCAATGATTTCACATTCATTATCAAACTAGATCATCACAACATAGTTTAGAAGCATTTCATATCGTTTCCTTAAATTATACACACGATATACATAATATACGAACTTTCCGCCGAAGTCATAACTCATTCAAAACTTCTAATCTTTGGCATACATATTCATGACATGTTTTCATCTTCCAAATTCATCAATACTCATCATAATTTGCAACTTAATAACTTCATTTTCATAATGTCGTAAAATCATTCTAAAACGACATAAACTTCTACATTCCATTTCATAACAAACTTATATCGTTTTACTTTCATGTACCTTGCAAACATCACAACAACACTACTAACTTGCTAAACAAAATTGATTCATTCTCATTATACCAAAGACACCCCACGGCTACATCACTATTTTTCAACTTCTATCAAATTCATTCAACTTTCATTTCCAATATGCATTTCACCCCAACCGCAACTAGAATATGATATAAATTCAACACATTATAATTATACACATACATATATACACAGCCACATGCCTATATACATACCCACTTGGTAAACTTCCATTTTTCCATACAATCAACTCATTCCCACATACTACAACACAAACAAAACTTCATAACACAAGAATAAGGGATAAATTCTTACCTTTTCCTCTAGTCTTCTTCACTTGGACAAATGATCAAATTGATGAACCAAGGCCTCTTTCTTCCAAACCAACTACACCAAGTTGAAAAGGGACCTTGAATTAGTAGGAATTCAACAAGAAATTAATTTTTAGAGGGAGATTTTTGATGGTGATTTTCCAAAGCCAAACCCGGAATGGGTTCCTTGTCTTGCTCTTGGTTTTTTTCTTCTTCCTCTTGAAACTTCTAATAGATGACAACTAATATAATATGGTCCCTTTATTAACTTGTCACATGACCAAGCACATGACTAATTCATGTGGATCATGGGACAAAGCTTGGCCGGCCATGCCCCTTAGTTTGGGCCTCCATTCCATTAATTTTTTTGAGCCCAATTGGTTGCGGATCTTATTTTGTAATTCCCGAAAATAATCCCGAAACTCCAACTTTTCCCTTGGGCTTCCCCGACTCTTCCACATTAATATTCTTTCATAAACAACTCATGTGTTAATTAGAATCAATTATGGCCTTACTTCTTAAAAGTCAAGATTATTTCTAATTTTCCAAATGTGCGAAAACACGGGATATAACATCCTCCCCCCCTTTAGAACATTCGTCCCCGAATGTTAAATTAATCTTATAGGGTTTGAAATGGTTTCGGGGGAGTTTCTGTTTATAGACAGCACAATTAGTAGACATTCATTATCGAAATGGAATTAAGCAAAGATTCGAGATTACCTGTGGGCATAGGGAACAAATGAGGATATTTATTCTTCATCTCCTCTTCGGCCTCCCAGGTCATTTCCTCCCTATTATTGTTTTGCCACAGCACCTTGACAGAAGCTACATCCTTGTTCCGGAGCTTCCTTACCTGGCGGTCCAAAATGGCTATGGGCGGCTCCTCGTATGATAACTGCTCCGTCACCTGAATGTCATCCGCAGGAAATATTCTGGAAGGGTCACCAATGCATTTGCGGAGCATAGACACATGGAATACCGGATGTACCGCTTCCAAATCAGATGGCAGATCTAACTCATAGGCGACATTTCCAATTTTCCGCACAATCAGATAAGGCCCAATATAACGCGAACTAAGCTTACGCTTCCTGCCGAACCGCATTACGCCTTTCATAGGCGATACCTTTAGAAATACCCAATCACCAACCTGGAATTCCAAAGGACGACGCCGTTTATCGGCGTATGATTTCTGTCGACTCTGGGCTGCCAATAGTCGCTCCCGGATAAGTTTCACCTTATCAACGGCCTGCTGGATCATATCTGGGCCGATTAACTCTGTCTCGCCAATATCAAACCAGCCAATAGGTGACCTGCATTTCCTGCCATACAGAGCCTCGTACGGAGCCATCTGGATGCTGGAATGGTAGCTGTTATTATAAGCAAATTCAATCAATGGCAAGTGATCCTCCCAGCTACCTCTGAAATCGATAACACAGGCCCGCAACATATCTTCAAGTGTCTGGATAGTGCGCTCGGCCTGTCCGTCACTCTGAGGATGGAAAGCTGTGCTCAGGCTCAGCTGAGTCCCTAATCCTTCCTGAAAAGATCTCCAGAAGTTCGCCGTGAACTGAGCACCTCTGTCAGTGATAATAGATATAGGAACTCCATGAAGCTTCACTATTTCTTTAATATAAAGCCTGGCATAATCCTCGGCGGAATAAGTAGTTCTGACGGGGAGAAAATGGGCTGATTTTGTCAGCCTATCAACAATAACCCAGATGGAATCATACTTCCGTGGAGTGCGAGGCAACCCTGTAATGAAGTCCATATTAATGACCTCCCACTTCCACGTCGGAATTTCCATTTCCTGCAACAGTCCACCCGGTTTCTGGTGTTCAATCTTGACCTGCTAACAATTGGGACACTGGGCGACGAACTCGGCGATGTCCCGTTTCATGCCATCCCACCAGTATAAGCATCGGAGATCATGGTACATCTTCGTGGACCCAGGATGGACCGAATAGCGAGCATAATGTGCCTCGCTCATAACCTGCTGCCGAAGGCCTGCAATATCAGGTACACACAACCTGCCCTTAAATAATGAAGTCCCGTCCGGAGTGAACTCGAACGGAGTCTTCTCCTTATCATAGGCTGTGTCTCTGTATCGTGCCAAAACAGGATCTTCATATTGATGCCGCTTGATATCTTCCTTAATAGATGATTCAGAAACCCCTCGGACAGAAATCCGTGTACCTCCAGAATCGGCCAGACGAACCCCAAGATTAGCCAAATGATAAATGTCACGTACTATATCCCTCCTGTCTGGCTGTAAATCTACCAAGCTGCCCATAGATTTCCGGCTAAGCGCATCTGCAACAACATTAGCCTTGCCCGGATGATACAGAATATCCACATCATAGTCTTTCAGGAGCTCCAGCCACCTCCGCTGCCACAAATTAAGCTCTTTCTGCCTGAAAATATACTGGAGACTCCTATGGTCTGTATAGATATCAACATGAACGCCATATAAATAATGTCTCCATATCTTCAGGGCATGGATCACTGCTGCAAGCTCCAGATCGTGAGTAGGATAATTCTTTTCATGCTTTTTCAATTGCCGAGAAGCATAAGCTATAACTCTGCCGTGCTGCATCAATACACAGCCCAATCCCACGCCAGAAGCGTCACAATAAATAACATATCCATCGGGTCCCTCTGGAAGAGTCAGAACTGGGGCTGTAGTCAGCTTCTCTTTCAGCAACTGGAAGCTTCGTTCACAAGCATCAGTCCACTGGAACTTGGCTCCCTTCTGAGTTAGCCTTGTCAAAGGCGCTGAAATCGAAGCAAACTTTTCCACAAATCTTCTGTAATAGCCGGCTAACCCTAGGAAACTACGTACCTCTGTGGGCGTCGTGGGTCTGGGCCAATTTTTCACGGCCTCAATCTTTTGTGTATCCACCCGGACACCATCAGCTACAATAATATGCCCCAGGAATGCCACTGAAGCCAGCCAGAATTCACATTTATAAAATTTTGCATATAATTTCCGATGCCGAAGTACCCCAAGTACCGCTCTCAGATGATCTGCGTGCTCTGCCTCGGACCGAGAATAAATCAGGATGTCATCGATAAATACAATTACGAACATGTCTAAGAATGGCCTGAATACCCAGTTCATTAAATCCATGAATACCGCAGGAGCATTAGTCAGCCCAAAAGACATAACTCTGAATTCATAATGCCCATATCTGGTCCGGAATGCTGTCTTAGGAATATCGGCCTCCCGTACCCGTACCTGATGATATCCAGACCGAAGATCTATCCGAAAAATACTTGGCGCCCTGCAACTGATCAAACAAATCATCAATTCTAGGGAGGGGGTATTTATTCTTTATGGTTACCTTATTCAGCTGTCGATAATCAATACACATACGCAACGACCCGTCTTTCTTACGGACAAATAATACCGGGGCTCCCCAAGGCGAAGTACTGGGTTTAATGAAGCCTTTTTCTAACAGATCCTTCAACTGCTCTTTCAGTTCTTTCAATTCTGCCGGTGCCATTCTGTACGGGGGAATAGATATCGGCTGAGTATCTGGAAGCAAATCAATAGTAAAAGCTATCTCCCGCTCTGGAGGAAGGCCTGGAAGCTCTTCTGGGAACACATCTGGAAATTCATTAACCACGGGAACTGACTGAAGAGTCGGCGTTTCTGCTGTCAAGTCTTGTACCCGAACCAGATGATAAAAATAACCCTTTCTGATCATTTTCTTCGCCTTAAGGTATGAAATAAACTTACCTTTGGGCGATGCTGTATTACCGGCCCATTCTATAACTGGCTCCCCGGGAAACTGGAAACGAACTACCTTATTTTGGCAGTCAACATTAGCATAACAGGAGGCTAGCCAGTCCATTCCCATAATAACATCGAACTCGACCATATCTAACTCCACCAGATATGCCTTAGTGTCACGGCCACATACAATTACAGAACAGTTCTTATATACATGTTTTGCTACAATAAAGTCCCCAATCGGTGTGGCTACCTCGAACGGCTCTATAGGTTCAGATGTTATACCAATTTTACAAGCAACCAGAGGCGAAATATATGACAAAGTCGAACCTGGATCAATCAATGCATACACAGACCGAGAGAAAACCAATAATGTACCTGTAACGACATTAGGCGATGCCTTCTGATCCTGGCGGCTGGACAGAGCATAGATGCGGTTCGAAGGACCGCTAGTACTAGAAGCTCCACCACGGCCTCTGCCGCGACCCGCTGGTGCTGAAGTACCCGGCCCCGTAGGGCGCATAGCCACTGATGAAGATGAAGACCCGGCGGCTGATCCGGTAGGCTGCGCTGCACCACCCGAACTACCCTTATACGGGCAATCTCTCACAGAATGGCCCTGACGGCCACAAGAAAAATATGCACCGGTGGCTCTGTAGCACTCCCCAGGATGGTATCTGCCACAGTAAGAACACCGAGGCCTAGGTGGCCTCGTCTGACCAGAACCCCTGTCTGTCCGCGAACCTGAAGCCCTGGAGCTCTGACCTGCTCCTGAATAACCTGGGCTATCAAATCTATGACCTGTAGGCTGTGGAGGTGCGCTCTGTGCCGGCTGGGATAGATGTCTGCTAGGCTGCTGCGGCTGCTGAGGCTGCTGAGGCTGCCTGCCCCGAAAATCTCCAGAATACCCAGATGATCTGGCCCTCTTGGGCTGTCTCCGATCCTGGCTCCTATCAGGCTGACGCTCCCTATGCCGGTCCTCCATGCCCTGGGCGTGGGCCTGAATCTGGGCAATATCCATGTCGGGCTGAGCAGCCAATACCAAACAGCTGTCGACAAAATAACGGTCCAGCCCCATAATATACCTGTGCATCCTGTCAGCCATAGTATCTACCACAGCAGGTGCGTATCGGGCCAATGAGTCAAACTCCATACTGTACTCTCGAACACTGCGACCCCTCTGTCTCAGCAATAAGAATCTGTCAGCCTTGGCCCGCCGTAACTCCGGAGGCAGAAAATGACTAAGAAAAGCCTGAGCAAAATCATCCCAAACTGCTGGGGGAGCGCCGTCGCTTCTGGATAACTCCCATGAATCGTACCAATTTGTCGCTACATCATACAACCGGTACGAAGCCAATGTGTCTGACTCTGTCGCTGAAGCAACAATAAAATGTAAGGTGCGCCGCATCTTCCTGATAAACTCCTCAGGATCCTCCTCGGGCTTTGTCCCGAAGAACTCTGGAGGGCCACAAGTCAAGAACTCACGAGCTCTCGAACTGTCACGCCTATATGCTCGGTCACCTCCCAATCCGTGCCCCTGAACCTGTCCCGCCACAAGTCTGGTCAATAGCTGGACTGCCTCTCTCATAGCCTGATCCTCAGTCCCTGGCCGTGGAGCTGGAGGCTCAGGTACTGGAATCTCGGGAGCTGGCGGTGGAGCCGCCCCCCGACCTGCAGCTGCTGCTGCTCCAATCTCCTCTACGTGTGGCGGTGTGGAAGAGCCCTCTGCCGGGGGGAAAATATCAGGAGCAATATGAGCATGGGCCCTGGTAACCCTCTGGGCCCGACTAGTCTCTCCCACAGCTGCTGCCTTGGCCTTTTGGGCCGCTGTCGCCTTTTTTGGAGGCATAACTGCAAATGTAACAATTCGTTAGGGAGGAATCATCCTGATAACACAGCTCTATCGCACGATCTAAGACAGAAAGAAGGGTAGTATCCTAAATGCCCTGTAGCCTCCTATTTATAGGTATGGTGCACAACACACCGATAAACAAGACTCTACTAGACACGGTCTGTAGACATTCCGAGGACGAACCGCTCTGATACCACTTTTGTCACGACCCAACCCCGTAGGCCGTGACTAGTGCCCGATCTGGGCACTCAAACCCATTCTAATATACAGCAGAAGACGACGAGGCTTTATTTCAAATTTAGCTAATTTCCAGAAAAATTTCGGCAGAGTTTCCTTTGTTTTACGGACTATCCCATATACCCTGCACGCAAAAAATACCAATAAAGGCCACACCGGGCCAACAGAGTAACATTTAAATATATGCGGACCGGCCGCCGCGGCGAATGGGATCGCCCAAACACAACATATACACACAGCTGTACAGAAAGATCCCAACCCACAAACATGTCCACAGACCTATAAACAGACCGACAGAATCATATGACGGGACAGGGCCCCGCCGTACCCATGAACGAGAATATACATATATAGAAGTGACAGACTATACCAAAAGATGGCTCTGAATAAAAGAGCGCTCCAAAAATAGCAGAATGAGATCCTAAGCGGACGGATCAGCAAACCTGTCGTCGGTACCTGCGTGGCACGAAAACGCAGCCCCTGAGGAAAGGGGGTCAGTACGAAATATGTACTGAATATGTAAAGCCTGAGTTGCAGAAACAAAATCATAACTGGTATAGAACGTACTGAATAAACAGAAAAATCCAAAGTATCAGATACATAATTTCAAATCATGCAGAGTGTGTACAGAACGTATGTCATATCAAATCCGGCCCCTGCCAAGGGACTCGGCAGACAGAACGTGGCCACCCTCCCGACGCTGGTGCCACAACACAGAAGAATCAGAATAGGGGCATAACCCCGTAACATAATATGTCATATCAGATGGCCATAGTAAATCATATCAGAACAAACGTACATGGCACAACATACTCCACAAACCCATGTACGCGTATACCTGCCCCCTCACATCGAGGCACGGCGAACAATGCTGGGGATTACGCTTGACAACATATCCTGGCCCGAGCTCAGTGTGGGAAACATTGGGGCATCCACGAATAGAGTAGTGAGAAACTAAATGCAGTTAAAATATCATAAATATTTTCAGAGACTCGATGAGGCATATTAATGACAAACAAATCCAATGAAGTCAGACGGAGTTATAATACGTGGGGTTCGGATGTCATAAAGAATTACAGAAGCATAATCTTTCTGAAATCGTTCCGGGTGCCAAAACAATTTATAAGACTTAATGGAATATTTAAAACAGTTTTTGTTTAGTAATTAAAAGAGTAGTTAGGACATTTCTTTCAAAAACTGCTCGAAAACAAGCCTTAAGTACAATAAGGGTAAAACCGGGAATAGTGGGCCCACCTCGGGACAAGCAAGGCGGTGGGCTCAAATTACGCATTTTTTTATGCTTATGAGGTCACCTAGAAAGACTCTAGGGCATTCCGTAGTTTTCTAGACCATTTGGGGAAAATATGCATAATTCTCCAAAAAGGACTCTTAAGGTGTTCAATTCCATTGAATGAAAATGCGACAATTTCAATCGCGGATTCCGATGAACAGAATAATCCCCGAGGCGTAAATCCAAGCCTAGTACATCTAGGACATGCCAAGAGAAGAATCGGGATAGCTTTACATACCTTTCAAGCTCCTTACGCCTTTCCAAACTCACTTCCCGTTTCGTCAAAAATCTGCAAATGGTCACATTTACCAATTGTAAGCTATAGATGCTCCGAATTCAATTCAACTCATATTTGTCTACCGAAATTTCGGCAGCACTCCCCCTATACATATAGCACCCCCGAGAACTTAACTCGGCTCACAATCATCAACAACAACCCAAACAACAACATCAACATCAACAACAAACATTAGAAACACAATATGGCAACACTAGTTCTACTTGCCGACATAATGCCATTATCTTCATTTCAACTTCAGTTTCCAAACCAATTTCAATGATTGCACATTCATTATCAAACTAGATCATCACAACATAGTTTAGAAGCGTTTCATATCGTTTCCTTAAATTATACACACGATATACATAATATACGAACTTTCCGCCGAAGTCATAACTCATTCAAAACTTCTAATCTTTGGCATACATATTCATGACATGTTTTCATCTTCCAAATTCATCAATACTCATCATAATTTGCAACTTAATAACTTCATTTTAATAATGTCGTAAAATCATTCTAAAACGACATAAACTTCTACATTCCATTTCATAACAAACTTATATCGTTTTACTTTCATGTACCTTGCAAACATCACAACAACACTACTAACTTGCTAAACAAAATTGATTCATTCTCATTATACCAAAGACACCCCACGGCTACATCACTATTTTTCAACTTCTATCAAATTCATTCAACTTTCATTTCCAATATGCATTTCACCCCAACCGCAACTAGAATATGATATAAATTCAACACATTATAATTATACACATACATATATACACGGCCACATGCTTATATACATACCCACTTGGTAAACTTCCATTTTTCCGTACAATCAACTCATTCCCACATACTACAACACAAACAAAACTTCATAACACAAGAATAAGGGATAAATTCTTACCTTTTCCTCTAGTCTTCTTCACTTGGACAAATGATCAAATTGATGAACCAAGGCCTCTTTCTTCCAAACCAACTACACCAAGTTGAAAAGGGACCTTGAATTAGTAGGAATTCAACAAGAAATTAATTTTTAGAGGGAGATTTTTTATGGTGATTTTCCAAAGCCAAACCCGAAATGGGTTCCTTGTCTTGCTCTTGGTTTTTTTCTTCTTCCTCTTGAAACTTCTAATAGATGACAACTAATATAATATGGTCCCTTTATTAACTTGTCACATGACCAAGCACATGACTAATTCATGTGGATCATGGGCCAAAGCTTGGCCGGCCATGCCCCTTAGTTTGGGCCTCCATTCCATTAATTTTTTTGAGCCCAATTGGTTGCGGATCTTATTTTGTAATTCCCGAAAATAATCCCGAAACTCCAACTTTTCCCTTGGGCTTCCCCGACTCTTCCACATTAATATTCTTTCATAAACAACTCATGTGTTAATTAGAATCAATTATGGCCTTACTTCTTAAAAGTCAAGATTATTTCTAATTTTCCAAATGTGCGAAAACACGGGATATAACACCATGATTATGGATGAATTGAAGTGGAATTGTGAAATGAGGGTAATATAGATGAATGACGATTGTTGGTTATGATATTGTGAACTTTATTATAAATGTTTGGGAGTTGATATACAATATGGGGAAGGTTGTATAAACAAAGGAAATGCTGCCCTATTTTCTCTAGCTTTAGTAAGCACGTTCATATAATCGATTAGCTAATGTGAATACGAATTATCTTGAAGGTAGAAATGTGAGCATTGAAGGAGAACAATCAAGCGATGGAAATTGTTAAATGAAAGAGGTATGTAAGGCTAGTCCTTTCTTTCTAAGGCATGACTCTTATGGTATGAATCCTCCTATCTTTCCATGATTTTCCTACATATCGGGAATTAGGAATCTACGAGTCTTAAGAGCTTCATACGAGATAAAGAAAAAAGATATGTTACGAGCATGAAATACCGATGACGAATCTAAGTCTAGAAGTCCTAAAGCCCATGATACGATATTCCTACGAAGCTAATGATCCTTATATGATTCCTATGATATTAATATTATTTTCCTACCTCTCCATGACTTTCTTACATTTCAGGAACAATGAGTCAACATTGATAAAGAGCTTCTTATGAGATAAAGATGAGAAAAATGTCATGAATACGAAAATAATGATGGTAAGTTTAAGCCTAGAGATTCTAAAGCAATATATGATGTCTATGAAGTTAAAGACCCTACTTACGATCCCTTGATGTTGTTCATGGTGTACACTCACCTTAAAATGTTAGTTCCTTCAAGGTGAGATATGATGAATATGATTACTCCATAATGGAATCGGGGGCTCTCGACCTTATGTCACCCCGACATTGTTATAGATTTTCTATAAGCTCTAATGCATGTCCTATGACCAATGTTTCGAAAAGTTACGAGTCTATGTTCATAGGGGGTTCTATATGAGATAAAGGTAAGAGATATGCCATAGATACGATGATGGTAATGACGAGCCTAAGTTAGAGATTATAAATTCTATCATGCGATATTTTTACGAAGTTCATGCTACGAATATGATAAGATTTTCATAGATTGTCTTTAAATTCAAATGCATGCCCTATGAAAGTTATGATAAGCTATTGAGATATATGTGATGATAACGATGACGATGTTGATAGTGATGATGATAATGATGATGATGTTCATAGTGATGATGATAATGATGACGCTAAAGATATTTATGGGCTTTTATGTATATATGCGCCTATGTATGGCTATGATGATGCGCGCGCACCACTGCAGTTGGGTACGGATACCATTGAGCCTTGGTAGAGCCGGGTACGGATATCACTGAGCCTTGGTAGGGCCAGGCACGGACAACACTGAGTCTTGGTAAGGCCAGGCACGTATTATAGCTGGGTACGTAGGACACCGATCCTATATAGGGTACGTAGGCCAGACACGTATTATAGCTGGGTACGTAGGACACCGATCCTATATAGGGTACGATATTACTATGTATTTAAATGTATGAAAAGCCCGAAAGACATGTATGTGATATTGTCGAGCCACTACGTGGCCGAATACGGATAATGTTTAATGTGTATGCGCAGATACGGTACTATGATATACATATGGTATGATGATGTATACGCTATGATGATACATGTATTATGTTTATATATGAGATAGGCATGAAAGGTACCCACCCTTAAAAGTTACGCTGGTTATATCTTCATCTTGTGCATTATGATTTCTGTAATATGTTCATTTCACTCATGCCTTACATACTCAGTACAATATTCGTACTGACGTCCGTTTTCTTTGGACGTTGTGTTCATGCCCACAGGTAGACAAGGAGGCGATCCAGATTTATAGAAGCCGATAAGTAGACTTTTGAAAGCACTCCATTATTCCGAAAGTGCCATTGATTTACTATTTTATGTACACATATGTTTGGGCACGACGGGGTCCTGTTCCGTCCATATGTCTAGTACTCTAGTAGAGGCTCGTAGATACGTATGTGTGGGTAGCATGGTCTCACGATTTTCCACGGGTATATATGTATTATGTGGATAGCCAAAGGGATTATGCATATAAAGGTAATATGTTTCCAATAAAAATGGTTTTCCTACGATTATGAGAATAAGAAATATGAATGTACGCTTAATGAGTATGATGAGTAATAGAATGAGCGGTTCTTGGTGGTTAGCCCCGGGTACCCGTCATGGCCCCTAGTCGGGTCGTGACATAACAAAATCCACAGAAGACTATGAACAAATTGAAGATACTAAAACGAATTTTTACAAAATACTAGTAAGTGCATAGGCTGACCTACATACAGAAACGAAAAAAAAAAACAGTATGCTCTAATAAGAGGTGAGAAATGTCACTGAAGAGGTAAAGAGGACTCTTCAATGGAACAGATCCTCAGAAGCTTTAAGTCCCTTAATGAGAACTACAACCGAATAGGCAAGGATTGTGATTCAAAAGAACCAACACTCCATATAATCTCATGAGCAAGTATGTATTAGTCTCACACAATCTCATATGCATTCATTGTGGGAACAATGGGAACTATAGGTGTCACGCCCCGAACCATGGCCTGGGCGTATCACGGCACTCGGTGCCTTACTGCATGTGACCGAGCGAACCACATGGCTTGCTGAATCATCATGAGGCATAACATGAGCGGAATATATCGTGAATGAATGATGAGCCTTTATAAAACGTAGTAAGTCATAATACTTAATAAAAATACTTATTTAAACATGAGTGCGGAAATAACATGAATGAGCCAAAATGGCTATACGATTCCGAATGTCTGACATAACATAATTGACTTGTCTAGTCTATGAAACCTCTATCATGAGTCTGACTGGAAAACATACTTACTGGGACAAGGCCCCCAGCATACTTTAGATGCATAACTAATCATAAAACAAAAGTTTACTAAACCCCGAATAAGATGGGGCTCACCAATAAGCTGATACGAATGTTATCCTACTGAGCAGATGTGTCGTCCTGTATATCAGTACCTGCATCGTGAAATACAGGCCCCCGGGGCAATAAAAGGGAACGTCAGCACATTGAATGTACTGGTATGTAAAGCAAATAAATGAAATAACATGGGACATGAAATAACATGATAAGAACTGAAACTGAAAACCTGGACATGAACATGAGCATCAGCATGAGTACATATATATATATATAACATAAGTAAGACATGATAAGTAGGGAGAGCATTTCATAAACCGACATGTGATATCACCACGTGGGTTCGTGGAGTCTGGTACCTCGCCGGACCAGCAGAGCCCTCATACCTTGCCAGGGTATAAGGTGGTAACGTGCCTGATGCATCCATTCAGTGTAAAATTAAGGTATCGTCCTAACTGGGCGGAGCGATCCTTGTCCTATGGTGGCTACATAGTTTCAAGCTATCTGAGCCTTCTCGGTAATTCGTGCAACTCCAAAAAAAACATGAACATAATATAGTTAGCTAAGAAGCCCATGATTTTCGTGAATTAACTTGTACTTGTCTTGTAATCATGATTTCACGAAATAACTTGTAATCATGGTTTCATGAAATAACTTGTCAACATGGTTTCATGAAATAACTTGTAAATAAGGCTTCATGAAATAACTTGTATTTAGTATGTATGTATCTTGTATCATAGAATGAAAGTAACTACATAATATAGTTGCATGAAAACTTGTAGACATGTAGGATATTCATGAAATAATCATTTTTGTTTAAAAATATGCATGCAAGAACCCATAGAATATGAGATATGGGTTTTCATGGATTACGGACTGATTCTCAATAATCATATGGAGTTATTAAGAACGCAATGATACAATAATAGCAATTCATACATAATATAATCATGGACATGGACCTAGGGTTATCAGGGGCATAGTATAGAATAGAAACCCTAGTTTTGTAAAGTTTCATACGTAATGGATTAGGAGGCGTGGGGAAGAACAATGATGTTCCCACACGTAGATAGTAACCCTACATACCTTAGTCGCTCCAAAACTTGAATTAAAGACTTGAGCTTTGAAGAAGATTTCCAAAATCTTGAATTCTTGAATCTTGAGATGGATTTTCTTGAAAACCCTAGTTTAGGAATGATGATTTCTTGTTTAGATTACAAGGATATGTATTAGAATTGACTTGGAATAATTAGAGTAGGCTTACCTTGGTGTTCTTGATGATGGAAGAGGGTAGGAGGTCGTTCTAGGGTTTGAAGGAATGAAAAATAATGATTTGAACTGATATGGACGAATATATACTGTTCTGGAAAATTGGATTTTACGTCCAGCAAAATACTGGCCGTATTTTGAAATACTGGCCGTATTTTGAAATACAGACTGCACTGCGTCTCTTCAGTAAAATGGCTATAACTCTTTGCACAGATGTCCGTTTGACCCCCATAATATACCGTTGGAAAGGTATTTCAAAGATCTACAACTTTCATCAAGGAAGGTTTCCCAAATTCCAAAAAGGTTTTGAAATACGGGCCGTATTTTGAAATACGGTCCGTATTTAACCATATGACATCCAAATGCCAAATTCCAGAATGCTCAGAAATCCTTGGTACCAATTTACGACTTGAATTATGGGCCGTATACTGAAATACGGTCACTGTTCATGGGCGTAAACCACCATCTTACTACTGAAGAGGAAATTTCCAATTCCCACATTCTTTATCGGGTTTTCTAAGTCTAGGATAATGGTCAAAGCTTAGGTTAAAGGTACGGGGTGTTACAATATCTCCCCCTTGGGATCATTCGTCCTCGAATGATGGGTCATGGTTAAGAATATGGTTGGACATGGCTTGAATACGTGAACATGAAAGAAACATGACGTAAAACATAAGAGCTTGACATGGTTACATGAGAACATGGTCATGGATCATGAGAACTGAATACATGATTACATGGAAACATGTACATGGGCAACATGAAACTGAGTAGCACCCACATGAATGAGAATCCTGAAACATTTGTCCTCGAGTTAAGAATCGCTACTAACTCTAGAATCTAATTCCAGACCCTCACGACATTTCTCACACTCCTGCCAACTAACTAAAGTACCAACACACAACTCACATAGCATTTTAATACGCATGATGTGACATAACGTGATTACTGAATCTTGAATGTAGCTAACATAAATACTGAGCTGGCTTGAACACATGGATATTGGTTGAATGATTACATGATTACTATACATGGGATTTGGATGAAAATTCGTAGCCATGAATGACATGAGTACTGGAATAGGCACGAACATGACATGATTACCTGAGTGTGAGACATAAATGCATGAAGACTGGAGAACATGGATACATGAGTGCTAAACTGTCATGAGATACGAATACGTGTAAACATGGATATCGTAACATGGGATCTGAATGTCGAAAACATGATTGTTACAACATGAGGGTTGAATACTAAGCGCTGGTAGGATTTGGATACTTAGAGACTTGATCATAGACGTTCGTATGTCGCCATGGTAATATGAGATAGGAGTATGACTTAGGCTTTGAATGTAAGCGCAACTCGATGTGAATGCGACAGATTTGAGTCATATAACAAGAATAAGATCCTAACATAGGTGTTCATAAATCTCTAGCACAGGCATGACATGAATACGTCGAATCTGAGTAGAATACTCCCGAGATAAGTACCATAGGGTATATGAAAATATATCTATTTGAATATAGGAATGCACCTTACTTATGATTATCTTGTTAGCTGTTAATCATGATTATGAATACCTTAACTCATCTTGCTCATTCTCGTGAGCGAATTATAGAGGACTGAGAGAAAAGGAATTATTGGTACTATTCATATAAGATACTTTGCTTTAGAGAACAGACATGACATGGTGCATTGTACATGGAGGACGTAACGTGGAACATGCGTACATGGGTACGTAATTCATATGGCATGAAACGTGAATACGTGAATAGCATGGCATGGGACATGGGTACATGAAAAACATGGCATTCACATAAGTATCTGCATACCATGGCGTATAGACTTGAGTTCATGAGCATTGAAGTAAGACTAAGGCATAAGTGTGACTTGCACGGAGTACAATTGTAGGCTAACTCTTGGGTACTCAGAGACGTAAGGCATGGATAAAACATTACCTTTAGGATTTAGATATACCGAAAGAATAGGACATGGTTCAACATAGCTTACTCTTATCACCGTGAGTAAATGCCCTTGTTATAAATAAGACACATGAAAAAATGGATTATAGGCATGTATAACTCGTTCCTCGATCATCTAAGACATAAGTAGAAAGTCACCTTGAACTTAAATAGGGCATAGGTACTTCGGAAAAGAAAATGGCATCCTTTGTGCCAAGCTACGAGCTGTTTTAAAACAGTAGCCAGAGGAACATAAGCATGAATTACATAGAATCATGGGTAGGACATCCATCTTGGTTCACCTTCATTATTATCACACAAAATCATTGTTACGATACCGTTATAAGTGGAATGCATAGCAAAATGAATTGGGGCACGCGTATGTGGTAACATGGATAACATAATCATAGGGGTCAAGATCATCATCAGATTTGAAAAGCACTTAGATGCTAGAACATGGACATGAGTATAAAAGCATAATAGATTCGTGAGACCTGAATGTGATTTTTGACGTTAGACATGAGCACACCTGATGTGCGAAACCCCGAATAAGATAGGGCTCACCAATAAGCTGATATGAATGCTGTCCTACAGAGCATATGTGTCGTCCTGTATATCAGTACCTGCATCGTGAAATGCAGGCCCCCGGGGGCAATAAAAGGGGACGTCAGCACATTGAATGTACTGGTATGTAAAGCAACTAAATGAAATAACATGGGACATGAAATAACATGATAAGAACTGAAACTGAAAACCTGGACATGAACATGAGCATCAGCATGAGTACATATATATATATATATAACATAAGTAAAACATGATAAGTAGGGAGAGCATTTCATAAACCGACATGTGATATCACCACGTGGGTTCGTGGAGTCTGGTACCTCGCCGGACCAGCAGAGCCCTCATACCTTGCCAGGGTATAAGGTGGTAACGTGCCTGATGGATCCATTCAGTGTAAAATTAAGGTATCGTCCTAACTGGGCGGAGCGATCCTTGTCCTATGGTGGCTATATAGTTTCAGGCTATCTGAGCCTTCTCGGTAATTCATGCAACTCCAAAAAAAAAACATGAACAAAATATAGTTGGCTAAGAAGCCGATGATTTTCGTGAATTAACTTGTACTTGTCTTGTAATCATGATTTCACGAAATAACTTGTAATCATGGTTTCATGAAATAACTTGTAGACATGGTTTCATGAAATAACTTGTAAATATGGCTTCATGAAATAACTTGTATTTAGTATGTATCTTGTATCATAGAATGAAAGTAACTACATAATATAGTTGCATGAAAACTTGTAGACATGTAGGATATTCATGAAATAATCATTTTTATTTAAAAATATGCATGCAAGAACCCATAGAATATGAGATATGGGTTTTCATGGATTACGGACTGATTCTCAATAATCATATGGAGTTATTAAGAACGCAATGATACAATAATAGCAATTCATACATAATATAATCATGGACATGGACCTAGGGTTATCAGGGGCATAGTATAGAATAGAAACCCTAGTTTTGTAAAGTTTCATACGTTATGGATTAGGAGGCGTGGGGAAGAACAATGATGTTCCCACACGTAGATAGTAACCCTACATACCTTAGTCGCTCCAAAACTTGAATTAAAGATTTGAGCTTTGAAGAAGATTTCCAAAATCTTGAATTCTTGAATCTTGAGATGGATTTTCTTGAAAACCCTAGTTTAGGAATGATGATTTCTTGTTTAGATTACAAGGATATGTATTAGAATTGACTTGGAATAATTAGAGTAGGCTTACCTTGGTGTTCTTGATGATGGAAGAGGGTAGGAGGTCGTTCTAGGGTTTGAAGGAATGAAAAATAATGATTTGAACTGATATGGACGAATATATACTGTTCTGGAAAATTGGATTTTACGTCCAGCAAAATACTGGCCGTATTTTGAAATACTGGCCGTATTTTGAAATACAGACTGCACTGCGTCTCTTCAGTAAAATGGCTATAACCCTTTGCACACATGTCCGTTTGACCCCCATGATATACCGTTGGAAAGGTATTTCAAATCTCTACAACTTTCATCAAGGAATATTTCCCAAATTCGAAATACGTTTTGAAATACGGTCCGTATTTAACCATATGACATCCAAATGCCAAATTCCAGAATGCTCAGAAATCCTTGGTACCAATTTACGATTTGAATTACGGGCTGTATACTGAAATACGGTCACTGTTCATGGGCGTAAACCACCATCTTACAACTTAAGAGGAAATTTCCAATTCCCACATTCTTTATCGGGTTTTCTAAGTCTAGGATCATGGTCAAAGCTTAGGTTAAAGGTAAAGGGTGTTACAATAGGAATACGTGCCCACACAATGTTAAAGCAACGGATAAAAATATTCAGTATATTAGAAATACGAAACCCGGTCCTCCCATATCGAGCACAAATGGACTAGAGAAAGTTATACTTATTCCTCCTCCAGTCAAGAGGAACCCAAGCATCCCTAGGTTCCTATAAATCACTATTGATCTGATCAAAGTGGCCGATGTGAGAGGACACGTGAACATGTGTGGATGATCTAAACATAGGGCAATAAAAAAATCTCATAGAAAGCCTGACATAAAGGGAGTTTGGGAATTGTGCAAAATCCACTCCCATGAAGAAGGAGGAGATCAGTCCTGATAGAGACACGCTATAAAAGGCACAATTGAAGAAACCATGATCTGTTATACCAAATATCATCACTGGGAACCTGGTTTGTGGAAAAACGAGATAGAGCAGGAGGATGAGTTGAACCATATAATCCATATAATGTGTGAAGAAGGAGAAAGGATCCCCAGGAACATATAAGAAACAGACCCATACATACTTATGGTAATCTAGAAATCCTAGAGAACCCAGATGAAGAATCTGGTTCAGAAGAAGAGGGAAGAAGTGCAGAAGTGAGGACAACCTATCAAGAGAACACCTGCAAAAAAACTTCTCCCTCAACCAAAGAAAGAATTATTGAGGAATGGGTAGATTCAGCAAAAAAAGGTGATAAAGAAGCAGGGGCATAATAGACCTCCCATTTAAAGAAGAAGCACTTAGAAAGAGCAAAATTGGAAGAAGAACTGACCACAACAGACCCCTTCTTAAATTTCCTATGAAAAGAGAGTACTTGAGATAGACTCATAGCGTAACAATGTTTTACTCAATCTTATACCTTAACTGGTATGCACTCATGGCATGATTAACACATACAATTAGGAAACTAGGCAAAGAACCTGGTTCTTATGACTATCAGGCATGCATCTCCTTTCTAATTGAAAGTTGCATAAATCTGTTTATACTGCCGATCCACTTGAGTTAGTTATATAAATTCCTTCCTGAAAGAGACCAACTTGAGTTGTTCGTATACCAAATACCCAAACTCATGAATCCCCTCCTTTGTTTGCAAGTCTATATTTATAGTCAGTAGACACCACACCACCTCAGAGGAACACCAATAAAACTCCTAAAGTCACATATGCTAAGAAATTGAAATATCTACTACTATAGAACACAAATAGTGACCCGAGGAGAATGAGATAGTGAGAGTTTGAAAAAAGTAGAGGGAGGTTCTGAACATGGAGAAATATTGGAAGAGTTAGTGACAATAGGGTAAAGGAATTAAAAAGGAGAAGTTCTTAACCTATAATTATAATTAAAAAAAAAGGATGACTTACAATAAAATCAGTAGGGATGAAGAATGAAGAAGATAATGATGGTTAAGAGGGGAAAATACATTGAATAATAAGAGTACCAAAGGGAGATCATACATAGGGACATACTTAAAAAAGTAAGCTTAAACAGAAGATCAGGTTCCTATCCTCTCACAGTCAAAACCAAGCCTGAATCCTACTAAATATCGATATGATTCCATATCTTTTCTGGAAGTTTTAATTTGGATTGATATGTAGCAACCCTATGGTTTGAGTCTTTTGACTTAAAGTAGTGCATGAGAATATTTCTTTAACTTTTTAAACTAGATTATGTTGTTAGAGCTCTTGTTCCATGTTCATAAAAATGCAGCCCGAGTGACCATGAGTTTAATATTAATCAAATACACTTGACCTTGTTGATACACTTACTTTGTGATGATGTCAAAAGAGGAAAGATTCAGTTCATATTCTCACAGATCATGTGCCAATATCAGATATATCAGGCATAGACACTACACACATATTCCAGTTTCCAATCATGATTTATTATAAAGGAAAGGGTTCTTATTTATTAAAGAACCTAGTCCTATTTAGAAGGCACTGGACAAGGATATATATTGTGGGTAAATAGATGTCCTGAGCAAAATGAAATAACCTGGTCCTCACACATATCATGACACATATTTCACAGGTTTCACACAACATAGTTGCCTATAGGTTGCAAAGAGGGGAAGGTTAGTCCCTAGCAGATTAAGCACTGATCTATCGTGAAACTACAACACATGTGATAGTTTTTTCATAAGCTTTTGGAAGTCTTTAATTGTTTTTTATGTTGTTTCTTATATGTTTGTGTTGTTTTGTAGTAATATGATGTTCAAGGATTAAAAAGAGGAAAAAAGGCTAAGGATACATGAATGTACCACCTACGGGACAGAAGCCGCACATGCGGACCACGGATGCTCAGCAAAGCATGTCATTAAGAGGTGAAGATCGTAATTTTGGAAGTTTCGCCTGTGACACGTCCTGCAAGATGGAAGTGATGCCAACCAGACGCAGTTCTTCCGCAGATAGTGTTAGAAGATGAAGTCATAGAAGCTTTGTAATATTTATCCAGCGAGACAATAGTGTGACATGTGAATCGTAGGTTGCACTTGCGGCCGCACCTGATGCTCGCGGGGATATTTTGTCCAGTGTTTTGTGCCCATTTTGTGACGCATAAATAGATTCCTAGGATTTTGAATTCATTATTCTAGTTCAGTTTTTGTCTCCCTTCATTGAAGATATGTAATAGTGGTTTGTTGAAGCTATTAAGAAGGTCATCTTCTCCATTACTTTTGTAAATTTTCATGAATACATTAATACTTAGGATTTTTTTCTTCATGAATATGAGTATCTAAGTTCATTAGCTAGGATTGTGGGACCAATATTGTTAGTTATATTAATGTATGAACTCCATTTTTATGACATTGATGTTTTCTATTTATACTTCAAGCTTTAATGTCTTTTAATGGTTGAAAACTTTAATATGGCGTAGTTATCTTTACTTTGCTTGGAGAAGAAACCAAGGGCTAGGAAAAGAGTAAATAAAAAGGGTTGGGGATTTAAATCCTATCTAATAACTTGAGCTAGAAATAGAAAGTTAATTTGAAATTCTATTGATTACGCTTAATCGCACACTCAAAGGCCTGAAAAAATTTATTAGTAAAATTCACTAACTTGGTTGGAAAACTGTGTACCGATCCACAAGGTCGTTATGGGGAGGGGGTGACTTAGTAAACTAGACCTCTGTTGGGAATTTTGAGGCCGCGGGTTAGTCCGCAGATTGGTGTTAAGTATATGAGAATGACTAGTTTGCGTCTGTAGGGCCTCTGATTTGATGTTGGGATTTTTGACTGAAAAATTGGTTGAAAAAACCCAAGCTATAGGTCAAAATGGACCACTGCAACGAGTGTGGAACCATTGTAGCCAGTCCGTCTTAGCGGGTAGGAATTCATCGCTGTGGGGAGGGGAAAATTAATGAGGTCCTCTATAGCAGGACATTTCCCGTTATAGAGAGACTGCTGCAGCGAGACATTGACCGCTGCAGTGGTCGACGGGAGGCAGAATCAGCGTTTTATGTTTTTATTTCTGAACCCACTCCCGACATAACTCCAAAACTGTTCCCTAGAGAATAAGAGGTGAATTCCTTAGAATCTTGGTGGGTCCTCCAGTGAAGGTAAGTTCCAGCCCTTTTTGTTGTTCATTCCGTTCTCATTATTAAGTTCCTGCATGAATTAAGGGTCCTTTAATGGTGGAAGAAAAGGATAGAACCCTAGAAGTTGTGAAACCTTGAATAATTGATGGGTTATGGATTTTATTACTGTTTAATCATCTAGGAGTATAGATTATCACTTCCTAGGATGAAAATTTGATTATTAATGGTGAGAATGATTTATTGTGACTTAGGGTTTTATAAAGATGGTAACTTTGGCATAAAAACTGCTTGTAAAAGGGTTGCATTGATTAGAAACCCATGAATGGGAATAGTATGATGGTCGGGGTTGATTTTGTGATAAATTCACACTTAGCGATAGTTCACCCATTTGAAAAGGGGTAGAAGTAGTTGGGTTCTCTTCCTCAATTGTTGTGTGTTTGAGTTGATGATCTATTACTCACTTAGCGTTATGATTGCTAGACTTTGAACGTTCTGAGGCTTTGTGTTATATCCCGTATTTTTATACGTCGAGTTATTCGCAAGATAATCGACTTAAGTTAAAGACGGGATCATTTTTTGATACGAAATAGGAACTTTTAATTTTCAATTTTAATTAGAACACAAATTGTTTATAAATTTTATTTAGTATAGAAATATTATTAGAGATTAGGGATTAATTAATTTTGATTAGATTATTAAGTAAGAATTAGTGATTAATTAAAATTAATTAACCTAATTACTATGTGTGGGTCCCACCCGTTTTAATTAAAAAAAAAATAACAATTCAACAAAATATTTTTGGTAAGTCATTAGAGGGGGTAGACGTGTCAACATATGGAAAACCATATATAAGCTAGTGGCAAATGAAGAAATCAACATTTCATTTCATTTCACAAAAAAAATCAAGTTGGAAAAAATTAAAGCTCCCATGGCTGCTCTCGGCCAGCCATGGTGATTGAGGAGAAAATAAATTGTTGAATGTTTTGATCAAGTTTCAAGTGCATTACAAGTTCAAGGAGGTGGTAGCAACATTGGATATTGAGTTGAGGAAGAAGATATTGTGAAATTGGAGCAATTAAGTGTAGAAATTCCTCCGAGAAAATTTAGGTAAGATTTTCTTATTTTGTGGTGTAATTGTATTAATAGTGTTGTAATGGAATTATTAAAATTGGATTGGATGAAATTGGAAGTAAGAAAATGCATGAAATCGTTGTTATATGAAATTGTGGGTTGAAAAGGATTAGGAAGGGTTGTTGGATTGTTAGAATTGTTTATGGGCTGAATTGTAAGAATTTTGTATGCATATCTCTATTGCTGTTATTGTTGGTATTTCTGTGATAATAGGAGGATAATTGGAAATTCGGGTTAGGCAAATATATAGGGGAAATGCTGCCCGATTTCCGTTAAGTCCTTAACTAATGAAAAACCCTAGTCGGGAAAGTATAAGTTAAAGAATGAGTCCTATAAGCGACTGGCTACAGGTTTACGAACTAAAAAGTATAGTTTACTAACGATAGCGTTACTTTTATATTAAATAGGCTAAAGGGGCGACGAAGCGAACGAGATTACGATTAATCTTTAGCAGGTATGTAAAGTTGTTCCTTCTTTCTTTTGGCATGTCTTAGATATAAGTGACGAGTGATATGAGCTTTGGGGTAATTCTATTCATAAGTTTTGAGTGTGATTCATGATTCCTATTCACTTCTTGATGTTAGAACTCTTAAATGATTGAACTTCCCTCTCAAGTTTTCTATACGTTGGACAGTAGTCGATATATATAAGCTCCTATTCTTAGAGACTCCACGATAACTAATGTCCTTGACATCTATAAGCTATTTCATATTATCTTGATACGTGTCTATGATTCCTAAGGCTCTTTTGATATAATCTATAATGACATTCGAGGGATACTTGATATGATTGTCGCTATTGATACTCAGGTGTTAATCTCTTCTTCTTATTCTGTTTGAGTCTTGATAATGATTTAAATTGCATATGGTTTCTCACTACTCTGCTCGTGCATGCCTCAATATGTCTTTCACCGAGTCCCGGGCCGGGTATGTTATCGTGCACAGTCTCACTGCATTGTTCACCGAGTCCCTCACTAGAGGGCCGGAATATGTATATATATATATATATATATATATATATATATATATATATATATATATATATGTGTGTGTGTGTGTGTGTGTGTGTGTGTGTGTGTGTGATGGTGTTATGCTGTGTGGGCGTGATGGTGTTATGATATGTTTATGGCGTTATGATGTGTTTATGGTGTTATGCTGTGTTATGGCGCCAAGGATGGTATGTGGCGACCATGTTCACCGAGTCCCATAATGGGCCGGGTATGATATAAGATATTGACATCCATGATTTATGCTTTAAAAAGGGCAAGTGTTTTGGTATTCTGGACATTATACTTGCCTTCTGTACTCCCTATTTCAGTTATGATCCTTTTACTGTATTTCATGCTTTATATACTCAGTACATATTCCGTACTGACCCCCTTTCTTCGAGGGGCTGCGTTTCATGCCCGCAAGTACAGACACTCGATTTGGTGATCCCCCAGCTTAGGATTTCCATCCAACTGTCTTGGAGAGCTCCGTTGTTCCGGAGCCTAGATTTTGGTACAGACCTTCTGATGTATATATATATATATATATATATGTTTTTTCAGGGGTACGACGGGGCCCTGTCCCGTCATATTTCACTGTTGCTACTCTTAGAGGTCTGTAGACATGTGTGTGGGTTGTATATAGATTATGATCAGCTATGTCTATATAGTTGTTGTGGATGCTTCTGTTTGTTGTAGCAGCCTTGCCGGCTTGCATATGTTATCGATACATAGTGGCAGCCTTGTCGGCTTGCGTAGTATATTGACATGTAGTGGCAGCCTTGTCGGCTTGCGTAATATGATGATATATAGTGGCAGCCTCGTCGGCTTGCGTATTTATTACGTTACGATTGATTGGGAACCTTTAGGTCTATGCCGATTCCCATGTTTTCTATAGTGTCAGTCAGATTATGTCTAACAGGTACATACGGGTGTCCAGCTCGGGCACTAGTCATGGCCCACGGGGCTGGGTCGTGACACTTTGCGAAAGGGGAAAGCTATTACGGAGTGGTTGCATTGTTCCAGTTCGGCTTTGAGGTAGGTTATGGTCTACTTGAGTTAGACTTTGATTAGTTGATTGTATATGTTATGAAATTACTATGAGAAAGCTTGATTAGGGCTTCAGACATAAAGTGTGGTTGGAAATTCCTAAGTTTGATATTGATTGATTGATTATGTGATTAACTATTATTATATGATAAAGAAGGATTTAATGAATACTCTTCTTTTTGACTTGGAGTAGTCCCTTGTTCATGATTTTGATGAATTGATTCTTGAGTCTTGATATGACTTGTGGCATGGTGAATTATGTTCCTTGATATTTATTCATTGATTGTGCACATTCCTTATTGATTTTGGAATGGAAATACATTGTGATGAGAAAGATAATATAAATATGAAAAGGCACATTTGACAAGGGGTGTGGATGTGGCCTAGTTATGGGCTTGTGATCCTAGCTTAGTTCCAGAGCAAGTGGTCATGGACACTATGGGTCCCCTGTAGGTCATGGCTATTTGGGCAAACAATACCATTTAGCATGTGTGTACGGATATGTGGCATAGTTGAGATAATTCGTGAGTTACGGATGTGTTGGTGATTACATGACTTGAGTCACCTTTATTGATTTCTGTTTATTTGGGTTTATCTTATTTCGGTGTTGGATGATTCTTGTTGATAGTTTCATATGGTTATGTGGAGTTGTGCCTATCTATCTATTCTATTGATTTTATGATATTATGCATAATACTAATCTTAGTCGGCCTGAAGATCTTTCTTATTTTAGATGTCTATTTCATTTCTGACATTTATGATTATTTCAGACAATTGTTCATTCTTCAGATAGTTATGTTTTAGATTCCTTGTATGATGACTTTAGGATTTTGGGATTGTAATAGGTAGACTACCGCACCTTTATTTATTTATTTATGGCATGACTAGACAGTATGGAGAATTGTTATTATCATTATATACTTGAATCTGTTAAAATTGATTAATTAAATGATGATTGGTTATGGGGATTGGTTCGCCCACTAGGAGAATTAGTGTGGGTGCCACTCACAGCTATTTGGGTTGTGACAAAGTTGGTATCAGAGCTTTAGGTTCGTCGATCTCGTTGTACAAGGACATATCTAGTAGAGTCTTACGAATCGGTACGGAGACGTCCGTACTTATCTTTGAGAGGCTATGGGACACTAGGAAAATTCAATTTCTTTCTTTCTTTTGTGCTACTTGATTCCAGTTGGTGTCTGGATGATTTAAATTGGTGTCTGACTTTTCTTTCTATTCTCTCATTGATGGTGAGGACTTGGGCAGCAGCAGCAAATGAAGTACCCGCGCTAGCCGCTGGGGCCGCAGCTTGTGGTGGAGGCCAGGCCGCAGTTCGTGGAGAAGGCAAGGCCAGAGGCTATAGCCGTGATAGAGGCAGAGGAGGAGCAGCACTAGCCAGGGGCGAGGCTCTTGCTACTGGTCAGGCCCGCGCTGAGTCCCCTGAGCCTCAGGTGATTCCAGATGAGGCGGCAAAGTTTGCAACAACACCAGCTCAGCTAGATATTATAGCTCCTCTACTGTTGTTAGACTTTATGGTTCAAGTGTTGAACCTACTGAATGGGTTGATAGAGGCAGGTGTGGAGCTACCAGCTGTTCCAGGTGCTCAGGGTGCTAGAGTGGGTGGTCCAGCTCCAGGAGGAGTTCGTGCTCCGGGGTTACAGCATGCTGCAACTGTGGCTCTTCATTTGGATGAGGCTCCAGGACTGGAGGTATTTGCTGGGCCAGTGGGAGGTCCGATTTTGATAGGGGATGAGCATGATTTGTTTTGGAGGTTCATTAAGATGAAGCTTCAAGAGTTCTTTGGCACTGAGGTTGAGGATGCTTATGAGTTCATCATTGATTATCATGAGAGGCTCCATAAGATGGGGGCAATGGAGACGTATGGTGTTGAGTTTGTGACCTTCCAGCTCTTAAGGGATGCCAAGTTATGGTGGAGGGCTTTTGTAGAGTGCAGGCTAGCGGGATCGCCTCCGTTGACATGGACTTAGTTTTACTAGGTGTTCTTAGACAAATATGTTCCTCGTACTTTGAGAGACTGCAGGCATGATAAGTTCAGTAATATTGAGCAGGGTAATTTGTCTCTGGCTGCTTACGAGGGTCGTTTCCATTCGTTATCTTGCTATGCCCTCCAGCTTCTGCCTACTGAGGAGGAAAGGGTTAGAAGATTTGTGAAAGGGTTGAACACTGCTCTTCCGTTTTCAGCTCTTCAGCTTGCAGCAACAGGTGCTTCCTTCCAGAAAGTGGTGGATCATGTTAGGACCGTTGAGGGTGTGAGGCAAGACGGTTATAATAAGTACGCAAAGAAGAAGGCCCGAAAGGGTTGTAGCTTTAGTGGATCTTTCTCTAAGGGGTAGAGTTCCCATGTTTATTCGGGAAGTCCTGTTCCATCAACCATGCAGGCTTCAGTTGGAGGCCCATCAAAGGCCAATCAGCACTATTTCAGTCAGCTAAGGGGCTCGCAGGCCAGAGCTGTGAATTATGGTGGTTATTCAGTTTCGTCCGTTTCTGTTCATCGTTCGACGGTAGATGGTGAATGCTTCGAGTTTGGTGATACCAGGCATTTCAAGAGAAATTATCCCAGATTTAGGCAAAGTGGTCAGGGTACTCAATTTTAGGCTCCCAGAGCTCTAGCATCAGGTAGAGAGGGAGAATCTTATGGGGGTAACCGCACTCAGTCTGGGCGTGGCGGTCACACAGTCGGTAGAGGTGGAACCCAGCCTAACAGAGATGGGTTTCAGTCTGGTAGAGGTAGACATCAGCCCGACAGGGTCGAAGCTTAGACAGGGAAGGTTGATCGTAACAGTTCACAGGCTACTGGCGAACGAGTTCATTGTTATGCCTTTCCTGGCAAGAAAGAGGGTAAGGGTTCAGATGCAGTCATTGCAGGTAATATCTCAGTCTATCACCGGATGGCTTCGGTATTGTTTGACCTTGGTTCTACATTTTCTTAAAAGTCTACATATTTCTCAATAGGTCTTGATATGGTGTGCGATTTACATGATGCCCCTATTCATGTATCTACTCCAGTTGGAGACTCTGTGGTTATAGATAGAGTTTTCGATCTTGTACTATCACACTTATGGGGAATGGCACCTGGGTTGATTTAGTGATTCTAGACATGATAGATTTTGATGTCATCCTAGGTATGTAACGACCCGTTTGGTCGTTATAGTTCTTTCAGTGTTTTCGCCAGTTTCCGAGCATTGATTAGTTCGCTTTTGACCCGAGGGGACCGCTGATGCGCTCCCCAAGGTGTCTAGACCGGATTCGGGCAACTTTGGTGGAAATATAGGCTTGAAGTGAAAAAGGGTTGACCCGAGGTTGACTTTTGGGCAAACAGACCTTCTTCGAAATTATGTCGATTTCGAGAGGTCCGGATGGTGATTTAGAACCTGTATGTATGTTTGGTTCGGTTCCCAATGCAGTCGAATGCATTCTGGGACTTTGGATGGGAAATGGGAATTAAGGCATTGGTGGTTAACTCGGTCAACGAGACCTCCGTTGGGAATTTCGAGACCACAGGTGCTTTCGTAGTGCGTTTTTATATGGGACTAGGTATCTAGTATGTGAGCAGATGGCCTCGAGAATTAGTCGAAAAATGTGATCGAAAAGAAAAACTTAGGTCAAGTTCTGGTGTCTGGTGCCCGCCTTGGCCGCACTAGCACCGCTGGGGCGGTAGTCCTGCCGCTGTAGAGGTCCTAGACATTTAGGCTTGACCGCTAATCCGGTCAGGTGTCCGCTGGGGCAGTCACGGTACCGCCATAGCGGGTGACAGGCAGTTAAATCTATTAAATGAGTCTTAGACCCTCATTATTTCATATCTCGATATTGGAGCTTGGAAAAGCTATTCTTGGAGAAAAATTGAAGGAATTCTTAGAGGTAAAACTTTCCTAATCCCTTACCCTTCCTTAATCCCAATCATCTTAGATTTCCCCCTTCCCTTTAACAATCCCTTAGAGATGGAATTTGAGAGAGGGTTTTTAAAGAACATTTTCCTAGATTATTAATGATAAATTGATGATGATTATGCTATATATTGACTAATCTAATCTTATTAAGCATATATCTTCCACTTTTAACATTGAATTTCGGATTTGGAGACTTAGGATTTATACCCAATTTAGGGATTTTTACTTGAAATCAGATTTTAGATCAATTCTTGAGTTAAATCAACCATTAATGGTTGGGCTATGATTCCCTAGTACTTAATTTGGTATTTTGCCCTTATGGGCTCGTTTCCCCAATTTCTAGGGTTCAAATGGACCTAATTGATATCATACCAATATTAGTATCATTCTTCATGATTTCTAATTTAGAATTTGATTATGCTTAGATTATTTTGGTTCTGAGCTTCAGAGGAAGGGCAAGGCAATAGAGTGACTTGTTGGTGTTGCGGTTTGGCAGACCAGGTAGGTTATGGCTTATTTTGATGAGACTTAGTATAGTGAATCACATATTTAGATTATGAGGTCGGAGACAGCATGTGAACCTTCGGGTATGAAGTTGGGATGGAAATTGCCTTAGGTTAGGCCCTGATGTGTGTTGGGACTAGCCACCCCATTTTGTGTGTTTGATTGATTAATTGTGTTGGCTTGATGCCATGTGTAGTTGATAGATATCGAGTCTTGCTTGTCATTCTGATTTGCATAGAATGGACATACCATTGCTAGTATTTGTGCTCGATATATGTTGGCGTACCCACTGTTAGTACTTGAGTTACTGATATGTGTTGGCGTACCCACTATTGGTACTTGACTTGATATATTATGGCATACCTCGTTGTGGTATTTGTGATATTAAACCTGATTATTGATGATTGACATATGTATTGTACGCATTCCCTCATATTCATGCATGGCCGATACCCGGTGATGATCCGGTATCGTTGATTGAGCAAAACTGATATTTGACAAACTCCTTTACTTGAGTGATTGTGAAAAGGCCAATGCCCGAAGATCCATTCCGGAATCGTTGTTTATATGAAACTGATATTTGATAAACTCTTTACTTGAGTGATTGTGAGGAGGCCGATGTCCGAGGTTCAATTCCGGAATTGTTGATTTATGAAACTGATATTTGACAGACTCTTTTGAGTGACTGTAAGGAGGCCGATGTTCGATGGTTATATTCGGGCATCGTTGTTGCATGGCCGATTCCGATGTTATCCCGGGATCTTTGTTAGTGCATGGAATCCATGGGTCCCCCAAGGTGGTGCCGGTGAGACTCCCCATGTGAGCAATTAGCCAGGGTCCCGTCTGTCTGTTGGGCAAAGATCTGCGACGGGTGACACTTAGACTTTGTGAGTCACGCTGGGTTGTGCTACCGAGACATCGATATTTCCATCCGGAGTACATGTGTACACCTCATTTTCATAGCACAACATCGCATTCATACCATTATCACACTGCATTGCATTATTACTTGATCGAGTGTGGTGATTACAGGTATTGTGATGTTTTCGTTGTGATGATTGGATTGTGTCGATTCTATTGTGGTGATTAGATTGTATTAAGTATACTCAGACTTAACATATTGGGGTTTAGATGCTTACATAGGTGATGACAAATTTCGGTTGCGATTATATTATCTCATGCTTGATTCTTTTATGTGCTTATCTGCTTTATTTTCTAAATTGTGTTAACTATGCTTAGTCGGCCGATGATGCCTACCAGTATTGTTGTTTGTACTGACCTGCACTTGTTGCATTCTCTTATGAATGCAGAGTATTAGGTGGGATCTAGTTCTCTGACTCGTGGTTGATCAACTCTCAGCTTCCACTTGAGTTTTCCAGGGTGAGCATGGCGTCCGCTGACCTCAAAGTCTCTTCTATTACTTATGTCTTGTTTTCCATTCAGAGACATGATTTGAGACTACTAATGTATTATTATTCAGACTTTAGTATTCAGATTTAGATGCTCTTGTATGACCAGACTAGATACTAGGTGGATTTCATTTACTTCTGCACTCGTTAACATTATATTATATTGTGAGACTTACGTTATTTTACTTTCTTCAGCTATTTTCTATTATTGTGAATGTTGAGATAAGGGTTCGCCTACCAAGGTGGGAAAGGTAGGTGCCCGCATGACTTAGTGAAAATGGGTCGTGACAGGGTATGAGTTGGTTGGATCCTTATCACGTAATTTTAGACTGTCATGCCAAGACAGCCACCTTAGCTATGCTTGGGGTGCCTAAACTTGAGTGGAAGGTTAACCTTACTCCCTCCCCAAAGAAAATTATTTCAATTATTCGTGCAAAGAAGCTAGTAGTTAGGGGCTGCTTGGCTTATTTGGCACATATCCGTGATACCACTATTGACGGTCCATCTCTTGAGTTAGTTCCTGTGGTACGTGAGTTTGCGGAGGTGTTTCCCGCAGACTTGCCAGGCATGCCACCGGACCGCATTGACTTAGAGCCAGGGACCAACGCTATTTCTATTCCGCCATATCAGATGGCACCAGTAGAGTTGAGGGAATTAAAAGAACTACTTCAAGATCTTCTTTATAAGGGTTTTATCCATCCGAGTGTCTCCCCGTGGGCCACTCCTGTTCTGTTCGTGAAAAATAAAGATGGGACTATGCGGATGTGCATTGATTACCACCAGTTAAATAAACTTACCATCCAAAATAAATAACCCATCCCTCGTTTGATGACTTGTTTGATCAGCTTCAATGCGCTTCTATGTTTTCAAAAATTGATTTGAGATCGGGCTATCATCAATTGAAAATTCGAGAAGAGGATATCCCTAAGACAGCTTTCCGTACAAGATATGGGCATTATGAATTTCTCGTTATGTCTTTCGGGCTTACTAATGCCCCAGCTGCTTTTATGGATTTGATGAATGGCATTTTTTAGCCAAACTTAGACTCCTTCGTGATAGTGTTTATTGACGACATTTTGGTTTATTCGAAGAGTAAGAAGGATAATGAAAAATACTTGAGGATTGTTCTTGGGTTGCTGAGAGACAAGGAGTTGTATGCCAAGTTCTCTAAGTTTGATTTTTGGCTTGCGTCTGTGTCCTTCTTAGGACATGTGGTTTCGAAGGAAGGGATTATAGTTGATCCTAAAAAGATTAAAGCAGTGAGGGATTGGGCTAGGCCTACATCAGTGACAGAGTTTCGCAGCTTTGCGGGGTTGGCCAGTTACTACCGTTAATTCGTGAAAAGGTTTGCTTCTATTGCTTCACATTTGACCCGTTTGACTAAAAAAGAGGTACCCTTTCAGTGGTCTAACGAGTGTGAGGGGAGCTTTCAAAAGCTCAAGACTTTATTGACTACAGCTCCTATTCTATCTTTGCCGGCGAAGGGCAAGGATTTTGTGGTTTATTGTAACGCTTCTCGTTCTGATTTGGGTGTTGTTTTGATGCAAGAAAAGAAAGTGATTGCTTATGCTTCCAGACAGCTGAAGATTCATGAGAAGAACTATCCCATTCATGATTTTGAGTTAGCAGCAGTGGTTTTTGCTTCGAAGATTTGGAGGCACTATCTCTATGGTGTCCGTTGCGAAGTATTTACTGGCCATCGCAGTCTCCAGCTTGTGTTTACTCAGAGGGATCTTAATTCTAGGCAGCAGAGATGGATGGAGTTGCTTAAGGATTATGATATTACTATTCTTTATCATCCCAGCAAGGCAAATATGGTGGCAGATGCCTTGAGCAGGAAATCAGCTAACATGGGTCGGTTGGCTCGTTTGACCGCGTTAGAGCGTCCGATGGCCAGGGAGGTTTAGACTCTGGCTAACAGTTTCATGAGGATAGATGTATCTAATTCGGGAAGAATGTTGGCTTGTGTTGAGGTGAGATCATCATTTCTGGAGCAGATTAAGGCCAGACAGTTCAAGGATGCGAGTTTGAGTAAGATTCACGATAAAGTCTTGCGGTGGTAATGCCAAGGAGGCCGTGATTGATGATGTGGGTGTCTTGAGAATTAAGGGGTGTGTTTGTGTTCCCCGTGTTGATGATTTGATTAAGACAATTTTAGCGGAGGCTCAGAGTTCTAGATATTCCATTCATCCCAATGCTACCAAGATGTACCGTGACTTGAGACAACACTATTGGTGGGCTAGGATGACGCGCGATGTTATTGACTTAGTTGTACAGTGTTTGAATTGCCAGCAGGTGAAATATGAGCACCAGAGACCCGAAAGTACGCTTCAGAGGATGCCCATTCCAGAGTGAAGTGGGAGAGGATAGCGATGGATTTTGTGGTTGGTTTTCCCAAGACCTTGGGTAAGTTTGATTCGATTTGGGTCATTATTGATAGATTGACCAAGTCTGCCCATTTCATACCTGTTCAGATTACCCATGCAGCTCAGAAGTTGGCCTAGATTTACATCCGTGAGATTGTTCGTCTACATGGGGTTCCTATTTCCATCAATCCGACAGAGGCACGACGTTTACATCTCAGTTTTGGAAGACTTTGCATTTAGAATTGGGTACTAGATTGGACCTTAGTACAACTTTTCACCCTCAGACAGATGGACAGTCTGAGCGAACTATCCAGGTCCTAGAGGATGTGCTCCGAGCTTGTGTGATTGACTTCGATGGCCATTGGATCAGTTCTTACCATTGGCTGAGTTTGCACATAATAATAGTTACCACTAGAGCATTGATATGGCCCCGTTTGAGGCTCTTAATGGGAGGAGATGTAGGTCTCCTATGGGTGGTTTGATGCATTTGAGGTGAGGCCATGGGGTACGGATCGTTTGAGAGAGTTATTAGATAAGGTCAAGGTGATTCAGGAAAAGCTCTTGGCAGGTCAGAGTACGCAAAAGGAGTATACAGATCGAAAGGTCTGATATCTTGAGTTCATGGTTGGAGAACAAGTCTTGCTGAATGTCTCACCCATGAAGGGTGTGATGAGGGTTGGGAAGAAAGGTAAGCTTAGTCTCAGATTCATTTGCCCGTTTAAGATTCTCAATAGTGTGGGGGATGTAGCCTATAAGTTGTCTTTGCCCCCAGGTTTTCCAGTTGTTCATCCAGTGTTCCATGTCTCTATGTTGAAGAGATCATGGTGATGGTTCATTTATCATTAATTGGGACTCTATCTTGTTGGATGAAACTTTTTCTTATGAGGAAGAGCTTATTACTTTTCTAGATAGAGAGGTTCGTAAGTTGAGGTCAAGAGAGATAGCATCAATGAAGGTTCAGTGGAAGAACTGTCCCGTTGAGAAACCCACTAGGAGAACGAATTTGATATGCGAACGAATTATCCCCAGCTTATCACTGAGTCAGTACTTTTCCCTTGTTTCTCTTCCTTGTCCGTTCGGGGAAGAACGGGTGTTTAATTGGTATCTGATGTAACGACCCTTATGGGGGATGACTTAGTAAACTAGACCTTCGTTGGGAATTCTGAGGCCGCAAGTGAGTCCGCAGCGTGGTTTTATGTATATGTGCATGATTGGTTTGCATTTGTAGTGCTTCTGATTTGTGTTGGGATTTTTGGGTAAAAAACTAGTGGAAAAACCCGAGCTATTGGTCAAAATGGACCCCCTGCAGTGGATGTGGGACCGCTGTAGCGAGTCCGTCATAGCGGGTAGGTATTCGCCGCCATGAGGCGGGGCGAGTTAATGAGGTCTGCCATTGCGGGACATTTCCCGCTATAGCGAGATCGTTGCAGCGAGACATTGACTGCTGCAGTGGTCGACGGAGGCAAAATCAGTGTTTTATATTCTTATTTTCGAACCCATTCCCCACTTAACTCTAAAACTGTTCCCTAGAGAATAAGAGGTGAATTCCTTAGAATATTGGTGGGTCCTCCATTGAAGGTAAGTTCCAACAATTTTTGTTGTTCATTCCGTTGTCATTCTTAAGTTCCTACATGAATTAACGGTCCTTTAATGGTGGAAGAAAAGGATAGAACCCTAGAAGTTGCGAACCCTGGAATAATTGATGGGTTATTGATTTTATTGTTGTTTAATAATCTAGGAGTACAGATTATCACTTCCTAGGATGAGAATTTGATTATTAATGGTGAGAATGATGTATTGAGACTTAGTGTTTCATAAATATGGTAACTTTGGCATAAACACTGCTAGTAAAAGGGTTGCATTGATTAGAAACCCATGAATGGAATAGTATGATGCTGAGGGTTGATTTTATGATGAATTCACACTTAGCGATAGTTCACCCATTTGAAAAAGGGTAGAAGTAGTTGCTTCTTTTTCCCAATTATTGTGTGAGTAGATGATCTATACTCACTTAGCATTATGATTGCTAGAATTTAAACGTTCTGAAGCTTTGTAAAAAGGAAAATCGATTACGGAGTGATTGCATTGTTCCATTTTGGCTTTGAGGTAGGTTACTGTCTACTTTAGTTAGACTTTGATTAGTTGATTATCTATGTTATGAAATTGATAGGAGAAAGCACGATTAAGGCTTCAGACATAAAGTGTGGTTGGAAATTCCTAAGTTTGATATTGATGGATTGATTGTGTGATTAACTATTATGATATGATAAAGAAGGAGTTAATGAATACTCTTTTTGTTGACTTGGAGTAATCCCTTGTTCACGCTTTTGATGAATTGATTCTTGAGTCTTGATATGACTTGTGGCATGGTGACTTATGTTTCTTGATATTGATTCATTGATTTTCACGTTCCTTATTGATTGTGGAACGGAAATCGATCTTGATGAGAGAGATAATATAAATATGAAAAGGCACATTTGACAAGGGGTGAGGATGTGGCCTAGTGATGGTCTCGTGATCTGAGGTCAATTCCGGAGCGAGTGGTACATAGACACCATGGGTCCTCTGCAGGTCATGGCTATTTGGGCAAACAATACCATTTAGCATATGTGTACGGATATGTGGCAGAGTTGAGATAATTCGTGAGTTACGGATGTGTTGGTGATTACATGACTTGAGTCACCTTTATTGATTTTTGTTTGTGTGGGCTCATCTTATTTCGGTGTTGGATGATTCTTGTTGATAGTTTCAAATGGTTATGTGTTGTTGTGCCTATCTGTCTATTCTATTGATTTTATGATTTTATGCATGATACTAATCTTAGTCGGCTTATGATATCTACCGATACATAGTGTTTATACTGATACTACCTTGTTGTATCCTTTTGAGTGCAGATTGTGATCTAGCGACATCTACCAGACCTCATACTTAGCGTGAGGCCAGCATTCGATAGATTTGAGAGTGAGCTCCTATCCATGCCAGGCCGCCTGAAGATCTTTCTTATTTTGGATGTCTATTTCATTTCAGATATTTATGATTATTTCAGATTGTTATGTCTTAGAGTCCTTGTACGATGAATTTCGGATTTTTGTGTAGTAATAGTTAGGACTTCCGCACCTTTATTTATTTATGGCATGACTAGATAGTTTGGAGAATTATTATTATTATCATTATACCTGAATGTGTTAAAATTGATTAATTAAATGATGATTGGTTTGCCCACTAGGAGAATTAGTGTGGGTGCCACTCATGGCTGTTTGGGTCGTGACAAACTGTCAGTGAAGTTTAATGAAATCATTATTTATTACGTTGCGGTTTTAAGTGAGTTAAACTATATACCCAGTTGCATTACTTTCATTTTGGGAACATAGCCCTGGTCTCTTTATCAATATTTTAAAAAATCAATACTCAAGTTCTCTTATGCAATTAATGACTAGTAATCCAAATCAATCAACAATTATACCCCCTTTCATTAGAAATTAAGTCTTTAAGTTGGGCGTTACACTAAACAATTATGTTTCTTCATTATATTCTCTGTGGGATTCAATTCAAACCTCATTTGGGTTCTATATTTGATAAACGACTATTTCGTAGCTATTTCAAGGTGTAATTTGGGAGTATCAATCAAGCCATCATACTTGCTTAGTCATGCAACCTAGCCATCAAGCAAGTTGCATGATGGATAGTAAAGTCACAGTATCCGACTCAGTGAGCTTACAAACTTTGTTGTCAACATAGAAGCTAAGCCCAACGGGGAAAAATTGATCTATAGCTTAAGAAGATTGAAGAAGCTGATCAAAGGGCACTTGAAGACATATGAAGCTGCTATGTGTTCGTCATCATCAAAAAGGGGGAAATTGTTGAGTAGCTGCTGGCTCAATAATACATGCTTGGCTTAAATTGATGTTTTGACGATTTGACACAAAATGTACCTAATGGAAATCAAGGAAAATATAAGGAAGGCATTGAAGAAGCAGATATCCAAACAGATCTCCGGAGGATTAGTGCAGTTGTCATATCAACAAATAACTAATCCTTATCACACAACACAATAGATGTTGAGAAGCAATTTCATAACCGACTGGGAGAATTGAAAAGTTACTAATTCCTATTTGATGAGGATTTGGAGTTTAACTATATGGAATCCTTACCATAAGTTGAACACATGAAATTATCATTGATGAATGAGAAATAATAGCCTACGCGCATACAAGGAATTAAGGAAGATCCAAGTTAAATAAGGATTGGTTTCGGGTACTTAAGAAACCAATACTTGGTTGGATTCAACTATTCTAGGGCGGCAACTACTTCTATATAAATATAGCACGGCCAATCTTTGGAGCTAAACCACAACCACAAACAGAAATCCAACAAGAGGTAGAGTGAGTGGAGTCAACACATAGTCTCAAGAAGAGCCAACTACATATTGATAAAGAAACGAAGCCTTCAGGATTTATCATTAAGTTCTTGATTGTAATAGTTAGGTTCTATTGTGGTTCCATCTATTTACCTTCACAAGTACTGTGTAGTACGTGTTTGTAAGGGATCTATTAACTGGGTAGATTCTTGAGACAAATTATATAAAAGGACAGAGGCAGAATTGTTTGAAACAATTCCTTAGGTGTTACAAGGAAGTTTTAAGCCTTAAACTGCTCGAGTTTAGTGAACTCGAGAAAAGTCTTATAAAAGATAGGTCGTGGTTTTTGCCTCTCTTAGGAAAGGAGTTTTCCAAGCTGATACCCCCACAACACATATTGTATCCTCAATTTCGTGCACTCTGCGACACTGCCACAATGATTTTATGGCCAGGCACCAAATATCAGGTCTCATGAATGAAAAATATCTCAATTTTTTATAAAAGGTGACAACACATTCACACTCACGTAGTTTATTTCATTAAGTCCATCTCAAAAAGACCACCTTAATGTTATGGAATCATTAAGAGCAAAATAAGCTCAACCTTATAAAACACTACCACACGCCATAGGGATAGGAAATTTAATGTATATTGATGGCCTAATGGCTTCATTTTACCACAAATGGGTATCCACCATATTACCTCAATCAATGGGCTTTAGTCCTATCCCCCTTGACGTTTCAAGGATTATTCTCTTTGTCAAACCCGTTAAAGGATTCATCAAATTTCTCTCGGACCTTACCAATTTCAAGTAAATAACACCACGCTTCAACAATTGCTTGACTGCATCATGTCTAACGCGAATGCGTCTCTTTTTTTCAATACACACACTACTCTTATCAATTCCAATTGCCTCCTGCGAGTCACAATGTAAAGAAACTGGTGTAGCTTGTTCCCCCACAATGGCACATCTGCCAGGAGCTAAAAATCATCACATACAAATAATAACATGTGAGTTATTTCAAGACTAATATATGAGCTTGTAACACTCTCTTTAAAGCATTCTCAAATATGCAAATAACATTTTTCATGATGAATATTTTTCTCATTTCATTAATCCCCACTCTTTTGAGAATAAAATTGTATACTCGTGAAAATATATCACATATTAATAAAGAAGTTTTAGGTAAAAGATAATTTCACTTTTTCGTCTCTTGATTTTAATAGGTAGAAAAGTTTTTTACCTTTTCAACTCACGACTAGCTTGTAGTGAACTTCTACCTTCATATCTGCTGATTTTTCAACTCTTCATCACCTTGACATCCACAAAACAGATGTAATATATCTTTTCACCTCTACTAATTGTGTTCTTAAAAATTAGCTAAGTCTGAATGCACTAATTCAACCAATTCTGTTTTCTACTAGTAACAGTTTTAAAAGAATTTTTGCTATGTTTTGGTTCTACACAAACTGAGCACTAAGAAAATTCATCAACATTCATCGTAGGAATTAAATCCATATTTCTAAGTCTTTAAATAGAAGCAATATTAACATGATCTGGCCTACCCTGTCATAAATCAATAGACTCCGCAATATAAGTAGAATTTAGAGTACTTTGATTATTACAGATCTCTTAAAGTTTAGAGAAATTCTAATTTTAGTTATCAAACATACTTCATAAGAGACATTAAAATTATAATAATGGTTCACCAACCTTAAGATATTATTTAAATGTAAATATCATTTATTCACACGGTCAAAAAAAATTTCAACAACTTTCAAGTGTAGATATGATCCTCCCAATTTAAATAATTCATATCATTCCACAACTTGAAATTAAATTTCACGTGATCTTACACGGAACAACTTTATGTTTAAAAATATGATGAGATCACAAAGCATCACAAGCATATCATATATGTTACTCCAACACTTATACGTTTTAAGATCATAATAAATTTGATCATATATCCCAAAACTTATATCACTAGAATTTCCTGAGAAACATGTCACTACCCAGTTTAGGCTCGTGCGGGCACCTACCTTCTCACCTTGGTAGGCGAACCCTTTCATTTATATAACAGCTCAATCACACAACATTCCATTTAAAGCATTAGGTAATTAAGAAATACAACGAAATTACATTTATAAATATTCGATAAACACAAGGTTGAAATGTTTACAACAACACCAATTTACAGACTCGATTCGACTTCCCATGACCTGGTCTAGAGTAGTAAAAGAGCGACTAATGATTTCAGAAATCCCACTACACTGTAAGACTCAACCTCCGCCCCGGATGAAGTGGGAGGAGGCCTTCCAGATAGGCATCGTACATTCCCGCATCGTATCAAATCAAATACCTGAAACAATCTACGCCCAAAAAGGTGTAGCAAGTGTAATATCAGTACAAAACACGCGTACTGAGTAAGCATCATAGGCCGATAATGGTTAGTAATACATATTGGTAAAAGAATTTACGGATAACATTGATAATCACTTAAATCGATCACACATCACTATACCATACTTCACAACATCACTAAGCCCTAGGCTACAATTACTCTCAAATGAATTATAAGTCAAACATCACCCATACCAATTCTCAATACATAATTTCCAGGTCGTTCATTTTAATTTAGGGGTAAGCTCATCGCTATAATGCCTTTTATTCTACCTTACTTTGAAACACTTCGAGACTAATTTTAGGGTAGCTCAACAGGAATAAGTCAACAATATAAATCACATATAATCGAGTCCAAATGCACATCATTTCTAAGTAAAACCTCGAATCCACAACTTGCCAAGTTTGAATACATTCCATCCAATACATTCAATCACGAATACGACACCGAGCATCTCAAGATCAAGTCATAATGCAATGCAATGTGATAAGGGTATGAATGCAATACCATGCCGTGTAAATGCGGTGTACACATGTACTCCGGACGGAAATATCAACGTCTAGGTAGCACAACCCAGCGTGACTCGCGAAGTCTAAGCTCCACATGTCTCGGATCTTTGCCCAACAGACAAACGGGACCCTGGCTAATTGCTCACAGGGGGGAGGGTCTCACCGGCACCACCCTGGGGGACCCACGGAGTCCATGCACTAACAACTATTTCGGGATATCATCAGAATTAACCATGCAACCACAATGCCGGGATAGATCATCGGACATCGGCCATTACACAGTCACTCAAGTAAAAGAGTTTATCAAATATCAGTTTATAATATCAATGATTCTGAAATTGAACCTCAGACATCGGCCTTCTCACGATCACTCAAGTAAAAGAGTTTATCAAATATCAGTTCATATAATTAACGATTATGGAATAGATCTTCGGACATCGGCCTTTTCATAATCGTTCATGTATGGAGTTTATCAAAATATTAGTTTGCTCATTCAACGATATCGGAAAATTCCCGGGTATCGGCCATGCATTATGAATGTGTGAGAATGCGTGCAATGAGTATGTCAATCATCAAAATCAAGTTCGATATCACAAGTACCAGCAAAGGGGTACACCAACAATGTATCATATCACAGCACCAACGGTGGTATGCCAACAATATATCAATATCGCAAGTACGCACAACGGTACGCCAACATGGTGTCATAGTTCGAATACCAACAACGGTATGTCAATTCTATCTCAAACAAGACGACAACACAGAATTCGATATCTACTAACTAGTCATGGCATCAACTATCACAATGGGAAAAGTTACAACACACATAACGGGGTGGCTAGTCCCAACACCCGATAGATTAATTAGTTAATATTCATCATTACCACTTTTCTAGATCAGCCTATTAGCTTAGAACAAGAATCTCACCCTACCCTCGAGTCACTCGACTCAACTTATCTAGAACTCAATCACAACCATAGTACATTTTATCCTCTAGTACTTAGATTCGCTATAAATAATCACGTATTACAAGAAGTTTTCATCATTAGGCACAAAATTAGATTCCGTCTGCTACTCCCAAGTCACATAAATCCACCGATCATCAAGAAAAAACATATCAATACCTAAGGAGTCTATAGGCCACAAGCCCAAACAAACAAGTCACACACAACAATACCATCCTAGAATTCCAGCCCAAATCTCCAATTTTCTATGCATGCACTCTCCGTTTCTTCTAATACAACAATACGAAAAACTAACCGGAGTCTACCGAAAGGAAGCCATAACCTACCTCATGGATGAGCGGGTTCCACGAACATCCGTTGATTCTTCACCTGGGCCACCATAGCATAACCACACAAGAAGTTTGGAGACACCCATGAGACCCAAGAGTAGTATTCACTATCTAGCGCGTTTATCGAGGACCTCGACAATGATAAGGTAGATATGGAATATATTCTGCCTTTAGATTCACTTTCACTACACTAGTTGATCAATCAACCTTTATTTAGGACAATTATGACCATATTCGAGTCACTAGTTTGGTAAATTTGCCATTTTAGGCTTATTTACAAGAAACCTACTTTCAAGATCCAAAGTGGAGACTTATTTGTGTTTTCAATAGGGAAATAAGGATTAGATTAAGAACCAAGTTAGGATATAAACAAGGGAAAAAAATAATCCAAGGGTTTAAATCAAGAAGACCAAAGGATTCATCTTTTTGGGAACTTGAGGGATTTGAGATACCCATTTGTGATTCTAGACAAATGACCTTTTATGAGAATCAATACTAGGAGAATAATGGAAGAAGTTAGGGGGGTAACCTTCCCTAAGAAAACATCATTTTTGGCTCCAAAACTGCCTCATGGGCGGCTGGACCCTTTAGGGTTTGGAAAAATGAAGCCAAATCCCGAAATGTCACTTAAATAGGTGGAGTCACTATTTATAACCGCTAGGGCGATCGCGTAACCGCTCTAGCGGTACCGCTTCAGCGCCAAAGGTACCGCTAGGGCAGTACATGGGAAATCCTTAGTACAACTCTTTTGTGATTCCACACCGCTGTTGCGCCACCACTGGGGTGGCCTGGTAGGGGCTGTAGCAGCTCAACTGGGCCTAGCGGGCCCGGATCCAATTCTTTGCATACAACTCACACGATTTCCCGATCAAGTTAACAGTTCCCAAGTTGAATGGGGAGTTTCAAGCATGTCTCCAGGAGCCGGCGTCACGTATTTCGAAATTCACTATAATGACGGAACGGGTCGTTACATCAGATACTAATTAAAAAACTGTTCATCCCTGAACTGCAAGGGTGCATCAAGCGTAATGACTCTAGTAAGTTTAGTTAAATTTTACACATAGGTCCACAGCGAAAACACATGGGTGAGACTTAATCACGGGTCACAAATAGTAGACTGATGGGATTTACCATTGTTTACCGCTTCAGCAGTATATTTGCCGCTTCAATGGTACCGCCAAAGCGGCCTGGCTACCGCTGGAGCGGCTGACGGGAATTCAGAAAAATAAAACCCCTTTTCTTCTCCACCTCTTCTCATTCCACAAACACTCCCCCTCACCCACGACTCCTCTCCCACGCCCAACCAGTTACAACCTCTCAACTTCCTTTCCCAACCCCATAAAACACCCTTAGCAGCCCACACTTCAACCCACACTCTAATCCCAACCTTAAACTATAACAAATTGATCTCCAAGAGGAAGAAAAAAGGCTATCAAGTCTGTCTACCACCACCACCATCCATACCCGACTCTGCTATTAATAAAGGTAAGAATCGCCTTTCTATACTAAACTAGAACAATAGAGCACTATTTTAAGACATTTATCCGTTGATTGGTGGGTTTACTAACCCCCAAAGTTGGGATTTTTGATTTTGGATGGTGGGTTTATAGGATATTGATAGGCTTAATTTTACAACTAATTTAGCATTAGAATCGTCTAAACATCGAATGTTACGTAGTTAATGAACAGATTTGGACCTAAAAACTTAAACATAAAGAAAATTCACTTAAAGAACTTATTCGAATACTCTCGAAATCTGTGTTGGTTTGTTGTTAGAACTGTCCCTTAATGGACTTAGACTTCAAGCACACTAGTTTTTGGTTCGATCTGTGCTGAGAAACGATGTTTGGGTTGAATTTTAGGGTTCTGGACTGAAATCTTTCAGTGGGTTATCTGGGGATGACGATACCGCTTTAGCGGTTGGATTACCGCTGCAGCGGTACCGCTGTAGCGTCCGTCCTACCGCTTTAGCGGTCAAGAAGGAATTTCACATGATCGCTGTAGCGGTCTGCTAATCGCAATAGCGGCATTGTTGTAGCGGTAGACCGCTGCAGCGATGCTTGAAGTTTCTGCAACTAGCAGATTCTGTGACGAGGAGGGATTTCATTCGATTTTTCAAGTTGTTCTCTTCTAGACTGATACAAAATTGTTAAGAGGTGAGTCTAACACTTTCCTAAATACCTTGCAGGTAAAATGGCTCAGAATTCAGAAGAAATTCAACAAGCCCAAGGCGGGGAGGAGGTTCCCGCATACGAGAAATTCCCAACTCCCGAGAGTAACCAGTTGTACTTGCAGCAGCTGCCCATGTCCTTATTATTGGATCAGAGCTTCGATATGACCAGCGTAGACAAACGGGCTTCTGATTTTGTTACTCGGTTAGAACGAATCAAGTGGAACCGTTTGGTTGAGGATCTCGAGTTTTGCAACGAGACCTGGGTGAGGGAATTTTACGCTATGTTTCCTACGGTGGATTGGGATTCTCCCACCCCAGAAATTGTTATTCGCGGTACCAGTGTGAAGGCGGGGCCAAAATCCATTAATAGGGTGTACAAACTGGACAACCATTCGGAGGCGCCTTTTGCAGCCAAGGCAGAGGAGCAGGATTCAAGGTGGTTGGCCTCAGTGCTGGTTCATGAGAATGAGATGAAGTATGCCATTTGGGTTGATGGCAAGGTTGTGATATCTAGTGATTTCTTCATTGCGGAGTCAAAAAGGTGGTTGAATAGCGTTTCCCGCAGGGATCGGCCATCGAAGAATGTTCGGGAAGTGACCTTTCCTCGTGCCATGGTTGTTGCTTGTGTCCTGGTGGACATTGTGGTTAATGTGGGTGCTCAGGTGGTTGCTTAGTGGAAGGACTTTCTGAAGGACGGGGGTGAAAGTTTGATGTTGTCACGACCCAACCGGAGGGCCGCGACGGGCACCCGGTGCTAGCCCACCCGGACACCCCTTAGCATACCTTTACATTCACATCTAGGTGAGCCACATATTAAATCATACATTCTATCCATCAATAATACTAATCCCATTGGACGACTGATACATTTATATCATCATTTGCAACTGTGCCCATATCAATGTACAAAAGCCGACGAGGCTAACAAAATGATATACAAAATATAGGCCGACAAGGCCAAACACATCTAACCATATACACATGTCTACGAGCCTCTAAGGAGAGTATATCATATCATATAGGCGGGACAGGACCCCGCTATGCCCATAAATATGTACACAAAAGAATAAGTACCAAAAGTTATAGCTCCGAATGAGATGGAGCCCCGCTATGTAGTCCCTGAGGAATATAGCTATGGATCAAGCCTGTCTCCCTGGCCACCTGCGGGCATGACGCAGCGTCCACAAACAAAAGGACGTCAGTACGAAGAATGTACTGAGTATGTAAAGCATGATCAATATCAACATAGAAGCATAATAAGCAACATAAGAAATAGCATGAGATGGGAGATAGTAATATCATCGTCATAAGCACTTACTTGCCTTTCATAGGGACTTTCCATTTCTAGTTCATGATTGTGTACATACATCCGTATCTATATCCGTATGCATATTCGTACTCATTTACATTCGTATCCATAATCGTATTTATATACATATTCTTATTCGTGTTTGTATCATGTCTGTATTCATACTCATATCTATATCATATACATATCCATATCCTATACATATCCATATTATATACATATCATTTACATAGCATACCCGACCACGAAGGTTCGGTGTTTCACGTACCCGACCATGGTTAGGCTCGGTGATCATACATACCTGGCCAACCAAGGCTCAGTGTTACACATACCTGGCCCTACCAAGGCTCAGTGTTATCCGTACCCAACTGCAGTGCCATATAAGCTCGGGGTTTCATAATAGCAATAAATAGACACACATACATATAAGCTTATAGGCATCTTTAGCATTATCACTACTATCATTGTCATCATTATCGTTATCGCTATTATCGTCGTCATCATTATCATCATTACCATTATCGTCGTCATCATTACATCTATCCTTATAGGATTATTCGTCATATGAGGAATTTAGTACAATCGTAATACATATCAAGAATTATAAGCTTTGTAACTTTTTGAAGATAGAATCATTTGGAGAGCATCATAGGCTCATAGAAGAATAGATATTTGGCCGAATGTCTTATGAAAGAAGGGTCAGCCTAACATACCTTTCCGTTCAACTATTCTATCACTTGCACGTTCTCCTCCAATTCTCACATTTCTAGCTTCATTAGAGTTATACTATAATTAGAAAATCGATAGCTAGCATACATGACTAAAGCTAGAGAAAATTGAGCAGCATCTCCCTTATTTATACGACATTCATCCATATCGTAAATTGACTCCCAAACGTCAATAATACATTCACAATATCATAACAATAGTCTTTATTTATCCACATCATCTATCTTTCTCAATTCACTTCCAATTATCCATATCCATAGTGATAACACACGACTACGTTCATTCATATACAATGCCTATCCCATGTTCTTAACATCATTTATAACATAACCATATCACAACACATCAAGAATCATGACTCAATTCACGCTATTACTCCCAATGAAACTATTCCCACATTCATGACCCATTTTTCTATATCCTTCTACAATACAAGTGTTTCAACTCTCAAACACCTTAAAAAACATAGAAATACCATAAAACTTACCTTAGATGGTGTGGGAATAAATCTTGAGTGGAAATACTTCACTTGAACCAAACCCTAGTTCTCCTCCAATGGAATTTCTTGTGGTCCTCTAACCCTTGGAAGCTTTCTAACACATAAACACTTGATTCTAGTCTTTGATCTTTGTGTTCTCTTGCACTTGAGTGGAATATGTTTAGAGTAGTGTTTTTGAGCTCTCAACACTTGTATAATATGAAAAATGAAGTAGAAGAACCCAAGGCGTCTAGTTATACAAACATTGAAAATCAGCCCGTCGGGACTTCTACGGACACTTATACGGTCCGTCTAGTATTGTACGGTCCGTATAAGTGGTCGTGGTTCTCCAACCAGAAAACCATCTCCCTGCTGGGAGTTATACGGACCGTATAAAGTTATACGGACCGTATAAATGGTCGTATAACTCCACTTCCCTGAAATGGTTTCCGTCGTTTCGTTCGATCTCCAATCCTTATGGAACCTTCTTAACACTTGTATAATAGTTCATTAGCCATACAATAGGCTCTATATCAGCCCTTTAAAACATCACCACATAAACATTAGCTCAATCATAGCGGAACCTTTCTGAACACGACTTACGTTTCGCTTCCTTCAACTAACTAAACTTCACATATTCATAGAACTTCAAAATCTTATTGTATGAACCTCAAGCTATCTAATCCTTCACTTAACCTCGTAGGGATTTCATAATCACCTTAAGCTCACATTAGCCTATCCACAAGGCAACACATACGGGATTTCCGAGGTGTAACATTCTACCCCCCCCCCCCCCCCCCCCCTTAAGAACATTCGTCCTCGAATGTTAAGTCTTTGGGGATTCTATAAAAATATCGCCAGAGTTTTCCCTATAATATGGCACTACCATCCTGTCACCACCGCCCATAATAATGATGCCTCACAAGGCCATAACATAATAGCAATAGAATTTGGCCACACACGGCCCAAATGCATAAAAAGAAGATATACATACCTTATGATCTTGATGTCTCATCTTAGACTCCTTCTAGGGGCTGAAATAAGTGTGGGTACTTGGATCTCATAATTTCTTCCGCTTCCCATGTCATTTCTTCTCGTTTATTGTTTCTCCATAAAACCATAACTGAGGCTACTTCTTTGTTTCTAAGCCTTTGTACTTGCCTATCTAGTATGGCAATGGGTACCTCTTCATAAGTCAACTTTTCTGTGACATGAACATCATTTACTGGCACGATCCTAGTAGGATCTCCAACACATTTACGAAGCATCGAGACATGAAAAACTGGGTGAACTGACTCTAAAGCAGGAGGTAGATCTAACTCATAGGCCACATTGCCTACTTTGCGCACAATCTCATAAGGCCCAATGTATCGGGGACTAAGTTTCCCCTTTTTTCCAAATCTCATTACACCCTTCATTAGTGACACTTGTAAGAATACCCAATCTTTCACTTGGAACTCTAAGTCCCTTCGACGATTATCCGCATAGGGCTTTTGACGACTTTGGGCTGCTAATAACCGATCTTGTATGAGCTTGACCTTCTCTATGGCTTGCTGGACCAAGTCTGGCCCTATCAATTTAGTTTCTCCTACCTCGAACCACCCAATTGGGGATCTACACTTTCGTCCATATAAAGCGTCATACCGTGCCATTTGAATGCTAGAATGATAACTATTGTTATAAGAAAATTCAATGAGTGGCAAGTGATCATCCCAATTACCTCCAAAATCTATCATACATGCCCGTATAATATCTTCAAGAGTCTGAATGGTGCGTTCAGATTGTCCATCGGTCTACGGATGAAATTCCGTGCTAAGGCTCACTTGGGTCCCTAAACCCTCTTGGAAAGACTTCCAAAAATTAGTTGTAAACTGGTCCTTCTATCAGAGATAATAGATGCTGGGACACCATGGAGTCGCACTATCTCGTTAACGTAATGCTTTGCATAATCTTCCGCCACATATGTCGTTCTGACTAGTAAGAAATGAGCTGACTTCGTGAGTCTATCCACAATCACCCATATAGAATCATACTTACGTCGAGAACGGGGTAAGCCTATAATGAAGTCTATGTTAATTACTTCCAAGTTGGAATTTCTATAGCTTGTAGCAATCCGCCCGGCTTTTGGTGCTCGATTTTCACTTGTTCACAGTTAGGTCATTGAGCTACGAATTCCGCTATATCTTTCTTCATCCCATTCCACCAATATATAGATTTAAGATCATGGTACATTTTCGTCGCTCCAGGGTGAACAGAATAACGGGAACAATGAGCTTCTCTCAATATTTGGTGGCGTAAACCTGCCACGTTAGGAACACATAATCTGCCTCGACATCGGAGAACTCCGTCTCCTGCAAGCTCAAATGATGACTCTTCCTTTTGAGGGAGTGTATCTCTGCAATGCATTAGCATGGAATCTTCGTATTATCGCTCTTTCACTTCCGCTACTAGCGACGAGACTATGGTAGTTCCCCTGCTACCTGTGTCCACTACTCGAACTCCTAGGCTAGCTAACTGCTGGAGCTCACGAGCCATTTCTCTCTTCTCGGGTCGTACATCATACAAACTTCCCAGAGATCTACGGCTAAGAGCATCAGCCACAACATTTGCCTTTCCGGGGTGATATAGGATATCAACATCATAATCTTTTAGCAATTCCAACCATCGTCGTTGCCGCAAATTCAACTCTTTCTACTTGAAGATATACTGAAGACTCTTATGATCTGTATAAATATCCACATGGACACCATATAAATAATGTCTCCACATCTTTAATGCATGAATCACTGCAGCCAATTCTAGATCATGGGTTGGATAATTTTTCTCATATTTTCGCAATTGCCTTGAAGCATACGCAATCATCTTACCATGATGCACCAACACACAGCCTAGCCCAATGCCTGAAGCATCGCAATAAATAACATAACCTTCCAATCCCTCTGGAAGTGTCAGGACTGGGGCAGAAGTCAATCTATCTTTCAGTTCTTGGAAACTACGTTCACAAGCATCTGTCCATTAAAACTTTGTTGATTTCTGGGTCAGCTTTGTGAGTAGTCCAGAAATAGAAGAAAAACCTTCAACAAATCTCCTGTAATAACCTGCTAAGCCCAGAAAGCTACGAACCTCCGTAGGAGTTGTGGGCCTTGGCCAAGTCTTCACGACCTCAATCTTTTGGCTATCTACCCGAATACCATCGGCTGAAACGATGTGCCCCAAAAATGTCACTGAGTTTAACCAAAACTCACAGTTAGAACATTTGGAGAATAACTCTCGAGTTTGAAGAACTCTAAGGACAGTACGCAAATGTTCCGCATGTTCTGCCTCGGATCTAGAATACACCAAGATATCGTCGATGAATACAATCACAAATAGATCTAGGAAGGGCCTGAACACATTGTTCATCAAATCCATAAATACTGCCGGTGGATTAGTGTTATATCCCGTGTTCTCACACGTTTGGAAAAACTTGATATATATTGGATTTTTGAGATGTAAGGTCAAATTTGATAGTTTGTTGAACATAGAAGTTATGCATGAAAGAATAGAGTCATGGAAGTGTGGGACAAGGCTAAGGGCAATTTTGGAATTTTGGAAATTAGTTTCGGGAATTACAAAATATGATTCACAAGCTATTGGGCTCAAAAATTGAATTGAAATTGAGGCCCAAAATAAGGACCATGGCCGGCCACCTAAGGCCTTGACCCAAGCCCATTTTAGTTGGTCATGTGCTTGGTCATGTGACCAAGTCTTCTTATTATATAATTAGAAGATTCAAGACATTAAAGATCAAGAACAAACAAAAGGAAAAAAAAAAGAGCAAGGAGGGTTCGGGTTTGCCATGGAAAATTGGCTAGCAAAAATCTTGTCTTAAAAATTAATTTCTTGTAAAATTCCTACTAAGTTAAGGTACTTTTGTATCTTGGTATAGTTGGTTTGGAGGGAGAAGCTTTAGATTCTTCAAAGTGATCACATCTCCAAGTGAAGAAGACTTGAGGAAAAGGTAAGAATTTCTACCTTTTTATTGTGTTGTTAAGTTTTGTTTGTGTTGTAGTATGTAGAAATGTGTTGATTGTATGGGAAAAATGGAAGTTTGCAAACTGGGTTTGGAATATAGCTTGTAGCCGTATGCATGTATAGGTGGTATAGCCACAATGTGTTGAATTCATGTTATATTCTAGTTGTGGTTGTGATGAAATGCATATTGGAATTGGAAGTTGAATGATTTAGTTGAAGTTGACAAAAAAGGCTTATGGCTGTGTGGTGTATTGAACTTGGGATGGAAATGAATTAAGTTGTTTAGTATGTTAGTGTGTTATTGTGATGTTTGTAATGTAAATGAAGTTAGAATGATATAAGTTTGTATTGAATTGGAATGTAGAAACTTATGTCGTTTTAGTATGGTTTTCCGACATTAAGGAAATGAAGTTGTTTGGTTGTTAATTATGATGATCATTGATGAATTTGGAAGTTGGAAACATGTTATGAAGTTGTATGCCAAAGATTTGATGTTTTGCACAAGTTATGACTTTGATGGAAAGTTGTATATTATGTATATCGAGTGTATAACTTAAGGAAAACGATATGAAATGTTTCTAGAACTATATGGTGATGATCTTGATTGTTGATGAATGTAAAATTATTGATATTAGTTTGAAAGTTTGGGTTAGAATGAAGGTTATGGCAACTTGTGAGAAAGATGACTAGTTGAAGGATATTTGTGTTTTTAATGTTCTTTGTTGATGTTGATGTTGTCGTTTGGGTTGTTGTTGATGGTTTCTAACCGAGTTGAATTCTCGGGGGTGCTATACGTATAGGGGAAGTGCTGCCGAAATTTCGGTAGACAATTATGCATTAAGTTGAAACTTTGGTATTCATAACTCACAATTGGTAAACTTGACCAATTGCAGATTTTTGACGAAACGGGAAGTGAGTTTGGAAAGGCGTGAGAAGCTTGAAAGGTATGTAAAGCAACCCCAATTATTCCCTTGGCATGCCCTTAGTGTGTTAGGGTCGGATCCGGGCCTCGAAAGACTTCTTGGCCCTCGGAATCCGCAAGAGGAAATTTCAGTTTTTCCCTTCAGTAGAACTGAATCATTTAGAACGCTTTGCATGAAATAATGCAACTTTGCTCTAAATTACTTGGAAAGTCATAGAATGTTTGTAGAACCTTTTTAGGTGACCCCATAAGCTTAGAGGGCACAATTTGAGTCCGCCGCCTTGTTTGTCCCGAGGCGAGCCCACTATTCCCGGTTTCGCCCTTAATGTACTAAAGCTTTCTTTTTAAGCGATTTTTGAAAGAAACGTTTTGACTACCCTTTTTAATTACCTAACGAATATTGTTTTAAATATTCTATTAAGTCTTGTAAATTATTTTGACACTCGGAACGACTTCAGGAAGGTTATACTTCTGTAATTTATTATGATATCCGAAATGCATCTATTATGATCCCGTCCAACTCCATTGGATTTGTTTGGCTTTGATACGCTCCACCGAGTCTTTGAAAACATTTATGATATTTTTAAATTGCATTAGTCTCTCACTACTCCATTCGTGGATGCCCCAATGTTTCCCACACTAAGCCCGGGCCAGGATATGTTGTCAAGCGTGATCCTCTGCATTGTTCGCCGTGCCTCGATGTGAGGGGGCAGGTATTTGCGTACATGGGTTTGTGGAGTATGATGTGCCATGTCCGCTTGTTCTGATATGATTTTCTATGGCTATTTGATATGACATACTATGCTACGGGGTTATGCCCCTATTCTGATTCTTCTGTGTTGTGGCACCAGCGTCGGGAGGGTGGCCACGTTCTGTCTGCCGAGTCCCTTGGCAGGGGCCGGATTTGAAATGACATATGTTTCTGTACACACTCTGCATGTTTTGAAATTATGTATCTGATACTTTGGATTTTCCGTTTACTTTCTGTATGTTCTGCACCAGTTATGAGTTTGTTTCTGTATTTCAGGCTTTACATATTCAGTACCTATTTCGTACTGACCCCCTTTCTTCGGGGGCTACGTTTTCATGCCGCGCAGGTACCGACGACAGGTTTGCTGTTCCGTCCGCTTAGGATCTCATTCTGCTAGTTTTGGAGCGCTCTTTTATTCAGAGCCATCTTTTGGTATAGTCTGTCACTTCTATATATGTATATTCTCGTTCATGGGTACGGCGGGGCCCTGTCCCGTCATATGATTCTGTTGGTCTGTTTAGAGGTCTGTGGACATGTTTGTGGGTTTGGGTCTTTCTGTACGGATGTGTGTATATGTTGTGTTTGGGCGATCCCATTCGCCGCGGCGGCCGGTCCGCATATATTTAAATATTGCTTGTTGGCCCTGTGTGGCCTTTGTTGGTATTTTCTGCGTGCAGGGTATATGGGATAGTCCGTAAAACAAAGGAAACTATGCCAAAATTTTTCTGGAAATTATCTAAATTCGAAATAAAGCCTTGTCGGCTTCTGCCATATACTAGAATGCGTTTGAGTGCCCAGATCGGGCAATAGCCACGGCCTACGGGGTTGGGTCGTGACAAAAGTGGTATCAGAGCGGTTCGTCCTCGGAATGTCTACAGACCGTGTCTAGTAGAGTCTTGTTTATCGGTGTGTTGTGCACCACACCTATAAACAGGAGGCTACAGGGCATTTAGGATACTACCCTTCTTTCTGTCTTAGATCGTGCGATAGAGCTGTGTTATCAGGATGATTCCTCCCTAACGAATTGTTACATTTGCAGTTATGCCTCCAAAAAAGGCGACAGCGGCCCAAAAGGCCAAAGCAGCAGCTGTGGGAGAGACTAGTCGGGCCCAGAGGGTTACCAGGGCCCATGCACATATTGCTCCTGACATTTTTCCCCCGGCAGAGGGCTCTTCCACACCGCCACTTGTAGAGGAGATTGGAGCAGCAGCAGCTGCAGGTCGAGGGGCGGCTCCACTGCCAGCTCCCGAGATTCCAGTACCTGAGCCCCCAGCTCCACGGCCAGGCACTGAGGATCAGCCCATGAGAGAGGCAGTCCAGCTATTGACCAGACGTGTGGCAGGACAAGTTCAGGGGCACGGACTAGGAGGTGACCGGGCTTACTGGCGTGACAGTTCGAGAGCCCGTGAGTTCTTGACTTGTGGTCCTCCAGAGTTCTTCGGGACTAATCCCGAGGAGGATCCTGAGGAGTTTATCAGGAAGATGCAGCGCACTTTACAGCTGATTAATGCTTCCGAGACAGAGTCAGTTGCGTTGGCCTCGTACCGGTTGTATGATGTGGCGGCTAATTGGTACGAGTCATGGGAGTTATCTAGGGGTGACGGCGCTCCCCCAGCAGTTTGGGATGATTTTTCTCAGGCTTTTCTTAGTCATTTTCTGCCTCCGGAGTTACGGCGGGCCAGGGCTGATAGATTCTTATTGCTGAGACAGAGGGGTCGCAGTGTTCGAGAGTACAGTATGGGGTTCGACTCATTGGCCCGATACGCACCTGCTGTGGTAGCTACTATGGCTGAAAGGATGCACAGGTACATTATGGGGCTGGACCGTTATTTTGTCGACAACTGTTTGGTATTGGCTGCTCAGCCCGGCATGGATATTGCCCGGATTCAGGCGCACGCCCAGGGCATGGAGGACCGGCATAGGGAGCGTCAGCCTGATAGGAGCCAGGATCGGAGACAGCCCAAGAGGGCCAGATCATCTGGGTATTCTGGAGATTTTCGGGGCAGACAGCCTCAGCAGCCGCAGCAGTCTAGTAGACATCTATCCCAGCCGGCACAGAGCGCACCTCCGCAGCATACAGGTCGCATATTTGATAGCCCAGGGTATTCAGGAGCAGGTCAGAGCTCCAGGGCTTCAGGTTCGCGGACAGACAGGGGTTCTGGTCAGACGAGGCCACCTAGGCCTCAGTGTTCCTATTGTGGTAGATACCATCCGGGAGAGTGCTACAGAGCCACCGGTGCATGTTTTTCTTGTGGCCGTCAGGGCCATTCTGTGAGAGATTGCCCGTATAAGGGTAGTTCGGGTGGTGTAGCGGAGCCTACCGGATCAGCCGCCGGGTCTTCATCTTCATCAGTGGCTATGCGCCCTACGGGGCCAGGTACTTCAGCACCAGCGGATCGCGGCAGAGGCCGTGGTGGAGCTTCTGGTACTAGCGGTCCTTCGAACCGCATTTATGCTCTGTCCAGCCGCCAGGATCAGGAGGCATCGCCTAATGTCGTTACAGGTACTGTTACATCCGACATTTTTGCTTATTCGAAAATTCGAAATAATTTGACTTGTAATGGACAAGGCCACATTTGGACCTTGCTTAGCATGAATGTGTAGGTTATGAATACAATGGTGTGAAATTACGAAAGGAGGCCAAGGGCAAAATTGGAATTTTGGAAACTTGTTCCATGAAGTACAAAGTGTGGCCAAATTGGGCTCAACAAAAAAAAAGTAATAAAACAAGGCCCAAAAGGGAAGGCCCAACCGGCCATGCTATGTGAAAAATGGCCCAAGCCCATAATTTAATTAAGTGGTATTATATATGGCCATCCATATCCATAGAATGTTCAAGACAAAGCAAGAAAAAAATCAAGAACAAAAGAACAAGGGGTTTCGGCTAGAGAAAGAGAGAAAAGAAAAGGAAAGAAAAATTTTTGGAGCCAAATCCTTTGGTTCAAAAATCCATTTTTTGTGGGATTATCACCAAGAGCAAGATTCTCTACAAAGTGATACAATTATCTTGGCAAGAAACTACCATTTGTGGCAAGTGGAAGAGTTGAGAAAAGGTAAGAATTTTATCATTTTTAAACCATGGAATATATGTATATATGTTGTAGTGTGTGGGAATGAATGATAAGCATGAAAATTTTGTGTGTTGTGAATGTGTGTGTATGGCCGTGTGTGTGTATGATGGTGTAGTTGAGATGTGTTGAATTTTGTATTGTAATCTAGTTATGGTTATGGTAGAAATTGTATTGGGAATGAAAGTTGAATGAATTCGACGGAAATTGGAAATATGGAGTGTAGCCGTGTGGTGTTGTGTTGATGGTGGAGGATAAATTAAATTTCCTTAGTATGATGATTGTGTTGTCGTGAAGTGAATGGAAGAAAAATGGTTCTTGTTGTTATGGAAAGTTTGTTGTTAAGTTGTTGTAGGAAATATGCAACTTTATTGTAGTTTATGTATATATGGAAATAAAAGTGGTAAGGTGCAAATCATGATATTCATCAATGAAATTGGAAGTTAAGAATGCATTATGAACGATTATGTTGAAGATTGGGAATTTAAATGAATTATTGTTTTGGTGAAAAGTTTGTATATCGTGTATACCTTGTGAATATATTGTAGAAAGGATATGAAATACTTCCTATTTGCGTTGTAATGATCATGACTAATGATGAATATGGAAAGATTAAGATTGGTTTGGAAATGTCTGGTCGGAATGAAAGATATTGTGTTATGTCGGAAAGATGGCTAGTTATGCCATATTATGTGTTTTGTGATATTTGATGTTGTTATGGATGTTGTTGTTGAATTGTTGGGTTGCTGTGTTGATATATTAAGCCGAGCTAAGTCTCGGGGATGTTATATATATAGGGGAAATGCTGCCGAAATTTCGGTAGGCAATTATGTGATTAAGTATGGAATCCTAAAGGCTTGAATTGACAATTGGTAAACTTGACCATTTGTAGATTTTGGACGAAATTGGAACCGACGCCAAGCGAGCGTAAGGCGCTACCGAGGTATGTAAAGCCTTCCCCTTTATTCTTAGGCATGTTCTGGAGGTGATAGGCTCGGCCGCGAGCCTTAAGTACGACTCCGTTCCTCGGAATTCGAGATGGAAATCCGCTCCAATTCCTTCAGTACAATTGAAACCCTTTTCTTATAAAATGCCTTCAAAGTGAACTTTTGCACGAATCCTTCCCAAACGGAGTTGAAACACTTCCAAATGGTTATGGATGACCTCATAAGGTCTATTATCGGTATTTTACGTATGTCGCCTCGAGTTGGTCCGAGGCAGGCCCACGAGGCCCGATACCTTCTGTATGATCTTAATTACTTTAGTTCTATCCGATTTCCCCAGAAAACATCTGGACTACTACTCTGATCATGATATGAATGTTTTTATACAAATCTCACAAAATAACTTTTGACATCTGGAAATCTGGTTCTGGGTATAATCTGTCGTGCCTCCCCAAGTGACGTGTAGGCGCGTAGTTTGAAGACTATCCGAATACTTTGGTTCGATCGGCCAGTTGGCCTACTTCCGTTCTGTTGATTCTGTATGACGATCTATATGTATATGGTTTCTCATCAATCAGTTCGTGCACATGCTATGATTCCTTTCACCGGATCCCGGGCCGGTACGTATATCGTGCGGTGGGCCGCCGAGCCCCATATGTGAATTCTGAAGTATGATGTGTCCGGTTTCGGGGTACTGTGTTATATGTCCGTCCCCGATTACCGAGGATATATTACGAAGTATGATGTGTCCGGGCTCGGGGTGCTGTGTTATCTGTCCGCCCCCGGGTACCGTGGTTATGTTATGATGTGTGACGGAGATCGGAGAAGAATTTCTCATATCTGACGTGTTGTGGTGCCAATGGCAGGAGTGGCGACCACGTTCCTGCACCCTATGTGTGATTCTTTCTGTCTGTATGACTTATGCTTCTGTATGTCCGTCTGGATTATCTGACCGACGGGTTATGCTTCTGTATGTCCATCTGGATTATCTGACCGACTGGTTATGCTTCTGTATGTCCGTCCGGATTATCTGTCCGACTGGTTATGATTCTGTATGTCCGTCCGGCTTATAAGCCTGTCTATTATATTTCTGTGCTTCCGGTCCAGATCATGATTATGTTTGATATATATCTGCTTTACATACTCGGTACATTCTTCGTACTGACCCCCGGTTCTTCGGGGGCTGCGTTACATGCCCGCAGGTACAGACGCACCTGGAGATACGCCGCCGGTTTAGGGCATCGATTCTGCTGTTTTGGAAGAGCTCCTTTGATCCGGAGCAAATACTTTTGGTATATATCTTCTGTTTTCCGTATGTTCTGTATGTATGGAAATTCTGGGTACGGCGGGGCCCTGTCCCGTCATATGATTCTGTATGTCTGTAGAGGCCTGTAGATAGATGTGTGGGTTACGGGTTTCGTCTGTATGTTAGCCTTATCGGCTTATCTGTAAATGTCTGCATGTTCAGGTATATACATATATATGTTTGCGCGCGTGCCGTATCTGTATCGGCCTACTTCTGTAACATCTGTTTTTAAAAAAAAAAAAAAAAAACCTGTACGATACGAAATTCGGTCAGGTAGGTATGTACGGGTACCCAATTAGGGTACCAGTCGCGGCCCACGGTGTTGGGTCGTGACAAAAGTGGTATCAGAGCGGTTAGTCCTCAGTATGTCTACAGGCCGTGTCTAGTAGAGTCTTGTTTATCGATGTGTTGTGCACCACATCTATAAACAGGAAGCTACAGGGCATTTAGGATGTTACCCTTCTTTGGATTCTTAGATCGTGCGATAAAGCAGTATGATTAGGATAATTCTCCCCTACGAATTGTTGTATCTACAGCGAGGCTCCAAAGAGCAGAAGTGTCGGTATTTGTGGAAAATGTTTCTGACCCTCTTCCTGCAGGTGATTGTAGGTTGATAAATAATGAAGAGGAGCGCTTCGGATGATGGGGATGGGGGTGCTAATAAGGCCCCTAGGACATCACCAGGACCGAGTAGGCAGATCCCCAGCTACTCGATTGAGATAGACCCTTCGGAGGATCCAGAGACAATTCCCCCAGAGTTTTTGATCCCCAGAGCAGAGGCTCCCAGGGAAGACAGTTATGACACCGACCCTTCGGAGGACCCAGCGACGATACCTCCAGAGTTTCTTACTCCCAGGGAGGAGGATAGCCCCGATGCTGAGCCACCAGAGCATCCCTCTGGGACGCCGGAGGAGGAGGTTCCCGAGGGTGTGCCAGAAGCTCTGGTAGTGGAGCAGTATGTTAGACAGGCTTCCCCGGAGAGTGTTACGCCCTACTCCAGCCCTTTGTCCTGGCCGTCGGTGAACCAGGAATTGCCAGGCTATCTACACTCCTCCGATTCAGATGCAGGTAATAGTGGGGGCCAGACAGACGACGATGATGAGGGACACAGTTCCCACGGCAGCTCCCCAGGTTAGACCCGAGTTTGATCAGTTATGAGTACGTAAGTTTCCTAAAATTCTCGGTATGTGTATGATATCTGTAAAACGTTGTTCAATGACGATAACGGAAATTTAAAAGGATTAGCAACCTAGTGATCGAAGGCAAGGGCGACTGAGATGTCCCCACCGTCAGTGTGAGTCTGGAAATCCTGGATGAAAGTAAACAGGAAAGTACCTCCGATGCCGTTTGAGATGGGCACGTGTGGTAAGTGTCGACGACGTTATAATTCTTATTTGAAGTTATCAGCCCCGTGTGGCTGCGATACGACATGATATGATATGTATGTGTGTGTATATGTGTTGGCCCTGTGAGGCATGATTGGTATTTCTGGTGTACAGGTTTTGGATAGTAAGAGAAACAGAGAAACCTCTGCCCAAAATTTTCCAGAGATATGGAAGTAAATATGTAGACTAAGTACAAAAAGGTCCCGCGATACTTGTCGGACTTTAGTTTTCTTCTGTCGGTGGCCGGAGAACACCTTACGGTGATATTTTATCAGATTCCACCGACTATTTGGAGGCGGAATTCGTGGGCGAAGACTTAAATCCGTGGGTTATCCGTAATCATATGTATATGTGTATGAAAGTGAATGTTGAAGATTCAGAAAGGCAGCACGGTAATTGTACGACTTAGCCGGGGGTGGGAACCGCTACAAAAAATTTTTGAAAATTTGCTAAGACCCCGATTTGCTCTAAAATTACGCGACAAATGTCGTGCGGGGCGATCGATGAAATTACATCAGCCCTAACGCGACGAAATGCATGAAAGTTTTGGAGTTAAGCGTGCTCAAGCCAGAGCAATTCTGGGATGGGTGACCCCCTGGGAAGTAGTGCAAAGTTTTGCACAAGTGTAGGTATGATGGATATAAATGAAAAGTTTGGGGTAATCTAAAGGAAAAGAAAATGTGTGGAGTAATTAGTGCCTTTACAAAAGCCACACAGACCGACGCGGAATTAAATGGGCAAAAAGAAAAGGGTACAACCCCGCTCGGGAAATTGAGCGAATTCGAATAACAGTCAGAGACGCTCGCCAGTAAGATATTAGTACATATATCTGTATGTGTGTATGTGTGTGTGTATGAATTTCGTCTGGTGCCCATATGGATCAAGAGCCGAGTCCCGGCAACTAATGTTGTGATAGACGAAAGGTTTTACTAAACCAAATACATGAAGCGAAGCGGGGGCGACGATCCGAATGTTGTCAAGGGATAGAAAAGCCCCGATTACATTATAATTTAGTCTGGTATGACAATGTCCGAAAAAGAAAAAGAGTATGGATAGTAGGAAAGGTGAAAGGTAAGAAGTGTGAATAAGCGGAATCTTTGAAAGAGTCGATAAGCGACACGCAAGACGATTTGTATGACAACTTGGCGAACAAGTTTACAAAAAAAAAAAAAAAAAAAAAAAAAAGGGAAATTTTCCATAAATCACTGGAGCCTTACTAAGAGTGATCTGATTCGGCTTCAAATTCTATCTGTTATACTTCTGCACTTCCGATTCTGATAAGGCTCTGCCTATTACGTCTCTGTACTTCTGAATTCGATTATGTTCCCGCCTGATAAATCTTTGTACGTCTGATTCTGAATACGTTTATGTCTGATATATCTCTGTACGATTAACTCTGATACGAATCTGTCTGATACATTTCTGTATGTCTGATTTTGACTACGAACCCGTCTGATAAATCTCTGCACATCTGACCCTGATCTCGGATCTGTCCGATACACTCCCATATATCGTATTTTGACCACGGATCTGTCCGCCATAGCTCGGTATACTTGACTTGATTGCGAGTATATTCAATACGCTTTTGTGCGCCCGATTCCAGTTGTGAATCCGTTTGGAGTGAAGTGCTTGGTATGAAGTGGGATTATGATAACGTGGCAAGGAGCCGAGGAGTGTAACAAGAAATGATATTGATTATGATGTCTGAAAAGCCTTCGTCTGTTACGAAGATGTAGCTTATGGTCCGATGATTATGTGGGGTATGAGAAAATACATTATGAAGGCATTTGAACCAGTGACGTGAAGAATTACCCCATCATGTTGGTAAAGAAGCCATGTCGGAAATTCAACAAAGGACGACTATAAAAAGAGCCCTCCCGAAGTAGTATGACGCCCCATAAGGTCAATTTAACATTCGAGGACGAATGTTTTAAAGGGGGGGAGGATGTTACATCCGACATTTTTGCTTATTCGAAAATTCGAAATAATTTGACTTGTAATGGACAAGGCCACATTTGGACCTTGCTAGGCATGAATGTGTAGGTTATGAATACAATGGTGTGAAATTACGAAAGGCGGCCAAGGGCAAAATTGGAATTTTGGAGACTTGTTCCATGAATTACAAAGTGTGGCCAAATTGGGCTCAACAAAAAAAAAGTAATAAAACAAGGCCCAAAAGGGAAGGCCCAACCGGCCATGCTATGTGAAAAATGGCCCAAGCCCATAATTTAATTAAGTGGTATTATATATGGCCATCCATATCCATAGAATGTTCAAGACAAAGCAAGAAAAAAATCAAGAACAAAAGAACAAGGGGTTTCGGCTAGAGAAAGAGAGAAAAGAAAAGGAAAGAAAAATTTTTGGAGCCAAATCCTTTGGTTCAAAAATCCATTTTTTGTGGGATTATCACCAAGAGCAAGATTCTCTACAAAGTGATACAATTATCTTGGCAAGAAACTACCATTTGTGGCAAGTGGAAGAGTTGAGAAAAGGTAAGAATTTTATCATTTTTAAACCATGGAATATATGTATATATGTTGTAGTGTGTGGGAATGAATGATAAGCATGAAAATTTTGTGTGTTGTGAATGTGTGTGTATGGCCGTGTGTGTGTATGATGGTGTAGTTGAGATGTGTTGAATTTTGTATTGTAATCTAGTTATGGTTATGGTAGAAATTGTATTGGGAATGAAAGTTGAATGAATTCGACGGATATTGGAAATATGGAGTGTAGCCGTGTGGTGTTGTGTTGATGGTGGAGGATAAATTAAATTTCCTTAGTATGATGATTGTGTTGTCGTGAAGTGAATGGAAGAAAAATGGTTCTTGTTGTTATGGAAAGTTTGTTGTTAAGTTGTTGTAGGAAATATGCAACTTTATTGTAGTTTATGTATATATGGAAATAAAAGTGGCAAGGTGCAAATCATGATATTCATCAATGAAATTGGAAGTTAAGAATGCATTATGAACGATTATGTTGAAGATTGGGAATTTAGATGAATTATTGTTTTGGTGAAAAGTTTGTATATCGTGTATACCTTGTGAATATATTGTAGAAAGGATATGAAATACTTCCTATTTGCGTTGTAAGGATCATGACTAATGATGAATATGGAAAGATTAAGATTGGTTTGGAAGTGTCTGGTCGGAATGAAAGATATTGTGTTATGTCGGAAAGATGGCTAGTTATGCCATATTATGTGTTTTGTGATATTTGATGTTGTTATCGATGTTGTTGTTGAATTGTTGGGTTGCTGTGTTGATATATTAAGCCGAGCTAAGTCTCGGGGATGTTATATATATAGGGGAAATGCTGCCGAAATTTCGGTAGGCAATTATGTGATTAAGTATGGAATCCTAAAGGCTTGAATTGACAATTGGTAAACTTGACCATTTGTAGATTTTGGACGAAATTGGAACCGACGCCAAGCGAGCGTAAGGCGCTACCGAGGTATGTAAAGCCTTCCCCTTTATTCTTAGGCATGTTCTGGAGGTGATAGGCTCGGCCGCGAGCCTTAAGTACGACTCCGTTCCTCGGAATTCGAGATGGAAATCCGCTCCAATTCCTTCAGTACAATTGAAACTCTTTTCTTATAAAATGCCTTCAAAGTGAACTTTTGCACGAAACCTTCCCAAACGGAGTCGAAACACTTCCAAATGGTTATGGATGACCTCATAAGGTCTATTATCGGTATTTTACGTATGTCGCCTCGAGTTGGTCCGAGGCGGGCCCACGAGGCCCGATACCTTCTGTATGATCTTAATTACTTTAGTTCTATCCGATTTCCCCAGAAAACATCTGGACTACTACTCTGATCATGATATGACTGTTTTTATACAAATCTCACAAAATAACTTTTGACATCTGGAAATCTGGTTCTGGGTATAATCTGTCGTGCCTCCCCAAGTGACGTGTAGGCGCGTAGTTTGAAGACTATCCGAATACTTTGGTTCGATCGGCCAGTTGGCCTACTTCCGTTCTGTTGATTCTGTATGACGATCTATATGTATGTGGTTTCTCATCAATCAGTTCGTGCACATGCTATGATTCCTTTCACCGGATCCCGGGCCGGTACGTATATCGTGCGGTGGGCCGCCGAGCCCCATATGTGAATTCTGAAGTATGATGTGTCCGGTTTCGGGGTACTGTGTTATATGTCCGTCCCCGGTTACCGAGCATATATTACGAAGTATGATGTGTCTGGGCTCGGGGTGCTGTGTTATCTGTCCGCCCCCGGGTACCGTGGTTATGTTATGATGTGTGACGGAGATCGGAGAAGAATTTCTGATATCTGACGTGTTGTGGTGCCAATGGCAGGAGTGGCGACCACGTTCCTGCACCCTATGTGTGATTCTTTCTGTCTGTGTATGACTTATGCTTCTGTATGTCCGTCTGGATTATCTGACCGACGGGTTATGCTTCTGTATGTCCGTCTGGATTATCTGACCGACTGGTTATGCTTCTGTATGTCCGTCCGGATTATCTGTCCGACTGGTTATGATTCTGTATGTCCATCCGGCTTATGAGCCTGTCTATTATATTTCTGTGCTTCCGGTCCAGATCATGATTATGTTTGATATATATCTGCTTTACATACTCGGTACATTCTTCGTACTGACCCCCGATTCTTCGGGGGCTGCGTTACATGCCCGCAGGTACAGACGCACCTGGAGATACTCCGCCGGTTTAGGGCATCGATTCTGCTGTTTTGGAAGAGCTCATTTGATCCGGAGCAAATACTTTTGGTATATATCTTCTGTTTTCCGTATGTTCTATATGTATGGAAATTCTGGGTATGGCGGGGCCCTGTCCCGTCATATAATTCTGTATGTCTGTAGAGGCTTGTAGATAGATGTGTGGGTTACGGGTTTCGTCTGTATGTTAGCCTTATCGGATTATCTGTAAATGTCTGCATGTTCAGGTATATACATATATATGTTTGCGCGCGTGCCGTATCTGTATCGGCCTACTTCTGTAACATCTGTTTTAAAAAAAAAAAAAATCTGTACGATACAAAATTCGGTCAGGTAGGTATGTACGGGTACCCAGTTAGGGTACCAGTCGCGGCCCACGGGGTTGGGTCGTGACAAGTACATTATTGGTTTTCTCTCGGTCTGTGTATGCATTGATTGATCCAGGTTCGACTTTGTCATATATTTCGCCTCTGGTTGCTAGTAAAATTGGTATAACGTCTGAACCTATAGAGCCGTTTGAGGTAGCCACACCGATTGGGGACTTTATTGTAGCAAAACAGGTATATAAAAACTGTTCTGTAATTGTATGTGGCCGTGACACTAAGGCAGATCTGGTGGAGTTAGATATGGTCGAGTTCGATGTTATTATGGGAATGGACTGGCTAGCCTCCTGTTATGCCAATGTTGACTGCCAAAATAAGGTAGTTCGTTTCCAGTTTCCCGGGGAGCCAGTTATAGAATGGGCCGGTAATACAGCATCGCCGAAAGGTAAGTTTATTTCATACCTTAAGGCGAAGAAAATGATCAGAAAGGGTTATTTTTATCATCTGGTTCGGGTACAAGACTTGACAGCAGAAACGCCGACTCTTCAGTCAGTTCCCGTGGTTAATGAATTTCCGGATGTATTCCCATATGAACTTCCAGGCCTTCCTCCGGAGCGGGAGATAGATTTTACTATTGATTTGCTTCCAGATACTCAGCCGATATCTATTCCCCCGTACAGAATGGCACCGGCAGAATTGAAAGAACTGAAAGAGCAGTTGAAGGATCTGTTAGAAAAAGGCTTTATCAGGCCCAGTACTTCGCCTTGGGGAGCCCCGGTATTATTTGTGCGTAAGAAAGACAGGTCGCTGCGTATGTGTATTGATTATCGGCAGCTGAATAAGGTAACTATAAAGAATAAATACCCCCTCCCCAGAATTGATGACTTGTTTGATCAGTTGCAGGGCGCCAAATATTTTTCGAAGATAGATCTTCGGTCAGGCTATCATCAGGTACGGGTACGAGAGGCTGATATTCCTAAGACAGCATTCCGGACCAGATATGGGCATTATAAATTCAGAGTTAAGTCTTTTGGCCTGACTAATGCTCCTGCGGTATTCATGGATTTAATGAACCGGGTATTCAGGCCGTTCTTAGACATGTTCGTAATTGTATTTATCGATGATATCCTTGTTTATTCTCGGTCCGAGGCAGAGCACGCAGATCATCTAAGAGCGGTACTTAGGGTACTTCGGCATCGGAAATTATATGCAAAATTTTCTAAATGTGAATTTTGGCTGGCTTCAGTGGCATTCCTGGGGCATATTATTGCAGCTGATGGTGTCCGGGTGGATACACAGAAGATTGAGGCCGTGAAAAATTGGCCCAGACCCACGACGCCCACAGAGGTACGTAGTTTCCTGGGGTTAGCAGGCTATTACAGAAGATTTGTGGAAAAGTTTGCTTCGATTTCAGCGCCTTTGACAAGGCTAACTCAGAAGGGAGCCAAGTTCCAGTGGACTGATGCTTGTGAACGAAGCTTCCAGTTGCTGAAAGAGAAGCTGACTACAGCCCCAGTTCTGACTCTTCCAGAGGGACCCAATGGATATGTTATTTATTGTGACGCTTCTGGCGTGGGATTGGGCTGTGTATTGATGCAGCACGGCAGAGTTATAGCTTATGCTTCTCGGCAATTGAAAAAGCATGAAAAGAATTATCCTACTCACGATCTGGAGCTTGCAGCGGTGATCCATGCCCTGAAGATATGGAGACATTATTTATATGGCGTTCATGTTGATATCTATACAGATCATAAGAGTCTCCAGTATATTTTCAAGCAAAAAGAGATTAATTTGCGGCAGCGGAGGTGGCTGGAGCTCCTGAAAGACTATGATGTGGATATTCTGTATCATCCGGGAAAGGCTAATGTTGTGGAAGATGCGCTTAGCCGGAAATCTATGGGCAGCTTGGCAGATTTACAGCCAGACAGGAGAGAGAGAGTGTGTGACATTCATCAGTTGGCTAATCTTGGGGTTCGTCTGGCCGAATCTGGAGGTACACGGATTTCTGTCCGAGGGGTTTCTGAATCATCTATTAAGGAAGATATCAAGCGGCATCAATATGAAGATCCTGTTTTGGCACGATACAGAGACACAGCCTATGATAAGGAGAAGACTCCGTTCGAGTTCACTCCGGACGGGACTTTATTATTCAGGGGCAGGTTGTGTGTACCTGATATTGCAGGCCTTCGGCAGCAGGTTATGAGCAAGGCACATTATGCTCGCTATTCGGTCCATCCTGGGTCTACGAAGATGTACCATGATCTCCGATGCTTATACTGGTGGGATGGCATGAAACGGGACATCGCAGAGTTCGTCGCCCAGTGTCCCAATTGTCAGCAGGTCAAGATTGAACATCAGAAACCGGGTGGACTGTTGCAGGAAATGGAAATTCCGACGTGGAAGTGGGAGATCATTAATATGGACTTCATTACAGGGTTGCCTCGCACTCCACGGAAGTATGATTCCATCTGGGTTATTGTTGATAGGCTGACAAAATCAGCCCATTTTCTCCCTGTCAGAACTACTTATTCCGCCGAGGATTATGCCAGGCTTTATATTAAAGAAATAGTGAAGCTTCATGGAGTTCCTATATCTATTATCACTGACAGAGGTGCTCAGTTCACAGCGAACTTCTGGAGATCTTTTCAGGAAGGATTAGGGACTCAACTGAGCCGGAGCATAGCTTTTCATCCTCAGAGTGACGGACAGACCGAGCGCACTATCCAGACACTTGAAGATATGTTGCAGGCCTGTGTTATTGATTTCAGAGGTAGCTGGGAGGATCACTTGCCTTTGATTGAATTTGCTTACAACAACAGTTACCATTCCAGCATCCAGATGGCTCCGCACGAGGCTCTGTATGGCAGGAAATGCAGGTCACCGATCGGCTGGTTTGATATTGGCGAGACAGAATTAATCGGCCCAGATATGATCCAGCAGGCCGTTGATAAGGTGAAACTTATCAGGGAACGACTATTAGCAGCCCAGAATCGACAGAAATCATACGCTGATAAACGACGTCGTCCTTTGGAATTCCAGGTTGGTGATTGGGTATTTCTAAAGGTATCGCCTATGAAAGGCGTAATGCGGTTCGGCAGAAAGGGCAAGCTCAGTCCGCGTTATATTGGGCCTTATCAGATTGTTAGAAAAATTGGAAATGTGGCCTGTGAGTTAAATCTGCCATCTGATTTGGAGGCGGTACATCCGGTATTCCATGTATCTATGCATTGGTGATCCCTCCAGAATATTTCCTGCGGATGATATTCAGGTGACGGAGCAGTTATCTTATGAGGAGCAGCCCGTAGCTATTTTGGACCGCCAGGTAAGAAAGCTCCGGAACAAAGATGTAGCCTCTGTTAAGGTGCTGTGGCGGAATAACAATAGGGAAGAAATGACCTGGGAGGCCGAAGAGGAGATGAAGAAGAAATATTCTCATTTGTTCCCTACGGCCACAGGTAATCCTGAACCCTTACTTAATTCTATTTCAATAATGAATGTGCGTCATTTATGCAGTCTATAAACATAAACTCCCCCAAAGTATTCTCATACCCTATAAGATTAATTTAACATTCGAGGACGAATGTTCTAAAGGGGGAGGATGTTATATCCCGTGTTCTCACACGTTTGGAAAAACTTGATATATATTGGATTTTTGAGATGTAAGGTCAAATTTTGATAGTTTGTTGAAAATAGAAGTTATGCATGAAAGAATAGAGTCATGGAAGTGTGGGACAAGGCTAAGGGTAATTTTAGAATTTTGAAAATTAGTTTCGGGAATTACAAAATATGATTCACAAGCTATTGGGCTCAAAAATTGAATTGAAATTGAGGCCCAAAATAAGGACCATGGCCGGCCACCTAAGGCCTTGACCCAAGCCCATTTTAGTTGGTCATGTGCTTGGTCATGTGACCAAGTCTTCTTATTATATAATTAGAAGATTCAAGACATTAAAGATCAAGAACAAACAAAAGGAAAAAAAAAAAAAGAGCAAGGAGGGTTCGGTTTTGCCATGGAAAATTGGCTAGCAAAAATCTTGTCTTAAAAATTAATTTCTTGTTAAATTCCTACTAAGTTAAGGTACTTTTGTATCTTGGTATAGTTGGTTTGGAGGGAGAAGCTTTAGATTCTTCAAAGTGATCACATCTCCAAGTGAAGAAGACTTGAGGAAAAGGTAAGAATTTCTACCTTTTTATTGTGTTGTTAAGTTTTGTTTGTGTTGTAGTATGTAGAAATGTGTTGATTGTATGGGAAAAATGGAAGTTTGCAAAGTGGGTTTGGAATATGGCTTGTAGCCGTATGTATGTATTGGTGGTATAGCCACAATGTGTTGAATTCATGTTATATTCTAGTTGTGGTTGTGATGAAATGCATATTGGAATTGGAAGTTGAATGATTTAGTTGAAGTTGACAAAAAAGGCTTATGGCCGTGTGGTGTATTGAACTTGGGATGGAAATGAATTAAGTTGTTTAGTATGTTAGCGTGTTATTGTGATGTTTGTAATGTAAATGAAGTTAGAATGATATAAGTTTGTATTGAATTGGAATGTAGAAACTTATGTCGTTTTAGTATGGTTTTCCGACATTAAGGAAATGAAGTTGTTTGGTTGCTAATTATGATGATCATTGATGAATTTGGAAGTTGGAAACATGTTATGAAGTTGTATGCCAAATATTTGATGTTTTGCACAAGTTATGACTTTGATGGAAAGTTGTATATTATGTATATCGAGTGTATAACTTAAGGAAAACGATATGAAATGTTTCTAGAACTATATGGTGATGATCTTGATTGTTGATGAATGTAAAATTATTGATATTAGTTTGAAAGTTTGGGTTAGAATGAAGGTTATGGCAACTTGTGAGAAAGATGACTAGTTGAAGGATATTTGTGTTTTTAATGTTCTTTGTTGATGTTGATGTTGTCGTTTGGGTTGTTGTTGATGGTTTCTAACCGAGTTGAATTCTCGGGGGTGCTATATGTATAGGGGAAGTGCTGCCGAAATTTCGGTAGACAATTATGCATTAAGTTGAAACTTTGGTATTCATAGCTCACAATTGGTAAACTTGACCAATTGCAGATTTTTGACGAAACGGGAAGTGAGTTTGGAAAGGCGTGAGGAGCTTGAAAGGTATGTAAAGCAACCCCAATTCTTCCCTTGGCATGCCCTTAGTGTGTTAGGGTCGGATCCGGGCCTCGAAAGACTTCTTGGCCCTCGGAATCCGCAAGAGAAAATTTCAGTTTTTCCTTCAGTAGAATTGAATCATTTAGAACGCTTTGCATGAAATAATGCAACTTTGCTCTAAATTACTTGGAAAGTCATAGAATGTTTGTAGAACCTTTTTAGGTGACCCCATAAGCTTAGAGGGCACAATTTGAGTCCGCCGCCTTGTTTGTCCCGAGGCGGCCCCCCACTATTCCCGGTTTCGCCCTTAATGTACTAAAGCTTTCTTTTTAAGCGATTTTTGAAAGAAACGTTTTGACTACCCTTTTTAATTACCTAACGAATATTGTTTTAAATATTCTATTAAGTCTTGTAAATTATTTTGACACTCGGAACGACTTCAGGAAGGTTATATTTCTGTAATTTATTATGATATCCGAAATGCATCTATTATGATCCCGTCCAACTCCATTGGATTTGTTTGGCTTTGATACGCTCCACCGAGTCTTTGAAAACATTTATGATATTTTTAAATTGCATTAGTCTCTCACTACTCCATTCGTGGATGCCCCAATGTTTCCCACACTGAGCCCGGGCCAGGATATGTTGTCAAGCGTGATCCTCTGCATTGTTCGCCGTGCCTCGATGTGAGGGGGCAGGTATTTGCGTACATGGGTTTGTGGAGTATGATGTGCCATGTCCGCTTGTTCTGATATGATTTGCTATGGCCATTTGATATGACATACTATGCTACGGGGTTATGCCCCTATTCTGATTCTTCTGTGTTGTGGCACCAGCGTCGGGAGGGTGGCCACGTTCTGTCTGCCGAGTCCCTTGGCAGGGGCCGGATTTGATATGACATATGTTTCTGTACACACACTGCATGTTTTGAAATTATGTATCTGATACTTTGGATTTTCCGTTTACTTTCTGTATGTTCTGCACCAGTTATGAGTTTGTTTCTGTAATTCAGGCTTTACATATTCAGTACCTATTTCGTACTGACCCCCTTTCTTCGGGGGCTGCGTTTTCATGCCGCGCAGGTACCGATGACAGGTTTGCTGATCCGTCCGCTTAGGATCTCATTCTGCTAGTTTTGGAGCGCTCTTTTATTCAGAGCCATCTTTTGGTATAGTTTGTCACTTCTATATATGTATATTCTCGTTCATGGGTACGGCGGGGCCCTGTCCCGTCATATGATTCTGTTGGTCTGTTTAGAGGTCTGTGGACATGTTTATGGGTTGGGGTCTTTCTGTACAGATGTGTGTATATGTTGTGTTTGGGCGATCCCATTCGTCGCGGCGGCCGGTCCGCATATATTTAAATATTGCTTGTTGGCCCTGTGTGGCCTTTGTTGGTATTTTCTGCGTGCAGGGTATATGGGATAGTCCGTAAAACAAAGGAAACTCTGCCAAAATTTTTCTGGAAATTATCTAAATTCGAAATAAAGCCTTGTCGACTTCTGCCATATACTAGAATGCGTTTGAGTGCCCAGATCGGGCACTAGCCACGGCCTACGGGGTTGGGTCGTGACAATTAGTTAGCCCAAATGACATTACTCGAAACTCAAAATAACCATATCTTGTTCTGAAGACTATCTTAGGGATATCTTTCTCCCTAACTCTCACTTGATGATACCCAGACCTCAAATCTATCTTTGAAAACCATTTGGCACCTTGTAATTGGTCAAATAAGTCATCAATCCTCAGAAGAGGATATTTGTTCTTAATCGTCACCTTGTTCAATTGCTAATAGTCAATGCACATTCTCAAGGAGCCATCTTTCTTTTGGACAAACAATAGGGGGGCTCCCCACGGGGATGTACTAGGTCTAATAAAGCCTTTCTAAAGCAAGTATTTCAATTGCTCCTTCAACTCTTTCAATTCTGCGGGAGCCATTCTATAAGGAGGAATAGATATAGGCTTAGTGTCTGACAACACATCAATAGCAAAATCAATCTCCCGCTCGGGAGGAAGGCCTGGAAGCTCTTCCGGGAACACATCTGGAAACTCATTTACTACAGGAACTGACTAAAGAGTCGGCGGTTCAGCTTCTACATCTTGAACCCGAACTAGATGATAAATGCATCCTTTCGTGATCATTTTCCTTGCCTTTAGATAGGAAATGAACCTACCTTTTGGTGTCGCAGTATTCCCTTTCTATTCTAAAACTAGTTCTCCCGGAAATTGGAAACGAACCATTTTCATTCTACAATCAACATTGGCATAACAAGAAGCAAACTAATCCATGCCCATAATGACATCAAAGTCTACCATTTTTAACTCATGCAAGTCAATCATAGTACGACGGTCAGAAACCACAACTATACAGTTTCTATATACTCGGCTAGCTATTACTGATTCACCAACGGGTGTAGACACCTCAAAAGGTTTGATCGACTCCGGTTCAACTCTAAATTGACCCGCAATATACGGAGTAACATATGATAGATAATGTGGAGCCCAAATCTATCAAAGCATATACATCATGAGAAAATACCGATAATATACCTGTGACCACATCAGGAGAAGACTCAAGATCTTGGCGTCCAGCCAAAGCATAAATACGGTGCTGAGGACCGCTAGAACTGGGGACTCTCCCTCTGTCTCTACCATGGCCGACTGGCACATGTGAACCTGGCCCCATAGGGCGTACAGATGATGAAGATCCAGCTACTGACCCTGAAGGCTGGGTCCTATCTCTACCACCAACTGAGGGGCAATCACGTATAATATGGCCTAGTCGACCACATGAACAGCAAACCTCTGAACTCGATCAGCACTGACCCCAATGTAACTTCCCACACGGGGAATATCGTGGTACGGGTGGCCTCGCCTGACCCGAATCACCTCTGAACTAAGACCCCGAAAAACTCTGACTCTGCCCGGAATGAGTAGATCTATCAAATCTCTGGCCTGAAAATCGTGGAGACGCACTAATCATAGAATGGCCTGAATGCCTAGAAAACTTCTGTCTGTGCCCGCCTCTATACTCACTCATCGGACCCGAAGATCTGGTCCTCTTACTATGTCCCCTATCACGCTCATGCTCATTTCTTTGTTGTTGTAGGCTTTCTTCTAAATTTTGAGCATGGGCCTGAATGCGTGAAATGTCCATATTATCCTTAAGGGACGCAGTCAAGAACCTATCCATCAAATGTGGCCCTAGGCCTTTCACAAATCGGTGCAATCGGTCACCCATACCCGCTACCATGGCCGAAACATACCTAGCCAAAGAATTGAAGCGGAGACTATACTCTAGAGCACTCATGTTTCCTTGCCTCAAATACAAGAACTTATCAGCTCTACCTCACCGAACTTCTGGAGGCAAATAATGTCGAAGGAAAGCATCAAAAAACTCTTGCCATACCGGGGGAGGCGCATTGGCTCCCCGTGAAGCCATCCAAATCGTGTACCAATGAACCGCAACATCCCTCAATCTATAGGACGCTAAATCCACCGATTCGGTGTCCGAAGCATGTATCAAGTGAAGCGTCCTCAACATTCCATCAATAAAATTCTGAGGGTCCCCATCCGGCTTTGATGCAAAGAATTCCGGAGGGTTCAAGCTAATGAAGTCACGGGCCCTTGCACTAACAGCCCTATCACCTTGCCCCGTACTTTTCCGCTGAGTCTGGGCAGCAACCAATTGAGTAAGCAAATGAATGGCCTCTTTTACATCTAGGCCTGAAGCATCTGGTAGAGGAGCAGGAAGTGCTGGAGCTGGGGCTGAGGCTCCCTCATGCTCCTCAGAAATAGGCACTGACTGGGAGGACTGATATTGAGCTGCAATTTGGGACTCACATTCCTCTACAACTGCTGGCGGTGCTCTTCCAGCCCGCTTTTCTGCTACTGTCTTGCCCTTTTTGGCTACCATAGCCTTTCTCTTTATAGGCCTCTTTGAAATACATTACACATAACATGGTTAGGGAAAAGAGGTTCTTATATCATAGCTCTACCGCACGATCTTATGAAGAAAGAAGGTCAATCATTCCTAAAATGCCCGCAGCATCTTGTTTATAAGTGTGGCGCGCAACACACCTATAACCAAGACTCTACTGGACACGGCTCGTAGACACACCCTAGGACAGAACTACTCTGATACCACTTTTGTCACGACCCAACCGGAGGGCCGCGACAGGCACCCGGTGCTAGCCCACCCGGACACCCCTTAGCATACCTTTACATTCACATCTAGGTAAGCTACATATTAAATCATACATTCTATCCATCAATAATACTAATCCCATTGGACGACCGATACATTTATATGATCATTTGCAACTGTGCCCATATCAATGTACATAAGCCGACAAGGCCAACAAAATGATATACAAAATATAGGCTAACAAGGCCAAACACATCTAACCATATACACATGTCTACGAGCCTCTAAGGAGAGTATGTGTTACACCTCGGAAAATCTTCCGTTGGTACGAAAGTGAATGAACTAGTGATGAGTACGAGTGTATGACGCTCCATGAGTAAGAAATGACGTTCGACGACCTTAGGCGGGATTTCAAAGGCATCCGATGCAAGACGAAAAAGTTGGCTAAGATAAGGCAAGGTATGTGATGAGCAAGGTAGGCAAATGGATGTGGATTATTAAAGGAGTCAAGAAATGTGAAAAGTTGCAGGTTTGCAATCTGGCCAGTCGGTCGTAAAGTGAAATACGGACCGTAAAATGGTATACGGTCCGTAAACTGGCCTGTCGTATTTTGGCATTTGAGACTTCAACTTTCTGCCAGATGATCAATGGTTAAATACGACCTGGAATACGGACCGTAAAGTGATTTACGGCCCGTAAACCATGGTCGTAAATCACCATGTTGCAGCCTGAGTTTCTGATTCTGTTATGGTTAAACACGACCACGAAGGACTGTCCGTAAACTGGAATATGGGCCGTAAACCAAGTTTACGACCACTGTGCACTTCAATTCAGATTTTTAAGTCATTAAATAAGTGGACCAAGACTTATTTCATTTCACTTCTACATCACACCCCTTCTCTCTAAAACATCTCTCTACATTTATTATACAAGTTTTCAAGGATCATTAGTCATCAACAACATTAATCAAGTGAATCAAGTGTAAGAAAAACCCATTAAAGATCATCCAAGTCAAGAAATCCAAATGGAGAAAAACTAGGGTTTTTGCTCAAGTGGAGTATTTCGACTAAGGTTTGTTCCTACAACATATAAGGTAAGATTTATGGTATTTATATGTTGTTTAAGGTATTTGGAAGTTCAAATGCTTGGATTTTAGAAGAGTATAGCAAAATGGGTCAGGAAAGATGAATAGTGACGTTTTGAGAAATAGTTTGAATTGAATCATGATTGCTGTTGTGTTGTGACATGAATGGGTTGTAAAGATCATGAAATAGGCATTGTATGTGAATGGACGAAATCGTGTGTTATGGTCTTGAATATGGAAAATTGGAAGTGAATTGAGAATATGGATAATGTAGATGACTAAAGGCTATTGTTATGATATTGTAAATGTATTGTTGATGTTTGGGAGTTGAATTACGACATGGAGGAATGTTGTATAAATAAAGGAGATGATGTCCGATTTTCCCTAGCTTTAGCCATGTATGCTAGTTGTCAATTCTAACGATAGTATGACCTTAATGAAGATAGAAACGTGAGCATCAGAGGAGTACGTGCAAGTGTAGAATAGTTCAACGAAAAGGTATGTAAGGCTAACCATTCTTTCATAAGGCATGGTTCTTTGGCCAATCATTTTACCTTCTATGAGCTCATGATGTGCTCCATATGATTCTATTCTCAAAGCTACTGAGCCTGCGATCCTTGATGTGTACTACGTTCCTCACACGACGAGTAAGCCTATAATGCAGACGTAACGATAATAATGATGATGATAGTAATGATGACGATAATAATGATGATAGAAATGATGATGATAATAATAATGATGCTAAAGGTGCCTATGGGCTATTATACTTATGTGTGCCTATGAAGGGCTATAATGAAACCCCGAGCTTATAACGCCAAGTAGAATATATGTATATGTATGTATATGATTACGTAACGCGCCCGCACATCTGCAGATGGTACGGATAACCCTGATGCCTTGGTAGGGCCAGGTAGATACAACCTTGAGCCTTGGTTGGCCAAGTATGTATGAAACACCGAACCTTCATGGTCGGGCATGCTATGTATATCTGTATATATGTGTATATGCTATGTATATGACATCATTAAGAGTACTAATATGTTACGTATATGAGATGTAAATGATTATGAGGGTATTTAAGTACAGATATGGATGTATGTATGCGGATACGCAATAGAAACGGAATGTCTCTATGGAAAGCAAGTAAGTGCCATGATGATGGTATTATTGTCTCCCCTCCTATGCTACTTCGCATGTTGTTCATTATGCTTCTATATAAATGTTGATCATGCTTTACATACTCAGTACATTCTTCGTACTGACGTCCTTTTATTTGTGGACGCTGCGTCATGCCCGCAGGTGCACAGGGAGACAGACTTGGTCCATAGCTGCTTATTCAGAGATTACATAGCAGAGCTCCATTTCCTTCGGAGCCCTAGCTTTTGGGTACTCATTCTTTTGTGTATATGATTATGGGCATAGCGGGGTCCTGTCCCGCTCATGTGATATGTTATACTCTTCTTAGAGGCTCGTAGTCACGTGTATATGGCTAGATATGTCTGGCCTTGTTGGCCCGTGTTTTTTATATTATTTTGTCGGCCACGTCGGCCCATGTACATTTGATGTGGCATAGATGCCTATGATGTTATATAGGAAATGTTGTCGCCTAAATGGGACTAGTATGATTGATGACTAGAATGCATGATTTGATTTATGGCTCACCCAGACGTTATGTGAAAGTATGTTAAAGGGGTGCCCAGGTGGGGTAGCGTCGGGTGCTCGTTGCGGCCCTAGTCGGGTCGTGACATAAGCGATATCAGAGCAGTTCAGTCCTAGGGTGTGTCTATGAGCCGTGTCTAGTAGAGTCTTGGTTATGGGTGTGTTGCGCGCCACACTTATAAACAAAAAGCTGCGAACATTTTAGGAATGATTGACCTTCTTTCTTCATAAGAATCGTGCGATAGAGCTATGATATAAGAAATTTGTGTTCCTTAATCGTGTGTTGTGTATTTCAGAGATGCCTAAAAAGAGAAAGGCTACAGCAGCCTAAAAAGGCAAGACGGTGGGAGAAAAGTAGGCTGAAAGAGCACCGCCACCGGTAGTAGAGGAAAGTGAGTCCCAGAGTGCGGCTCAAATTCAGTCCTCCCAGACAGTGCCTATTACTGAGGAGCGTGAGGGAGCCTCCGCCCCAGCTCCAGCATCTCCAGCTCCTCCACCAGATTCTTCGGGCCAAGATGTAAAAGAGGCCATTAATTTGCTGACTCAATTGGTTGCGGCCCAGACTCAGAGGCAAAGTTCAGGGCAAGGTGATAGGGCTGTTAGTGCAAGGGCCCGTGATTTCATTACTTTGAACCCTCCGGAATTCTTTGGATCAAAGCCGGAAGAGGACCCTCAGGATTTTATTGATGGTATGTTAAGGACGTTTCGATTGATACATGCTTCGGACACCAAGTCGATGGAGCTAGCGTCATATAGAATGAGAGATGTCTCGATCCAATGGTATACGGTTTGGATGGCTTCACGGGGAGCCAATGCACCTCCCCTGGTATGGCAAGAGTTTGCTGATGCTTTTCTCCGTCATTATATGCCTCCAGAAGTTCGGCGAGCTAGGGCCGATAAATTCTTGAACGTGAGGCAAGGTAGTATGAGTGCCTTAGAGTATAGCCTCTGCTTCAATTCCTTGGCCAGGTATGCTTCGGCCATGGTAGAGGATATGGGTGACCGGGTACACCGATTTATGAAGGGCCTAGGGCCACACTTGATGGATAGATGCTTGACTGCGTCCCTTCAGGACGGTATGGATATTGCACGCATTCAGGCCCATGCTCAGAACTTAGAAGAAAGCCTGCAGCAATAGAGAAGTGAACGTGAGCAAGATAGGGGCCATAGCAAGAGAGCCAGATCGTCGGGTTCGACGAGCGAGTTTAGAGGTGGGCACAGGCAGCAGTTCCCTAGACATTCAGGCTATTCTATGACCAGTGCACCTCCACGATTTTCAGGCCAGAGATTTGATAGGTCTACTCGTTCGGGGCCAAGTCAGAGTTTTTCAGGGTCTCAGTTTAGGGGTGATTCGGGTCAGGCGAGGCCACCCGTACCACGATGTTCCCAGTGTGGGAAGTTGCATTGGGGACAATGCCGATCAGGTTTAGATGTTTGTTATTCATGTTGTCGGCCAGGCCATATTATGCGTGATTGCCCCTCAGTTTATGGTAGAGGTGGGACCCAGCCATCAGGGTCGGTAGCCAGATCTTCAGCATCCGTACGCCCTACGAGGCCAGGCTCACATGCGCCAGTTGGCCATGGTAGAGGCAGAGGGAGAGCTCCCAGTTCTAACGGTCCTCAACACAGTATTTATGCTTTGGCTGGATGCCAAGATCTTGAGTCTTCTCCTGACGTGGTCACAGGTATATTTTCAGTACTCTCTCATGATGTACATGATTTGATTGATCCGGGCTCCACATTATCGTATGTTACTCCATATATTGCGGGTCGATTTATAGTCGAGCCGGAGTCGATCAACCCTTTTGAGGTGTCTACACCCGTGGGTGAATCGGTAATAGCTAGTCGAGTATATAGAGGTTGTGTAGTTGTGATATGTGACCGCCGTACTATAGTTGACTTGCATGAACTAAAGATGGTGGATTTTGATGTCATTATGGGCATGGATTGGTTGGCTTTTTGTTATGCCAATGTTGATTGCCGGATGAAGATGGTTAGTTTCCAGTTTCCGGGAGAACCAGTTCTAGAATTGAAAGGGAATACGGCGTCACCAAAAGGTAGGTTTATTTCCTATCTAAAGGCAAGGAAAATGATCACGAAAGGGTGCATTTATCATCTAGTGCGAGTTCAAGATATAGAAGCTGAGTCGCCGACTCTTCAGTCAGTTCCAGTGGTGAGTGAATTTCCGGATGTGTTTCCGGAAGAGCTTCCAGGCCTTCCTCCCGAGTAGGAGATTGATTTTTCTATTGATGTGTTGCCAGACACTAAGCTCATATCTATTCCTCCCTATAGAATGGCACCCGCAGAATTGAAAGAGTTGACGGAGCAATTGAAAGACTTGCTTGATAAAGGCTTCATTAGGCCTAGTTCCTCCCCGTGGGGAGCACCCGTATTGTTCGTCCGAAAGAAAGATGGCTCCTTGAGAATGTGCATCGATTATCGCCAATTGAATAAGGTAACGATTAAGAACAAATATCCTCTTCCGAGGATCGATGATTTATTTGATCAATTGCAAGGTGCCAAATGGTTTTCAAAGATCGATTTGAGTTCCGGGTATCACCAAGTGAGGGTTAGGGAGAAAGATATCCCTAAGACAGCCTTCAGAACAAGATATGGCCATTTTGAGTTCCGCGTAATGTCATTTGGGCTAACTAATGCGCTGGCAGTGTTTATGGATTTGATGAACAATGTGTTCAGGCCCTTTTTAGATCTGTTTGTAATTGTATTCATCGATGATATCTTGGTGTATTCTAGGTCCGAGGCAGAACATACGGATCATTTGCGTATTGTCCTTGGAGTTCTTCGAACTCGAGAGTTGTTTGCAAAATTCTCCAAGTGTGAGTTTTGGTTGAACTCAGTATCATTTCTGGGCCATATTGTTGCAGCCGATGGTATTCGAGTGGATAGCCAAAAGATTGAGTCTGTGAAGACTTGGCCAAGGCCCACGACTCCTACGGAGGTTCGTAGCTTTCTGGGCTTTGCAGGTTATTACAGGAGATTCGTTGAAGGTTTTTCTTCTATTTCCGCACCACTCACAAAGTTGACCAGAAGTCAGCAAAGTTTCAATGGACAGATGCTTGTGAACGCAGTTTCCAATAGTCGAAAGATAGATTGACTTCTGCCCCAGTGTTGACCCTTCCAGAGGGATTGGAAGGATATGTTATTTATTGTGACGCTTCAGGTGTTGGGCTAGGCTATGTGTTGATGCAGCATGGTAAAGTGATTGCGTATGCTTCAAGGCAATTGCGGAAACATGAGCACAATTATCCTACCCATGATCTAGAATTGGCCGCGGTGGTTCATGCATTAAAAATATTGAGACATTATTTATATGGTGTCCATGTGGATATTTATACAGATCATAAGAGCCTTCAATACATCTTCAAGCAGAAAGAGTTGAATTTGCGGCAACGATGATGGTTGGAGTTGCTAAAGGATTATGATGTTGATATTTTGTATCACCCCGGAAAGGCGAATGTGGTAGCTGATGCTCTTAGCCGCAGATCTATGGGAAGTTTATGTGATGTACGACTGGAGAAGAGAGAAATGGCCCGTGAGCTTCAGCAATTAGCCAGCCTAGGAGTCCGAGTAGTGTGCTCAGGTAGCAAGGGAACTATTTTTCAGAATTCAGCAGTTTCGTCGCTAATCACGGAAGTAAAAGAGCGGCAGTACGAAAACCCCATGCTAATGCAGTGCAGAGATACACTCCCTCGGCAGGAGGAGTCATCATTTGATATTTCAGGAGACGGAGTTCTCCGATGTAGAGGCAGATTATGTGTTCCCGATGTGGCGAGTCTACGCCACCAGATATTGAGAGAAGCTCATTGTTCCCGTTACTCCGTTCACCCGGGAGCGATGAAGATGTATCATGACCTTAAGTGTATATATTTTTGGAATGGGATGAAGAAAGATGTAGCAAAATGTCACGACCCAACCCCGTGGGCCGCGACTGGTACCCTAACTGGGTACCCGTACATACCTACCCGACCCACTTTCGAATCATACGGATATTTTTTTTTAAACAGAAGTTACAGAAGTATGTCGATACAATTACGGCACGCGCGCAAACATACATATATATACATATATACCTGAACATACAGACATTTACGTATAAGCCGATAAGGCTAACATACAGACGAAACCCGTAACCCACACATCTATCTACAGGCCTCTACAGACATACAGAGTCATATGACGGGACAGGGCCCCGCCGTACCCAGAATATCCATACATGCAGAGTATACAGAAGACAGAAGATATATACCAAAAATATACGCTCCGGATCAAAGGAGCTCTTCAAAACAGCTGAACCAGAAACCTATGTTGGCGGCGTATCACCTGGCGCGTCTGTACCTGCGGGCATGTAGCGCAGCCCCCGAAGAACGGGGGTCAGTACGAAAAATGTACCGAGTATGTAAAGCAGAAACATAGCAGATATAAACATAGTCCGAACCGGAGTCACAGAAATATACCGGACAGAACCATAAATCAGACGGACGGACAGAGTCGTGATCCAGACCGACATACAGAATCGTGTTCCATATAGATAAACGGAGTCATGGTTCGGACAGACAGACGGAATCATAATGCGGACAAACGAGCAGAATCAGTATCCATACAGACGTACAAAATCAGAATCCATACGGCCATATAGAATCAGAAGCCATACGGACATACAGACATAGTCGTAATTCAGACGGACAGACATCAGTATGTCGGACAGAATTATGCATGCAGAGTAGTACAGAGTCATACAGAATCATACATAGGCATGTGCTTATATAAATACAGATGGCACACGCATACATTCATACAGATCCCGGCCCTGTCTGGGGGCGCGGTAACAGAACCCGGCCCTCTTAGTACGTGACGCGGTGGACAGACAGAATCAGATCAGATCATATGCCATCCTGGACGCCATCCGCATACACAGATCATAATATCATACAGATACACAGATCCCGGCCCGCACGCCGAGGGACGCGGTGAACAATGTAGAGAAATATGCACGATAACAGAACCTGGCCCGGGACGCAGTGAAGGAATGCATTGAGACAGACACGAACCGATAAATGAGAAACTACTTACATACAGACTCAACATACAAACTCAATCAAACAGAAGGGTGCCAAACGGCGAGCCAAAATCAGAGTATCCGGATAGTATGCATAGTACGCGCCTATATCCTAGTTGGGAAGGCACGACAGATTATTATCAGAATCAGAATCTCAGATGTTCAAAAATCATTTCGTATAAATTGCACAAAAATGGTTATATCATACACAAAATAGTAGTCCAAAGGTTTTTAGAGAAAATCGGATAAAACGGGAATATGTAAAATTTTACAGAAGATATCGGGCCTTGTGGGCCCGCCTCGGACCAACTCAAGGCTACATAGGTAAATTATTGCTAATAGACCTTACGAGGTCATCCATAGTCGTTTGGAAGTGTTCCGACTCCGTTAAAGGAAGTTTTGTACAAAAATTCACTTTAAAGGCAATTTGTAAGAAAATAGCTTCAATTGGATTGAAGGAATTGGAGCGGTTTTCCGTCTCGAATTCCGGGGAACGGAGTCGTACTTAAGGCTCGCGGCCGAGCCTATCACATCCAGAACATGCCTAGGAACAAAGGGAAATGCTTCACATACCTCGATGGCGCCTTATGCTCGCTTGGCGTCAATCCAAATTTCGTCCAAAATCTGGAAATGGTCAAGTTTACCATTTGTTAGTTTCAAACTTTCAATATTCCAACTTTACACATACTTGTCTACCGAAATTTCGGCAGCATTTCCTCTGTATATAAGACATCCCCGAGACTTAGTTCGGCTCAATTCATCAACACAACAACCCAGAAATGACATCAAAACATCAATAGACATTAAAACATACACTATGGCATCATTAGCCATCTTTCGACATAACGGAACGTCTTTCGTTTCAAACTTACATTTCCAAACCAAACTCATTATTTTCATATTCATCATCCATCAAATTCATTACGACATACATCGGAGGCATCCATACCATTTTCACACAATATTCATAAGATACGCAAACATTCAAACTTTCCGTTAAGTCACTACTTTCCCAATTTTTCCTAACCTTCCACATACAAGTTCATTATACAATTCCATCTTCCAAATTCATCAACAATGATCATAATTTGCCTCTTGATACTTCCATTTTCATTTTTATATAAATCCTAACAAAGTTGCATATTCTCCTACAACAACTTAATAACCATTTTTTCCAAGATAATAAAGTTTGTCATCTTTCCATTCACTTCACCATAACACACTTAGCATGAAAACAAGATCAAATTCATATTCCATACTCAACATAGCACCACACGGCCACCTCCTATATTTTCCAATTTTCACTAATCCATTCCACTTTCATTTCTAACACAATTTCCATCATGCTACAACTAAATTACAACATGAATTCAAGCCATCTTAAACATACAATTCACGCATAAATTCGGCCAACATGCATGATTTTCAACTCACAAAATTTCCATGTTTTTCACTCATTCACACATACTACAACATACATATACCATTCATAACATAGCAAAAGCATGAAATCCTTACCTTTCTTCAAGTTCTTCACTTGGAGGTTAAAATTGTTTTCTTGCCACAATACTTATATTAACTTGTAGAGGACCTTGAGCTTAGTACTAATCTCACAAGACTTGGATTTTTAAATCAAAGATTTGGCTCCCAAAATTTTTCTTTCTTTTCTCTTTTCTTTTCTCCTCAAACCCGAATGCTCCCTCTCTCTCTTTTGTTTGTTCTTATTTCCTTTTTCTTGAAGCTTCTCAATACTTATCCATGATATATAATTTCCCATGGAATTTAATTAATCCATGGGATTGGATGTGTGGTGGCCGGTTGGGCCCCTTAAATTGGGCCTCCCTTCACTTTTTTTTTTTTTGAGCCCAAAATGGTTGGCTAATTATTGTAATTCATGGGACAAATTTCCCAAAATTCCAATTTTGCCCTTGGCCTCCTTTCGTAATTCCACACCATTGTATTCATAACCTACACATTCATACCAAGAAATGTCCAATTATGGCCTTATTCATCACAAGTCAATTTATCTTGAATTTTTCGAATAAACAAAAATGCCGGATGTAACACAAAATTTGTAGCTCAATGTCCTAATTGCTAACAAGTGAAAATCGAGCACCAAAAGCCGGGTGGATTATTGCAAGCTATAGAAATCCCAACTTGGAAGTGGGAAGTAATTAACATGGATTTCATTACAGGCTTACCTCGTTCTCGACGTAAATATGATTCTATATGGGTGATCGTATATAGACTCACAAAGTCGGCTCATTTCTTACCAGTCAGAACAACGTATGTGGCGGAAGATTACGCAAGGCTTTATGTTAAAGAGATAATGCGACTTCATGGTGTTCCAGTATCTATTATCTCCAATAGAGGGACTCAGTTTACCGTTAAATTTTGGGAATCTTTCCAAGAGGGGTTAGGGACCCGAGTTAGCCTTAGCACGGCATTTCATCCACAGACCGATGGACAAGCTGAACGTACTATTCAGACTCTTGAAGATATGTTACGGGCATGTATGATGGACTTTGGAGGTAATTGGGATGATCATTTGCCACTCATTGAATTTGCTTACAATAATAGTTATCATTCTAACATTCAAATGGCACCGTATGAGGCTTTATATGGGCGGAAGTGTTGATCCCCAATTGGGTGGTTTGAAACAGGGTAGGCTCTGTTGATAGGGCCAGACTTGGTTCAGCAAGCCATAGAGAAAGTCAAGCTCATACGAGATCGGTTATTAGCAGCTCAGAGTCGTCAAAAGTCCTATGCGGATAATCGTCGAAGAGATTTGGAGTTCTAGGTGAAAGATTGGGTATTCTTGAAAGTGTCTCCGATGAAGGGCGTGATGAGATTTGGCAAAAGGGTGAAGCTTAGTCCCCGGTACATTGAGCCTTATGAAATTATGCGCAAGATAGGCAAGGTGGCCTATGAGTTAGATCTACCTCCCGATTTGGAGTCAGTCCATCTAGTTTTCCACGTCTCGATGCTCCGGAAATGTATTGGAGATCCTACTAGGATCGTCCCAGTAAATGATGTGCAAGTGACAGATAAATTGACTTATGAAGAGATACCCATTGTCATACTAGACAGGCAAGTACGGAGGCTTAGAAACAAAGAGGTGGCCTCAGTTAAGGTTCTATGGAGAAGCAGTAAACGAGACGAAATGACGTGGGAAGCGGAAGAAAGTATGCGATCCAGATACCCACAATTATTTCAGCCCTTGGAAGAGATCCAAGATGAGACGTCAAGATCATAAGGTATGTATGTTTTGTTTTTATGCTTTTGGGTCGTGTGTGGCCAAATTTTGTTGCTATTATGTTGTTGTCCTGTGAGGCTTTGTTATTATGGGATGCTGTGACAGGTTGGTAGTGCCATATTATAGGGAAAACTCTGGCGAAATTTTCATAGAACTCCCGAAGACTTTAACATTCCAGGACGAATGTTCCTAAGGGGGGAGAATGTTACACCTCGAAAAATCTTCCGTTGGTACGAAAGTGAATGAACCAGTGATGAGTACGAGTGTATGACGCTCCATGAGTAAGAAATGACGTTCGATGACCTTAGGCGAGATTTCAAAGGCATCCGATGCAAGACGAAAAAGTTGGCTAAGATAAGGCAAGGTATGTGATGAGCAAGGTAGGCAAATGGATGTGAATGATTAGAATGAAGAGTCAAGAAATGTGAAAAGTTGCAGGTTTGCAATCTAGCCAGTCGGTCGTAAAGTGAAATACGGACCGTAAAATGGTATACGGTCCGTAAACTGGCCTGTCGTATTTTGGCATTTGAGACTTTAACTTTCTGCCAGATGATCAATGGTTAAATACGACCTGGAATACGGATCGTAAAGTGATTTACGGCCCGTAAACCATGGTCGTAAATCACCATGTTGCAGCCTGATTTTCTGATTCTATTATGGTTAAAAACGACCACGAATGACGGTCCGTAAACTGGAATACGGGCCGTAAACCAAGTTTACGACCACTGTGCACTTCAATTCAGATTTTTAAGTCATTAAATAAGGGGACCAAGACTTATTTCATTTCACTTCTACATCGCACCCCTTCTCTCTAAAACATCTCTCTACATTTATTATACAAGTTTTCAAGGATCATTAGTCATCAACAACATTAATCAAGTGAATCAAGTGTAAGAAAAACCCATTAAAGATCATCCAAGTCAAGAAATCCAAATGGAGAAAAACTAGGGTTTTTGCTCAAGTGGAGTGTTTCGACTAAGGCTTGTTCCTACAATATCTAAGGTAAGATTTATGGTATTTATATGTTGTTTAAGGTATTTGGAAGTTGAAATGCTTGGATTTTAGAAGAGTATATCAAAATGGGTCAGGAAAGATGAATAGTGACGTTTTGAGAAATAGTTTGAATTGAATCATGATTGTTGTTGTGTTGTGACATGAATGGGTTATAAAGATCATGAAATAGGCATTGTATGTGAATGGACGAAATCATGTGTTATGGTCTTGAATATGGAAAATTGGAAGTGAATTGAGAATATGGATAATGTAGATGACTAAAGGCTATTGTTATGATATTGTAAATGTATTGTTGACGTTTGGGAGTTGAATTACGATATGGAGGAATGTTGTATAAATAAAGGAGATGCTGTCCGATTTTCCCTAGCTTTATCCATATATGCTAGTTGTCAATTCTAACGATAGTATGACCTTAATGAATGTAGAAACCTGAGCATCAGAGGAGTACGTGCAAGTGTAGAATAGTTCAACGAAAAGGTATGTAAGGCTAACCCTTATTTCATAAGGCATGGTTCTTTGGCCAATCATTTATCCTTCTATGAGCTCATGATGTGCTCCATATGATTCTATTCTCAAAGCTACTGAGCCTGCGATCCTTGATGTGTACTACGTTCCTCACACGACGAGTAAGCCTATAATGCAGACGTAACGATAATAATGATGATGATAGTAATGATGACGATAATAATGATGATAGAAATGATGATGATAATAATAATGATGCTAAAGGTGCCTATGGGCTATTATAATTATGTGTGCCTATGAAGGGCTATAATGAAACCCCGAGCTTATAACGCCGGGTAGAATATATGTATATGTAAGTATATGATTACGTAACGCGCGTGCACATCTGCAGATGGTACGGATAACCCTGATGCCTTAGTAGGGCCAGGTTGATATAACATTGAGCCTTGGTTTGCCAAGTATGTATGAAACACCGAACTTTCATGGTCGGGCATGCTATGTATATCTGTATATATGTGTATATGCTATGTATATGACATCATTAAGAGTACTAATATGTTATGTATATGAGATGTAAATGATTATGAGGGTATTTAAGTACGGATATGGATGTATGTATGCGGATACGCAATAGAAACGGAATGTCTCTATGGAAAGCAAGTAAGTGCCATGATGATGGTATTATTGTCTCCCCTCCTATGCTACTTCACATGTTGTTCATTATGCTTCTATATCAATGTTGATCATGCTTTACATACTCAGTACATTCTTCGTACTGACGTCCTTTTGTTTGTGGACGCTGCGTCATGCCCGCAGGTGCACAGGGAGACAGACTTGGTCCATAGCTGCTTATTCAGAGATTACATAGCAGAGCTCCATTTCCTTTGGAGCCATAGCTTTTGGGTACTTATTATTTTGTGTATATAATTATGGGCATAGCGGGGTCCTGTCCCGCTCATGTGATATGTTATACTCTTCTTAGAGGCTCGTAGTCACGTGTATATGGCTAGATATGTCTAGCCTTGTTGGCCCATGTTTTTTATATTATTTTGTCGGCCACGTCGGCCCATGTACATTTGATGTGGCATAGATGCCTATGATGTTATATAGGAAATGTTGTCGCCCAAATGGGACTAGTATGATTGATGACTAGAATGCATGATTTGATTCATGGCTCACCCAGACGTTATGTGAAAGTATGTTAAAGGGGTGCCCAGGTGGGGTAACGTCGGGTGCTCGTCGCGGCCCTAGTCGGGTCGTGACAGTATGTCATATCATATAGGCGGGACAGGACCCCGCTATGCCCATAAATATGTACACAAAAGAATCAGTACCAAAAGCTATAGCTCCGAATGAGATAGAGCCCCGCTATGTAGTCCTTGAGGAATATAGCTATGGATCAAGCCTGTCTCCTTGGCCACCTGCGGGCATGACGCAGCGTCCACAAACAAAAGGACGTCAGTACGAAGAATGTACTGAGTATGTAAAGCGTGATCAATGTCAATATAGAAGCATAATAAGAAACATAAGAAATAGCATGAGATGGGAGATAGTAATATCATCGTCATAAGCACTTACTTGCCTTTCATAGGGACTTTCCATTTCTAGTTCATGATTGTGTACATACATCTGTATCCGTATCCGTATCCGTATGCATATCCGTACTCATTTACATTCGTATCCATAATCGTATTTATATACATATTCTTATTCATGTTTGTATCATGTCCGTATTCATACTCATATCTATATCATATATATATCCATATCCTATACATATCCATATCATATACATATCATTTACATAGCATACCCGACCACGAAGGTTCGGTGTTTCACGTACCCGACCATGGTTAGGCTCGGCGATCATACATATCTGGCCAACCAAGGCTCAGTGTTACACATACCTGGCCCTACCAAGGCTCAGTGTTATCCGTACCCAACTGCAGTGGTGCGCGCGCATCGTCATATATATATATATATATATATATATATATATATATATATATATATTGTACCCGGCCATATAAGCTCGGGGTTTCATAATAGCCATATAGGCATATATACATATAAGCTCATAGGTATCTTTAGCATTATCACTACTATCATCGTCATCATTATCGTTGTCGCTATTATCGTCGTTATCATTATCATCATTACCATTATCGTCATCATCATTACATCTATCCTTATAGGATTATTCGTCACATGAGGAATTTAGTACAATCGTAATACATATCAAGAATTATAAGCTTTGTAGCTTTATGAAGATATAATCATTTGGAGAGCATCATAGGCTCGTAGAAGAATAGATATTTGGCCAAAGAACCATGCCTTATAAAAGAAGGGTTAGCCTTACATACCTTTCCGTTCAACTATTCTATCACTTGCATGTTCTCCTCCAATGCTCACGTTTCTACCTTCATTAGAGTTATACTATAATTAGAAAATCGATAGCTAGCATACATGACTAAAGCTAGAGAAAATTGGGCAGCGTCTACCTTATTTATACGACATTCCTCCATATCGTAATCAACTCCCAAACGTCAATAATACATTCACAATATCATAACAATAGTCTTTATTCATCCACATCATCTATATTTCTCAATTCACTTCCAATCATCCATATCCATGGTCATAACACACGACTACGTTCATTCATATACACTGCCTATCCCATGTTCTTAACATCATTTATAACATAACCATATCACAACACATCAAGAATCATGACTCAATTCAAGCTATTACTCCCAATGATACTATTCCCACATTCATGACCCATTTTTCTATATCCTTCTACAATCCAGGTGTTTCCACTTTCAAACACCTTAAACAACATAGAAATACCTTAAAACTTACCTTAGATGGTGTGGGAATGAATCTTGAGTTGAAATACTTCATTTGAACCAAACCCTAGTTCTCCTCCAATGGAATTTCTTGTGGTCCTCTAACCCTTGGAAGCTTTCTAACACATAAACACTTGATTCTAGTCTTTGATCTTTGTGTTCTCTTAGACATGAGTGGAATATGTTTAGAGTAGGGTTTTTGAGCTCTCAACACTTGTAGAATATGAAAAATGAAGTAAAAGAACCCAAGGCATCTATTTATACAAACATTGAAAATCAGTCTGTCGGGACTTCCACGGACACTTATACGGTCCGTATAGTATTGTATGGTCCGTATAAGTGGTCATGGTTCTCCAACCAGAAAACCATCTCCTTGCTGGGACTTATACGGACACCTTATACGGACCGTATAAAGCTATACGAACCGTATAAGTGGTCATATAACTCCACTTCCCTGAAATGGTTTCCGTCGTTTCGTTCGATCTCCAATCCTTATGGAACCTTCTTAACACTTGTATAATACTTCATTAGACATAAAATAGGCTCTATATCAGCCCTTTAAAACATCACCACATAAACATTAGCTCAATCATAGCGGAACCTTTCCGAACACGACTTACATTTCACTACCTTCAACGAACTAAACTTCACATATTCATAGAACTTCAAAATCTTATTGTATGAACCTCAAGCTATCTAATCCTTCGCTTAACCTCGTAGGGATTTCATAATCACCTTAAGCTCACATTAGCCTATCCTCAAGGCAACACATACGGGATTTCCGAGGGGTAACAGATGTTTCTGTCCTTAATCACCTCGCTTTGCAAGAGGTTTAAGGTGCCAAGAGATAATGCGACGGCTGAGTGGGTGCCCAGTGATAATTTATTTCACCCACTTCTGGTAAAGGGTTGGGGTACTGCCGTTGTTAGTAGGGCGAGAAGGAAGAGGAGGAAGGTTAGTGATGCCCGAGAGGGAGGCAATGGGGCTGGGGCCTCTCGCCTTCAGGGTCCCTTTGAGCACATAGATATGCGCTTTGATAAGATAGAGGCCATATTCCAGGCGATGCCCATGCCTTCTGGTGGTTCCAATTCATTAGGTGATGCTGCCGCCTATGGGAAAGTCGCTTGCCTCTATGCAGACAGTCTATTCTACCTTGGCCATAGATCACAGGAAACTTCGGAAGGAGTTCGATGCTAAGGTTGCCAGGAACAGATCACGGGATAAAGTGTTTGTCCATAACTGGAGAGGGACTAAGGCCATATGGGACACCATGCGCCCTGGCGTGCCAATTCCCGTGGGCGAGGGGGATGACTCTGACAGGTATTCCTTCCTGGAGATGCCCCGTGAGGTTGGTGGTGCAACTAGGCAGGTGAAGGTAGTTAGCATCCCTGACGATGATGACGCCATGAGCAAGATGGATGATTAGAGACCTCTCTCCCCCTTTTTCCTTTTGATGATGATATGGTTGCCCATGTCGGGTTCTGCAGTTTCAGACAATCTTTCTTTTTCTTGGTTTGTTTTGTTTCTCCTATTTGGATGATGTTTGTTTTTTTGGGTTTTTGGTTAGCCTGGTTCATGACTAATGTTTGGATAATTGTTTTGGATGTTGAACTGCTTAGCTTCTTTGTTTCGGTAATGGTAATCGTTTTTGTAGTAGGAACTTGAATGATTCTTGCCCTTGTCGGGCTTGTTGTGACGAAACTGATGTTTTGAATTTCTGTTGCTGCTTATCTGGTCTGTTAATTGGCTAAAACAAGGGAAGCAGGCTGAAAACAGGGGAAGGGTTCAGGCATCGGAATCTAGTAGTACCGCTTCAGCGGTCTCTCAGACCGCTACAGCGGCCCCGCGAAGAGAAAATGGAAGGAGCCACTTCAGCGGTGGCCTACCTGCTGCAGCGGTAACGCTACAGCGGTATGCTGACCGCTGGGGCGTAATACCTGGCAGCAATATTATACTAACTTGGATCGTTCGCAACTAAAATCTTAACTCAACCAAACTCAATACTTATCAGACCGGATCTCAAATACAACTTATTTTTCGCGCGTAGATACCAATTGGACTTACCGAGATACCAATTTGATCGAAGTAGCATGAATTGAAAGGAAGAAGGGAAATTTTTCTAGATGACCTATAGCCTCCTGCGGATGGGTACGGACTTCTACGTATCATTCCACGAGACTCTACTAGACATTGCTCTTGTACCTAGAAGACCTGTAACCTAGGCTCTGATATCAACTTGTCACGACCTAATTTAGGCTCGTGCGGGTACCTACCTTCCCACCTTGGTAGGCGAACCCTCTCATTTATATTACAGCTCAATCACACAACATTCCATTTAAAGCATTAGGTAATTAAGAAATACAGCGGAATTCCATTTATAAATATTTCATAAACACAAGGTTTAAATGTTTACAACAACACCAATTTACAGACTCAATCCAACTTCCCATGACCTGGTCTAGACTAGTACAAGAGCAACTAATGATTTCAGAAATCCCACTACACTGTAAGACTCAACCTCCGCCCCGGATGAAGTGGGAGGAGGCCTTCCAGATAGGCACCGCGCATTCCCGCTTCATATCAAATCAAATACCTGAAACAATCTACACCGAAAAAGGTGTACCAAGTGTAATATCAGTACAAAACACGCATACTGAGTAGGCATCATAGGCCAACAATGGTTAGTAATACATATTGTTAAAAGAATTTACGGATAACGCTGATAATCATTTAAATCGATCACACATCACTATACCGTACTTCACAACATCACTATGCCCTAGGCCACAATTACTCTCAAATGAATGATAAGTCAAACATCACCCATATAAATTCTCAATACATAATTTCCGGGTCATTCATTTTAATTTAGGGGTAAGCTCATCATTATAACGCCTTTTATTCTACCTTACTTAGAAACACTTCGCGACTAATTTTAGGGTATCTCAACAGGAACAAATCAACAATATAAATCACATATAATAGAGTCCAAATGCACACCATTGCTAAGTAGAACCTCTAATCCACAACTTGCCAAGTTTGAATACATTCCGTCCAATCCATTCAATCACGAATACGACACCGAGCATCTCAAGATGCAATGCCATGCTGTGTAAATGCGGTGTACACATGTACTCCAGACGGAAATATCGACGTCTCGGTAGCACAACCCAGCGTGACTCGCGAAGTCTATGTGCCACCCGTCTCGGATCTTTGCCCAACATACAGACGGAGTCCATGCACTAACAACGATTTCAAGATATAATCGAAATCAGCCATGCAACAATGATGCCGGGATAGATCATCGGACATCGGTCATCTCACAGTCACTCAAATAAAAGAGTTTATCAAATATCAGTTCATATAATCAATGATTCCGAAATTGAACATCGTACATCGGCCTTCTCACAATCACTCAAGTAAAAAAGTTTATCAAATATCAGTTCATATAATCAACGATTCCAGAATGGATCTTCGGACATTGGGCTTTTCATAATCGCTTAAGTATGAAGTTTATCAAAATATCAGTATGCTCATTCAATGATATCGGATCATTCCCGGGTATCGGCCATGCATCATGAATGTGTGAGAATGCATGCAATGCGTGTGTCAATCATCAAAATCAAGTTTGATATCACAAGTACCAGCAAAGGGGTACGCCAACAATGTATCATATCACAGCACCAACGGTGGTATGCCAACAATATATCAATATCGCAAGTACCCACAACGGGTACGCCAACAAGGTGTCATAGTTCGAATACCAACTACGGTATGTCAATTCTATCTCAAACAAGATGATAACACAAAATTCGATATCTACTAACTACTCATGGCATCAACTATCACAATGGGAAAAGTTACAACACACATAATGGGGTGGCTATTCCCAACACCCGACAGATCAATCAGTTAATATTCATCATTATCACTTTTCTAAATCAGCCTATTAGCTTAGAGCAAGAATCTCACCCTACGCTCGAGTCACTCGACTCAACTTATCTAGAACTCAATCACAACCATAGTACATTTTATCCTCTAGCATTTAGATTAGCTACAAATAATCAGGTATTACAGGAAGTTTTCATCATTAGGCACAAAATTAGATTCCGTCCGTTACTCCCAAGTCACATAAATCCACCGATCATTAAGAAAAACCACATCAATACCTAAGGAGTCTACAGGACACAAGCCCGAACAAACAATTCACACACAAAAATCCCATCATAGAATTCCAGCCTAAATCTTTGATTTTCTATGCATGCATTCTCCGTTTCTTCTAACACAACAATACAGAAAACTAACCGGAGTCTACCAAAAGGAAGCCATAACCTACCTCATGGCCGAGCGAGTGCCACGAACATCTGTTCATTCTTCAACTTGGCCACCATAGCATAACCACACAAGAAGTTTGGAGACACCCATGAGACCCAAGAGTAGTATTCACCATCTAGCGCTTTTATCGAGGACCCCGACATTGATAAGGTAGATATGGAATCTATTCCGCCTTTAGATTCACTTTCACTACGCTAGTTGATCAATCAACCTTTATTTAGGACAATCATGACCATATTCGAGTCACTAGTTTGGTCAATTTGCCATTTTAGGCTTATTTGCAAGAAACGTACTTTCAAGATCCAAAATGGAGACTTATTTGTGTTTTCAATTGGGAAATAAGGATTAGATTAAGAACCAAGTTAGGATATAAACAAGGGAAAAAAATAATCCAAGGGTTTATATCAAGAAGACCAAAGGATTCATCTTTTGGGGAACTTGAGAGATTTAAGATACCCATTTGTGATTCTAGACAAATGAGCTTTGATGAGAATCGATACTAGGAGAATGATGGAAGAAGTTAGGGGGGTAGCCTTCCCCAAGAAAACATCATTTTTGGCTCCAAAAGTGCCTTATGGGCCGCTGGACCCTTTACGGCTTGGAAAAATGAAGCCAAATCCCGAAATGTCACTTAAATAGCTGGAGTCACTATTCGTAACCGCTCTAGCGGTATCGCTTTAGCACCCAAGGTACCGCTGGGGCGGTACATGGGAAATCCTTAGTACACCGCTTCTGCGGTTCCACGCCGCTATTGCGCCACCGCTGGGGCGTCCTGGCTGGTGCTGTAGCGGCTCAACTGAGCCCAGGGGGCCCGGATCCAATTGTTGCATGCAACTCACACGATTTTACTATCAAGTTAACAGTTCCCAAGTTGCAAGGGGAGTTTCAAGCATGTCTCCGGGAGCTGGCGTCACATATTTTGAAATTCACCATAATGACGAAACGGTCGTTACAAAACATAAGGATAAATTCATAAATAAATAACAGTGGAATTGTAAGAAAATAGAACCCAATTTTTGCCACATTCTTTTTTCGCAATGTGGAGTTGTCTTTTTTCTTACCGTTGAAATATGACAATTCCATTCCCAAAAACAATTATTGTTGTTTCAGTTTCCATCATGCATACCAAGTTCATAAATAAATAAGACTGGAGATGTAAGAATATAGAACCCGATTTTTGCCACTTTCTTTTCTTGCACTTTGGAGTTGTCTTTGTCTTCCCGTTGACATATGACTATTCTATTCTCAAATAAAACTATTGTTGTCTCGGTTTCCTTCATGTATACCAAGTGCAAGATTCATCTACTTTTGCATTAGTTCACTTTTAAATTAGAACTAACATGTCGATTCAAATCTTTCTCTGTCCCATAGCTGGCCTCACTCCCTATAGCCTCCATTTTTATTATAATTAGCATGTCTCCAAAAGTGCAGTTATTTGACGAAGTGAAAGCTTCCCCTTAAATGTAATCATCGGTTGGTTATTAAATTTTGTAAAGATACCACCATCATTAACGCTAGTAAAAAGTTCTCGATGTCCTTCACTGGACAATCTTCACTTTGTTACCAAACTTCTTCCTCCTGAATAAAATATATTTATTGAGCGGACATTTAAACTTGATCAAACAAATACATGTTAGTTTTCATGTGTATGACAAACGGTATCCAAATAAAATCGAACTGTATGCTTTTTGATCAAGCTGGTAAATATGAGACTCCATGTCCATTTCACATCATATTCTTTAATAAATAAATTCCCCTTAGTTTTCATTACACCATGATAGAATAACAGTTGTTTGATTTTCACAATTTTCCCAATCATGCAAACTCAAATTTTTTCATGCCAAAAGTTTTTCACTTTTTATCCAAAAAAGATTTCTCATCTTTTTTTTTTCCATCGTCGACTATATCTAAAATTAAATAAAAAAATTATTAACTTGTGGGGAAGTTAAAATACAATATGCTCATAAATATATTATAAGTTAACACCAAAAAATCACCCAACCAAGAGAAGAAAAGTATTTCAAATGAACATGAATTTTTTCTCTCTTGAATTTTGTTGGGATCCAACTTTTCAAATTAAGGCATTCACCATAGGAATTGAATCCATACGTTCTTCTTTCATGACCACATTCTTGAGATATGAAATAAAATTAGTTTACCTTTCATCACCAGAATATGTATAGAATTATTTTACCTCTCCATATGCTACTGATCAATATTGTATCAATAAAAAAAAAAGAACAAAAGGATGGAATCAACTTATCATATTAAATCGATGTGTCATGGCAACCCCTGCCTTGAAAGCAATTTCAACCTAACTCCAGTGCAAATCATTAAGGTCGGTCACTCCACAAGGTTCCACAACTCTTTCAAACACGTGCACTCGTGGCTCGAAGTTTGGAGTTGCACATGTTACAGTTCACTTTTACGCGGGTGCATTAAAGCTACTTAGAGGTTGTTGGTGCTCTAAATTGGATTTAGTATTTTTAGAGTCGTCACCTAATTTATTTAGGGAAATTAGGAAAACCAAGTCAAAAGGGTTTATCAAATAAGAGAAAAATCCTTTTAAACCAAAGTTCGAGGTAAGGGTTCTGGTGATCCCTAGGGAAAGTTTTAAGCACCCTAGTATTAAGGATCCGTAGAATACGGTTGACCGACGAGCTTCACTGTGGGATTATTGTAATTATTTGCTTAAAACATTTTCTTTATCGCAAAAATGTCATGCTTATTATAAATTTAAAATTTTGGCAAAATTTCCCCTTAGAAAAGGATTTTTTGGTTTCAAAAATTCATATAAGTGTTCAACTCACTTCATTTTCGGACCAAGACACACTTGGGATTTCTCCCGGTAGAGTCGCTACTATTTTGGTCCTAATGAGATGAGTTTAGTTCTTACAGGTTTTTATTATATAAGAAAGTAAGTGAAGTAGTCTCCCTTTTATAGTATAAGTATATATAAGGAGTTTTATTAAGTCCATATTTGATTCGTTGAAGTTCATAAACAATCATATTCTACTTTCCAAAGCCATCTTATCTCAAATCAGTCCAAGTGTATTTCCCTTTGTTTTTGTCCCTTTAGGTTTGGGGCTTTTGGCCCAAAAAGCTTTGTTTTTCAGAAAATTTCTTAAGTCCACAAGTCATACAAATGGTCCATTTTTAATTCTGAAAACTAAGTCTTTTAACTTTCCAAATTTTTCTCAAAGTCGGGCCCAAGTTTAGAAATTAATCTTTTCCAGTCCAACAAACTTTAAGCCTATTTTGATTCAGTTCAACATTTAAGACCCAAGTCATACATGATATAGGCTACGCGTCCACCAAACAAAGTATATAGAGAGACCTGGTTGCTACCAGTTCTCTCAGACTGTGAAGTAAGAGAATAACAAAAGCTTTTTAAGTGGAAAACTCCTTGCTCAAGGGATTAAAAACCACGACCTACCTCAGTAGGTTTTTAACTTCACTAACCAAGAAACTCAAGTTATAACTCTATCGTAAGCTAGGAATTAACTCCCATAATCCCTCACCCTTGCAATAATGCTTATGCAACCCTCACCCGTGACTACCCCTCACCAAGCACACTAATACACCTAGACTCACCCCATCCTAGTGTACCACTCAAAGGCACCCTTTGAGAATTTACCACAGTGACTAACTCTAGCCACATACTAATACAACTAAGCTAACTCTAGCCTAGTGTACCACTCAAGAGCTTGTGGAAGCAACCTTGAGAATTTAGAACACCTTCAAACAACTTCTTTTTATGGAAGAGTATGTTTACAGTTTAAGCACAAAAGAACAAAGACTCAACAACCTAAGGACCTAAAACATCTTCAGTTCTGGACCTGGTCCTTCGGGTTGTTGTGGCTCTATTCTTAAGGAACACCTTGAAAGGTGGAAACTTGCACTCTGGATGGAGTAATTTTTGGATTGTGCAAGAATGATTCTTCATTTAAGCATGGTGTTGTATATGTAGAGGAAAAGGATGAGGAGGTGACAGCCCATACTGGTCTTCTGCTGTTGTACTGCTACAGTGTCGGTAACTTTACGGCTGTAGAGTTGACTTTTCAACGCTCCAAGGACCTGGTCTCTCATCTGGAGGAACCTGGTCCCTCATTTATTTCTGAACTAGCTGCAACAACTCTGCTGCTACACTGCTGCAATGTCAGTCTCTTTACAACTGTACAGTTGATCAAGCAATATCTGGGGACCTGATCTCATCTCGTCCCTCTGAATCTGTATCTGGTCCTTCATATATGAACATATCCTGCTGGGAATTGGATCTCATCTGGTCCCTCTGAAAACATATATGTTCCTTCATATATGACATATCCTGCAGCTTGTGTAGTGAGACTGATTGCATCTGTTTCTTCAAGGAGAATGTCAACTTAGCAGCACATGAGATATCTGGTTTTTTAGGGTTCCTTAGGGTTTGTCAAATCATCAAAACATAAGGTATCATAACTCATCAATTTCCCTCTTTTTGATGATGACAAAGAAATATACTTTGTAGCCCCCCTGAGGACTAGATTTCTCACTTGTTCCCCCTGAAGCTCAGACCACCTTCTCATTTGTTCCCCTGAAGCTCAGACACAAGACGCATAGTTGTTTTCTGGTTCCTTGAGTAAGGTTTGTCAAATCAACAAAACATAATATCGTATAATGCATCAATTTTCCCCTTTTTGATGATGACAAACATATACTTTATATTCCCCCTGAGAACCAGATCCCATTTGTTCCCCTTACGGATCAAACCTTCACTTGCCCAGTTTACAAACCTCTTCCCCCTTTCTACATGTCTCTCCCACATATATCAATTTTTTCATTGATATTGTGAGATGTAAGGAGAGAACACATTAAATACTGAGTCCCTCTCTGGTTCTACACAGTTTGACAATCATCAAAACATGGAGTGTGTCACAATTATTTCTCCCCTTTTGATGATGAAAAACTCATAGACAATGTTCCCTCTGAGAGCCAGATCCCGTTTGTTGGTAGCAGCAACAAACTATCAATCTCCCTCGGAATACAGATCCATCTCATAACAACATGTTGGTAGTAGTAACCAACTATCAATTCCCCACCCGTAATGCTTCCTTCTTTTGTCATCATCAGAGACCGGGTCTCTCTCTCGTTCTTCCAAGTTTGACAATCATCAAAACATATCAATCATTTTCCCCTTTTTTGATGATGACAAACCAGGAGACACTGTTTGCACATTCTACCACTCTCTTCCCTTTTCCCCCTTTATTATCTTCCCATTTTGTCATTATCAAAAAGAGGAAAGCATAGATAATCATTGACGGAACTTGTGGAAGGTCAACTAGCTGACATGCCCAACTCCAAGCGATTTCTTTCAAGGCGCTCCCTACTTAGTTCCTTGGTGAAGATGTCTGCTACCTGGTCCTCTGTCTTGCAGAATCATCTTTCAGCAAATAGAGTGATAGAGGGATCAGGTTCCTTCATGTTCGTTCTATCATTGACATCTTCATAGGCCTGACGTCCACTTATTTGTTGCAGCAAAGAAGTGTTTCTCTTCTTTGTCCAGCCTCAGAGGTTCTTGATATAGAATCAGTTTTTCAGCTTCGACTGGGGTAATGGAAGGACCATGTTCCTCTGTGTCTTCTGGCGATTCTGCTGCATAGGTACCGGGTTCCTCTGCGCCTTTTGGATATTCTACTGCATCTTTTTCATTTCTCTGCTTGACCTAAATCTTGGTAGGCCTTGAGTGAGAGGAAATCATCCACTCTTTCAGTTTTCTGCTTTGAGCAGTCACCATTAAAAAAAATTGATTGCCCCCTCTCACTCCAGCCTTCTTCCCTTTCCCGGGACCAGGTTGCTCAACTCTGGTTTTCTTCTTAATCTTTGGACCTGCCACAGAGCCAACCTTACAACTCTTCATAGGAACACAAGGGCCATCACAAACGATGTCCCACAACTTTAGATCCCTAGCCATGATAGAGGTATGCCTTCTTTCTGTCACGACCCGTCTAGAGGGCCGCGACGAGCGTCCGGTGCTAGCCCACCCGGGCACCCCTTGGCTTACACTTATACTTACATCTAGGTGAGCCACATAATTAAGCATACATTTCTATTCATCATTCATGCTAGTCCCATTGGACGACAATGCTTTTATATCATAGTTGGCATCTATACCACGTCAATGTACATGAGCCGACAAGGCTATCAAAATGATATGCAAAATATAGGCCGACAAGGCCAGACATATCTACCCATATACACATGTCTACGAGCCTCTAAGGAGAGTATAACATATCATATAGGCGGGACAGGACCCCGCTATGCCCATAATTATGTACACAAAAGAATAAGTACCCAAAAGCTATGGCTCCGAATGAAATGGAGCTCTGCTATGTAGTCCCTGAGAATGTGGCTATGGATCAAGTCTGTCTCCCTGTGCACCTACAGCCATGACGCAGCGTCCACAAACAAAAGGACGTCAGTACGAAGAATGTACTGAGTATGTAAAGCATGATCAACATCAATATAGGAACATTGTAAGAAACATGATAAATAATATAAGATGGGAGATAGTAATATCATCGTCACAGGAACTTACTTGCCTTTCATAGGGACTTTCCATTTCTAGCACATAATTGTGTACATACATCTGTATCCGTATCTGTACTTATATTCGTACTCCTTTACATTTCGTATCCATAATCGTGCTCGTATACATATCCTTATTTATATTCGTATTCATGCGCGTATCTATATCATATACATAATCATATCATACACATATCGTTTGCATAACATACCCGACCTCGAAGGTTCGGTGTTTCACGTACCCGACCCTAGCTAGGCTCAGTGATCATACATACCTGGCCAATCAAGGCTCAGTGTTACACATACCTGGCCCTACCAAGGCTCAGTGTTGTCCGTACCCAACTGCAGTGGTGCGCGCGTGTCGTCATATACGTATATATATGTTCATTTGTATATTCTACCCGGCCATATAAGCTCGGGGTTTCATAATAGCCTTACATAGGCATACATACATATTTGCTCGTAAGCATCTTTACTATTATCATCATTATCATTATCGTCATCGTCATCGTCATCGCTATTACCATTGTAGTCATCATCAATATCATTATCACTATTATCGTCATTCATCACATCTATCTGTATAGGCCTACTCGTCATACGATGAATTTAGTACAATCATAGCGTATCAAGGATCGTGAGCCTACTAGCTCGGAAGATCAAATCATTTGAAGGATATCATAGTCTCATAGAAGATTTAGACGTTGGCCAAAGAAACATGCCTTATGAAAGAAGGGTTAGCCTTACATACCTTTCCCGTTCAACTATTCTACACTTGCACGTTCTCCTCCAATGCTAGCGATTCAACCTTCATTAAAGTCACACTATCATTAGAGTCGATAGCTAGCATATATGACTAAAACTAGAGAAAATCGGACAGCATCTCCTTTATTTATACGACATTCCTCAATAACGTATATCAACTCCCAAACGTCGACAATACATTCACAATATCGTAACATTAGTTTACCTTCAATCACTCATATCCATGGCTATAACACACGACTATGTCCATTCACGTACATTGCTCATCTCATGTTCTCAACATCATTTATATCACATTACACCAAGACTCATAATTCAATTCAAGCTATTTCTCAAAATGGCACTATTCCACATTCATGACCCATTTTTCTATACCCTTGTACAATCCAAGTATTCAACTCTCAAATACCTTAAACAACATAGAAATACCATGAATCTTACCTTATATGTCGTAGGAACAAGCCTTGGTTGATAATACTCCACTTGAGAAAAACCCTAGTTCACCTCCATTGGGATTTCTTGACTTGAATGATCTTTAATGGGTTTGCTTACACTTGATTCACTTGGTTTATGTTGTTGATCATTAATAATCCTTGAATTCTTGTGGAAATAAATGTAGAGAGATATTTTAGAGAGAAGGGGTGATATGTGGAAATGAAATAATAAACTTGGTCCCCTTTTTAATAACCCAAAATCTGATCTGAAATGAACAGTCGTCGAAAGTGCTACAGTGATCGTAAACTCAGTTTACTGGCCGTATTCCAGTTTACGGTCCGTATTCTGTGGGCGTATTTAAGCATAACAGAACCAGAAAGTCAGGCTGAGACATGGTGATTTACGACTCAGTTTACGAGCCGTATTTCAGTTTACGTTCCGTATTTCAAGTCGTCTTTAACCATTCAACCACTTGACAGAAAGTTGAAGTTCTGGAAGTTAAAATACGACATGGCAGTTTACGGGCCGTATACCACTTTACGGTCCGTATTTCATTTTACGTCCAACAGGCCAAAATGCAAATCCGCAACTTTCCACATTTTCACAACCTATAATTAGTCATTATGGAGCATAACCTATCCCTTATTGCATTTTCCTTTGGAACCTTACTTAAGGTCGTCCAACGTCGTTCCCTTCTTATTAAAACATCGTATACGCTATGCACTTTGTTGGCCTATCCACTGTACGTTCGCGGGGAAATTTTCAAGGTGTAACACTTTCCTTCCACCATCCGTACTATTCTTCTATTGGATCGTGGTGGTCTTGTGATAGATTCTCTTTTCTCTCGGTTTGATGAACTATCCATGGTGAAGATCCTTTCTAGGTGTTAACCTTTTAGAAAGAATCCGCTCTGATACCAATTGATAGAGGCTACACGTCAACCAAACAAAGTATGTAGAGAGACCTAGTTGCTACCAGTTCTCTCAGATAGTGTAGTAAGAGAATAACACAAGAGTTTTACGTGGAAAACTCGTTGCTCAAGGGATTAAAAACCACGACCTACCACAGTAGGATTTCAACTCTACTAACCGAGCAACTCAGGTTACAACTCTATCGTAAGCTAGGAATTAACTCCGATAATCCTTCACCCTTACAATAACACTTATGCACCCTCACCCTTGACTACCCCTAGCCAAGAACACTAATACATTTAGGCTCACCCCAGCCTAGTGTACCACTCAAAGGCACCTTTTCAGAATTCACCACAGTGACTAACTCTAGCCACACATTAATATAACTAAGCTAACTCTAGCCTAGTGTACCACTCAAGAGCTTGTGGAAGCAACCTTGAGAATTTAGAACATCTACAAACAGCTTCTTTTTATGGAAGAGTAGGTTTACAGTTTAAGCACAAAACAACAAAGACTCCACAACCTAAGGACCTAAAACATCTTCAGTTCTGGACCTGGTCCTTCCAGTTGCTGTGGCTCTATTCTTGAGAAACACCTTGAAAGGTGGAGACTTGCACTTTGGATTGAGAAATTTTCGGATTGTGCAATAATGTTTCTTCATTTGAGCATGGTGTTTTATATGTAGAGGGAAGGGGGTGAGGAGGTGACAACCCATACTGGTCCTCTGTTGTTGTATTGCTATAGTGTCGGCAGCTTTACAACTATAGAGTTGACTTTTCAATGCTCCAGGGACCAGGTCTCTCATCTGGAAGAACCCGGTCTCTCATCTGGAGGAACCCGGTCCCTCATCGGTTTTTGAACGAGCTGCAACTACTCTGTTGCTCTGCTGCTACACTGCTGCAATGTGAGTCTCTTTACAGCTGTACAGTTGACCAAGCAATAGTTGGGGACCTGATCTCATCTGGTCCCTCTGAATCTATATTTGGTCCTTCATATATGAACATATCCTGCTGAGAACCTGATCTCATCTGGTCCCTCTGAAAACATATTTGGTCCTTCATATATGAACATATCCTGCAGCTTGTGTAGTGAGACTGGCTGCATCTGTTTCTTCAAGGAGCATGTCAACATAGCATGTCAACGTAGCAGCATAGGGTTTGTCAAATCTTCAAAACATAAGGTATCATAACTCATCAATACAATTTTTGTTCCTTTTAAAAATTTAAACGGTTTATTATTGACTTAAAGCCCAAAACATTAATGGCCTCGATATTTTTCACATGCAACACAAAGGGGGGAAAAAGGCATTGAGTTAGAGAGTATCTAGGACTTATACATTAAACTAAAAAGACTTAAGTAGACTAAACATATATGGTTCACACATATGGATAAGCAGGACCAAGTATATATATCTAGCATGAATGAATAAATAAAGTAGAAGGAGAAAGAAAATAGCCTCAAACAAATTAAGTAATCTGGACAAGGCCCTAACTAATACTCAAACAGATCACTCAGACAAATAAGCGACCGGCCCAAGTCAAAACAGAAGCAGCACAAGAAAGGCCCAATACAGCAAAAATAAGAGACAAGCCCAAATCAAAACATTCAACACTGCAAAGGCTAACAGTTCCGAGTCTACACAAGTGATATAACATTATACCAAATATACAAGTTCTTATACACTCAAAGCATACAGAACTATAAATTTCTGGTTTATTCAGGTATATCCCTGGTATATTTAAACAGAAATCAATACTCATACTCGGGGGTGGGGGGGATATATTTTATCCTATTTGATATTTTAAAACCATACTTAAGTGTACAGAGATAGAATCAAGAAAAGAAAGAAGAAGATGCAACATGACATACATAACAAGCAGAAATCAAAGGCCAACAAATCCATAATGTATCATTTGAAAAATAAGGCATTTCCTGTCACTATTTAACTCTCAAAAGGGTAACTTAACATGCAGTACACATATGCTCCTACTCATGCTAGACTATCAGAGAGGCTTCAAACTGAAACAAACATTCATGACTTATGCAGGACTGATATTGTTAAACATAGGTCTTGACTAGAAAGTTAAAAGCATACAGAACTGTAAAAATATCAAAATGACCACAAGACCTTGAATGAAGCTATCATAGGAACATAACATGTCTAAACTGACATATGTTTAGCATTTGGAGTCTCATTAAGTGAACTATAAACTAACTGATACATGATTTATCCAAATGGAAAGTGTACAGTATAGTTAAACAAGTTGTAGACCTGAAGTATGCATGACTAATCATTATAAGCATACAAATTTTATATGCACGCGGGCAACCGGGTAAGTTTATCAGCTATCCTTGTATAATTTCACTAAGAATTTTAGCCTCGTTTGTTCAAGTTTTTGACTTCATTTGCAGAGTGTGGTGCTTGTCAATGAAGCCTTTGTCTGAGCTAAGCAAGAGGTGGACGATCTTAAGGGCCAACTGGATGCCCAAGGCCGAGAGACGGAGAAATTTCAGCACCTTCTGCGGGTGAAGGAGGACGAGCTGAACCGAGCAGTTACCCTTTCCAACCTCCAACCCGAGGTTGATGCAACAAAGGCTGAAAATCATCGATTAAAGGGTGAGCTGGCTGAGATAGTCGAATATAACCGGAGTCTCGAAGCGGACAAGATCGGCCTTAGCCGAGATAACACTCGCCTTTCTTCAAAGCTTGGTGAGCTCGAAACCACCATCTCTCAACTCCGGGAGAAGCTCGACTCTGTCAAGTCCGAGGCTACGAGCAAAGCCGAGAGGCATCGGCTGCTCGAATCTGAAAGTGCCCGGTATAAAGAGCGTATGAGGGTGTTTGAGGAGAAAGCGGAGAAGAGGGCGCAGGTATGTGCTGACCTAAAAACCGAGCTCGAAGAGACGGTTGATCCTAATGACATTCTCAAGGCTGAGCTCGAGTCGGCGACCCAAATGCAAAATGTCCTCGGAGAGGCTCGGGATGTTCTGGCGGCAAAGTTAGCCCAGGACGAGGCCGGTTTGGAAGAAGCTCTAAAGAGCGTGGAAGCCGCCGAGGCTAATGCTACTATTGCTGCTGAGTATGAAAAGTGGAAGTTTCGGAGGATCACTCTTGAACAAGCCGAGCATGGCTTTGCAGATCTTCCGACCCTAATACTCGAGGCTAAAAGAGTTGAGGAAGAGGCTAAGGGTGCCCTCGGGGCTGACTCCGATGACTCCGAGCGGACAGTGTCCGAACCCTCCGGATCCAACCATACCGGATAGATTAGGGGCTTTACTTATCCTTTTATTTTTTGCCTTTGTAGGAGTCTCCGATGTAAGATCCTTTGTGTAAATAGAACATGTATTTTCCTTGATTCTTTACTTTGTTTGAATGTTTGTTATGACTTCCGCCCGAATTGTCGGTCCATTTTAAAGAGTCATTACTTCTGACTGTGCCTGAATATCGGCTTTTCTCTTCATCCGGTACATTTTAGCCGGGAATTTTATGGAGTTTTTTCCCATGGGACTTATCTTATGCTTTGTGAATTCGGACATCTCCGAAACACGACGGGCGTTTTTAGGGCCGGTATTTTTCGGCTATTTTTTAGGGCCAGTATGTTTTGGCTATTTTTTAAGGCCGGTATTTTTCGGACACCTGAGTCTCAGCCTTAGCTAAATTTGACGTAAAAAGTCCCCGTTTGTGGGGTTAACGATTTTGGCTTGGTTCGCTATGACCTTGTTTCCTTTGTCGAATTTCGACCGTAGCGCCGGGTATAGGGTATATGAATGAAGTAGTGCCGAAATACGGCGATTATCATCGGGGTAAAGTGTTTTAACCGGGAGACATCCGAGATATCGTTATCCAAACTTTCGATAATTTTTGCATTGCAAGTATTTATATACATGAGAGTGAATTTTTTCCTTCTGCCTTTGCCGTAGCAAATACTAAATGGACACGATTCATTCTGATCGTTTGTTCCTTACATCGGAACCTAATGCAGAAGGTCCGGTTCTTGGTTTTGCTGTAGCAAATATTACGTGGACACGATTCATTCTGATCGTTTGGTCCTTACATAGGAACCTAAAATTAAAGGTCCGGTTTTGTCTTGTTTGAGGGCGGCCTCCAGTTTCCGCTAACCGGGGTAAAATTCGAAGTGGATATGATAGTCCCCTAGCGCTTATCCGAGCTGCAAGATCGGGAGAGTGTTATTAAGTCCCCACTCGTAGGGTGTGACCCCGAGTTTCCGGGCGTTTGTCTTCGTCTTCATCAAGTAACACGTTGTACTTGTTGCCTCATCAAAAAACATGTCGGAAAACCCATTTTGGGACAAAATCGTACTAAGGAAAAGAGTGCAACACGTGTTTTCAGGCCTAGATTCTAACTTTATCCGGCACTCGACTTCCTGCAAAAATGAAAGGTTAAATAGAAAAACACGGGGAGTCCATACCTTAGCAGTAGTATCTTTTCAGATGAGCCACATTCTAGTTATTGCGCAACCGTTGCCCGTCCATGGACTATAACTGGTACGATCCTTTGCCCGTTATCCCAGTTATCTTATACGGGCCTTCTCAGTTCGGACCCAGTTTTCCTTCGTTACGATTCCTGGTGTTCAAGGTAACTTTTCGAAGCACCAAGTCGCCAGCTTGGAAATGCCGAAAATTGGCTCTCCGATTGTAGTACCTTTCCATTCTCTGTTTCTGGGCTGCAATACAGACCAACGCGTTTTCGCGAAGTTCATCCGTAAGGTCGAGTTTTACCGCCATGGCCTCCTCGTTTGACTCCTCGGTGGTATAGCTGAACCGGAGAGTCGGTTCACTAACTTCTACGGGAATAAGGGCTTCGGCCCCGTAGACCAACGAGAAAGGAGTTTCCCCCGTGCTAGATTTTGATGTGGTTCTGTAAGCCCACAATACCTCCGGTAATATTTCCCTCCAGTGATGCTTTGATGTTTCGAGTCTTGTCCTCAGATTTTGGATAATCGTTTTATTCGTGGACTCTGCCTGTCTGTTCACACACGGGTGATATGGAGTTGATACAATTTTCTTGATCTTCAACCCTTCGAGGAAATCGTTGACTTTGCCGCCCACGAACTGAGGTCCATTATCACAAGTTATTTCGGCCGGGACGCCGAAACGAAAGATGATGTGATCCCACATGAAGTCAATGACTTCCTTCTCTCTGATTTTTTCAAAGGCCTGCGCTTCAACCTATTTGGAGAAATAATCAGTCAAAAACAAAATAAAACGGGCTTTACCTGGTGCCCATGGTAGTGGACCGATAATGTCCATTCCCCACTTCATGAAAGGCCAAGGTGACACCACCGAATGCAGAAACTCCCCAGGCTGATGAATCATCGGAGCATGTCTCTAACATCCGTCACATTTCCGGATGAAATTTTTCGAATCCCCCTCCATCCTGTTCCAGTAGTAACCGACTCTTATAATTTTTCGGACCAAGGCTTCTGAAACGGAGTGGTTGCCGCAAGTCCGCTCGTGGACTTCTCTTAAAACATACTCCGTTTCTCCGGGACCTAAACACTTGGCCAGGGGTCCAAAGAAAGATTGTCGATATAATTGGCCATCTACCAAGCAGAAACGCGCAGCTTTTGTCCTTAGCGACCGGGATTCCTTTGGGTCACTCAAGAGCTTTCCATCTCTTAAGTAATCGACGTACTTGTTGCGCCAATCCCACGTTAAACCAGTTGTGTTTATTTCGGCATACCCGTTCTCTATCGCCGTATTCATCAAGCGCACCGTAGTACCGGGGTTAATTTCTCCCCCTTCGAGCGAAGATTCCAAATTGGCCAATGCATCGGCTTCGCTGTTCTGCTCCCTCGGTATATACTACATGGTCCATTCTTTAAACCGGTGTAGTATCACTTGGGTCTTCTCCGATTACCTTAGCATCCGTTCATCTTAGACCTCGAAGACGCCATTCACTTGGTTAACGACCAAAAGTGAATCGCACTTTGCTTCAATTTTTTCGGCCCCCATACTCCGGGCTAATTCAAAACCTGCAATCATAGCCTGAGAAAAGGCCATAAATAGTCCCTTATCTATGGGAGTAGGTCTAAAATGGTCCCTTAACTATACACTTACCGGTTTTAGTCCTTTAACTATCCAAAAACTTATCAAATTTGGTCTCCGTCTTTTTTTTTATACAAACTCATAAACCTTCGTCAGATTAATCATTAAACCATTCCTCAGGCCTATATTTCTCTCTCCCTGATTATTTTTCCTAAAGCTCCTCTTGTTTAAAAAAAATGGTAAAAAACTGGTAAAAATCGACAGAAAAAAAGAACCGACGGAAAGACCGACAGACTCTGTCGATTTTTTCAATAATATTTTTAAATATTTTTTTTAAGAAAACCGACGGACTGCGTCGATTATGTTTTGCACAAAAATGCGTGAAAAATATAATTATTTGTTATATTATTTTCTAAAATTAACTGATGGAGTCCGTCGTTTTTTTTTTATTATTTTTTGGTTTTTTATAAAAAAGCTGACGGAGACGGAGTCCGTCGGTTTTTAGAGTGAAAAAACAGTATAAATTAAATCAATGTAAGTATATGAACAAAAACTATCAGTGGTCTAGTGGTAAAGCCCTTTAATTCCAAGGAACATAGCCGGGTTTGACTCCAAGTTCCTACATTTCATTCTTTAATTTTCAAAAAAAAAACGACGTGAGACCATCGGTTTTTTTATTTTATTTTTTAACAAAATCGACGGACTGGGTCGGTTTTAACCGACGCAGTCCATCGGTTACGAAACGTGAGAGAGAACTTGAGGAAAAAACTTGAGGTTAAAGAATGAACTTGAGGAAAAAGAAGCAGGGAGAGAGAAATATAGGTCTGAGGAATGTTTTAACGATTAATCTCACAAAGGTTTATGAGTTAGTACGCTGTTTGTATAAAAAAAATAGATGGAGACCAAATTTGATAAGTTTTTGAATAGATAAAGGACTAAAACCGGTCAGTATATAGTTAAGGGACCATTTTAGACCTACTCCTATAGATAAGGGACTATTTATGGCTTTTTCTCATCATAGCCTCATACTCGGCTTCATTGTTAGTCAATTTAACAGTTCTAATGGATTGTCGAACGGCATCCCCGGCCGGGGTTCTAACGACGATTCCTAGCCCGGAACCTTTGAGGTTCGAGGCTCCGTCCGTGTGCAGTGACCAAATACCAGAGGTTTCTCCCTAGGTTAGCAGAAGTTCTTTCTCAACCTCGGGGACCATAGCCGGGGCGAAATCCACCACAAAATCGGCCAAGATCTGGGACTTGATGGCCGTTCTGGGTTTGTATTCGATATCATATCCGCTAATTTCTACAGCCCATTTAGTTAGTCTACCCGATAATTCCGGTTTATGCATGTCGTTTTTTAGGGGGTAAGTAGTCACTACACATATTGGATGGCATTGAAAGTAGGGCTTGAGTTTTCTAGAAGCACTTACCAATGCCAATTTTCCCAAGTGGGGATAACGGGTCTCCACATCCCCTAAATTTCTACTTACATAATAAATAGGGAATTGCGTACCTGATTCTTCTCGAACCAAAACGCCACTTACCGCTATCTCGGAGACAGCCGCTCGTCCGCTTTTGGTGTGTGCAGCGGTGGGCTGGACAGGTATCTTTTTAATTCTTGTAAAGCTCTTTGACACTCCGGTGTCCAAACGAAGTCATTCTTCTTCCTCAGTAAGGAGAAGAAGTGGTGACTCTTGTCCGAGGACCTCGATATGAAACGACTTAGCGCCGCTATCCTTCCGGTGAGCCTCTACACTCCTTTGACGTTATTCACTACCTCGATATCCTCGATGGCCTTAATTTTGTCCGGGTTGATTTCAATACCTCGGTTTGACACCATGAAATCTAAAAATTTACCGGACCGGACGCCGAAGGCACATTTCTCCGGGTTGAGCTTCATGTTATACTTGCTGAGTACATCGAAGGTTTCCTGCAAATGCTTTAAATGGTCCTCTATTTCCAGGGACTTAACAACCATGTCGTCAGTATAAACTTCTATTGTTTTCCCTATTTGTTCTTCGAACATTCCATTAACTAGGCGTTGGTAAGTTGCACCGGCATTTTTTAGTCTAAAAGGCATGACATTATAACAGTAAGTCCCATATCGGGTAACAAAGGATGTTTTCTCTTGATCCTCCGGGTGCATCCGAATTTGGTTATACCCGGAGTAGGCATCGAGAAAACTTAACATCTCATGCCCGGCCGTCGCATCGATCATTCTATCGATGTGAGGCAACGGAAATGAATCCTTCGGGCATTCTTTGTTTAGATCCCTGTAATCAACACACATTCGAAATTTATTACCTTTCTTCGGCACCACTACTATGTTAGCTAGCCAGTCCGGGTACTTTACCTCCCGGATAGAGTCTATGTTCAAAAGCTTTGTTACCTCGTCTTTTACGAAGGCATGTTTTTCTTCTGCCATGGGCCTTCTCTTCTGCTTTACCGGGGGAAACCTCCCGTCCAAACTGAGCTTGTGAGTTGTTACTTCCGGTGGTATACCTGTCATATCTATGTGGGACCATGCAAAGCAATCGGCATTAGCTCGAAGAAATTCAATTAACTTGTTCCTGAGCTCCGAGGTTAACCCCGTGCCTAGGTATACCTTTTCTGTCAGGTAAATATTCGAACAAGATGATCTACTCCAGCTCCTCCACTGTTGACTTGGTTGCATCCGAGTCATTTGGAATGACGAATGATTTGGGTACACCAAAATCATCCTCTTCATACCCCGGATCTGACCCCGACTGCTTTGATTGCTATTTGGTGTCCTTTTCTCCGGCTGAATCTTCTTCCTTTTAACCCGATTTTTTGGGCTGAGGTGTCTCTTCCTCGACCGTGAACATCTCCCTTGCAGCGGGTTGTTCACCTCGGATGGTTTTTATCCCCTCCGGAGTCGGGAATTTCAGCAGCTGATGTAATGTCGGCGACACGGCCCTCATGCTATGTATCTAGGGTCTACCCAGTAATACATTATACTTCATATCTCCTTCGATTACATAGAACACCGTTTGCTGGATAGTGCCATCGATGTTTACCGGCAATGAGATCTCCCCCTTTGTGGTTTCACTCGCCATGTTGAACCCGCTGAGTACCCGGGCTACCGGTACAATCTGATCGAGTAGCATTAGCTCTTCAACCACTCTCCATCAGATGATGTTGGCCGAGCTACCTGGGTCAATCAAAATATGTTTAATTTGAGTTTTAAAGATAAGAATGGAGATTACCAATGCATCATTGTGCGGTTGAATGATGCCTTCTGCGTCCTCGTTGCTGAAAGAGATGGAACCCTCGAGTATGCAATCCCGGCCGTGTTTTTCACGCACAGCAGAGACCTTGGTTCGTTTCATCACCGGCCCTCGTGGGGTATCGGTGCCCCCAATTATCATGTTGATTATATGTTGGGGTTCTACTGGCTTGGCCCTTTTAGGGGTCTCCCTTTCCTTGTAGTGACCTTTGGCTCTTTCACTCAGCAATTCTCGGAGATGGCCATTCTTCAGTAACCGGGCTACCTCCTCTCCTAACTGGCGACAATCCTCAGTTCTATGTCCATGGGTTCCATGATATTCACACATCATGTTCGGGTCCCGCTGGCCCAGATCCGACCTTAGAGGACTCGGCCATCTTACGTTCGGAATACGGCCAATGGCCGATACGAGGTCCGAGGTGTTGACGTTGAAGTTATACTCCGATATCCTCGGTGAATCTTTGTTGCCGGCAGAGCTTCCGGTATCACTCCTAAATGAGAGACCTCGACTGTTCGACGGGCGCTCGACCCGTTCATCACCCCGACCGGAGGAATGGCTTGGGCCAATCCCGGATTTCTCCGACCTGAAGCTTGGTTTCTCCGAATGAGAATATGGCCGATACCTTTCCCTCGATGACCTCGCCTCTGGTTCGTAATTTTTCCTTGGTCTCTCAAATCTTTTGTTCATGTTTACTGGCCCCGAGGGAAGCTCGCGATGGTCATCCTCCACCCGAATCTTCGACTCGTATCGGTTATGGACATCTGCCCATGTCACAGCCTCATATTCCAGCAAACTTTCCTTTAATTTGAACGAAGCCGTCGAGCTCCGAACATTGAGCCCCTTTGTGAAAGATTGTGCAGCCCATTCCTCCGGAACCGGGGGGAGCTCCATTCGTTCCCTTTGGAACCGGTTGACAATTTAACGCAGTAACTCATCGTCCCTTTGGGCTATACGGAAAATATCCGCCTCCCGAGCCTGCACCTTTTTGGCTCTGGCGTGTGCTTTTATGAACACATCAGCGAGCATTTTGAAAGAAGTGATTGAATGCTGAGGCAGATGGTCGTACCAAGTCAATGCTCCTTTTGACAGAGTTTCCCCGAACTTTTTCAGCAACACGGATTCGATTTCATTCTCTTCCATATCATTGCCTTTTATAGCACAGGCGTATGAGGTCACATGTTTGTGAGGGTCTGTTGTGCTGTCATATTTCTGGATATCCGGCATTTTGAACCTCTTCGGGATCAATTTCAGAGCCGCACTCGGAGGAAAAGGCCTTTGGATGTACCTCTTTGAATCCGACCCTTTCAAAATAGGCGAAGCCCCCGGGATTTGATCCACCCGAGAGTTTTACGTTTCCACCCTTTTTCCGGTCGAGTCTACCCGCTTCGCTAACGTTTCGAGCATTCTCAGAACCTCGGTGGATGAACCAGATCCGGACCCATTGCTTTCGACCATCCGTGCCTCATCTCTTCCGGGTTCGGAAACACCCTTCGCCTTCTCCGGGGTCGTTTTATCTCTTTCGTTTTGCAACTGGGCTATTGTGATTCCCTGTTCGGTAATCGCCGCTCTCTATTCCTACAACATTTCAAAAATTAAACGTAAGTCAATATTATCATTCGGGGTATCCGGTTCTTTCCGGCCCTGTGTCCGGGACAAAATAATTGAATTGTGAGTATTTAAAGGGTCAGTGGCCGACTGGGCGGCATTCTCCTGGTCCATGGTGTTTTGTCGATTGAGGCCCTCCCTCGAATTAATGGGGTTAGGGTCAGTGGGGTTTGGTAATCCTCGTGGCCCGCTGCCTTCATTTTCGGCCACGATCTCGTTGTTGTTGACGTGACAAGATTGCCCACTGTTAGCCATTTGGTCCGTTTTTTCAGAGACGAACAAAAGACGTTTTTGGTTTTGATGGGTAAGATAGAGATCAAGATCAAAGACCACTATTATCCTAGCCCCACGGTGGGCGCCAAACTGTTTACCCTAAATTTGGACAATCAATTAAATTTGTGAGTAGGTATAGGATATGTGGTTAGGCCTCAATCTATTGGATGGAAAAAGGATATGTACGGATATGATATGAAGAGAGCAATAATGATCAGAGGTTCGCTATGGATTTATGTGTCTACTAATGTATGAGTATTACTTGATTGAACAAATTTAAGAGATGAACATAACGAATTCGGATCAAAACACGATATTGAGAGAGAGATTTGTCTATATTTTCTAATACAAAATGTTCTTGGTATGAGGAAGCCAACCCCTCCAAAGTAGGGCAATGATCCCTATTTATAGTATTGCCCCATGGGCTTCATACAACATGAGAAACTAAAAAAAAAGAATAAAGAAAAAACTCCGAAATGGATTAGGTTGGGTTAGGTTGGCCGTACGGTCTGACACCCGTACGATTGGCAGTTGAGCATGGCAGGACGTTATCGACGCGTGGCAATCGCATAACGGATCTCCCGGTCCAACGGCCACGATCAAACGGACTAACAGCCACGATCAAACGGAGGATCGGCCATGATCAACTCGGCTATGGAAAAATCGGACCAAACAATGTTCTTCCCTTTCCTCGGTTCAAGCACTCCTCCGATCCAGAAAGTAAATCTCCATACCCGTGTTGATCCCTTTCTTCCCTCGGTCACCGGTCTAACATATATTCGATTTTTACCGTATACAGTCACACTTAGTGTCAAGAGAATGAATCAAGATATTTTATAATAAGGATTGCATTACCAATGTAGGAATAATTCTACAATAGAAATAAATAATTTCAACAATAATTGCATGCAACGATGGACAAAGGACTTCAAACCCACGATGGAGACAACACTGGCCCTTGTATGGCTCATATTTGCGGGCTTCAAAGGACACTACTAAGCCCCCGTTTGGCCATAAGAATTATTCACTTTATTCCGGAATTTTTTTTCACTTTTCTCCGGAATCAGTGTTTGGCCATGAAAATTCCGAATACAACTTGAAGTTGTATTTCGGAATACCAAAAATTCAAAAAACTTGTTTTTCAAAAAACAATTCACTTTCTTACAACTACATTTCACAAAAACTACAATTTTAAAAACTATGGCCAAACACAACTCCAACTCCAACTCCAAAATTCCAAAAAAAAAAAGTGATTTTTTTTTTTTTTGGTATCTAAGGACAAACGAGGCCTAATTCTACTGGGAAGCAATATGCCGAACCATTCGAAATCCTCTTATTCTCGACAAATCCACTAATACAAAATCAAGATCAAGGGTGTGTTCAGTATGAAAGAAATCATTTTCTAATTTTGTCATGTTCGTTTGGTCAAAGTTTTTGGAAAACATTTTCTTTGGGAAAACAAATTCCTTAAAAATTGAGGAAATGACTTCCCTAATTAAAGTAGGGAAAACAAGTCCACAATTGACATTTCACCAATCACCCCATCATCACCCAACCCACCCCCCAACCACCAAACCCCAACAAGTCCCACAACCCCACACATCTCCCCCACCCACCACCCCTCCACCACCCCACCCCAACCCCACCCCAACCCCACCCCCCAACCCCTCCAAAAAAGTTTTTTTTTTTAAAGAAAAAGTTTTGATTTATTTTGGTTTTCTACGACAACCCCCCCCCCCCCCCCCCAACACCCCCACCCCCTCCAAAAAAAAGTAACTTTTAAAAAAAAAAAAGTTTTTGAAAAGTTTTTTTTTATTTTGGTTTTCTACGACATTCTCTCCCGCCCCACGCACCCCCTCATGGGCGGATCCACCCTTTAGGGTGCGGTGTCATGGCACCCCCTAGATTATAATTTTTTTATATATATATTTATGTTGTAATTTGCTTAAATTAGGTTAAATATTTGATCCTGCAGCCCCCAGTCGTAAATTAGACAAAGGTGCCACGGCTGGTAGACACAAGTTTGAATCTATCTTGAACATTTTCTAACTCCGTTTTTCTTTGTGCTTTTTACTCTCTTTGTGCCAGTAATTCCCTTTTCGGCTCTCCCAATTTTCTATTTATCTTTTTATTATTTATATTGTCTTTCCTCTTTTCTATTATTTTATCTGTGATCTCTAGCAAGAACACACAAATAGAAACTTCAAAATCCCTTAAATTAAGCATTTCTCTTAATCTCAAATCTGTGAGTATTTAAATTGAAAAACTTGGGTCTCAATGAAAATTTTGGATTGAGATCAAAAAAAAAAAAAAAAATTCTTTTGTTTATTACTCCCTCCGTCCATGTTTACTTGTCTATATTTGACTTGAGACACTCTTAATAAGTAATAAATAAAATGAGAAATGAATCGGAATACTTAATAACAAGGGTAAAATAGGTATAAAATGGTAAATTATGTCTTGATATTTCAAACTATATAACTTACAAGTAAAAGTAGACATATATTATTAGCATAACGGACAAATAAAAATGGACGGAGGGAGTGTATTACAAAAATTTATGCTATTCTATAATTTTTAAATTCAATTTAAATGATCACTTTACTACTTAAATTGTGGTGAAAATTTCGTAAGCACTGCTTAGATTTATTTTTGAGAACTTGTAGTTTATCTAATTCTACATTTACTTATGAGGAGTATCTACCTATTGAAGAGTTTTTCTATTATTTTTCTTATTTTAATTGGTGTAATTCCCTTATTGAAGATGTTATTTTACTTGTGCAAATTCATTTTTTATATACATAAGAGATGCAAGTGTCACACCCTAATCTTGATAGGGCATGATGGGCACCCGACCCCATACTCAGAGCCGAGCGAACCCCTTTAGCTCTCGTTATGTTCATAACCTCACTGGACTCTTAAGTTACGAAGTGAAATGCATAATGCAAACTTGTCAAAAACCATTCTTTTCGGCGTTCTCAAATCAAGTAAAATCTGTAATCATATGGAATTTGTAACATAATGCATAATGGTACGTCGGCTTGCAGAGCCGCTTACAAGACTGACATCCTATACACGTGACTCTGTCTGCAAAGTCTCTAACATCAATCAAGATACCATAACATGAATACTCTGACTCGGCAACACTCCAGAAGGAAATGGAGCTCGCCCATCCAGCTGATACGTCTCCTAGCAATGTCCTCTACTCATCTGTATACACCTGCGTGGCATGAAACGCAGCCCCCGAAGAGCGGGGGTCAGTACGGAATATGTACTGAGTATGTAAAGCATGAAGTATAGTAAACAGAGCCATAATCGGAACAAGAAATATAAAAGTAAGTACACTATCTAGAATACCAAAATGCTTACTTTTAAAACACAAACGATGCATGTCAATGTCATATGTCATATCCGGCCCATTATGGGACTCGGTGAACAAAACATGGTCGCCACCCCGTCGTTGGCGCCATAACACATCATACTCCAGAATAGGGAATAACTCTGGAACCCATCATAACGCCATAACACATCATAACGCCATAACACATCATACTCCAGAATGTATATACATATAACGTGTCCCGGCCCTCTATTGAGGGACTCGGTGAAAAATGCAATGGAGTACGCACGAGAACGTGTCCTGGCCCGGGACTCAGTGAAAGATATATTGAGGCATGCACGAGCAGAGTAGTGAGAAACCATATGCACATAAATCAGTTTTAGGACTCAATAGGTAAGTACACTAATCGACACCGGAAGGATCATAAGCACGTCTCGAGTCAATCTGAGTTTGCACAAGAAAATTATGGACATTATTCTTTACAGAAACCTCTACGAACGTTTCAAAGCAATCCGAGACCGCCTATGAAAGTTAGGGACATTACTCCTTATAGAACTCTTTTAGGAACAGGAACTCTTTATGCTTGACTCGTTATTCAATCATACAATAAGCTCGACTATACTAAGTATGCTCATATCAAGAAGTGAATAAGAATCATAAACAAGCTCGGAATTCAAGAATAGAGTTACCCCAAGGTGCATGTCATACCTTATTTAGCTCTAGGACATGCCAAAAGAAAGAAAGGGTAAGCCTTACATACCTTGTCCGCTTCCTAAGCTAATCTGAACTTAAGTCTCGGCTTTCCCAAGATCTTCAACAACGTCAGAAGATATCAAACATTAGCTATAGATATTTAGAAATCCGATTCCAAGCTAGCAATTCACCTACAGAAATTTGGGCAGCATTTCCCCTATAATTTCAACCAACCCCGAGAATTCAACTCGGCCAAATCATCAACAACAATACCAACAACCACATTAACAACTTCAACAATTAATTCAAAATGCATTCTAACGTTAGCAACCCTTTCTACATAATTCGACGACATTTCATTTACCTTCAAGTTAACCACAACAACCCAACTTACAATCTTCCAACTCAATAAGAACAACAACAACACATTCCTCGCTTCTAAGTTCATGAATTATACCAACAACCACACGTTAACAACATCATTCATACAAATATAAGAAACCATGCTAGCATCACATTAACTTCTACAACAATCCACAACGATTACAACTTCATTTCAAGCCATCAAACCTTCATTTTCATCATGGAATCCACAACAACAACAACCATAAATACTAAATAAAATCAATTCATCACATCTTACCAACATAGCCCCTATTCGGCCACAACCAACACACACATATTTCATGAATTTCATCCATTTCTACATACTAAAACACTCACAAACCATCCCTAACACATAGAAGAGGAGATTAATTCTTACCTTTATCCTTTAACTTCTCAACTTGGCTAGGGCTTGCAAATTGCACAAATGAATGCTTTGCTTGCTCCAACAACTACTCCACGTTAATAAGGGCCTTCCAATTGGTTGAAATGCTAGAAGAAAATTATTTTTCTTGATCAACTCCAAGGCATCAAATTTTTCTAGCCATGGCCGAATACTACTATATTTTTTTCTTGAAGTTTCTTGAATTGTAAAGATGAAGAATATGTCTTGTGCTTTGGTCATCTCTATCTATATATATACTTGCTCCCACAAATATGAAGTGGACACATGCCCCCACTCATGGCTTGAGTTAATTGGCCAAGCCATGGGTGGGCCCACTTGAGCCACACGGCCATGGTGTCTATTGTCATGAACCTTCTTGAATTATTTTTTTCCTTTTTACCCTAGCCTTTCTTAATATTTCCATACCATTAATAAACAACTTGTGTATTAAAATAAAATCGGAAGGAAAATAATAGCCTTGCCCTTAACTTATTGCGACTATCTTGAAATATCCGAATGTACAAAATGCGGGATATAACAGCAAGTCCCTTGGTGAAAATGTTGATTTTACTTCTGTTGTTAATGGGTATTAATGGGTGTGATTCCTTGTTTAAGATGCTAATTATGTTCGTTTCTTGATTTTTGAGATGTAATTTTCATATTTGCAAATAAAAAAACCTATTAAGTTGATTTGAATAAAATAAACTAAAAAGAGATGAACCCGACCCAAATACACGTTCCTAACAAGATGTCCATTGAAGAAAATTGTGGCACCCGCCACCTTCAAATCCTAGATCCACCTCTGCACCCCATCCAATTTTATTTTATTTTTAAAAAGTTTTGAATTTTTTTTTCCTTTTTTGATTTTCTACAACCCCCCCCCCCCCCCCCCCCCCCGCGCACCCCATAACCCCCTCCCGAATTTTCTACTTCATAGTTAATTTTACCCTTATAAAAATGGAAAGTTTGTGTCGTTAAATTTGGTGTGGAATGGGTGGTGGGAGTTGTGGTGAGGGATAGTGGGTGGTGGTGGGGTGGATAAGAAAAAAAATTCTATTTTTTATAAAAGTACAATAAAATATATGAAATAAAAAAATTGGGAGGGGGTGGGTGGGTGGGAGGGTTGAATAGAGCGGTAGTGGTGTGGGGTAGGGGTGGGTGAAGATGTGCGTTGGAGGGTGGTGGTTGCGTAGGGGTGGGATTTGGTTGGGGTGGGTGGGTGGGTGGGTGGGTGCTTGGAGTGGATGGGTGGTGGGTGTGGGGGTTGGTGTGGTATGGGGTGGGGTTGGTGAGGCATGGGTGGTATTCTCCGAAAAATGTTTTCTACCAACCAACCGAACATGAGAAATAAATAAAAAGTAACTTATTTTCTAAGAACACATTTTTCAGAAAAACATTTTCCTCCACACTGAACACACCCCAAGTGTCACAAAAGCAAGAGTTGAGATTGATCTTGCAAAGCCAAGACTAAAGGAAATCAAGATTGCGATCAAGCACCAGATCAGCGAGAAATTAGAAGAGATCATGCAGCCTAACGAGTTTGAAAGGGTACCGGGCTACCAGGGGCGAAGATAGCTAATCGGGCGCAGGTTCGGCCGAACTCAATAGTTTTGGTCCAAACCTTATATTTATATTAAAAAATTAATTGGACATATACAAATTATTAATTTAGAACTTAGTAACTTTAAAAAATTAAAATTCCCGAACTCATAAATGTCAAATCCTGGCCCCGCTTCTGCAGACTACTATTTATTCAATTGCATGATACAAGATCATTGGGATTGAATTGTAGAACAAGGCAAGTAGTGAGTGACTAAAGTACACAAGAACAAGCAAAATCTGGTAATCAAGGTAGTTTATAAGTATTTTTATGGACTTATTTTCGAGTTTGGTAAACACTAAAAGTGCTTGTAAGCAAAAATCAGGCAAAACTCATAAGTTGATTGATCACCCCTAACTATGGTTCTACACCTTAATTATAAGCGCTTTTAGTTTGGCCAAAACTTTTATGATTTTATTCCTAATATTTTTTGTAATTTTCGGAATACGCTTTCTAAAACATTAATTTTTAATTATCTCGCTATCCTATTTTCATCATTCGTCCTTTAATTTTGATGCAAAAATGTTTTTAAATTTATATTTTGTTGTAAATAGTTTTAAGGATATTTAACTCATTTTAACAGGAAAAAAAAGGCTTATGAACACCATTTTACCTAAAGTACACGAACTGCTTATATTATTAGTTTTAGCATTTTTATCTAAAAACATAATTATGTATTTATAAAATCAATTTCATTAATTAAAAACGGTTTTCAACACTTAATATTTATCAGTTATTTTTAATCAGCTAATCTATACATGCTCTAAGGATTTTGTACATTTTAAAAACATGGAAGCCCAAAGGTTGCTGCAAACAACAAAAAATAAAGCCAGTAAAAAGCCTTTTACCTGACCAAATTGTCTTTACATTACAAGAAATTCCTTAACATTATTGCCGTCAACTTTCCTGTAAAGCTGGGATTAACAATATGTAACCAAAAACAGTACTGAATAAGCGAAAAGGGAATCTCAGCCTTTTTTTAAAAAAAAAATAATCCATCACTCAGGCTATGCACACCCGGGATTGCGGGGGGTTTGGCTCCAACACGTGTTATTCATCTAAGCAAATGGTAATGGAGCGGAGCCGTTCCCATCAATACCACTTAAATTTGATATAGCTTCATTTGCTCTCAGAAATCGTTGGGGAAGAAAGAGAATAAATCAATTTGGTTGGAATTGAAACATAATTATATAGGTGCGTAATACTTAGAAGACAATATTTATCATTTATCATACATAGAGAAGTGAGAATATGTCCTTCCTCTCAAGAGTTCATTGGGGAGGTTTCGCTTATATATTTTTGAATAAAAAAACGTAAACAAAAAATGTTTATTCCTAATACATATGATAAAGGTAGGTGCATTTCTTGAGTAGAGGAAACCTAGGAAGGGAGTCACCAGCATTCGTACTCTATCCCTTTCTTTGAACATTCTTTCTCTCTCTTTCTCAGCTATCTCTCTATTACAAATTCCTAATTGCTCAAAGTTCTGATCCCTTTCTTTTAACAACATCCAACCCCTTTCATCTCCAAAACATAAATAAACCCTCCCACAATCAGTTCCATGCAGAATTAATGCATGAGCGCCAATATCTTCTCTACTACTATCATGGAACATTTTAACTTTCGCAACATCTTCTTCTTATGGATTTTGTTCGTAACACTCGAAAAATGCTTAATCGCGGAGGGTCTTGGAGTGAACTGGGGATTGCAAGCGACTCATCCGCTTCCACCAGACATCGTAGTGAAGCTGTTAAAAGAGAACGGATTCAACAAAGTGAAGCTGTTCGAAGCTGATCCAGGAGCGCTAAAGGCACTGGGCAGATCAGGTGTTCAGGTTATGGTTGGGATACCTAATGATATGTTGGCAACATTGTCAGGCAGTGTTCGTGCTGCCGAACAATGGGTGCAAAAGAATGTTTCCTCCTTTATTTCCAAAAATGGCGTCGATATCAGGTTTGTTTTTGCTTATCATAAACAGCATATATCATTGGTTTGCAATTAAGGATAGATTTCTCATATGATCACTCAACTAATAGTTATTTATTCAGAAAGTCACTTTCTTCGTCATGTCTAACAATTCATGAAAACCGTAAGAATGAAAAAAAAAAAAAAAAAGAGTTCACACATCCTCCCATAAGTATGCATCTATAGTTTTCTTACATGTTCAAGGTCGATCGAATAAAGGAGAAAAATTATGCTAGATTGACTGTTGTCATAAAATTAATTAATTTATAGTAATAAGTAATTTCTAATTTACTTGAGATTGAAGTGTTATTATTATTGACCACACTGTATTCTTTGATAAATCACCTTCATAAATATTTAAAAAAGAAGAAAAAACTAATTAGACTGTGTTCATCAAGCATAAAGATCGATATCTTGCAAACAAATGAAAAGATCATATTGTACTATGTTCCAATCTTCAATATTGTTATACGTAAACGAGATTGCAATTTCATCAAAGCATGAGCTTACTTGTAAACTAAGGTATGGAATATCTGTTCAAGGTGATGTCTCGTTAGGTGATGATGAATGTCTTGCTTTGTGACATGTGGATATATAGGATGTCATCAAACTCTACCTTCAAAATGATATGGATGTATGTACACCGGAAAACATTTTGATCTTTTTTACTTTATTAGCTGCTTATATACCAACAGAACGTGATTAATTTATAAATTAATGTATTCCATTATTATAGAATTTAAGTTATATATACTGATAAACTATTTTTTCATATTATAATGTAATTTAATTTGTTATAGTTATGCAATCAAGTTACTTAAAAGTTGTCAGACATAACTTTATTTAATACTAATATTGATTGGTAACTTAAAATAAATGATAAATAATTTTTTATACCATATTAAATTGCACTGATAATATAAAAAATTTATTACACTTTCCGTGTATACATAAATTTACAAATCAATATTACTATTAAATAAAGTTACCTAAAATTACTTTTAAGTAATCTAATTATATAATTATTTTTACATAATCCGTGAACAACTCCATTTATATATATATATAGACACACACTCTGGTGCATTTCCTCATAATAGTTGATCAATTCTTTTCGATGTAAACGGCTTTGTTTTCTTATACTAGTACTTTACGTATTTTTCTTAGAGAAAAATAAGAGGCCGGAGGGAAAGGAAGAAAAGAAGGCAATTAGTCAAAGTGCACCGTCTTACATTCTTAATTCTTCTATTGGATGAGTCCCTTATCTACCGTTTAATTTTTATTGCTATTTTTAAAATTGTGAATATATAATTGTTGCACTGATAAAATATAAGATTATGTCTAACGTTCACAGAAATTTTTAAACCATGGCCTAACGTTTAAATAAAAGATTTTTAGTTTGCTAAAAATAAATAAATTATAATCTAAAGTATTCATAAATTCTAAGAAAAAGAAAAAACTTATTTACTAAACATCCGTGCCAAAAAGAGACCATCGGCAAAATTTTCTGTATTTTGGTGTTTCCTTTCATTTTCTTACTGTTGTTGTCCACTGACTATTATCATTACGAATCCATATAATAGTCAATTCAATTGTAAGTTGTGATATCTTCTTCTCTTTTGTTTTTGTCTTCCTTATTTCAATTGAGAAATCAATTTAGGTACTTTATAGTATTACTCTGTTATTGACTTGGTGACCAAGAATAGTCTAAGACCCTGTTTGGATGGGCTTAAAATAAGCAGTTTATAAGCTAATACATCTTTTTTATCACATCATCGTAGCTTTTCTTCTCCATGCATGACTAAAATCTAATTACGAAAATCTATCATCCATAACTTATTAACCAGTTATGAAATTGTTTACTTTCTTCTTACAATTTTATACATATACATTTTGATTGTCTCTCAGGTATGTTGCGGTGGGAAATGAGCCTTTTCTGAAAGCCTACAAAGACATGTTCCTTAACACAACACTTCCGGCCATCGAAAATGTGCAAGCAGCTCTTATCAAAGCAGGCCTAGCTCGACAAGTCAAGGTTACTGTTCCAATTAATGCTGATGTGTACCAAACAGACTCTGGAGTTCCCTCAGGTGGCGATTTCAGAACAGATATTCATGATCTCATGATGAAGATCGTCAAGTTCCTAAGTGACAATGGAGGTCCTCTCACCATTAACATCTACCCGTTCCTTAGCCTCGACGCGGATCCCGGTTTCCCAGTTGACTTCGCATTCTTCTCAGGAACTTCAGCCCCTGTTGTCGATGGTTCGATCTCGTACACCAATGTCTTCGACGCTAATTATGACACCCTCGTTTGGGCTCTCGAGAAAAATGGATTCGGGTCATTGCCCATAATTGTAGGAGAAATCGGCTGGCCCACTGACGGCGATTCCAATGCCAACATTGAGTATGCTAGGAAATTCAATCAAGGTCTACTAGACCGAATTACTCGTGGCATAGGTACCCCGAAACGTCCCACACCACCGGACATTTACCTTTTCGGGCTCATTGATGAAGACGCCAAGAGCATCTTACCGGGGAATTTCGAACGACATTGGGGCATCTTTTACTATGATGGAGCCATTAAGTACAAACTTAATCTAGGTAACAAACGAAGCGTGACAGCAGCAAAAGGTGTTCGATATTTGGCTAGGAAATGGTGTGTGATGGCGCCTGATGCTAATGTTAAGGACCCCAATTTGGCAGACAGTATAAACTATGCTTGTAGCTATGCAGATTGCACTAGCCTTGGATATGGTTCATCCTGTGGTGGACTTGATGCTAAGAGCAATGCTTCATATGCCTTTAATATGTACTATCAAACTATGAATCAACAGAAAGGGTCATGTGAAAGGTTTCACAATTTGTCAGTCATAACAACAATTGATCCAACTCCTCCACCTTCTAAGTCAGGCAACAGTTCTCACTGTCGATTTGAGGTCATGATTGATGTGGGAAAGCACGAGTCGAGGGTAAATCCAGGAACATCTTCAGCTACAAAGATCAAACATTTTTCTCTTGCTTTATTGGTGCTAGTATTCATATTGGACTATACCATGTCTCTGTCTTAGCTTGTGGGGTACTCATTTGAGAGTTCATGTACATAATACCTATTGTTCCCTTCTACGCAATAATATACTGAGTTTACGTGATTGCCATCATGCTTTATATATTTACTTGGTTATATGCCATTTGGTTAAACTATTGAGGAACTTTAGACAGTGGGGGAGCTAGGATTTTGGCGAACGGTGTGCAAATTTTCTTCTTACTTATGTTAAAGGTGTACAAAATTAAATATATACTCATAATAGCTAAAATTTAACCTATGTACACCACGTAATTTCGAGCGAAGGGTGTGCACCTGACCATCTTTCGCCTAAGGTGGTTCCGCCCATGACTTTAGACACCCTTTGTACCAATTTACGTGGGACAGTTTAGATTTCGAGAGTCGAGTCTCTAACTTTTGACCGTAAATCATACAAAGATATAATCTTTAAAAAAAATTTTAAAATAAAATTTAGATATTTGAAAACTACATAAAAAATATAATAAAAATCACAATAATTACCGATTCAATTTAAAAAAAAAACATATGAAAAATTTACAAAGAAAAACTTGTTTGACTGATCAAATCCAAATTCTATTGAACTTTCTACTGAAGTATCAGAAAGGAATCTGAAGATGAGGACAACTAGTTTCCTTTAAAATGCACACATCGTAGTACCTCTCCGCTGGTCTTCTCCTTCTGTTTCCTTTATGTTGCTTCTTAGGCAAACACGGTCGCCGTGCCCAAGACATATCCTTCCTTGGGAAAAACTTTAAACTATGGATGTGTTTGGTACGGATGATTCCCAAATTTCTCATACTTGGTTAGTCAATTTTTTTTGAAAATTATTTTCTCTAGCGAAACAAATTGGTCCAATCATGAAAACGGGTTTCCATGGAAATAGGGAAAATAAGTTCCATAAATGAACACTCCATGTTAATTGTCTACCCAGTACCCCACCCCCAACACTCTGTTTACCCCGAATTTAGGTAATCAATTAAATTTATTAGTGAGGTATAGGATATGTGGTTGAACTTTAATCTATTTGGTTGAAAAAAGATATATATATGGATATGCTAAGAAGAAGTGAATAATAATCGCTGGTTTGCACTAAATATACGTATTTAATGATATATGAATATTGTTAATCAAATAAAGCTAAAGAACAAAACACTGGATCCGGACCAAAATCAGAGAATGAGAGATGGAGATTTTATATATTTTGCTATTACAATGCTCTAGAACTCAAGAAGTCAACCCCTGAAAGTAAACTAATGCCTCATATTTATAGTTTTGCCTTATGGATCTCATACAACATAAAACCCTTTTGAATAAAATAAAACCCTAAAAAGGATAAGATTGGGTCGTACAGTCTGACACCCGTACGATTGACAGTACAATGTGGCAGAACGGTATTGACGCGTGGCAATTGTGTAACGGATCACCCGGACCAACGGCCACGATAAACCGGACCAACGGCCACGATCGACTCGGCTATGGATAAACCGGAGCAAACGATGTCCTTCACTTTCTTCGGATCAAGCACTCCTCCGGTCCCAAAAGAAAGTCTTCATGCTCATGCTTGTTTCTTTCTTCCCTCGGTATCCGGTATCACTGGTCTAGCATGTATCTGATTTTTACCGTATACAGATAGTCCCCACACTTTCCGGACCGTAGTTTTATCGGAGTAACGGGAAGTGGATGAATCAAGAAACCGGTGGCTCCATTTGTTCGTTGTTATCTTCTCATTTTGGCAGGAACAGTTGCGTCACGTCCCTCTGTCATCGGCCACATGTCTCATCCCGGATGGTCAGCACTGACAACCGCCGTAACGCACGTCGTTTCAAGTCACTTCTTATTAATTATGGGACACGTGGCATTGCCCGGTTGGCTGGGATCTGTAACCGCCTCGATCCCATATCTATATAACGTCTTCCACCACCTTATTTTTCCATTTTACGCTCCATTTTCATTTCTTCACTTCATCTCTCCATTTCATTTCTCTTCCAATCATCTTTCATCTCATATTTCTCAATCCATTACCGAGGACAAACTCGATTTTGTCCGGGCTGATTGGGGATGGGATAACCATCCGGTTCAAGTTTTTGCCCCTAGACCAGATGAATCAGTCACCGACCATCGAGAGGGCTTCTTGTACATTTATACTTATCCTTTCACCCTCAAGTTCGACCCCCCGATCGATCCGGTCATTTTAGATATGTGCCGGACGTATAATATAACCCTGGCCCAGATTGGTCCGATTGTCTGGAAGACCGTGGCCTGCCTCCGGCTGTTGGCCAATATGTTACACCCCGGAAAACTTTCGTGTTACCGAGACTACAGACGACTTAGTATAGGCTCAGGGGAGAGTAAAGATATACAAGGATTAGGGATGAAGATTATGTTATATATGTATAAGAATAACATATAGACGACAGTGGAGGCCATATGGTGTAAGTTGGTTAATACGTTACATGACAAATAGCCGTCGTAACCGTAAGTTAAGGTGGGGCCCACATCTCGGGATTTTATAAAGGGCATATGACAAGTTATATGAATAGTACATAGGAAATTTAGCAAGTCTCAAGGGGGACACTTAAGCCAAATATGAGCATAAGCACTCCAAAAGGATGATTTAAGGATACGTTTTCGGGTGATCTAGCTTTACGAGGCCAACATACCATTATACGTTGAGAATTTGGGAAAACACAAAACATTAAAGTTGTAGATAATTGAAATACCTTTCCAACCATAGGTCGTGGGCCTTCATGCGACATAGGGATAAAAATTTATGGACGTTTTAAGGAGGAAAGGTTAAACTGGCAGTGGGCTCGGCCCAACCCGACTCTAAGTCGGGTAAGGCCCACTTCCTTGGATATTTAAAGAAATTTTTCACCCATTATCTTCCTCATTTCATGCCAAAAGATCAGGAATATTTTAGAGAGAGAGAGAGAGAGTGAGGAGAGTTAGAGAGATGAAGCAAGGGTTTGATCAAGTTCGAGGCCCTGAATCCCGAGGCTCGTGAAGGATAAAGTGTAATACGAGTTGTCGTCGTCGTTTCAAGCTAAATATTGAGCTTGGGGGATGATATTTTCGTGGTTGAGCTGCTGCTGAGGTATGTATTATTTTCTCATCTTTGTTATTGAGATGATTACGTGGAGATTTAACGGATTAAAGTGTTAGAAATATAGTTATAATTATCGTATACCGAATATTAAGGCGTTGTGGTTTAGGGGCTGTTTTGGATAGAATTGTAAGATGATTTTAGTCATATTATTGTTGTAAATTGTTAGATTTGTTGTTGTTGTTGGTTATTAGCTTAATTTGGAATTGTTGGGTTGGTAGGATTATAGGGGAGATGCTGTCCAAATCCCGTTAGGCGACAAAATAAATGATTAGTTAGAATAATCTTGTTGGCCTGGTCTTAATCCCTATATTGTTGACGGTATTTTAGTTGACTAAGCTCGGGAAGGGACTCGAGGATTAGCTTGAGGCATAAATAAGGTATGTAAGGCTAACCCTTCTTTCATATTTCGGCATGATCCCTTTTATATGACTCCTAAAGAACGTAAAACATAAGTACTCTATTCTTAGTTGGATTTGGAGTCGATATCCAATGTCTTGTTTTGTTCATGCTATACTCTTGTTGATAATTCGAAGGAAGCTTCTGCGATACATTATACTTACATGTTCACTACAAAGTAAATAGTAAATGAAGGAAACTCTAAAACTTGTTCACAAAATCTCTCCAAAGGGAGTTGTAATAGAAACCACTCTGAAAGGGGTGCAACGTTTTGTAACTTCATTACATACTCATACTGTATATCATATGTATTGTTATTGTTCCACCTGATCAGCTGGATTATGATATTCTTAAGCCGGAAGCGGCTGCCCGAAGGGGTCATCATGACTACGCCGGAAGCGGCCGTCCGAATGGACTAATGTGCTAATAGCCGGAAGCGGCTACGAGTAGGATATTCTATATTTATATTGTATATGCTAGAATTTGTGTAAGGGACCTTATGACATGGTTCAAAGTGCTGTTCCAGGTTACTCCCAGGTTGCTTTCTAAACTTGCTTACTGTTACGCTTTTCCTTGTTTTATGATTTAGTATTGCCTTACATATTTCGTACTGACCCCCTTTCTTCGGGGGCTGGGTTTCATGCCCGCAAGTTTAGGGACGCGGTTAAACGATCCAACCACCTAGGAGGAGTCAGCATTGAGAGTCAGACAGCTCTACTTGCTTCGGAGACTGTTCCTATTTTGGTATAATTTTTTTTGTATACATTATGGGTACGACGGGGCCCTGTCCCGTCACTAATGCACGGTCATACTCTTCTAGTAGTCTGCATACAGCATGGGTGTCATGGATACTGTTTGGCCTTGCCGGCCATTGTTTTGTTGTACAGAAGTATCGGCAGCCTCGTTGGCTTGCATTGTGATATGTTACGTATATATTGTTATATCCCGTGTTTTAACACGTTGGAAAAATTTGGAAATATTCTTGGCTTGTAAGAAATAAGGTCATAATTAATTTTTATTTGACATAGGAGTTGTGCATGAAAGAATATTGTTGTGAAAGTGTGGGATAAGGCTAAGGGTAAATTTGGAATTTCGGAAAATTAGTTTCGGGAATTACAAAAGGTGAGCCATACGTCATTGGGCCCAAAATGGATGAAGAAAATTTGGGCCCAACACAAAGGGGGTGGCCGGCCAATATACTTGGCCCAAACCCAAGTCACATGGTAAGCATGTGACAATTTAATTAAGGGAGTATATACATGTGCTTATCCCTTAGATGGTTCAAGAAAATTAGAAGAGAAAGAACAAACAAAGAGAGAGTAAAAAAAATGAGGGGTTTCGGGTTTGGCCATAGAAATTGACCACCAAAAATCTTGCTTCAAAAATTTTTCTCTTGTTGAATTCTTACTAAGTTGAGTGCCCTTTTCAACTTGGTGTAGTTGTTTTGGAGGAAGGAGCACTTGGTACCTCAAAGTGATCATATACTCAAGTGAAGAAGATTGAGTAAAAAGGTAAGAATTTATCCCTTATTATTGTGTTATGAAGTCGTGTTTGTGTTGTGGTATGTGGGAATGAGTTGATTGTATGGAAATATGGAAGTTTACCAAGTGGGTATATATATATATGCATGTAGCCGTGTGTATATGTATGTGTATACCTATAGTGTGTTGAATTTTATGTAGTATTTTAGTTGGGGTTATGGTGGAATGTGCATTGGAAATGAAAGTTGAATAAATTTGGTTGAAGTTGAAATGTAGGAGTTTGGCCGTGTGGTATGGTGTTGGTAAGATGCCAATGAATTAATTTTGTTTAATGTGTTAGTTGTGTTGTTGTGATGCTTGCAATGTAAATGAAGATAAAATGATATAAGTTTGTTATAAAATGGAATGTAGAAGTTTATGCCGTTTTAGAATGATTTTACGACATTATGAAAATGAAGTTATTAAGTTGCAAATTTTGATGAATATTGATGAAGTTGGAAGCTAGAAACATATTATGAATATGTATGCCAAAGATTAGAAGTTTTGAACGAGTTATGACTTTGGCGGAAAGTTCGTATATTATGTATATCGTGTGTATAATTGAAGAAACGATATGAAATGCTTCTAAACTATGTTGTGATGATCTAGTTTGATAATGAAAGTGAAATCATTGAAATTGGTTTGGAAATTGTAGTTGAAATGAAGGTTGTGGCATTATGTCGGCAAGTAGAACTAGTTGTGCCATATTGCGTTTCTAATGTTTGTTGTTGATGTTGATGTTGTTGTTTGGGTTGTTGTTGATGATTTTGAGCCGAGTTGAATTCTCGGGGGTGCTATATGTATAGGGGAAGTGCTGCCGAAATTTTGGTAGACAAATATAAGTTGAATTGAATTCGTAGTATCTATAACTTACAATTGGTAAATGTGACCATTTGCAGATTTTCGACGAAACGGGGAGTGAGCTTGGATAGACTTAAAAAGCTCAAAAGGTATGTGAAGCTACCCCGATCCTTCTTTTGGCATGCCTAAGTGTATTAGAATCGGATTCGGGCCTCGAAAGACTTTCTGCCCATCGGAATCAGTAAGATTGAGCTCTTTTGGTCTGTATTCTTGATAATCATGCAAACTTCCCCTAAACTACTTGGAAAGCTATAGAGCGTCCGTAGAACCTTTGTAGGTGACCCCATAAGCTTAAAATATGTAATTTGAGCCCACCGCCTTGCTTGTCCTGAGGTGGGCCCGCTATTCCCGGTTTTGCCCTTATTGCACTCTAGTCTTACTTTCGAGCGATTTTTGAAAGAAATGTTTTGACTACCATTCTAATTACCTAACAAACATTGTTTTAAATATTCCATTGAGTCCGATAAATTGTTTTGACACTCAGAACGATTTCAGAAAGGTTATACTTCTGTAATTCATTATGATATCCGAAACTCGTTTATTATGTTACCGTTCGACTTCATTGGATCGGTTTATCTTTGATATGCCTCATCGAGTGTATTAAAACATTTATGATATTTTAATTGCATTAGTCTCTCACTACTCCATTCGTGGATGCCCCAATGTTTCCCACACTGAGCTCGGGCCAGGATATGTTGTCAAGCGTAATCCTCTGCATTGTTCGTCGTGCCTCGATGTGACGGGGCAGGTATACGCGTACATGGGTTTGTGGAGTATGATGTGCCATGTCCGCTTGTTCTGATATGATTTGCTATGGCCATTTGATATGACATATTATGCTACGGGGTTATGCCCCTATTCTGATTCTTCTGTGTTGTGGCACCAGCGTCGGGAGGGTGGCCACGTTCTGTCTGCCGAGTCCCTTGGCAGGGGCCGGATTTGATATGACATATGTTTCTGTACACACTCTGCATGTTTTGAAATTATGTATCTGATACTTTGGATTTTCTGTTTACTTTCTGTATGTTCTGTACCAGTTATGATTTTGTCTCTGTAATTCAGGCTTTACATATTCAGTACATATTTCGTACTGACCCCCTTTCCTCGGGGGCTGCGTTTTCATGTCGCGCAGGTACCGATGACAGGTTTGCCGATCCGTCCGGCTAGGATATCTTTTCTGCCATTTGGAGCGCTCTTTTATTCAGAGCCATCTTTTGGTACAGTCTGTCATTTCTATATATGCATACTCCCGTTCATGGGTACGGCGGGGCCCTGTCCCGTCATATGATTCTGTCGGTCTGTTTAGAGGTCTGTAGACATGTTTGTGGGCTGGGGTCTTTCTGTACAGATGTGTGTATATGTTGTGTTTGGGCGATCCCATTCGCCGCGACGGCCGGTCCGCATATATTTAAATGTTGCTCTGTTGGTCCTGTGTGGCCTTTGGTGGTATTTTCTGCGTGCAGGGTATTTGGGATAGTCCGTAAAGCAAAGGAGACCCTGCCCAAATTTTTCTGGAAATTAACTAAATTTGAAATAAAGCCTTTTCGGCTTCTGCTATATACTGGAATGCGTTTGAGTGCCCAGATCGGGCACTAGTCACGGCCTACGGGGTTGGGTCGTGACAAAAGTGGTATCAGAGCGGTTCGTCCTCGGAATGTCTACAGACCGTGTCTAGTAGAGTCTTGTTTATCGGTGTGTTGTGCACCACACCTATAAACAGGAGGCTACAGGGCATTTAGGATACTACCCTTCTTTCTGTCTTAGATCGTGCGATAGAGCTGTGTTATCAGGATGATTCCTCCCTAACGAATTGTTACATTTGCAGTTATGCCTCCAAAAAAGGCGACAGCGGCCCAAAAGGCCAAGGCAGCAGCTGTGGGAGAGACTAGTCGGGCCTAGAGGGTTACCAGGGCCCATGCACATATTGCTCCTGATATTTTGCCCCCGGCAGAGGGCTCTTCCACACCGCCACACGTAGAGGAGATTGGAGCAGCAGCGGCTGTAGGTCGAGGGGCGGCTCCACCGCCAGCTCCCGAGATTCCAGTACCTGAGCCTCCAGCTCCAGTGGACTGATGCTTGTGAACGAAGCTTCCAGTTGCTGAAAGAGAAGCTGACTACAGCCCCAGTTTTGACTCTTCCAGAGGGACCCGATGGATATGTTATTTATTGTGACGCTTCTAGCGTGGGATTGGGCTGTGTATTGATGCAACACGGCAGAGTTATAGCTTATGCTTCGCGGCAGCTGAAAAAGCATGAAAGGAATTATCCTACCCACGATCTGGAGCTTGCAGCGGTGATCCATGCTCTAAAAATATGGAGACATTATTTATATGGCATTCATGTTGATATCTATACAGATCATAAGAGTCTCCAGTATATTTTTAAGCTGAAGGAGCTTAATTTGCGGCAGCGGAGGTGGCTAGAGCTCCTGAAAGACTATGATGTGGATATTCTGTATCATCCGGGCAAGGCTAATGTTGTTGCAGATGCGCTCAGTCGGAAATCTATGGGCAGCTTTGCAGATTTACAGCCAGACAGGAGAGAGATAGTACGTAACATTCATCAGTTGGCTAATCTTGGGGTTCGTCTGGCCGATTCTGGAGGTACACGGATTTCTGTCCGAGGGGTTTCTGAATCATCTATTAAGGAAGATATCAAACGGCATCAATATGAAGATCCTGTTTTAGCTCGATACAGAGACACTGCCCATGAAAAGGAGAAGACTCCATTCGAGTTTACGCCAGACGGAACCTTACTATACAGAGGCAGGTTGTGTGTACCTGATATTGCAGGGCTTCGGCAGCAGGTTATGGGCGAGGCACATTATACTCGCTATTCTGTTCATCCTGGGTCTACGAAGATGTACCATGATCTTAGATGCCTATATTGGTGGGATGGCATGAAACGGGATATCGCAGAGTTCGTCGCCCAGTGTCCCAATTATCAGCAGGTCAAAATTGAACATCAGAAACCAGGTGGACTGTTGCAGGAAATGGAAATTCCGACGTGGAAGTGGGAGATCATTAATATGGACTTCATTACAGGTTTGCCTCGCACTCCACGGAAGTATGATTCCATCTGGGTTATTGTTGATAGGCTGACAAAATCAGCCCATTTTCTTCCCGTCAGAACTACTTATTCCGCTGAGGATTATGCCAGGCTTTATATTAAAGAAATTGTGCGACTTCATGGAGTTCCTATATCTATTATCACTGATAGAGGTGCTCAGTTCACAGCGAACTTCTGGAGATCTTTTCAGGAAGGATTAGGGACTCAGCTGAGCCTGAGCACAGCTTTTCATCCTCAGAGTGACGGACAGGCCGAACGCACTATCCAGACGCTTGAAGATATGTTGCGGGCCTGTGCTATTTATTTCAGAGGTAGCTGGGTGGATCACTTGCCATTGATTGAATTTGTTTATAATAACAGTTACCATTCCAGCATCCAGATGGCTCCGTACGAGGCTCTGTATGGCAGGAAATGCAGGTCACCGATCGGCTGGTTTGATATTGGCGAGACAGACTTAATCGGCCCAGATATGATCCAGCAGGCCGTTGATAAGGTGAAACTTATCCGGGAACGACTATTGGCAGCCCAGAGTCGACAGAAATCATACGCTGATAAACGACATCGTCCTTTGGAATTCCAGGTTGGTGATTGGGTATTTCTAAAGGTATCTCCTATGAAAGGCGTAATGCGGTTCGGCAGAAAGGGCAAGCTCAGTCCGCGTTATATTGGGCCTTATCAGATTGTTAGAAAAATTGGAAATGTCGCCTATGAGTTAAATCAGCCATCTGATTTGGAGGCGGTACATCCGGTATTGCATGTATCTATGCTCCGCAAATGCATTGGTGATCCCTCCAGAATATTTCCTGCGGATGATATTCAGGTGACGGAGCAGTTATCTTATGAGGAGCAGCCCGTAGCTATTTTGGACCGCCAGGTAAGAAAGCTCCGGAACAAAGATGTAGCCTCTGTTAAGGTGTTGTGGCGGAACGATAATAGGGAGGAAATGACCTGGGAGGCCGAAGAAGAGATGAAGAAGAATTATCCTCATTTGTTCCCTACGGCCACAGGTAATCCTGAATCCTTACTTAATTCTGTTTCAATAATGAATGTGCGTCATATGTGCTGTCTATAAACATAAACTCCCCCAAAGTATTCTCAGACCCTATAAGATTAATTTAACATTCGAGGACGAATGTTCAAAAGGGGGGGAGGATGTTATATCCCGTGTTTTAACACGTTGGAAAAATTTGGAAATATTCTTGGCTTGTAAGAAATAAGTTCATAATTAATTTTTATTTGACATAGGAGTTGTGCATGAAAGAATATTGTTGTGAAAGTGTGGGATAAGGCTAAGGGTAAATTTGGAATTTCGGAAAATTAGTTTCGGGAATTAAAAAAGGTGAGCCATACGTCATTGGGCCCAAAATGGATGAAGACAATTTGGGCCCAACACAAAGGAGGTGGCCGGCCAATATACTTGGCCCAAACCCAAGTCACATGGTAAGCATGTGACAATTTAATTAAGGGAGTATATACATGTGCTTATCCCTTAGATGGTTCAAGAAAATTAGAAGAGAAAGAACAAACAAAGAGAGAGTAAAAAAAAGGAGGAGTTTCGGGTTTGGCCATAGAAATTGACCACCAAAAATCTTGCTTCAAAAATTTTTCTCTTGTTGAATTCTTACTAAGTTGAGTGCCCTTTTCAACTTGGTGTAGTTGTTTTGGAGGAAGGAGCACTTGGTACCTCAAAGTGATCATATACTCAAGTGAAGAAGATTGAGTAAAAAGGTAAGAATTTATCCCTTATTATTGTGTTATGAAGTCTTGTTTGTATTGTGGTATGTGGGAATGAGTTGAGTGTATGGAAATATGGAAGTTTACCAAGTGGGTATATATATATATGCATGTAGCCGTGTGTATATGTATGTGTATACCTATAGTGTGTTGAATTTTATGTTGTATTTTAGTTGGGGTTATGGTGGAATGTGCATTGGAAATGAAAGTTGAATAAATTTGGTTGAAGTTGAAATGTAGGAGTTTGGCCGTGTGGTATGGTGTTGGTAAGATGCCAATGAATTAATTTTGTTTAATGTGTTAGTTGTGTTGTTGTGATGCTTGCAATGTAAATGAAGATAAAATGATATAAGTTTGTTATGAAATGGAATGTAGAAGTTTATGTCGTTTTAGAATGATTTTACGACATTATGAAAATGAAGTTATTAAGTTGCAAATTTTGATGAGTATTGATGAAGTTGGAAGCTAGAAACATATTATGAAAATGCATGCCAAAGATTAGAAGTTTTGCACGAGTTATGACTTTGGCGGAAAGTTCGTATATTATGTATATCGTGTGTATAATTGAAGAAACGATATGAAATGCTTCTAAACTATGTTGTGATGATCTAGTTTGATAATGAAAGTGAAATCATTGAAATTGGTTTGGAAATTGTAGTTGAAATGAAGGTTGTGGCATTATGTCGGCAAGTATAACTAGTTGTGCCATATTGCGTTTCTAATGTTTGTTGTTGATGTTGATGTTGTTGTTTGGGTTGTTGTTGATGATTTTGAGCCGAGTTGAATTCTCGGGGGTGCTATATGTATAGGGGAAGTGCTGCCGAAATTTCGGTAGACAAATATAAGTTGAATTGAATTCGTAGCATCTATAACTTACAATTGGTAAATGTGACCATTTGCAGATTTTCGACGAAACGGGGAGTGAGCTTGGATAGACTTAAAAAGCTCAAAAGTTATGTGAAGCTACCCCGATCCTTCTTTTGGCATGCCTAAGTGTATTAGAATCGGATTCGGGCCTAGAAAGACTTTCTGCCCATCGGAATCCGCAATTGAAAATCTCGCTTTTTCCTTCAGTAAGATTGAGCTCTTTTGGTCTGTATTCTTGATAATCATGCAAACTTCCCCTAAACTACTTGGAAAGCTATAGAGCGTCCGTAGAACCTTTGTAGGTGACCCCATAAGCTTAAAATATGTAATTTGAGCCCACCGCCTTGCTTGTCCTGAGGTGGGCCCGCTATTCCCGGTTTTGCCCTTATTGCACTCTAGTCTTACTTTCGAGCGATTTTTGAAAGAAATGTTTTGACTACCATTCTAATTACCTAACAAACATTGTTTTAAATATTCCATTGAGTCCGATAAATTGTTTTGACACTCGGAACGATTTCAGAAAGGTTATACTTCTGTAATTCATTATGATATCCGAAACTCGTTTATTATGTTCCCGTTCGACTTCATTGGATCGGTTTGTCTTTGATATGCCTCATCGAGTCTATTAAAATATTTATGATATTTTAATTGCATTAGTATCTCACTACTCCATTCGTGGATGCCCCAATGTTTCCCACACTGAGCCCGGGCCAGGATATGTTGTCAAGCGTGATCCTCTGCATTGTTCGCCGTGCCTCGATGTGAGGGGGCAGGTATACGCGTACATGGGTTTGTGGAGTATGATGTGCCATGTCCGCTTGTTCTGATATGATTTGCTATGGCCATTTGATATGACATATTATGCTACGGGGTTATGCCCCTATTTTGATTCTTCTGTGTTGTGGCACCAGCGTCGGGAGGGTGGCCATGTTCTGTCTGCCGAGTCCCTTGGCAGGGGCCAGATTTGATATGACATATGTTTCTGTACACACTCTGCATGTTTTGAAATTATGTATCTGATACTTTGGATTTTCTGTTTACTTTCTGTATGTTCTGTACCAGTTATGAGTTTGTCTCTGTAATTCAGGCTTTAAATATTCAGTACATATTTCGTACTGACCCCCTTTCCTCGGGGGCTGCGTTTTCATGCCGCGCAGGTACCGACGACAGGTTTGTCGATCCGTCCGGCTAGGATATCTTTTCTGCCATTTGGAGCGCTCTTTTATTCAGAGCCATCTTTTGGTACAGTCTGTCATTTCTATATATGTATACTCCCGTTCATGGGTACGGCGGGGCCCTGTCCCGTCATATGATTCTGTCGGTCTGTTTAGAGGTCTGTAGACATGTTTGTGGGCTGGGGTCTTTCTGTACAGATGTGTGTATATGTTGTGTTTGGGCGATCCCATTCGCCGCGGCGGCCGGTCGGCATATATTTAAATGTTGCTTTGTTGGTCCTGTGTGGCCTTTGGTGGTATTTTCTGCGTGCAGGGTATTTGGGATAGCCCGTAAAGCAAAGGAGACCCTACCGAAATTTTTCTGGAAATTAACTAAATTTGAAATAAAGCCTTGTCGGCTTCTGCTATATACTGGAATGCGTTTGAGTGCCCAGATCGGGCACTAGTCACGGCCTACGGGGTTGGGTCGTGACATATATAAGTATGTTTTGGGATGTTTTGAGTTACAGATGGACTTTGGTATTCTATTTACAGCTTTCAAACTTAGTTAAATAGACCTTATTGAATGCCATGTTTGAGTACAGGTAACATAAGTTGGGTTATCGGGCAGATTAAGCTCGGTCACTCGTCATGGCCCTAGGTTAGGTCGTGACAAAAGTGGTATCAGAGCAGTTCAGTCCTCGGCATGTTCGCAGACGGTGTCTAGTAAAGTCTTGTTTATCGGTGTATTGTGCACCACATTTGTAAACAAGAGGCTACGAGACATTAATAGGGTGTCATTCCTTCTTTCATGTTAGAGATCGTGTGAATAGAGCTATGTCATATGTGAAGTCATTAATCTAATAATCTTGTATGATTTCAGCGATGACTAGGAAGAGTAAAGCGACAGCAGCCCAGAAGGGCAAATCAGTTGAGGGTGAGGCAGTTAGCCAAGCCCCCAGGTCCACCAGAGCTCAGACTCATACTAGGATACACATTCAGTCCCAGATTTTTCCTACTTCCCCACCTCCGGAGGAGCTCAGAGGGGCACCTGATCCAGCCCTAGCTCCAGCACCAGTACCTGTACCTCCAGTCCCTCAGCCGGATGCTCAGGGTCAGGAGATGAGAGATATGAGAGATGCTATCCATTTGTTGACTCAGATACTTGCTACCCAGGCTGGATGGCAGGATAGGGGTCATGAGTATCCAGATAGGGCTGCTAGTGCCAGGGCCCGAGATTTTCTTACATTAGATCCCCCAGCGTTTAAGGGCATGGACACTAATGCTGATCCTCAGGAGTTCATAGATAGTATGCAGCGTACTTTAAATGTGATGAAGGCGTCAGCTACAGAATCTGTTGAGTTAGCTGCTTATAGATTGCAGGGTATAGCAATTAATTGGTATCAGTCATGGAGATTATCGAGGGGTAGGGATGCTCTACCGCCGACTTGGCAGGAATTCTTAGATGCCTTCTTGCGCCATTATATGCCACCCGAGTTGAGGCGGTCAAGTGTTGATAGGTTCCTTAACCTGCAGCAGGGTAGTATGTCTGTCAGAGAGTATAGTGTGGAGTTTGATTCTTTAGCCAGATATGCCCCTTCTATTGTGCAGGAAATGGAAGATAGAGTTTACCGATACGTGATGGCATTAGAGCCAGGGCTGCAAGAGGCTTGGATGGCAGTAGCGATGCAGCCAGGTATGGATATAGCTCGTATTCAGGCTTATGCTCAAGGGTTAGAGGATCGTAAGTGCCAGCGAGAGGCTATCTCGGAGCAGAGTAGTAGTCATCCCAAGAGGGCTAGATCTGAGGGTCAGTATAGAGGTTCCACTAGCGAGAGCATACCCCAGTATAGTGCACCTCTGCAGTTTCGAGGATCTCAGCGAGGTAGGGAGACTTCTCTTACGCAGAGTCAGAGTTCTTATGCATCGAGTTCTCAGCAGCAGGTGGGGTCAGAGAAGGAGGTGATGCCCCTTCCTCGATGTGCGACTTTTGGGAAATGTCATGTAGGGCGGTGTCGTCAGGGTGTATGCTATACTTGTGGTGATCCGGGGCACTATGCTAGAGATTGCCCACAAAGAGTGGGTAGTATTGTTCTTGAGAATTCGGTAGCAGCATCGTCACCCCTCAGTGAGAGCCCCTAAGAAAGGACTCCAGACTTCTTCCGGCCGAGGTAGGGGCAGAGGTGGAGCAACTAGCTCCAGTACTGGGCCGCATCGTATCTATGCTCTAGGTGGGAGACCGGGTCCAGAGACACCGTAGGATGCACCATCAGGTATACCCTTCTTCAGATTATTTATTGATGGATTTAAGCTATATACGAACTGTCCCTTACCACTATGACATGATGTATTATAACATAAGTTAGAATACAAGCATAGGAGTTAATGGGGTAAATCGAGACAAAAGACTTAGTGAAAAACTTAGTTGAAACATTAAGGGGGGAAGTGCCCAGAACATAGCAAGACCATTGCTATAAATCGGAACTAGGGTAAACGAATAGAAGACAACCCTTGATATTTAACCTTTTAGTTATTATAACATGATCCTGGCGGTATTACATATGATTAATTTGACCTTAAACAGCTCTGTCATGTTTTACTCTATTATTTAACTATCCATCAGTTACATATTTCCAACATTCGAGGACGAATGTTCCTAAGGGGGAGAGGATGTTACACCCCGGAAAAATTTCGTGTTACCGAGACTATAGACGACTTAGTATGGGCTCAGGGGAGAGTAAAGATATACAAGGATTAGGGATGAATATTCTGTTAAATATGTATAAGAATAACATATAGACGACAGTGGAGGTCATATGGTGTAAGTTGGTTAATACGTTACTTGACAAATAGCCCTCGTAACCGTAAGTTAAGGTGGGGCCCACATGTCGGGATTTTATAAAGAGCATATGAAAAGTTATATGAATAGTACATAGGAAGTTTATCAAGTCTTCAGGGGGACACTTAAGCCAAATATGAGCATAAGCACTCCAAAAGGATGACTTAAGGATACGTTTTCGGGTGATCTAGCTTTACGAGGCCAACACACCATTATATGTTGAGAATTTGGGAAAACACACAAAAAATGAAAGTTGTAGATATTTGAAATACCTTACCAACCATAGGTCGTGGGCCTTCATGCGACATGGGGATAAAAAGTTACGGACGTTTTAAGGAGGAAAGGTCAAACTGGCAGTGGGCTCGGCCCAACCCGACTCCAAGTCGGGTCAGGCCCACTTCCTTGGATATTTAAGGAAAATTTTCACCCATTATCTTCCTCATTTCATGCCAAAAGATCTGGAATATTTTATAGAGAGCGAGTGAGGAGAGTTAGAGAGATAAAGCAAAGGTTCGATCAAGTTCGAGGCCCCGAATCCCGAGGCTCGTGAAGGATAAAGTGTAATATGAGTTGTCGTCATCGTTTCAAGCTAAATATTGAGCTTGGGGGATGATATTTTCGTGGTTGAGCTGCTGCTAAGGTATGTATTATTTTCTCATCTTTGTTATTGAGATGATTACGTGGAGATTTAACGGATTAAAGTGTTAGAAATATAGTTATAATTATCGTATACCGAATATTAAGGCGTTGTGGTTTAGGGGCTGTTTTGGATAGAATTATAAGATGAGTTTAGTCATATTATTGTTGTCAATTGTTAGATTTGTTGTTGTTGGTGGTTATTAGCTTAATTTGGAATTGTTGGGTTGGTAGGATTATAGGAGAGATGTGTCCAAATCCCGTTAGGCGACAGAATAAATGATTAGTTAGAATAATCTTGTTGGCCTAGTCTTAATCCCTATATTTTTTATGGTATTGTAGTTGACTAAGCTCGGGAAGGGACTCGAGGATTAGCTTGAGGCATAAATAAGGTATGTAAGGCTAACCCTTCTTTCATATTTTGGCATGATCCCTTTTATATGACTCCTAAAGAACGTAAAACATAAGTACTCTATTCTTAGTTGGATTTGGAATCGTTATCCAATTTCTTTTTTCGTTCATGCTATACTCTTGTTGATAATTCGAAAGAAGCTTCTGCGATACATTATACTTACATGTTCACTGCAAAGCAAATGGTAAATGAAGGAAACTCTAAAACTTGTTCTCAAAATCTCTCCAAAGGGAGTTGTAATAGAAACCACTCTGAAAGGGGTGCAACGTTTTGTAACTTCATTACATACTCATACTGTATATCATATGTATTGTTATTGTTCCACTTGTTCAACTGGATTATGATATTCTTAAGCCGGAAGCGGCTGCCCGAAGAGGTCATCATGACTACGCCGGAAGCGGACGTCCGAAGGGACTAATGTGTTATTAGCCAGAAGCGGCTACGAGTAGGATATTCTATATTTATATTGTGTATGCTAGAATTTGTGTAAGGGACCATATGACATGGTTCAAAGTGCTGTTCCAGGTTACTCCCAGGTTTCTTTCTAAACTTGCTTACTGTTACGCTTTTCGTTGTTTTATGATTCAGTATTGCCTTGCATATTCCATATTGACCCCCTTTCTTTTGGGGGCCGCGTTTCATGCCCGCAAGTTTAGGGACGCGGTTAAACGATCCAGCCACCTTGGAGGAGTCAGCATTGAGAGTCAGACAGCTCCACTTGCTTCGGAGACTGTTCCTGTTTTGGTATAATTTTGTCTGTATACATTTTGGGTACGACAGGGCCCTGTCCCGTCACTTATGCACGGTCATACTCTTCTAGTAGTCTGCAGACAGCATGGGTGTCATGGATACTGTTTGGTCTTGCCGGCCATTGTTTTGTTGTACAGAAGTATCGGCAGCCTCGTTGGCTTGCATTGTGATATGTTACGTATATATAAGTATGTTTTGGGATGTTTTGAGTTACAGATGGACTTTGGTATTCTATTTACAGCTTTCAAACTTAGTTAAATAGACCCTATTGAATGCCATGTTTGAGTACAGGTAACATAAGTTGGGTTATCGGGCAGGTTAAGCTCGGTCACTCGTCATGGCCCTAGGTTGGGTCGTGACAAAAGTGGTATCAGAGCAGTTCAGTCCTCGGCATGTTCGCAGACGGTGTCTAGTAGAGTCTTGTTTATCGGTGTGTTGTGCACCACATCTATGAACAGGAGGCTACGAGACATTAATAGGGTGTCATTCCTTCTTTCATGTTAGAGATCGTGCGAATAGAGCTGTGTCATAAGTGAAGTCATTAATCTAATAATCTTGTATGATTTCAGCGATGACTAGGAAGAGTAAAGCGACAGCAGCCCAGAAGGGCAAATCAGTTGAGGGTGAGGCAGTTAGCCAAGCCCCCAGGTCCACCAGAGCTTAGACTCATACTAGGATACACATTCAGCCATAGATTTTTCCTACTTCCCCACCTCCAGAGGAGCTCAGAGGGGCACCTGATCCAGCCCCAGCTCCAGCACCAGTACCTGTACCTTCAGTCCCTCAGCCAGATGCTCAGGGTCAGGAGATGAGAGAGATGAGAGATGCTATCCGTTTGTTGACACAGATACTTGCTACCCAGGCTGGACGACCGGATAGGGGTCATGAGTATTACGATAGGGCTACTAGTGTCAGGGCCCGAGATTTTCTTACATTAGATCCCCCAGAGTTTAAGGGCACGGACCCTAATGCGGATCCTTAAGAGTTCATAGATAGTATGCAGCGTACTTTAAATGTGATGAAGGCGTCAGCTACATAATATATTGAGTTAGCTGCTTATAGATTGCAGGGTATAGCAATTAATTGGTTTCAGTCATGGAGATTATCGAGGGGTAGGGATTCTCTTCCGCCGACTTGGCAGGAATTCTCAGCTGCCTTGTTGCGCCATTATATGCCACCCGAGTTGAGGCGGGCAAGGGTTGATAGGTTCCTTAACCTGCAGCAGGGTAGTATGTCTGTCAGAGAGTATAGTGTGGAGTTTGATTCTTTAGCCAGATATGCCCCTTCTATTGTGCAGGAAATGGAAGATAGAGTTCACCGATACGTAATGGGATTAGAGCCAGGGTTGCAGGAGGCTTGTATGGCAGTAGCGATGCAGCTAGGTATGGATATAGCTCGTATTCAGGCTTATGCTCAAGGGTTAGAGGATCGTAGGCGCCAAAGAGAGGCTATCTCGGAGCAGAGTAGTAGTCATCCCAAGAGGGCTAGGTCTGAGGGTAAGTATAGAAGTTCCACTAGCGAGAGCAGACCCCAGTATAGTGCACCTCTGCAGTTTCGAGGATCTCAGCGGGGTAGGGAGACTTCTCTTAGGCAAAGGCAGAGTTCTTATGCATCGGGTTCTCAGCAGCAGGTGGGGTCAGGGAAGGAGGTAATGCCCCCTCCTCGATGTGCGACTTGTCGAAAATGTCATGTAGGGCGGTGTCGTCAGGGTGTATGCTATACTTGTAGTGATCCGGGGCACTATGCTAGAGATTGCCCACAAAGAGTTGGTAGTATTGTTCCTGAGAATTCGGTAGCAGCATCGTCACCCCTCTGTGAGAGCCCCAGAGATAGGACTCTAGACTTCTTCTGGCTGAGGTAGGGGCAGAGGTGGAGCATCTAGCTCCAGTACTGGGCCGCATCATATCTATGCTCTAGGTGGGAGACCGGGTCCAGAGACACCGCAGGATGCACCATCAGGTATACCCTTCTTCAGATTATTTATTGATGGATTTAAGTTATATACGAACTGTCCCTTACCACTATGACATGATGTATTACAACATAAGTTAGAATACAAGCATAGGAGTTAATGGGGTAAATCGAGACAAAAGACTTAGTGAAAACCTTAGTTGAAACCTTAAGGGGGGAAGTGCCCATAGCATAGCAAGACCATAGCTATAAATCGGAACTAGGGTAAACGAATAGAAGACTACCCCTGATATGTAACCTTTTAGTTATTATAACACGATCCTGGCAGTATTAGATACGATTAATTTGACCTTAAACAGTACCGTCATGTTTTACTCTATTGTTTAACTATCCATTAGTTACATATTTCCAATATTCGAGGACCAATGTTCCTAAGGGGGGAAGGATGTTACACCCCGAAAAAACTTCGTGTTACCGAGACTACAGACGACTTAGTATGGACTCAGGGGAGAGTAAAGATATACAAGTATTAGGGATGAAGATTCTGTTATATATGTATAAGAATAACATATAGACGACAGTGGATGCCATATGGTGTAAGTTGGTTAATACGTTACTTGACAAATAGCCCTCGTAATCGTAAATGAAGGTGGGTCCCTGTTACACCTTGAAAATTTCCCCCGTGAACGTACAGTGGATAGGCTAACAAAGGGCATGGCGTGTAAGATGTTTTAATAAGAAGGGAACGACGTTTGATGACCCTAAGTAAGATTCCAAAGGCAATTGCAATAAGAGATAGGTTATGCTCCATAATGACTAATTATAGGTTCTAAAAATGTGAAAAGTTGCAAATTTGCACTTTGGCCAGTTGGTCGTAAAATGAAATACGGACCGTAAAGTAGTTTACGGGCCGTAAACTACCATGTCATATTTCAACTTCCAAAACTTCAACTTTCTGTCAAATGCTTGAATGGTTAAAGACGACTTGAAATACGGACCGTAAACTGAAATACGGCCCGTAAACTGTGTTCGTAAATCACCATGTCTCAGCCTGACTTTCTGGTTCTGTTATGCCATTAATACGCCCATGAAATACGGTCCGTATTTCAGTATACGGACCGTAAACTGAGTTTACGACAACTGTTGCACTTTCGACGACTGTTCATTTCAGATCAGATTTTGGGTTATTAAAAAGGGTACCAAGTTTATTATTTCATTTCCACATTTCACCCCTTCTCACTAAAACATCTCTCTACACTTATTCCACAAGAATTCAAGGATTATTAGTGATCAACAATATAAACCAAGTGAATCAAGTGTAAGAAAACCCATTAAAGATTATACAAGTCAAGAAATCCCATTGGAGATAAACTAGGGTTTTTGCTCAAGTGGAGTATTATCAACCAAGTCTTGTTCCTACGACATCTAAGGTAAGATTTATGATATTTCTATGTTGTTTAAGGTATTTGAGGGTTAAAATACTTGGATTGTAGAAGGGTATAGAAAAATGGGTCATGAATGTGGAATAGTGCCATTTTGAGAAATAGCTTTACTTGAGTTACGATTCTTGATGTGTTGTGATGTAAATATGTTATAAATGATGATGAGAACATGAGATGAGCAATGTATGAGAATGTATGTCGTCGTACGTTATGGCCATGGATATGGATGATTGAAAGTAAGTCTAGAATATGGATAATGTGGATGAATAATGACTATCGTTATAGTATTGTGAATGTATTATTGACGTTTGGGAGTTGATATACGCTATGGGGAAATGTCGTATAAATGAAGGAGATGCTGTCCGATTTTCTCTAGTTTTAGTCATGTATGCTAGCTATCGATTTCTAATGATAGTATGACTTTAATGAAGGTAGAAACGCGAGCGTTGAAGGAGAACGTGCAAGTGGTAAATAGTTGAACGGAAAGGTATATAAGGCTAACCCTTCTTTCATAAGGCATGGTTCTTTGGCCAAACGTCTAAATCTTCTATAAGACTATGATATCTTTCAAATGATTTGATCTTCCGAGCTAGTAAGCTCACAATTCTTGATATGCTACGATTGTACTAAGTTCCCCATATGACGAGTAAGCCTATAAGATAGATGTAATGAACGATGATAATAGTGATATGACATTGATGACGACTATAATGATAATAGTAAAGATGCTTACGAGCTATTATGTATATGCATCTATGTATGGTTATTATGGAACCCCGAGCTTATGAGGCCGGGTAGGATATGTAAATAAATATGTATATGATTATGTAATGCGCGCACACCTCTGCAGATGGTACGCATAACCCTGACGCCTTGGTAGGGCTAGGTAGATGTAACCCTGACGCCTTGATAGGGCCAGGTATATGTAACCTTGAGCCTTGGTTGGCCTAGTATGTATGAAACAGCGATCCTGCATGGTCGGGTATGCTATGTAAATGCTATGTATATGATATGATTATGTATATATGATGTGGATACGAGTATGAGTACGAACATGATGCGATGTGAATGTGAATAAGGGTATGTATACGAATACGAGTACAAATATGGAACGGATACGATTATGGATACGGATATGGATGTATGTGCACAAATACACATTAGAAATGGAAAGTTCCTATGCAAGGCAAGTAAGTGCCTATGACGATGATATTACCATCTCCCATCTTGTGCTATTTCTCATGTTGTTCATTATGCTTCTATATTGATATTGATTATGCTTTACATACTCAGTACATTCTTCGTACTGACGTCCTTTTGTTTGTGGATGCTGCGTCATGCCCGCAGGTGCACAGGGAGACAGACTTGATCCATAGCTACATTCTCAGGGACTACATAGCGGAGCTCCATTTCATTCGGAGCTATAGCTTTTGGGTACTTATTCTTTTGTGTACATAATTATGGGCATAGCGGGGTCCTGTCCCGCTTATGTGATATGACATACTCTCCTTAGAGGCTCGTAGACATGTGTATGTGGTTAGATGTGTTTGGCCTTTTCGGCTATATTTTGTATATCATTTTGTTAGCCTTGTTGTCTCATGTACATTGACGTGGTATAGATGCCAATGATGATATAAAGGCATTGTTGTCCAATGGGACTAGCATGCTAAATGAATAGAATTACGTGTCTAATCATGTGGCTCACCCAGATGTAAGTGTAAGTGAAAGCCAAGGGGTGCCCTGGTGGGTTAGTATCGGGTGCTCGTCGCGGCCCCTCTAGTCGGGTCGTGACCGGCCCACATGTCGGGATTTTATAAAGGGCATATGACAAGTTATATGAATAGTACATAGGAAGTTTAGCAAGTCTTAAGGGGGACACTTAAGCCAAATATGAGCATAAGCACTCCAAATGGATGATTTAAGGATACGTTTTCGGGTGATCTAGCTATACGAGGCCAACACACAATTTACGTTGATAATTTGGGAAAACACAAAAAATGAAAGTTGTAGATAATTGAAATACCTTTCCAACCATAGTTCGTGGGACTTCATGCGACATAGGGTTAAAAGGTTATGAACGTTTTAAGGAGGAAAGGTCAATCTGGCAGTGGGCTCGGCCCAACCCGACTCCAAGTTGGGTCAGGCCCACTTCCTTGGATATTTAAGGAAACTTTTCACCCATTATCTTCCTCATTTCATGCCAAAAGATCTGGAATATTTTAAAGAGAGAGAGTGAGGAGAGTTAGAGAGATGAAGCAAGGGTTCGATCAAGTTCGAGGCCCCGAATCCCGAGGCTCGTGAAAGATAAAGTGTAATACGAGTTGTCGTCGTCGTTTCAAGCTAAATATTGAGCTTGGGGGATGATATTTTCGTGGTTGAGCTGCTGCTAAGGTACATATTATTTTCTCATCTTTGTTATTGAGATGATTACGTGGAGATTTAACGGATTGAAGTGTTAGAAATATAGTTATAATTATCGTATACCGAATATTAAGGCGTTGTGGTTTAGGGGCTATTTTGGATAGTATTGTAAGATGAGTTTAGTCATATTATTGTTGTAAATTGTTAGATTTGTTGTTATTGTTGGTTATTAGCTTAATTTGGAATTGTTGGGTTGGTAGGATTATAGGGGAGATGCTGTCCAAATCCCGTTAGGTGACAGAATAAATGATTAGTTAGAATAATCTTATTGTCCTAGTCTTAATCCCTATATTTTTTATGGTATTTTAGTTGACTAAGCTCGGGAAGGGACTCGAGGATTAGCTTGAGGCATAAATAAGGTATGTAAGGCTAACCCTTCTTTCATATTTTGGCATGATCCCTTTTATATGACTCCTAAAGAACGTAAAACATAAGTACTCTATTCTTAGTTGGATTTGGAATCGTTATCCAATTTCTTTTTTCGTTCATGCTATACTCTTGTTGATAATTCGAAAGAAGCTTCTGCGATACATTATACTTACATGTTCACTGCAAAGCAAATGGTAAATGAAGGAAACTCTAAAACTTGTTCTCAAAATCTCTCCAAAGGGAGTTGTAATAGAAACCACTCTGAAAGGGGTGCAACGTTTTGTAACTTCATTACATACTCATACTGTATATCATATGTATTGTTATTGTTCCACCTGATCAGCTGGATTATGATATTCTTAAGCCGGAAGCGGCTGCCCGAAAGGGCCATCATGACTACGCCGGAAGCGGCCGTCCGAAGGGACTAATGTGTTATTAGCCGGAAGCGGCTACGAGTAGGATATTATATATTTATATTGTGTATGCTAGAATTTTTGAAGGGACCATATGACATGGTTCAAACTGTTGTTCCAGGTTACTCCCAGGTTGCTTTCTAAACTTGCTTACTGTTACGCTTTTCCTTGTTTTATGATTCAGTATTGCCTTACATATTCCATACTGACCCCCTTTCTTCGGGGGCTGCGTTTCATGCTCGCAGGTTTAGGGACGCGGTTAAACGATCCAGCCACCTAGGAGGAGTCAGCATTGAGAGTCAGACAGCTCAACTTGCTTCGGAGACTGTTCCTGTTTTGGTATAATTTTGTTTGTATACATTATGGGTACGACAGGGCCCTGTCCCGTCAGTTATGCACGGTCATACTCTTGTAATAGTCTGCTAACAGCGTGGGTGTCATGGATACTGTTTGGCCTTGCCGGCCATTGTTTTGTTGTACAGAAGTATCGGCAGCCTCGTTGGCTTGCATTATGATATGTTACGTATATATAAGTATGTTTTGGGATGTTTTGAGTTACAGATGGACTTTGGTATTCTATTTACAGATTTCAAACTTAGTTAAATAGACCCTATTGAATGCCATGTTTGAGTACAGGTAACATAAGCTGGGTTATCGGGCAGGTTAAGCTCGGTCACTCGTCATGGCCCTAGGTTGGGTGGTGACACAATAATACAAAAAAGGAGTTCATGCTGGCTCACTTCATGCGGTTATACTCCCCGAGGTTGTTCCGGGGTGGTGTAATACAACTCGCTAAGCGAAGCCGGAATCCAATTTTTTTAAAAATGGACGAAGATAAGGACTGGGGCTGGTTGGAGCGTTACGTCCGGGTGAGGACCACGGACATTATTCCGGCCAACCACATGCCCTTTCCAGAGAGATGGAATGATAATCGTAAGTCTCTGTTCTTTTAATAATTGCTTTGTCAAACATTAGTTCTTCCACATTCTCACTACTAGTCCTCTTCTTTATACCAGCCATGGGTTGGATACCTCCGGCTGTCCGGAATATAAACGAATGGGTTAATGCTCTCCTCATCCAACATACCCACGAAGCTCGGACATGGGGACTCCTGTCGCGTGGCCGATGGGTCGCTCAAAACCACGGTAATACTTTGCTTCTATCGGTATTCATGGCATTTTCTAACTCTCCTTTGTGTAACGTCTTCTGCTTTCAGGTTTGCCCAAGGGCTCGGTGGACCCGAGACCGGAATTAGTAGGTGAATCCGCTACGTTAGCACCCGAGTTCGATTCAGCGGGTACATCCTGTATCCTTGCTACCGCCAACAAAAGAAAAAATCCCTCGGACAAAGGGCAGAAATCGAAGAAGAGGGCGAGGAGCGTCGTTCGGACTTTAAGAGATGAAACAGAGCCCGAGCTCCTCGTTCGGAGGATCGGTGTGGCCCCTTCCGTTGCTTCCATTCCGGAGGAGGGTATCACCGTTTCAACGCTTCCTTCAGCCGGGGAAGGACCTTCAGCTCCGGCATTACACACAGGTGGGGAAGAAATTCATTACCCGACTCCTCTAAGGTCGATTGAATTCGTTGATATTTCAGGTGATGCTTCATCCGAAGAAACCCCCTTGCAAAGGACAAGAAGATCCGGGAAGGCACTTGCTGTTGAAACCGGTTCCCGAGACCGAAGTTCCAACGGATGTTGGTCCATTGCCCAACTATGAGACTGCTGCTACTTCTGAGATCCCTGCCTTTGTCGAAGCTACTGAGGCCGCTCCGAGTTCTCCAACTCCGGCTTCAAGGTCGGATGAGTTTGATGACATGTTCTCGGATACTCCTCCTGCTACTGGGGAAGCTGTCGGTTTTGGACATCTCCCTATTCCTTGGGCCACGAGGGTGGCTAGTCAGTCCACTGAGATCGGTGCTAGGGATAGCTTGGTGCGCACCTTTGCCGCCCCGAGTGTTGAACCTAAGAGGACAAGATTGGCTGTGATCACTGTCCCCGAGGACTGCAGCTTTTTGTCTCGTCCAGTGGGTGTGGCAAGCTACCTGAGGCCCCTTGTCTCAGACTCGGACATACGGAAGATGAACGAAGTCCCCTGGCAGTGTCTCATTAACGAGGGCATGCACGCGGGTAATCAAGTAAGTTTATCAGCCATCTTTTGCATAATTCGTTGAGAATTTTAGTTTCTCATTTATCCGAGTTTTAACTTGCTTCTTTTACAGAGTGTGGTGCTTGTTAACGAAGCCTTCGTCCGTGCTCAGCAAAAGATTGCCGATCTCAAGGGCCAGCTGGATGCGCAAGGTCGAGAAACAGTGAAGTTTTAGCACCTTTTGCTGGTGAAGAAGGATGAGTTGAACCGAGCAGTTACTCTTTCCAACCTCCAACCCGAGCTCGATGCGACAAATGCCGAAAACCTTCGATTAAAGGATGAGTTGGCTGAGATGGTCGAAAAGAACCGGCTTCTAGAAGTGGACAAAGTCGACCTTAGCTGGGACAGCGCTCGCTTTTCCTCAAGGCTTGGTGAGCTCGAAACCACCATCTCTCAACTCCGGAGGGAGCTGGACTCAGTCAAGTCCGATGCCATGAGCATGGCCGAAAGGCATCGGCTGCTCGAATCTGAGAGCGCCAAGTACAAAGAGCGGATGAGGGTGTTTGAGTAGAAAGCAGAGGACAGGGCCCGGATATGCGATGAGCTGAAAATCGAACTCGAGGAGACGACCGATGCTAATAACCTTCTCAAGGCCGAGCTCGAGTCGGCCACTCAAGTCCAAAGGGTCTTCGAGGAAGAGCGGGATGAACTGGTGGCAAAACTAGCCCAGGCTGAGGCCGATTTAGCAGAAGCCCTTAAAAGTGTGGAGGCTGCCGAGGCTTATGCTACGATTGCTGTGGAGTATGAACGGTGGAAGTCTCGGAGGATCACCCTTGAGCAAGCCGGGCATGGCTTTGGATCTTCCGGCCCTGATACTCGAAGCTAAAAGGGTCGAGGAAGAAGCTAAGAGTGCCCTCGAGACTGACTTTGACGACTCCGAGCGGACAGTGTCTGAACTCTCCGGATCCAGCCATACCGGATAGACTAGGGCCTGTACTTAGCCTTTTGTTTTTTGCCTTTGTAGGGGTTTCCGGTGTAAAAACCTTTGTATAAATGGAACATACATTTTTCTTGATTTTCTTTATTCTTTTGTTTGAATGTTTGCTATGACTTTTGCCCGAATTATCGGTCCGTTTTAAGGACAAGCAGACTTGGAGTCATTATTTCGCACTGTGCCTGAATATCGGCTTTTCTCTTCGTACGGTACGTTTTGTCCGAGAATTTGGTCGAGTTTTTTGCCCGTGAGACTTATCTAATTCTTTGTGAATTCAGACGTCTCCGAATCACGATAGGCATTTTTAGGGCCGGTGTTTTTCGGACACCAGAATCCCAGCCTTAGCAAAATTTGATATAGCAGTCCCCATTCGAAGCAGTTTAAAGATTTTGGCTCGGTTCACTGTGACCTTGTTGCCTTTGTCGAATTTTGATTGTATTGCCCGGAATAGGGTATATGAATGAAGCAATGTCGAAATACGGCGATAATCACCAGGGTAGGTATTTTAGCAAGAAGTCATCTGAAATACCGTAATCCGAACTTTCGATAATTTTTGTATTGCAAGTATTTGTACATACATGATATGAGAATTTTGTTTCCTTCTGCTTTTGCCGCAGCAAATACTAAATGGACACAATTCATTCTGATCGTTTAGTCCTTACATCGAAACCTAATGCAGAAGGTCCGGTCTTGGTTTTGCCGTAGCAAATACTGAGTGGACACGATTCATTCTGATCGTTTGGTTCTTACATCGAAACCTAATATAGAAGGTCCGATTTTGATTTGTTGAGCTCCTCCTTTGTCCACTAACCGGGGTAAACCTCGATGTGGGTATAATAGTCCCCTAGTGCTTATCCGACCTGCAAGATCGGGCAAGCGCTATTAAGCCCCTACTCGTAGGCCGTGACCCCGAGTTTCCAGGTGTTTGTCCTTGTCTTTGTCAAGTTACACGTTGTACTTGTTGCCTCATTAAAAACCTTGTCGGAAAACCCATTTTGTGACAAAATCGTATTAAGGAAAAGAGTGCAACTCGTGTTTTCAGACCTAGATTCTAACTTTATCCGGTACTTGAATTCCTGCAAAAAGGAAAAGGGTTAATAGTAAAAAGAGGTGTCCATACCTTAGCAGTAGTATCTCTTCAAATGAGCCACATTCCAGTTATTGCGCAATCGTTGTCCGTCCATGGATTCCAGCTGATACGATCCTTTACCCGTTACCTCGGTTATCTTGTACGGTCCTTCCCAGTTCGGACCCAGTTTTCCTTCGTTGGGATTCTTGGTGTTCAAGGTAACTTTTCGAAGCACCAAGTCCCCAACTTGGAAATGTCAAAAATTGGCTCTCCGATTATAGTACCTTTCCATTCTCTGCTTCTGGGCTGCAATACGGACCAACGCGTTTTCGCGAAGTTCATCCGTGAGATCGAGTTTTATGGCCATGGACTCCTCGTTTGACTCCTCGGTGGTATACCTGAACCGGAAACTCGGTTCACTAACTTCTACGGGAATGAGGGCTTCGGCCCCGTAGACCAACGAGAAAGGTGTTTCCCCCGTGCTTGATTTCGCTGTGGTTCTGTAGGCCCACAATACCTCCGGTAGTATTTCCCTCCAGTGATGCTTTGACGCTTCAAGTCTTTTCCTCAGATTTTGAATTATTGTTTTATTAGTGAATTTCGCCTGTCCGTTCGCACACGGGTGGTATGGAGTTGATACAATTTTCTTAATCTTCAACCCTTCGAGAAAATCATTGACTTTGCCGCCCACGAACTAAGGACCATTATCACAAGTTATCTCAGTCGGGATGCCGAAACGACAAATGATGTGGTCCCATATGAAGTTAATGACTTCCTTCTCTCTAATTTTTTCGAAGGCCTGAGCTTCAACCCATTTGGAGAAATAGTCAGTCATAAACAGAATAAAATAGGCTTTACCTGGTGCCCATGGTAGTGGACCAACAATCTCCATTCCCCACTTCATGAAAGGCAAAGGTGACACCACCGAATGCAGAAACTCCCCGGGCTGATGAATCATCGGGGCATGTCTTTGACACCCGTCGCATTTTCGGACAAAATTCTTCGAATCTTCCTCCATCCGATTCCAGTAATAACCGTCTCTGATAATCTTTCGGACCAGGGTTTCAGCACCGGAGTGGTTGCCGCAGGTCCCCTCATGTACCTCTCTCATCACATACTCCGTTTCTCCGGGAGCCAAACACTTGGCCAGGGGTCCGAAGAAAGACCGTCGATACAATTGGCCGTCTACCAAGCAGAAACGCGCAGCTTTCGTCCTTAGTGACCGTGATTCTTTTGGGTCACTCGGGAGCTTTCCATCTCGCAAGTAGTCGACGTATTTGTTGCGCCAATCCCAAGTTAAACCCATTGAGTTTATTTCGGCATGTCCGTTTTCTATTGCTGAATTCATCAAGTGCACCGTAGTCTCGGGGTTGATTTCTTCCCCTTCGACTGAAGATCCCAAATTGGCCAATGCATCGGCTTGGCTATTCTGCTCCCTTGGTACATGCTGCATGGTCCATTCTTTAAACCGGTGTAGTATCACTTGGATTTTTTCCAGATACCTTTGCATCTGTTCGTCCTTGACCTCGAAGACGCCATTCACCTGGTTAATGACCAAAAGAGAACCACACTTTTCCTCAATTATTTCGGCCCCCATACTCCGGGCTAATTCCAAACCTGCAATCATAGCCTCATACTCGGCTTCATTATTAGTCAATTTAACAGTTCTAATGTATTGTCGAACGGCATCCCCGTCTGGGGTTCTAAGGACGATTCCTAGCCCGGAACCTTTGGGGTTCGAGGCTCCGTCCGTGTGTAGTGACTAAATACCCGAAGCTTTCCCCGAGGTTAGCAGAAGTTCTTTCTCAACCTCGAGGACCATAGCCGGGGTGAAGTCTGCCACAAAATCGACCAAGATCTGGGACTTGATGGCCGTCCGAGGCTTGTATTCGATATCATATCCGCTAATTTCTATGGCCCATTTAGTTAGTCTACCCGATAATTTCGGTTTGTGTATGATGTTTTTTAGGGGGTAAGTAGTCACTACACATATCGGATGGCATTGAAAGTAGGGCTTGAGCTTTCTAGAAGCACTTACCAATGCTAACGCCAACTTTTCTAAGTGGGGATAACGGGTCTCCGCATCCCCCAAAGTTCTACTTACATAATATATAGGTAATTGCGTACTTGATTCTTCTCGGACCAAAACGCCACTTACCGCTACCTCGGAGACAGCAAGGTAGAGAAAAAAATGCTTGTCAGCTTTTGGTGTGTGCAATAGCGGTAGGCTGGACAAGTACATTTTTAATTCTTGTAAAGCTCTTTGACACTCCGGTGTCCAAACGAAGTCGTTCTTCTTCCTCAGTAAGGAGAAAAAACGGCGACTCTTGTCCGAGGACCTCGATATGAAACGACTCAGCGCCGCTATCCTTCCGGTGAGCCTCTGCACTCCTTTGACGTTATTCACCACCTCAATATCCTCGATGGCTTTGATCTTGTCCGGGTTGATTTCAATGCCCCGATTTGACACCATGAAACCCAAAAATTTACCAGACCGGACACCGAAGGCACATTTTTCCGGGTTAAGCTTCATGTTATACTTGCGGAGTACATCGAAAGTTTCCTGCAAATGCTTTAAATGGTCCTCTGTTTCCAGGGACTTGACCACCATATCGTCAATATAAACTTCTATTGTTTTCCCTGTTTGTTCTTCGAACATTCCATTAACTAGGCGTTGGTAAGTTGCACCGGCATTTTTTAATCCAAAAGGCATGACATTGTAACAGTAAGTTCTATATCGGGTAATAAAGGATGTTTTCTCTTGATCCTCCCGGTGCATCCGGATTTGGTTATACCCGGAGTAAGCATCGATAAAACTTAACATCTCATGCCCGACCGTCGCATCGATCATTCTATAGATGTGAGGCAACGGAAATGAATCCTTCGGGCATGCTTTGTTTAGATCCTTATAATCAACGCACATTCAAAATTTATTACCTTTTTTCGGTACCACTACTACGTTAGCTAGCTAGTCAGGGTATTTTACCTCTCGGATAGAGCCTATTTTTAAAAGCTTCGTTACCTCATCCTTTACGAAGGCGTGTTTTGCCTCTGCCATGGGCCTTCTCTTCTGCTTCAGCGAGGGAAACCTCTCATCTAAGCTGAGCTTGTGAATTGTTACTTCCGGTGGCACACCTGTCATATCTATATGGGACCATGTGAAGCAATCGGCATTAGTTCGAAAAAATTTAATTAACTTTTTCCTGAGCTCCGAGGTTAACCCCGTGCCCAGGTGTACCTTTCTGTCTGGTAGATGTCGAACAAGGTGATTTGCTCCAACTCCTCTACTGTCGACTTGGTTGCATCCGAGTCATCCGGCATGACGAATGATCTGGGTACACCGAAATCATCTTCATATTTTGGTTCCAACCCCATGTGCTTTAATTGCTATTTGGCGTCCTTTCCCCCGGTTGAATCTTCTTCCTTTTGATCCAATTTTTTGTGATGAGGTGTCGCTTCCTCGACCGCGAACATCTCCCTTGCAGCGGGCTGTTCACCTCGGATGGTTTTTATCCCCTCCGGGGTCGAGAATTTCAGCAACTGATGTAATGTTGACGGCACGGCCCTCATGTTATGTATCCAAGGTCAACCCAGCAATGCATTATACTTCATATCTCCTTCGATTACATAGAACACCGTTTGCTGGATAGTGCCATCAATGTTAACAAGCAAAGAGATCTCCCCCTTCGTGGTTTCGCTCGCCATGTTGAAACCGCTGAGCACCCGGGTTACCGGTACGATCTGATCGAGTAGCCTTAGTTGTTCGACCACTCTCCACCGGATGATGTTGGCCGAGCTACCTGGGTCAATCAAAATACGTTTAACTTGTGTTTTAAAAATAATTATAGAGATTACCAATGCATCATTGTGCGGTTGAATGATGCCTTCTGCATCCTCGTTGCTGAAAGAGATGGAACCCTCGGGTAAGTAGTCTCGGCTGCGCTTCTCACGTACAATAGAAACTTTCATTCGTTTCATCACTGGCCCTCATGGGGTATCGGTACCCCCGATTATCGTGTTGATTATATGCTAAGGCTCTACTGGTTCGGCCCGTTTATGAGACTCTTTTTCCTTATAGTGACCTTTGGCTCGTTCACTTAGCAATTCTCGGAGATGGCCATTCTTCAGTAGCCGAGCCACCTCCTCTCTTAGCTGGCAACAATCCTCAGTTCTGTGCCCATGGGTTCCATGATATTCACACATCACGCTCGGGTCCCGTTGGCCCGGGTCTGACTTTAGTGGTCTCGGCCATCGTACATCTGCGATACGGCCAATAGCCGAGACGAGGTCTGAAGTGTTTACGTTGAAGTTGTACTCCGATATCCTCGGCAAGTCTTTGTTGCCGGCCGAGCTTCCGGCATCGCTCCTAAATGAGAGACCTCGACTGTTTGACAGGCGCGCGACCCGTTTATCACCCCGCCCGGAGAAATTACTCGGGCCAACCCTTGATTTTTCCGACTTGAAGCTTGGTTTTTCCGAATGAGAGTATGGCCGATACCTTTCCCTCGATGGTCTGGCCTCCGGTTCATAATTCTTTTGTGATCTTTCCGAGCTTTTGTTCATATTTACGGGCCCCGGGGGAAGCTCGAGTTGGTCATCCTATACCCGAATCTTTGACTCGTATCGGCTATGGACATCCGCCCAGGTCACAGCCTCGTATTCCAGCAAGTTTTCCTTTAATTTGAACGAGGCCATCGAGCTCCGAGGATTAAGCCCCTTTGTGAAAGCTTGTGCAGCCCATTCCTCCGGAACCGGAAGGAGCTCCATTCGTTCCCTTTGGAATCGGTTGACTAATTCACGCAATAACTCATCGTCTCTTTGGGCTATATGAAAAATATCCGCCTTACGGGCCTGCACCTTTTTGGCACCGGTGTGAGCTTTTATGAAAGCATCGGCAAGCATTTCGAAAGAAGTGATCGAATGCTCGGGCAGATGGTCATACTAAGTCAATGCTCCCTTTGACAGAGTTTCCCCAAACTTTTTTAGCAACACGGATTCGATTTCATCCTCTTCAACGTCATTGCCTTTTATAGCGCAGGTGTATGAAGTCACGTGTTCCTGAGGGTCCGTTATGCCGTCGTATTTTTGGATATTCGGAATCTTAAACCTCTTCGGGATCAATTTCGGAGCCGCACTCAGAGGAAAAGGCCTCTGAATATACCTCTTGGAATACGGTCCTTTCAGAATAGGCGGAGCCCTCGGTATTTGGTCCACCCGAGAGTTATATGTTTCCACCCTCTTTTCGGTTGAGTCTACCCGTTTCGCCAATGTTTCGAGCATTCTCAGAACCTCGGTGGATGAACCAGCTCCGGACCCATTGCTCTCAACCATCCGCGTCTTATCCCTTCTGGGTTCAGCAACAACCTTCTCCTTCTCCGGGGTCGTTTTATCACTTCCGTTTTGCAACTGGGCTATTGCGATTCCTTGTTCGGCAATCGCTGCTCTCTGTTCCTGCAACATTTCAAAAATTAAACGTAAGTCATTTTCGGCCCACTGTCTTCATTTTCGTGGTAATCCTCGTGGCCCACTGTCTTCATTTTCGGCCACAATCTCGTTGTTGTTGACGTGACCAGATTGTCCACTGTTAGCCATTTGGTCCGTTTTCATAGAGACGAACAAAAGATATTTTTGATTCTGACGGGTAAGATAGAAATCAAGATGAAAGACCACTATTATCCTAGCCCCACAGTGGGCGGCAAACTGTTTACCCCGAATTTAGGTAATCAATTAAATTTATTAGTGAGGTATAGGATATGTGGTTGAGCTTTAATCTATTTGGTTGGAAAAAGATATATATATATATATATATATATATGGATATGCTAAGAAAAAGTGAATAATAATCGATGGTTTGCACTAAATATATGTATTTAATGATATATGAATATTGTTAATCGAATAAAGCTAAAGAACAAAACACCGGATCCGGACCAAAATCAGAGAATGAGAGAGGGAGATTTTATATATTTTGTTATTACAATGTTCTAGAACTCAAGAAGCCAACCCCTGAAAGTAAAGTAATGCCTCTTATTTATAGTTTTGTCTTATGGGCCTCATACAACATAAAGCCCTTTTGAATAAAATAAAACCCTAAAAAGGATAAGATTGGGTCGTACGGTCTGACACCCGTACGATTGACAGTACAATGTGGCAGAACGGTATTAACGCGTGGCAATTGTGTAACGGATCACCCGGACCAACGGCCACGATAAACCGAACCAACGGCCACAATCAACTCAGCTATGGATAAACCGGAGCAAATGATGTCCTTCACTTTCTTCGGATCAAGCACTCCTCCGGTCCCAAAAGAAAGTCTTCATGCTCATGCTTGTTTCTTTCTTCCCTCGGTATCCGGTCTCACCGGTCTAGCATGTATTCGATTTTTAACGTATACACACTCCACATGGGTGTGCACCACTAAAAAAAAGAAGGAAAAATGTATTAAGTGGAATTGATCCTTAGTCCTGAAGATAAATAACTCAATCTTCAAACAAGTGTGCCATTTAGCCTTCTTGTTGTATGGGTGTTAGCAAATATTATTATTCCAAATTTAGAAAATATATACATAAAGTACCTAGTTTTACGGAGAGGTCATGGTTTCATGTGCCCCAAATTTAAAACATAAAATTGATCCTGTTTGCAAGACTCCTATCTCTTTTCTCTTTATTTTGGGCCCAAAAATTCTAAAACCTAACTTGAGCTCAAAGAGGGGACCTCTTTGTATTCTAAAAAATTTATGGGGCTCTATTTAAAACTTTTAAAAATAATTCTTTCTCTTTCTTCTTTCTTTCGTTTCTTTAATCCTTCATATGTCTTGTTTTCCCACTCTTTCACCTCATAGGAGAGGGGCTATTTAGTCGTTGGGCGTTTGTTTGAGCTGAAAAACCGTGGTTATTTGTGTGAATGGAGCTTAGATTTAAAGAAACAAGTCTCAAACACTCCATTGGAAGCCATTAATAGGATTCAGAGGTTTCCAGTTCGAAAAGAAATCTTTAAACATCAGCCATTTTGGTATTAAAATTGATTGAGAATCACTGTGAGAAGCTGAACAGTGGTTTTTAGGTACTGTTGTGTTACACCTCGAAAATTTTTCTGTTGATGCACAGTGAATAGACTAACGAAGATCACGAAGTATATGGTATTTCAATAAGTAAGGAATGACATTTGATGACCCTAATTAAGATTTCAAAGACATTCGAGCTAAGAGGAGAAAGTTTGCCAAGAGAAGGCAAGGCATACGATATGTATCGGAAAGGATTTACGAGTAACAAGTTAATGATGATTTAATGATGCTTTGGAGAAGAGTTATAACGTCCTTTAGATTGTTAATGAGGTGATAAACAAGTGTCAAGAAGGTTCCATAAGGATTGTAGATCAAACGAGTCGACGGGAATGAGTTCGGAAGAACTGGGCATTATACGGCCCAACATACTGGCCGTATAAATTATATTGGCCGTATGTTTGGCCGTATAATCAGCCTAGATAGCCAGCCTCACTGGACCAAATCTACGGCCAGACATACGGTCAGTGAAATTTATACGGACCGTATGTTGGTCCGTAGATTTGGAGCGGGACAGACTTGAGTATTATTAATAAGGGGTCCAAGTTATTTCATTTCATTTCCCCTTCACACCCCTTCTCTCTAGAACTCTCTAGAACATTTCTCCACACTTCTCCCACAAGAATTCAAGGGATATTAGTGAACAACTTCATCAAACCAAGAGAATCAAGTGTGAGAAACCCATTAAAGTTCATCCAAGACAAGGAATCCAAGTGAAGGTGAAACTAGGGTTTTTCCCAAGTGAAGTGTTTCCACCCAAGGGTCATTCCTACACCATCTAAGGTAAGTTTTATGGTATTTCCATGTTGTTTAAGGTATTGAGAAGTTGAAACACTTGGATTGTAGAAGAATATAGAAAATGTGTAATGAATGAGGGAATAGTGTCATTTTTGAGTAATAGCTTGGATTGAGTCATGATTCTTGATATGTTGTGATTATGGTTATGTTATAAATGATGTTAAGAACATGGGATGGACATTGAATATGAATGAATGTAATAGTGTGCTATGATCATGAATATGGATGATTGGAAGTGAATTGAGAAGTAAGGATAATGTAGGTGAATAAAGACTATTGTTATGATGTTATGAATGTTATTATTGATGTTTGGGAGTTGATATATGATATGGATGAAGTCATATAAATAAAGGAGATGTTGTCCAATTTTCTCTAGCTTTAGTCATGTATGCTAAGCTATCGATTTTCTAATGATAGTATAACTCTAACGAAGGTAGAAACGTGAGCATTGAAGGAGAACGTGCAAGTGATAGAATAGTTGAACGGAAAGGTATGTAAGGCTAACCCTTCTTTCATAAGGCATGGTTCTTTGGCCAAATATCTATTTTTCTATGAGCCTATGATGTCCTCCAAATGATTCTATCTTTAAAAGCAACTAAACTCATGATTCTCGATATGATACGACTGTACTAAATTCCTTATATGATGAGTAATCCTCTAGGGATAGATGTAATGAACGATGATAGTAATGACGTCAAAGATGCTTATGAGCTCCTACGTATATGTGTCTATGTATGATTATTATGTAACACTGAGCTTGTATGGCCGGGTATGTTATGTATCGCGCGCACACCACTGCAATTGGGTACGGATAACCCTGAGCCTTGGTAGGGCCAGGTATGTACACTCACCGAGCCTTGCCATGGCCGGGTATGTGAAACACCGATCCTTCATGGTCGGGTATGCTATGAATACAACTATGTAAACGAATTATGAATATGAATATGAATACGATTATGAATATGAATATGGGTATGAAAGTGTAAATAAGTACGGATACGAATACGGATATGGATATGGATGTATACACACGGTTGCGCATTAGAAATAAAATGTCCCTATGAAAAGCAAGTAAGTGTTTATGACGTTGGATCTACTACCTCCCATCTTATGCTATTTCTTATGTTGCTTCTTATGCTTCTACAATGATGTTGATCATGCGTTACATACTCAGTACATTCTTCGTACTAACGTCCTTTTGTTTGTGGACGCTGCGTCAAGCGTGATCCTCTATCCTCTCTCTTTCTATCATCAGAGAATCAATAAATAGAAATAAGAATTAATTCGAAATACTAAATAAGAAATAAGAATAAGGAGTCTCTATGTCGCGTTACCGAGGACCTCGTTTCAAAAAAATACGCCGCCTGGGGGCTTGCCCGCAGGTGGCCAGGGAGACGCCGCAGGTGGCCAAGAAGACAGACTTGATCTATAGCTTTATTACTCAGGGACTACATAGGGGAGCTCCATTTCATTCGGAGCTACAGCTTTTGGTATTTATTCTTTTGTGTATATATTTATGGGCACGGCAAGGTCCTGTCCCGCCTATATGATATGACATACTCTCCTTAGAGGCTCGTAGACATGTGTATATAGTTCGATGTGTTTGGCCTTGTCGGCCTATATTTTGAATATCATTTTGTTAGCCTCGTCGGCTTACGTACATCTATATGGGCATTGTTATTGATGATGATATATATGTATTATTGCCCAATGGAATTAGTATGAATAATGGATTGAAAGTATGATGTAGCTATGTGGCTCACCTAGATGTAAATGTGAAAGTATGATAAGATGTGCCCGGGTGGGTTAGCACTGGGTGCCCGTCACGGCCCTCCGGTTGGGTCGTGACATGTTTCTTAGCCCGAAACCAAGAAAAATGTGAAGAACAGATCTGCAAACTCCATGGAAGTCATTGAAGTCATTGTTGAAGCTCGAAGTTTAAAAGTTTGAAAATCAGGTCACCGCAAACGAACCCCGTGTTGAGTAGGTGTACCTCAAAAGAACCGGACCGTCGAGGGGATTCATATCTAAAATTTGAAGAAATTTGGTTGAGGTTTGACGTGGTTTTTGATCAACTTACAGCAGGTCATTAAAGGTTTAAGAGGCCGATTGTTCAAAGTTTGGATTATTACCGCAAACGAGCTTCATTTCGAGCAGGTGATACCTCAAAAAAAAACATCGAGGGAAGTTCATATATAAAGTTTAAATCCATTTGGTTGAGGTTTGAGGTGATTCTGGATCAAATTACCGTAGCAGTTGTTCGTCCAAAAGGAAGGACAAGACACTGCCAGAAGCAATGTCTATATTATACTCAAGTCTATAATAGATTTATGAGCATCCTATAATTTATACTAAGCCGGTGCATTGGCTGTGTCCACTATAATAACTTAGAAGGATTAGTTGAGAAATTTCTATTTGTTAGAATTAAGTGTCGTTATAATAGATTGCATCCTTCTTAGGGAGCTTATACCTCAATTTTGATTGAATTTAGTTAAGATTTAATGTGTTTTTTTCTTAAATTTCAAATTTGCTCTTGAAGTTAAAGATGAACATTTCATTTTTATGTTTAACATCCATGTCTATAATAGATTTTACTTAGTCTATACTAAACGACCTGTAATGACTCGTTCGGTCATTTTGAATTTTAGCACCTTTCATTACAACATTTTAGGCCTTTAACCACCCCTAAAAAGTGTGGTCTATACTAACAGAAAGTGTGGCCTTTGATCTAAGGCCGCATTTTTTTTAATTGAGGCAACACTTTTCAGGGGTGGTCAAAATAATTGTAATCTCTGCTCTAAGAAAACACTTTTCATTAGGCAAAGGCTATGGTATGCAAAAAGTCTGGCTTTTTCTATGACCATAGATCGCGCTTGTACTATTCCCTATGGCCACACTTTTCATGTCATGTAGCTACACTTTTGAAGCTTGTTGTGATACGGAAATCACAAAACAGTTGAAGAACCTATAAAAGGAAAAGGAAGAGTTAAGCTAGAAACTACAGCTAAATTAGGTTAAATTCTCATTGTATTACTAAAAGAGAATGCGTACATGATATGTAGGAAAACTGGAAATTCTATCTATAAGAGAGGGCCAGAAAGGTAGCCGAGTCCTCTGCGTAACTACCTTGTCAGGGTATGGAATATGCTTGGCTATGCAAAGCCTGGGGAGTAAATGGCAAATAGATAAGATACTACTTTAAATCATAAGGGACCTAATCGACACTCTTAATAACATAATTAACATCCTTCATTTAATGGCTACGTATGATTAGCAAAGCTTTTGGTACAACATCCAAAACATTTGCATCATTTCTCCTTTTTTAAGAAGATTTCTTATCGTCAAGAAAGAATCCCGGACCTCATCTTCAATGTATGCTGATCTTCCCAAGTCAGCTCATCAGAGGGAATTTGATTCCATCGGATTAAGACTTGGAGTATGACCTTGTTACCTTTTCTTATTATTCTCCTTTCTATTATAGCTTTAGGAGTGGGGCAATGGGGCCTGGACAGATTCAATATAGGAGGATGGTTGATGTTTTATGGGATTTTTCGGAAAGGTTTAAGCAAGGAAACATGGAAGGTAAGATGTATGGTCATTTGGTCACGTAAGGCTAGTTTATAGGCTACAGGTCCAACTTTTGCAGAATTTGATAAGGTCCATAATATTTAGCTGAAAGTTTAGAGAAGCGTGATGTAGGGAGGATGTGTTTCCTATAAGGTTGGATTATTTGGTAAACCCGGTCCGCTTCTTGAAAAACTCGATCAACTCTGTGAGTGTTTGAGGGTGGTAAGCAGTTGAGGAGCTCAATGTGACTCCATGGGTAGAGAAAAGTTCTTGCCATACTTTGCTTACAAAAATTGGATCTCTTTCACCAACAATGCTTTCAAGTATACCATGTAGCTTATATATGTTATCTAGAAAACAATGTGTAATATCACTTGTTGCATATGGGTAAGAAACTCCACAGAGTGTGCATATTTAGTAAGCCTATCAACCACCGCCCAAATGACTGATTTTCCCTTGGATTTGGGTAAACCCTCCACAAAATCCATGCTAATACTAGATCATACAGCGTTGGGGATTTCCAATGGTTGTAGTGAACCTAGATAAGGGGTATTGCCATATTTTCTCTTTTGGAAATGTCACATTGTCTCACATATATGATTACATCCTCCCTTAGTCCCTTCCAAAAAAATAAGGAAGCTACACTTTTATAAGTGTTGTTTATTATAAGTGGCCTCCAATGGGTTGATCATGCCAGTTCTTGATCAATTCCTCCTTTAACTGGGGACTACTTCCTATAACCAATTTCCTATTTCTTCTAAGTTGTTGGCTTATGAAAGTGTATCCCTTGTACTCCCCATCATGCTCACTGACTAACTTGATATGTGTTGCATTTCTTGGTCTTTTTCCCATTCATCACTTTTTTTGTCACAATATAGCCCCTGCATTACTTACAAAGAGAGTAGACGACTCCTTCATTGGTTGAGGTGATCTTGACAAGGAATCGGCAACAGTGTTATCCTTTCCCTTCTTGTACACAATTGAGAAGTCAAATTGCATAATATTCGCAATCCACTTCATTTGAGATCCAATATGCAATGTTTGTTCCAAGAGGATGTTACGCTCCAAACCCGACCCTAGACGTAACAGGCATCTGATGCTATGAATAATACCAAAAGCACCTTATTAAATTAGCGAATATTTAATCCTTCCTGTTAAACAAGCTATCTTAATAAATGTAAAACATGTCATTTATAATTGAAAGAAAGCATAATCATACTTAGAGATAATTCAGCGGAAGTCTAATCAAAATACTTAGCTATAAAATGTGGCAAAATGCCTCAACGAGTCATACGAGACTCTAACACACTACCCACAATCTGACAACTATCTATGGAGCTTCTAAGATAATAAGTAAATGTCTAACTCATCGGGACACAGCCCGAAAAACTGAAATAAATAAGTAATGATAGAACGGTGCCCCACAAACAATCATGTGGGCTCACCCAGTAGTCTAGAAAGCGGCAAGTTCTCCTAAGTCGTAGGCATATCACGAACCTGCTCCTCAACGTTAACTAACACACCATCAGAAACAACAATGATATGCCTGAGTACTGGATACTCAGTGAGTGTCTCCGAGACAGTAATTAATAGCAAAATATATAAGTAATAAGTATAATTAAAACAGTATTGAGAAACAGTTCAGAACACATGATGACATCCCACGAATATCTAGTATAAGCTAATGATAAAGAAGTAATCACTTTGAATGAGTAAGTCATTCTTGTTACCTTCTGTTCTTCCAAAACAGTTCGAAATCCAGAAATAAAACAGTTCCTCAAACTCAAAGAAACCATTAAGAGAGAAGTAAATCGCTTGCAATCCATTATGCCATTTATCAAGATTAATCTTCCATTTTTTAACTTAAGATCACCATCAAATCACTCATGATCAATCACAATCATGCCAATATAGGCCACATCAATAACACGAAGGGACGACAACTTAAGGTTCCCTAAAATAGCATAGAAGCACCACATCGAGGTTAGCTACCCTTGATGGCTGTCCTTCTTCCGAATAGCTAGGCAAAACCACATCGGGGTTATGAACCCTTAATGACCACTCTTCCTCCCGAATGGCTAGGCAAAGATTGCACCTGGGCTATTGACCCTCGATGGCCCCTCTTTCTCCCGAATGGCTAGGAAAATCCCACTAGGATCTATAGTGACTACTCTTCCTCCCAAGTACCTAGGCTAAACAAAACAATATAAACCATGGCATATCAACTAAATCACAATTCATGGCATGGAAATTGACTCTCAAATCATGGCATGGAAGCCGAATTTCAAATCACGACATGATAGTCAAATTGTTCATTATGAATTATGTTCATCATCTCGTTGATAGGGTATATCAAGTCATTAACTAATTTACAAATCAAGTTCAAATCATTATTCAATTTCAATTCAATGAAACCCGTTCATAGGGAAAACCATATGAAATATCCAAGCTTTTCTAAATCAAGTTTAAGCATCTCTTATGGGGTAATCCATGTTCAAAGATTAAAGCTTTATATTTCAATTCCAATCATCCTTCAATAAGGTAAAAAATCATGTATACATATGTATAGTGTAATACACACAAAGATTTAATGCGGGCTTGTCCCTCAGGCACACAAACCTTGCCAAAGAATCACTTTAAACGTTTGAAAAAAAGTATGTTCGAAAAAGAGACATACCTCAAATCCCTCTAAAATGATTCCAACGGAATTTCCAAGGTTCAACAATCACTCTACAATAAATTTAGACGATAAATATTAGAACTTTAGTCACTTCTATGAGTTTTCCTTCAATTTCAGAAACTAGGACTTTTCTAAGCTTTAAATCTTATTCTAGAATCCCCCATGGATTGTTATTGCTTCCAATACCCCAAACTAGTCCAAATCCTCTCAATAATTTCAGTAAGTATCAAAGAACATACCTTTAAGAAGTTTCCCCAAGTCTCTGTCACGACCCAACCCCGTGGGCCGCGACTGGTGCCCTACTTAGGCACCCCAAACAAACTCACAACCAGATCGTCGTATTCAGACTCGTTCAAACTCAACATACGTTATCCAAACTGAAAATGAACAACAGAAGCCAGACACAAACATTTATCGAACACTTATCTTAAGCGGTCGCCCGTTCAGATTAGTCAAATCAAATCAGAAAGGTGGCGGAATATACATCGCCCAAATGCACACACACACATACAAACTCAGAGGCCGACTTGGCCATAGTAGCGTACGGGCCGCTTAAGAACGCAAAACAGGCTCACATACAAACACACCGGACCCACGACCCACAAATCTGACTACAGGCCTCTAAACAAAACAGAACATATGAACATATGACGGGACAGGGCCCCGCCGTACCCACACATCCACAAATGTACCGAACACACACATACAACAGAAGATATGTACCAAAAGTAGGCTCCGAATCAAGGGGAGCTCTCCAACACAGCAGAATGAGTAGCCTAAACTGGAGGACCACCCAAACGAGCTTCTGTGCCTGCGGGCATGAAACACAGCCCCCAAAGAAACGGGGGTCAGTACGGGAGAAGTACTGAATATGTAAAGCAGAAGGTACAGAAATCACAAACACAGCTGGAGTCAGAAAAAAACAAACACACTGTCAACATAAACAAAGCAGACCTGTGCGGGAGGCGAACGTACAAATGCAATCAAATCATGTATAGGGTTTAGGAACGTGGTCACCCCCCGACGCTGGTGCCACAACACATCATAACTCCAGAAGTTTTCAAATCTCCGTACAGTCTCCAGACACATCATATCACACACACATCACATCATCAGAATATATCAAATGCCATATCACATCATAACTCCATAAACGGTAACCGGCCCTATGGCGAGGCCTCGGAAACCGTAACACATCATGACTCCCGAATATGTTATAGCGCGCACGATCACAAAGTCGGCCCGGGTACCGACGAACGAAATCATAGCAGACAGCACGAACAGAGTAGTGCAGAAACCATATGCATATCAAAAATAATTTACCGGACTCAACATATAGTTTACATATAGGTATATACCGACGCCAGAAGGCTCGGAGTAGGAATCAGATTGAACAAAATTTGTGTATAAAAGTTACGAAGTTCCAAACTGCCAAATCTTTAGAGAAAAACTGTTTATAGGTCATTTTCTGAAAATCTCACATTATTCAAAGTACAAAACGTTCACTAACGGCATAAGAAGTTTCAAACGCACCATTGAGTCATAAACAAACAATCACTGGTCATAGCGGACGCAAACGAACCAAACAAACCGAATAGGGGAGCCTCGGGGCTCGTGGGCCCACCTCGAGTCAAAATGAGGCGGCGGACGCAAATCACAGATCTTAGGCTCCCTAGAGCCATTTACGAAAGTTTCGGAGGGTTTCGGACACAACAGCAAAAGTTATGACGATTCGAACATTCCTTGGACCAAATGCAACAAAAAGGGTTCAATTGCGCTGGATGAATAGTACCCAAACTTGAACCTAAATTTCCAAGAGTAGAGTTACCCCCGAGATTCCGATCTTAACCTAGTATGACTAGGACATGCCAAAAGAAGGATAGGTAGGCTTTACATACCTGGTTGGCGCCTTACGCTCGTCAAATCGCGATTCCCGTTTCGTCCGAAAACTGCAAATGGTCACTTTTACCAGTTACTATTCATGGGAGTTAGCATTTTCATCTTTGGGGCTATACTTGACTACCGAAATTTCGGCAGCATTTCCCCTATAAATCTAACATCCCCGAGACTTGGCTCGGCTCAAAATACAACAACAACAACAATCCCAAACATCATTACACAATACAAACCACAATCGACCACACTAACTTCAAAATTGCACATTATTACATAAGTTGGTAATTCTATATTCAAACTTCAAAATTCCAAATCTATTTCCACATTAGTCCATTCATTCACTCATTCAAAATTATTCAAACACACCACCAACAAGTTCCAAACCACATACAAACTTATTCAAAGTTCATTACTTTCCAATTTTTATTCAAAACACCAAAAGTTACGACGAACATTCTAACTTGCGTCGTTTCATTCCGAATTCATTATCATCAACCATAAATCATATTTAAAGTCTTTAGTATCATAAATATACTATGATATACACAAATATACCAAAGGTATACACTTTCCGATAACGTTCCGAAATCATTTTCTAACACCAAATCAATTCTTCAATCAATCATTTACGTTATAAAGGCCATGACGACACAACTAACAACCTTAAACGAAATCAATTCACACTTGTTTTCCCATCTAAGGCACACGGCCAAACACACTCTTTTCACACACACACGCCATGCACAAACACGACCCCATCCCATAGTCTTCATGCTAATCCAATCACTAACACATACATATCCATTTCATAACATTAAGAGGACAAAATTCATACCTTTTCTTGAATTTCCGACTTGTCGCAAACGTCGCTCTTTCTCCAAACTACTTGTATCACGTCGGAGAGCGTCTTGAGTACTTCACAACTATGTAGAAATCAAGAATTTTGGATTAACAACAAAGCTTGGAAAATTATTTCTTTCTCCTTTTCTCTATTCGGCCGAACCCCCTTTCTCTTTTGTTCTTGAATTTTTTGATTAAGTTCTTGATAATTCTAAGGACCAACATGATATATATCCACTTATAGGTCATGTGCATAGCACATGACCTTAATGAAATGGGCTTGGACTTGCTCCCTTGGCCGGCCACTTCACTCTTTGGGCCTCAATTTTTGTATTCAATTTTCTTGGCCCGATTCATTAAAAGTCCCGTTTTGTAATTCCCGAAACTAATTTCCGAAATTCCAAATTTACCCTCGGCCTTCCCCGAGGTCTTGACATTAATGATTCCATAACCAACATAGTCATATTTACTAAAATCAAGTTATGTCCTTAAAACACACAAGTCGAAATTATTTCTCGATTTCCAATTACACGAAAACACGGGACATAACAGTCTCCTTCAATTTCTCTTTCTTCGGTTTTCAAGAATCTATGATTTTGAAGGATGAACTAGTGGTAATTTGATGTTAGATTGATGTTGTAATGATTGGAATTGATCAATAACTTACCTTATATGTTTTTGGGGAAGCCTTAGGGTTGTTTTCTCTCAAAAATTCGGCCAAAACAAAGTGGGGAAAGGTTTTACAAATTTAGGCATTTATAATATTCAGGAAAAATCGCTTCAAGCATAGAATGGCCTGGCACGGCGCGTGGGGCGTCGCAGCCCATTCCACAAATGGTATATTTTTCGACGTGTAAAAAATTTGAGTTTTCTGGAAATTTGGCGCTGCGCACGCCATATTTTCCACTACACTGATGACGTTCAGTAAAATGGACATAACTCCTACCACAGAGCTCTGTTTGAGCTCCAGTATATATGGTTGGAAAGGTATTTCAGAGACCTATAACTTTCATTAAGACGTTTTCCCAAATTCGCAATTTATTTTCACATAATTGCCCTAGAAAGCAGACCTACTGAAACATAGACGAGTTTAAGGAACTCTTCCGAACTTCACTACTTAGTTTGACTTCCAAAATGACTATCTTGCACCCAATTTCACCCTAAGGGATTCATATAGCTAAGATTCCATATTAACACCACTTAAACACATTCACAATAGACCCGAATTCACAGAGTGGTACATTATCCCCTCCTCAGGATCATTTGTCCCCGAATGAAAGTCATGGCCTAAGATCTTCACTAAGTCTCAAATTTCTCAGAATCTCTAGAGTTCTCTTTCAAGACGATCTATACCCAAGGAATACATAACTACTAACCACCCAAATAAATGACATGGTCCTCACAAGGATTCCCATAACCAAATCATTTGAGCCAGAACACAGAAGAACGAATTCACACTTCAATCTACACCTTTGCAAGGATTACATAATTAGAAAGTTCAACACATACCTGTAATAGGAAATAGGTGGGGGTATCTATTCTTCATGTCCTCCTCTGCTTCCAAGTTTCTTCTTCAGTATTATGATTTCGCCAAAGGACTTTCACCGAAGCCACATCTTTCGTCCTCAAGCTTCTAACTTGTCGATCTAAGATCTAAATCGGTTCTTCTTCATAAGACAACCCTTTATTGATTTCAATCTCTTCATGAGATAAGATATGAGAAGGATCAGGTTTATAAAATCTCAACATTGAAATATGAAACACAGGATGGATTATGGCTATCTCAGACGGTAACTTCAACTCATAAGCCACCTTCCCAATTCTCCTAACAATCTCACAAGGGCCAATAAAACGAGGGCTAAGCTTACCCTTTCTACCAACCGTATCACTCCCTTCATTGGTGACACTTTTAAGAAGACCTTGTCACCAACAGCAAACTCTAGCTGGCGGCGCCTCATATCCGCATAAGACTTTTGTCCACTCTGAGTTATCTTGAGTCGTTGTACAATGAGGTTCACCTTCTTGATTTCTTCGTGCACTGAGTCAGGGCCCAACAACTCTACTTCAGTGGCTTCAAACCACCCAATAGGGGATCTACAATGCCTCCCATAAAGTGTTTTATACGAAGCCATCTGAATACTCCCTTGATAACTATTGTTGTACGAAAATTCCACAAGAGGTAGATGTTCATCCCAATTACCTCCAAAATCAATTGCACATCCTTGTAACATGTCTTCCAGAGTTTGTATAGTTCTCTCTGCTTGTTCATCCGTCTGAGGATGAAAGGAAGTTCTCAAGTTCACTCGAGTTCCTAAACCTTCTTGGAACGATTTCCAGAAATGAGCATGAGTTGCGTACCTCTGTCAAATATGATGGATGTCGGAATTCCATCAATCTAACAATTTCCTTCAAATATAACTTGGCGTAATGCGCCACGGTATCCGTTGTTTTCATCGAAAGATAATGAACAGACTTGGTGAGTTTGTCCACAACACCCAAATAGAATCAAACTTGGCCCTCGTGCGGGGTAAACCTACGACAAAGTCTAGATTAACCATCTCCCACTTCCATTGGGGAATCTCAATATTTTGAGCCAAACCACCAGGCCTTTGATGTTTAGCCTTCACCTGCTGGCAATTCAAATACTTAGCTACAAAGTTGGAGATATCTACCTTCATGCTCTTCCACTAGTGTTGCTTTAAATCTTTATACATCTTGGTGGATCCCGAATGCACAACGTATTTAGATCTATGCGCTTCCGCCATAAACTCTTATCAGAGACCATCAACATCAGGGACACATAAGCGCCCTTGCAACCTTAAAAAATCGTTATCCGCTCCAACGGTGAATATAAATTACTCACCCCTTTCTACTCCATCTCGCAGTTTCACCAGAAGTCCATCTTCATATTGCTTGGACTTAATTCTCTCCATAATATCATATTGCGCTTGCGTGATTCCCACTAACTACCCATCCTTAGTTTCATCGAGTCGGACTCCAAGACTAGAAAGTATTCAAATTTCCCTACCCATCGGCATATCCTGAGCACACAAATATGCTAACGTACCCATAGACTTCCGGCTCAAAGCATCAGCAATAACATTCGCTTTACCAGGATGATACAAGATGTTCAAGTCGTAATCTTTCAACAACTTTAACCATCTCATCTGCTTGAGATTCAACTCTCACTACTTGAAGATATATTGCAAGCTCTTGTGATCAGTGAAGACATCACAGTACTCCCTGTATAAGTAATGACACCAAATCTTTAAAACAAAAACCAGAGCAGCCAATTCCAAATCACAGGTCGGATAATTCTTGTCATGTTTCTTCAACTGTCGCGAAGCGTAGTCAATCACCTTTTTATTTTACATCAACACGCGAATCAACCCAATTCTAGAAGCACCACAATAGAATACATAGCCACTAGACCCTAAAGGTAGAGTCAGAACAGGAGACGAAGTCAACCTTTCCTTAAGCTCTTGAAAGCTCTTTTCACAGGCTTCTGACCATTGGAACTTAGCATTATTTTGAGTCAGTTTCGTCAGTAGTAAGGCTATAGATGAGAAACCTTCCATGAACTTCTGGTAGTAACATGCCAAACCCAAGAAGCTACGAATAACTGTCGCACTTGTGGGTCTCGGCTAGCCTTAACTGCCGAAATTTTCTGAGGATACCTGTATGTTCCTTACGAATTTTTGAATACACCAGAATATCATCAATAAAGACAATGATGAAAAAATTAAGGAAAGGTTTGAACTCTCGATTCATCAAGTCCATAAATGCAGAGGGTGCATTAATTAGACCAAAAGACATCACCAGGAATCCAGAGTGTCCATAACGAGTATGAAAAGCTATTTTTGGAATATCATGCTCCTTTATTTTCAGCTGATGATACCCAGACCTCAAATCAATCTTTGAAAAGAACTTAGCACCCTGGAATTGGTCGAACAGACCATCTATCCTAGGCAAAGGATACTTACTTTTAATGGCCACCTTATTAAGTTGACGATAATCAACACACATTCTAAGAGAACCATCATTCTTTCTGACGAAGGACCAGAGCACCCCAAGGTGAGGTACTAGGTCGAATAAAACCTTGTCCAACATGTCCTTCAATTGTTCTTTCAACTCTCGTAGCTCTGTCGGAGCAATACGATACAGTGGAATAGAGATCAGTTGAGTATCAGGAATAACATCAATCCCAAAATCAATAGCCCTATCAGGTGGAATACTCGGCAGATCTTGTGGAAACACTTCGGGAAATTCATTAACTATAAGAACAGACTCAATTTTGGGTACTATGGCTTGAGTGTCGTTGACCGCTACTAGATGATAAATACACCCCTTTGAGATTATTTTATGAGTCTTAAGATAAGAAATAAACCTACCCTGAGGCTTAGCAACTTCACCTTTCCACACAATAATTGGGTCATTGGGGAATTTGAAACGAACTATTTTATGCCGGCAATCCACATTAGCATAACCAATCCATCCCTATAGTCACATCAAAATATACCATCACTAGTTCGAACAAGTCAGCTACAGTCCCACGACCTTTAATTACAACTACAAAGTTTCTATACACTCTAGATGCAATAACAAGGACACCAACAGGGGTATCCACAGAGAAGAGTTCTAACAATAGCTCGGGCTCCACCCCAAAATTAAGTGCAAAATACGGTGTCACATAAGTGATATTTGAACCTGGATCAATCAACGCATATGCATCAAAAGAGCAAATAGTGAGAATAACCGTGACCACATCATCTTAGGCTTCAACTGCCTCCCTTTGAGTTAAACCATAAAGTCGGGCTTGACCCCCATTAGCGGTGTTAGCAACCGCTTTATCAGTGCTATTACCACGAGCATTAGGAGCATTATTAGTATTACCAGCAGTCAGATTCCTAGCAGCAACAAGTGCAGACGAATTATTTCCCTGTCCAGAAGAGTTAGCCATCTCACGTAACCACTTCCTACCCTCTTAATGTGACCCCATATACAACAATGATGACAAATACAATCCATCCATCCAGATGAGTGTCTATTACCACTGTTGACACCTATTTTTTGGCCTCCTGTAATTTATTTTAGTCAATGAATAAAATAAGCTATACACTTTGAAGGGTTTAAATGATTTTTATATAAATTGTTAAAGCCCATCTTTTACCCCCTTTAAATTGGTAAAAAGATTTTTATGACATCATAAAATTATTTAGAAATTAATCGATACTTTGTGTGACATTTATGAGGTATTTGTTAGATTTAATCAAAAGAAATATGGACATTTTGTTGAAAAAATAATAATCATTTATTTTATTGTTTAAATTGTCAAAAATCAAAATTAGCAAATACTTTATTCCCTTTAATCCAAGGAGTTTGAGTAATTTAAATAATTAACCATTTTACCCCTCAATCTTAAATTTTGTATAATTGTGTAATTTGTCAAAATTATTTATAATTGTTTATAAATGATTTAATTAATCAATTAAGTGATCATTATTGCAAATTGATTTTAAAATTATTTGATTATTTTGTTATGGCCACAATTAATTTAACCAATTCATGGTTTAATGAAATTGAGGTCATTTTTGTAAAATTAGCCTTTTAATGGCCTTAATTGAAATAACCAAATTAATTGGCCTTAATTGAAATAACCAATTCATCGGCTCAAATTAATTAAGGTCATTAATGCAATTTAATTTTAAAATCTGCTAATTAGGCCAAATATGGCCCTAATTGAAATAATCAGTTAGATTAAAATCAATTAAGGCCAAATGTAGCCATAATTGAAATAATCAGTTGGATTAAAATCAATCAGGGCCATATTCGCAAAATTAAGCCCATTAACATAGTTGGCCATTTTTTTTATTTATTTCAATAGGTTAATTATGTCCTAATTTGTTTATAATTAAAATATTATTACCAATAATCAATTTTAATTTTTATCTGATTATTAAATTACCTATTTTTACTCTATATATACGCATGTATACACTAGGTATACATATATATGTATACACTACAAAAAGGGGTCAACCTTATATTTTTAAGACTTGGACCGAGTCCAGCCCAAAATAGGCCAAAACCCGGCCCAACCCAGTCATGCGTACAGATAAAGGGGTATATCCCTTTGTTATTTCATATCAAACGAAGCCTTTCCCCTTCCCTTTATCTCTCATCCCTCTTTCTCGCAAAACCCTAGCTGCCGCATGTCTCTCCTTCTCTCTCTCGTCCCAAAAATGGTAAAATCACAGAGCAAGTGTAAAGTACACAGCTTTTGCAGCGTTATTTACGTGCAACGAATTAATTCAAAGGTTGATACACATATCTTTCCAAAATGGGTAACAGATCCTTTTTATTTTGCTTTTCTTCTGAAATCATTTAGTCAAAGTGATTATTGCTATCTTATTTTGTTGTATTGTGTTCATTTTACTCGATTTCCATTGGTTGGGGGTGAATGGTTTGGATCGAGTCGAATGAGGCTCAGATCTGGCCATTCATTTGTTGTTAAGTCATTTTGAGCCATAAATTTGCTTTACAAGTTTATTTTCTGGGTAAGATTAGTTGTCCCACATCGGTACTTTGAGGGTATGAACAATTTTGGGGTTCTATAAATAGAACTCCACCCTCACCATGAAAGGAGGTCGGAAAAAGTTCGAAAAAACTAAAAGAGGCTAGAAACTTCAAATTCGGGCCTCTCAGTATAAAAAATTTAAAACTTTGACTTAAGTCGAGGTTTTTCTTAGTTCTAAAAATTTGTTTCTTCTTGTTTTGAGTTTGGTGTGGCTGAGTGTGGGTTTTGGATGCACAAAAAGACTTTCAAATTCAATCTTGACCACGGCTGCACTTTAAAAAGGTAACATTTTATCTTTTTTGCTTGTTTTTGTGGTTTTTCAGTAGTTTGTTATATGATAGTGGTCTGTTTGATGTTAGTTTGTTGTTAGATTATCTTTGGTTCAATTAAGTGGTAATGTGTTATTCTAAGTGATGCTTAAGGTTCATTAGATGTTTGGAAATAGAGACTACTTCCTTATTTTCAAAAAGTACATGCTTAACCTTAATATTGGTTGTTATATGGACTGAATGTATTAGTCTAGATAATTTATTAATGTTGTTCTATATATAGGGATGTACAGATTGTTGTGTGTTTTATTAGATGTTAAAGTTCATGTTTCGCTGCTCAACCCTTAAACATGACAAAAATATGGTTACATGATTCATAATGGTAATTTTAGTGAATTTCTAGACTAAAATTAATCCTATGTGAATGTAAGAGGTTGCTGAGGTACTGTGGTGATTCATCTTGAATAGTTTAAGGTAGTACTAGCTTTCTTGATGAGACTGTGTAAATCTGAGTCATTAATATGCTTTCCTAAGGCTATAAACTCTGTCTATATCAATTAAATAGCATGAGTCATGATTAGGACAAGTAAAGGATCATAATTGAACTTAAACAAAGCTTAAAGAATCTAGGTACTATAGGAGTCTCATGATGTGGTCAAAGCACTAGAGTAAGACTGAATGGGGTCTGATTTCATTTGAATAGGGCTAAGTATACCTTAGTTTGTTTATGTATGCTTGTATTAGTTTAAAAAATGACCTTGGCTAGTTGTCTCTTATATACTGGAATGTAGGTATAAAATAAATAGCATTCTAGAATATGATGTAGAAGTTCTAAAAAATAAAGATTGGGAATAAGTTCTATTTGTTTGGCATGATGTGCTCTGGTCCACTAGAGGCTGATATTGGCTTGTGAAAATGTAAAATCATATAAGAAAAGTTAGGATACTTAGATACCTCTAAAATAATTGTGTGATATGTCTGTTTGTTTTCATCTTTGTGCCATCAGACCCTCCCCTTTTCATCTCTGATTCATGCTTGAGTCTTCAAAAGGGGTCTAGTGGATTAAAAAAGGTAATTGAGTCCTAATGTGCTCTTGACTGTTAAAAATGATTAATCAACCAGTGAAAAGGAACTATTTGAGTCTAAGGGTTGGTGCTCAGTCCAAACTTAAGCTTTTAATAGTTATGATTAAGATGTTCAAATCTTTTCAAAGTGGTAATGTCTAAAGGGAATTCAAAATAGTTTGCAAAGTTGAAACCCTAGACCGAATTGATTGAAATGTTTTGGTCTACTAGGTGTTTAGATGAAATTTGGTTTAAGGGCAGTGTCAAACTAGTCTTGACCACAAGGTCTTGGTGGCTACCACTAGGCATGAGGATAAGGTAGGGAGTTGAGGTTGCCTTAGGGGAGTAAAACGTAAGCTTAGGCATGACTTGGAGGTAGTGACCAGTGGGGCCTTTGTTCCCTTTTTACTGAAAGCAAGACTCATGAGAGGGATGGGGAGGTCATGACCTCACCCTATCCTGTTTCTCTTTCAGGACCCTGAGGTTTCCTTTTCTTCTAAACCTTATTCCCGTGACTGTGGGATTCACAAAGATCTTAGGATTGGTTAGGAGGAGTTTATCATGCCCTGGGGGATCCTTGAGATTTTATGCTATTAAAACCAAGTTAAAACAAAGTGTGAGGGTCTGTCACATTTTCTGCCATAATTAAAGGGATTAAAAACTGCTATTGACTAAGCTCTGGGAGTAAGTTATTTACCAGAGCCTGGATCCATGTTTTCAGAGTTCAAACCTGCTTGCTTTGTGTTGTTTAAGAATGAATATGTTCAATAAAACCTGTATGATACATTTATGTTTAACCTGTCTGTGTTATGTACTAGACATAGTTTGGATCTGGGAAGAGGACTTTTTTTTAGTTAATATAAGATTGGTAGGAATCCTTACTCTTGAACTTGAATTGTTGCATTCAGACCTTAATGTGCATTGTAGCGTAAATTTGGATTGAAAATGTAAAGTTGTACTCTGTTTAATAAGGTTTATCTCTATACTGCTAGTGTGTTTAAAGTCCTATCATGTTTAGAACTATAGGATGGAATAAGTAAATACTGAGTCTGTGTCAAATAATGGATAAGTGATAAGCTGAAATTGGTTTAATGTTGTTGTTTGAGGATGTTGTGAGTACTCTTAAAACGGTTTGTGAACCACTTGGCATAGGGTGGTCTTTTCAAATACACCTCAAAGAGGGGGCAGGGATGAGTCGAGCTTAGCTTGACTCATAGTACCTACCCTCCAAATGAGGGGTGTCATGACACAGCCTATGGGCCATAGAGGGTATTCCTGTCATGAAGGTGCCTTGATATTCCTTGATCTCACCATTTTATCAAAGGTTGGAAATAGAGAAGAGTGGGAACAAATTAACTTGTTTGAATGTCTAAGGGAACTCAGGAAATTAGGATGAAGAAATTGGTTGTTTCAATAAGGTGATTTTTGCTTTCTTTCTAAGGGAAATGGATTAGTTTAAGGCTGTTAGTAATAATTGTCTTCTTTTAGAAGTTAAGTAAATTCTGAGTCACAAAGGATTGTTTGAAACCTTATGTCATTCTTTTTCATTTTTTTTTTCTGTGAGGCTTGGTGATATACATGTCTGCTCCTATCTCTTTACTTAAGTGGAAACCCACATGAAATCCTGTTGTGTATATTAGTGTTGAATAAAACAAAGGCTCATTTATGTGGGTTTCTCCGGGAATCTAAATTTGCTCAGTCTCAATTCATTTAGCGATGTTTTAATTTAGATTTCTTGGTGTTCCAACCCTGCTTTGTGATTATAAGTTGTAGGATTTTTCTCTTTAACTGCATCTCTCTACTGTGTTTCTGCTAATTACATTAAGCAGTTCTCTCACTTACTACTAAGAGGTCTGCTAACATGTGAAGCTAGTGAATCATTTATTTGATATGTATAAGAGTTAAGTTAGACTTGAATTAGCTTTGGTTTTATCTTTGAACACTGTTCTAAGGGACAGGGACCATTTAGGTGAATAAAATGATCTTGAGTCTAAAAGTTAAAAACATAGAGCATGAATATACACAGAATATGAATAGATTAATGAAAAGGAAGAAGGATATACATACAGTATACACTTGGTATACATATCACATGTGTATATCATAGTATACTATGTGTATATAAGGGAATATGTCAGTTATAGATAGGATGTATACATGAATGAAAGAGATAGAAACTTCACCCAAGCTCTAACTTGCAAATGAATTTTCTTTTAGAAGGTCGTTGGGCCTAGCCCAATTCAGGTTTAATTGGAAAATGGGCCAGTTTTCATTAAACCCCAAAGGCAAAGGAAAAAAGGGATGATTTGTTTTTATCACCTATTGACTAAGTATTTTAGAAGTTGTTATGTTATTTTTATATATCATTGCATTACAATATCTGCCTCAATCTCCTTGTCATGACTTTGAGTTTACTTTTAGTATTGTTTGTATATAAATTACTTCCATACGTAGGGATGCTTGTGCACAATTCTGGGGCTCTAATTGTATACTATGGCAACACTGGTTTGGGGAGTTGAGGTGGTTTGGGGGGATAGGTCTTAGCCATTCCTCGATGTCCAGCCATGCCTGGGATTCATGAAACCGCTTGGAACTTGTGCAGCGTCGAGAATAATAGTGGTGACAACTTTTTCCCTTTGTATGGCATCTGTTACAATTCAGTGAGTCCTTTAATTATGCATTTTGTAACAAATCTGATCTACATGTATATATATGTGTGTATAACTACACAAGTGATAGGTTCAATAAAATATAGACTAACCTGGGTCCTCTTTCCTTTTCCTCCTCTCACTGCATGGCCATTTGGGCCGAAGTACAACCAAAAGGCCCAATAGGGAAATTCCTTCGAAACTGTTAAGTCCAAGAAGAGAAAAGGGAAGATAATGTTATTAAAGGCCCAGTCATGGGTGAGAATGACATGAAGGCCCAACCATGAGTAAAAATGGTTAACTAGGGGTTTGGTACACCCTTAGTCTATCCCTCCTCCTTTAAATTTTATCATGTCAGTTTCTTTGTTGATTAAAGTGTTGTATTTGTATGTTGTAAAACAACTCACACTATTATTGGAATCATTTATGATTTGAAATAGGCATCTTAGGCAAACAGTACATATGCCGTTTAGTGAGACTTTAGGTCCCCACACGATTTTTAAAACCCGTCATAATATAACGATTTTGAAAGAATAAAAATGGCTAAGTAAATCAGTAAAAAGAATGAAACGGGTTAGTTCATTTACTGAAAATATTGCTATCATCTTCCTAAACAAAGAAAAACCAGGCTTGATATTTTTTTCTTTAAACCAGAAGAACGTTTCCTTCTTTTAAACTCATTTTTCCAAAAGCTTTCTTCTAAATCCAGGCAAAAAAATAATTTCAAAGTTGCTTAAATGTAGTATGCTTTTAAATACCAGAAACAAGTTCTTTCTTTGGACTAAAAACCAGTCAGAAAAAATGATTTTAAATTCATAGATATATAGTGTATTCATACACCAAAACGTGAGTATTTTCTCTGGACTAGGTTCAATCAAAAGAGTAAGGAATTTTGAGGGCTAAGGGCCAACCTAAAATCACATTTTTAAAGTCCCACTTAACCAAATTTTTTTAAAAGGATGAGATAAAACATGTTTCTGGGTTGAGCCCAGTAGCTAAAGAAAAAATGAAATTTTGGGCTAAAAACCCAACAGACCTAAAACACTTAACTAATTTTCAGAAAAAAGCATAAATTTGGGCCAAACCCACGCCAAAACGTTACTTTTTATTTTTACAAAATTATTGGGCTTTAAGTTAAAATTCCAGGACCAAGAAAGATAATTTGATCATATAAGCAAACCTCTTATAAATTAAACCCGCGTAAATCATTTGAAAACACAAAGTTTTAGATAAGGACATTCTAAAAACGTATTATATGGATTAACCCGGACCATGTATGAGTCAAGCATGAACAAAACTCATTTATCCCATAACTGAACTTTTGTATCTTCACAAAAACTGCTACTATCCTTATATATATAAAAGGAACTAATTGTATCTAGATATTATAAATCTGAACCTAAAATACCCTATATGTAAAGGGAATACAGTCAATTCTTTTTCAAAATGATACGCAAATGACAGATTTTCATAATGCGGGAAATAAACACCAAATAAATAGTTCATGCAAATACTCACAAATTGGAATTCGAAAGGCAACCGTATAGTACGGATCCTTATTACTAGGGTGCCAAACACCTTCCCTAGGGGATCACCAGAACCCTTACCTAGAACTTTGGATTAAGAAGGATTTTTCACGCTGTATGAATAAAACCTTCAAAAATTGGTTTTCCTAATTTCCTAAAAATTAGGTGGCGACTCTTTTAAAAGAAAGTCTGAAAGAACACCAACGATTTCGAAGTAGCTTTTTCGAGCGCTAACCCCTCCCGCGAAAATGCGAACCGTTACAACCACCTTGCGAATTCTTGCTCTAATTGTTGTTCTTCTGACATTGTCTACCGAGCGGAGCACTGGCATTAGAATAAGCGCCATTCTGTGCAGGTGTAGAATACCCTTTCATTTTCCCTCCATTTTTCGAACCACTGAACCCACCCATAGATCGGGCCTTCTTACTTTGTTCCCTTTCTAGCCTCTCTTCACCCTTCCAATTCTCTAGTTGCTCAGAGAACCCAACCAAAGATGAAAATGTAAAAGTAGGAGACATTGCAGCAGCAGCACACGCAGACTTGATAAGTGGTACTAAACCACACACAAATCGGGTCAACTTGTGCTTTTCAGTCAGAATCATATACGTAGCATACATCGCCAAAGGGGTAAAATTCAAGCTATACTCACGAACAAACATAATGCCCTGCTCAATCTTCTCAAACTTAGTGGCCATAGCAAACCGCTCCTCATCAGACAAAAACCTCTCCATAAACACCTTCTCGATCTCAGCCCAAGTAGGAGCTGAAGCATCATTACCCTGCTCAGTCTCCCACAATTCGAACCAAGCATGAGCAACATCTTTCAATTGGCATGTTATTCCACAGCTTCCGAACTGTGAGCACCCATTGCCCTTAGAGCTTTGAAAGTCTTACCCATGAAGTACTGGGGATCATCCTTTTCTCGCGAACTAAAGAACTTGGGCGGATTCAGCCCCAAAAATTGCTTAAGTCTTCCTTCACCCCAAGTGCTGGATCCATACCCCCACGAAGATGTTGGGCTGCAACAAGGGTGGTAAGCATCTACATCGCATTCTGCATCGATCCAATATCAGCCGCGCTTGCAGTGGGGATAGCTGGAGCAGGAGGTGCTGGCGGTGGTGCTTTGTCACGACCCGACTAGGGCCACGACGAGCACCCGGCGCTACCCCACCTGGGCACCCCTTTAACATACTTTCACATAACGCCTAGGTGAGCCATAAATCAAATCATGCATTCTAGTCATCAATCATACTAGTCCCATTTGGGCGACAACATTTCCTATATAACATCATAGGCATCTATGCCACATCAAATGTACATGGGCTGACGTGGCCGACAAAATAATATACAAAACACGGGCCAACAATGCCAGACATATCTAACCATATACACGTGACTACGAGCCTCTAAGAAGAGTATAACATATCACATGAGCGGGACAGGACCCCGCTATGCCCATAATTATATACACAAAAGAATAAGTACCCAAAAGCTATGGCTCCGAAGGAAATGGAGCTCTGCTATGTAATCTCTGAATAAGCAGCTATGGACCAAGTCTGTCTCCCTGTGCACCTGCGGGCATGACACAGCGTCCACAAACAAAAGGACGTCAGTACGAAGAATGTACTGAGTATGTAAAGCATGATCAACATTGATATAGAAGCATAATGAACAACATGTGAAGTAATATAGGAGGGGAGACAATAATACCATCATCATGGCACTTACTTGCTTTCCATAGAGACATTCCGTTTCGATTGCGTATCCGCATACATACATCCATATCCGTACTTAAATACCCTCATAATCATTTACATCTCATATACATAACATATTCGTACTCTTAATGATGCCATATACATAGCATATACACATATATACAGATATACATAGCATGCCCGACCATGAAGGTTCGGTGTTTCATACATACTTGGCCAACCAAGGCTCAAGGTTATATCTACCTGGCCCTACCAAGGCATCAGGGTTATCTGTACCATCTGCAGATGTGCGCGCGCGTTACGTAATCATATACATACATATACATATATTCTACCCGGCGTTATAAGCTCGGGGTTTCATTATAGCCCTTCATAGGCACACATAAGTATAATAGCCCATAGGCACCTTTAGCATCATTATTATTATCATCATCATTTCTATCATCATTACTATCATATTCATTATTATCGTTACGTATTATAGGCTTACTCGTCATGTGAGGAACGTAGTACACATCAAGGATCGCAGGCTCAGTAGCTTTGAGAATAGAAACATATGGAGCACATCATGAGCTCATAGAAGGATAAATGATTGGCCAAAGAACCATGCCTTATGAAAGAAGGGTTAGCCTTACATACCTTTTCGTTGAACTATTCTACACTTGCACGTACTCCTCTGATGCTCACGTTTCTACCTTCATTAAGGTCATACTATCGTTAGAATTAACAACTAGCATACATGGCTAAAGCTAGGGAAAATCGGACAGCATCTCTTTTATTTATACAACATTCCTCCATATCGTAATTCAACTCCCAAACGTCAACAATACATTTACAATATCATAACAATAGCCTTTAGTCATCTACATTATCCATATTCTCAATTCACTTCCAATTTTCCATATTCAAGACCATAACACACGATTTTGTCCATTCACATACAATGCCTATTTCATGATCTTAACGTCATTTATAACCCATTCATGTCACAACACAACAACAATCATGATTCAATTCAAACTATTTTTCAAAACGTCACTATTCATCTTTCATGACCCATTTTGCTATACTCTTCTAAAATCCAAGCATTTCAACTTTCAAATACCTTAAACAACATATAAATACCATAAATCTTACCTTAGATGTTGTAGGAACAAGCCTTAGTCGAAACACTCCACTTGAGCAAAAATCCTAGTTTTTCTCCATTCGGATTTCTTGACTTGCATGATCTTTAATGGGTTTTTCTTACACTTGATTCACTTGATTAATGTTGTTGATGACTAATGATCCTTGAAAACTTGTATAATAAATGTAGAGAGATGTTTTAGAGAGAAGGGGTGTGATGTAGAAGTGAAATGAAATAAGTCTTGGTCCCCTTATTTAATGACTTAAAAATCTGAATTGAAGTGCACAGTGGTCGTAAACTTGGTTTACGGCCCGTATTCCAGTTTACGGACCGTCCTTCGTGGTCGTGTTTAACCATAACAGAATCAGAAATTCAGGCTGCAACATGGTGATTTACGACCATGGTTTACGGGCCGTAAATCACTTTACGGTCTGTATTTCAGGTCGTATTTAACCATTGATCATCTGGCAGAAAGTTAAAGTCTCAAATGCCAAAATACGACAGGCCAGTTTACGGACCGTATACCATTTACTGTCCGTATTTCACTTTACGACCGACTGGCCAGATTGCAAACCTGCAACTTTTCACATTTCTTGACTCTTCATTCTAATCATCCACATCCATTTGCCTACCTTGCTCATCACATACCTTGCCTTATCTTAGCCAACTTTTTCGTCTTGCATCGGATGCCTTTGAAATCTCACCTAAGGTCGTCGAACGTCATTTCTTACTCATGGAGCGTCATACACTCGTACTCATCACAAGTTCATTCACTTTCGTACCAACGGAAGATTTTCCGAGGTGTAACATGCTTGGTCTCCATGGTCGTTTCCAACTCCAGCATTAGTCTCAGCAGTGGTACAGTTAATGATTCTCCACCAGATGATGAATCAGAAGCACCACTACTCCCTTGGTAAGCAGCTCTCGCACGAGTTAAAGCCATTTCTGCGAGGCACGAATTAACAAACACGTCAGAACAATCCTAAGGGAAGTTCAAGCTTTATAGCACAATCTAGAATAAAGAAGAATGAGAAACACCTATAAATGTCCTGGTAGTCTTTCAATCATGCTGGTGATCAGGCTGCACAAGGAAGACTCCACTAGATACAACACCATAGACATAGGCACATCCTAGGACACAACTAAGCATAGGCTCTGATACCAAGCTTGTCACGCCCCTAACCCAACTCGGGATGTAATAGGCATCTGATGCTATGAACAACACCAGAAGCACCTTATTTAATTAGCGAATATTCAATCCTTCCTGTTAAACAAACTATCTTAATAAATGTAAAACAAGTCATTTATAATTGAAAGAAACCATAACCATACTTAGAGATAATTCAGCGAAAGTCTAATCAAAATACTTAATTATAAAAAGCGGCAAAATGCCTCAATAAGTCATACGAGACTCCAACACACTACTCACAATCTAACAACTATCTATGGAGCTTCTAAGATAATAAGTAAATGTCTAACTCATCGAGACACAGCCCAAAAAACTAAAATAAATAAGTAATGATAGAATGATGCCCCACAAACATTCATGTGGGCTCACTGAATAGTCTTGAAAGCAACAAGTTCTCCTAAGTTGTAGGCGTATCACGAACCTACTCCCCAATGTTACCTAACACACCATAAAAAACAACAATAGTGCTCCTGAGTACTGGGTACTCAGTGAGTGACTCCGGGACAATAATTAATAGCAAAATATATGATTAATAAGTATAATTGAAACAATATGAGAAATAGTTCAGAACACATGATAATATCTCACGAATATCTAGTATAAGCTAATGATAAAGAAGTAATCACTTTGAATGAGTAAGTCATTCTCGTTCCCTTATGTTCTTTCAAAACAGCTCGAAATCTAGAAATAAAACAGTTCATCAAACTCAAAGAAACCATTAAACGTTTAACGTTTGAATCACTCTAACCATTAAACGTTTAACGTTTGAATCACAAACCTTGCCAAAGAATCACTTTAAACGTTTGAAAAAAAGTATGTTCGAAAAAGAGACATACCTCAAATACCACTAAAACGGTGCCAATGGTATTTCCAAGGTTTAACAATCACTCAACAATAGATTTAGATGATAAAGATTAGAACTTTAATCTCTTCTATGAGTTTTCCTTCAATTTCGGAAACTAGGGCTCTTCTAAGCTTTAAATCTTGTTCTTGAATCCCCCATGAATCACCCATGGATGGTTATTACTTCCAATACCCTACACTAGTCCAAATCCTCTCAATAATATCAGTGAGTATCAAAGAACATACCTTTAAGAAGTTTCCCCAAGTCTCCTTCAATTTCTCTTTCTTCGGTTTTCAGGAATCTATGGTTTTGAGAGATGAACTAGCATTAATTTGATGTTTGATGTTGTAATGATGGGAATTGATCAAAAACTTACCTTATATGTTTTGGGGAAGCCTTAGGGTTGTTTTCTCTCAAAAAGTCAGCCAAAACGAAGTGGGAAAAGGTTTTACAAAGTTAGGCTTTTATAAAATTCGGGAAAAATCGCTTCAGAAATAAAATGGCCTGGCGCGGTGCGTTGGGCGTCGTAGCCCATGCCACACATGGTATATTTTTTGACGGTGTCAAAATTTTGAGTTTTCTGGAAATTAGTCCTGGGCCGCCGTGCCGGGCACGCCATATTTTCCACTGCACTGACGACGTTCAATAAAATAGGCATAACTCCTACTACAGAGCTCTGTTTGAGCTCTCCATATATGGTTTGAAAGGTATTTCAGAGATCTACAACTTTTATTAGGAAGTTTTCCCAAATTCACAATGTATTTTCATGTAATTGGTGTAGAAGTCAGACCTACCGAAACATAGACGAGTTTAAGAACTCTTACGAACTTCACTACTTGGTTTGACTTCCAAAATGACTATCTTGCACCCAATTTCACCCCTAAGGGATTCATATATCTAAACTTCCATATTAACACCAATTAAATAGATTCACACTAAACTCAGATTCACAGAGTGTTATAGAGGAACTTGAGATATTGATACTACTTGTTTAATGGCTAACACGAAAGTCAATAGCTTTTTATCATAAATATAAAGAGCTTGGTGCTTAGGGGAAAATCCTTTGCTGATATAGGCTATAGGGTAACCCTGTTGCATTAAAACTGATCCAATACCAATGCCACATGCATAAATTTTAACTATCAATTGTCGAGTATACAAGTTTGATATGAAGTTCCAAAGCTCAGGAACGGACTTGACCTTCCTCAACGCCCCTAAGCAATCCTAATCTGATCATATATGTAATCTACATAAGTATACCAATCTATGGACACCCATATTGATATAAAAAGAGTCAGCAAAAAAATTAACTCAGAGGTCAACCCCGAGCCCCCGAAAATGGCCAAAACCAATTCTGTAGCACTTGGAAATAAAGATAGTGAGCCTTCCAATAGCCGAGATGAATCCGCTAATCTATATGTAGGCAATAAAACTGGTGAACATGAAGCTAATAAAAGGAAAACTGTTATAGCTCACGTTAATACAGTTGCTGATCACGTTGCGAAGGAGTTGTCGTCACTTGCAATTTCGAAATCGGCGGACTTGGCTACTGTTTTAACGTCCCAACCAGTTGATACTACAATAGAAAAAAAATCATCTATTAATAGTGCTGCTACTAGAGAGAAATTGCAACAAGGAAAAAATGGGAATGCTTCAGGTGTTTGCAATAAGCAGCAAGTTGAAGTTGATAAAACAATACAGCCTAGTGCCGTAAATAGCGTGCCTCCGAGCTCTAAACAACCTAGAAACTTGTTACAACAATATAACGGGGGAAAATATGTGCAAAATGTGAATGGGAAGCATGAGAAGGAGGTAGAACATGAGATAATGCAGCAAGTAGAAAATTCTAGCAGTGACGGTAATGGTCATGGCTGGACAGTGGTTACAAAGAGGAAATCCGAAGGGATTCGAATTGGTTCTCCAATTATTTGTGAGACTGGTAATGTTGAGTCGAATCTGGGAGCTAAGCAACACAAAGATATTGAAGGAGTTTCGGAGGATATTAACAAGTTCGCTGTGATTGCTACTGATATTGCTGCACCATCTCAGTCCATATCAGTAGCTAATGAAAATCTAAAATCCATTGGGATTCAAAATTTGGAGAATTTGAATCCGATTCATGAGTTAAATGGTGTATGGTTGACTAACCTTGAAGAAGCTGCTGTGAGTGTGGTTGATCAAGAAAATCCAATTGAAACAGCTATTGGACAGCAGCAAAACGTGGAAGAAGTCGGGCAAGAATCATCTTATTCTTCTACATTTCGAGTTAATGAGTACGGGATAGAAATCTTGGAGCGAACTAATCCTATTCATGCATTGAATGGACAAGGGACTGCAGCTAATTTTTCATCTAATCTGATGGAAATTAACAATATTCAGTTAACTTTAGTGATGGAACAGGCTTTGAATATCAAGGAAACAGTGCCAATTATGAAGAAAATTGCTGAGAAGCCTCTGAATGTTCATGCCCCAATCTATACACCTAGGAAAAAGGTTAAGTCACCTGTTAACACTAAACAATGGGTGGCATCATCTTCTCCCAAACCAGTTGAGAATTTAGTTCCTATCAATGAAGCTTGTGTTGAAGTTCCTTCAACCACCTATGCTAGTGAAAATGGCAATAGTGGAGATAGGAAATTATGGAGTGACCAGGTGGAGGAAGATATGGAAGATGGTGAGATATCAGGTGGTAAACAAAGGGATCAGGAGCAGTCTCTTGACTCAATATCTTCTTCACAAGATGGGCAGTTTCCAGTGGAAAGTTTGAATGCAAATAGTGAAGAGGTGGAAAAACTTCCTGATAATACTACAGGAAAAATAGTTCACAAACCAGCAGCAAATTGCATCAAAGGAGAAGGATTCTAAGAGCAGTGCCAAGAAACATCAAAGTGCTGCTAAATCCGGTGGAAAGGAGAATGCACAGTCTCAAAAATCACAACAAAAGAGGAACAAAGGGAATACATTAGCCAAACAGAACTAAGTGATGCAGTCTGTTACTAATGCAAGTGATAAGAACAATCAGTTGGTGCATAATGATCCTAAGGCTACTGATAAAAAGCATAATCAAATAGCAAATCCTTAAAGAAATGCTAGGAACCTGCAAGTCGCTATTCCAACTGGTCATGAGGGCATAATTGATATGGATAAGGAGTCTACCGCTCAGAATTTCTTAAATGCTGCAAGGGATGGGGATTTGTCTCCTAGACAGGTAGAAAGTGGAAAAAACAAAATAAAACTCATGCAAGGAAGCACAGTTGGGATGGTAAAATGACAGAGGATTTTGTTCCAAGACATATACCAATGAGACAGGCAAAGCAAAAGGGGGTTGTCCCTACCACTTCAACAAAGTCTACAAGATCCAAGAAAAATTGATGAAGCTCCAAGACATTTTGGAAAGGATAGAAGATTAACACAAGGTGATAAAATTATAGAATTTAGAAGATTTTACAAGTTCAAAGAACAAAGGCCTTGACTCTATATTCTTTCATGTATTATTTTCTCATTATCTTAGTATTATCATTTGTAATATCGTCACAGAGTGTTTTATAAACTCTATGATGATCATAGCTTATTTGGTCATTTCTAGTTCTTATTTTTTACATGCTTGCTAGTAGTAGAGGTTTTTTTCTTTGCCTCAATAGGATTAGTAAGGTAAAGCCTAGCCCTCCTTACTTGTATTTTTTCCTTTGTGGTTTGCTTTTAGAAAATTAATAAAATTGGCCCTAGGCGCCAAAATGCCTAGTGGACTTTGCTTTAAAAAAAAAAACCCCCGAGGTCAAAAACAAAAATTTCTTCCAAAATCTTGTTACCTATTCCTTAAGGAACTCATAGCTACAATTTCATCCAAAATGCTTTGAATCGACTCCAAATTCATAATTTCATCCTTTTTAGTTTTAGGGCTAAAACCCCCAATATCACAATGAAAACATAGATTAATTCACTAATGAGTGAGTGCAATCATATTGAAATACAAAAATTGAGGTTAGATTCTTACCTCCATGTTGAATTGAGAAGAACACTGCAAAAATCACCCAAATTTGAACTCTAGAACTCCCAAAAACTGATTTTGAAGAATGAGGACGAAGTCAAATTTTCAATGCCCGCAGTTGTCGTATTGCGGTACTTTCATCGCATTTGCAGGCACCTCATTTGTGGGTATCCCTTTTTCGTACCAATCATTGCAATTGTGTTCCTCTGCTTTTGCAAACCTACACCGCATTTGTAGTCACCGCAATTACAGACGCACCAGTACCAGCAACAACCCGTCAAGGCAAAATGGTCATAACTCTCTCAAACGACCTCAAAATTTGACGATTCTGGTTGTTATGGTTCTAAAATCATGAGACGGATCTAATGGTTCAATCAAACCACAATTTAGAACTCACTTTATTAATGTGGTACAATTTATGCCCAAAATGAGCCTAAACATCAAATACAAATGCAACTCGATCAAAACCTATTCGAAGCTCATCAAAATCTAACCAAAACTTGCGGACAAGTCAAAATCATCATTCTAACTTGTTGATACTTTCAAATTATGAATCCAAGCTCGTTTAGTCAACTATTTGACCATTGTCAATTCTTAACTTTCAATTCTACTTAATGCAACTCAAGTGTCAGAGCCCCTCAGGATTTGACCAAGCTATACAACTAAATCATAAACCACCATCCGGACAACTTTCAAACCTTGATTCCAAGTCCATTTACCCTGAATGATCAACTGTTATTTTATTTTTAGTCAAAGTCTCTAGTTTTTTTATTTTCTTCTTCGATGCGCATCTGGGTTCCTTGGGACCCATGCCAATCATCCCTTCTAGTTATAATATGCATGTTGAACCTATAAGAAGTGTCATTTGGGGAAAAAGGTTCCAAATGCTCAAAATGACTGGAGGGTCATTAGATTCCTGATTTTGTTCCTCACTGATTATTGAAGGTATGTGTTTCAATAAATCAAAATCAGTAGGAATGTTCTCTTCTGTGAATTGCTTCTAAAAAAGCTCTAGTACAGCTATAGCCATATCCTCAGAAGTGTCCAGCCAATTTCCTTCATCATCTTGAATTATGCTCATGCTCAATCTCATTCTTCTACCATTCATATAAGAGTGGAAGAACTTCGTATTTCAGTCCCTATCTTGAAAGAATCTCATTCTAGCCTTTTGTCTCTAGATTTCTTCTTCCAAATATAGAAATCTGCTCGAATCTTCTTACATCTTTTGGAGTATCTCTCTGTTTTGTTGTTTAGGATTTTCTTCAAAATCAGAGTCTTGCACTTGAATAATATCCTCCAATGTAGTAATTTGTTGAAAGATATTTCCATAAGCGGATTTACTCCATCAGATCAGGGCTTTCCTAACATTCTTCATCTTAGCATGAAAAATAATGAAAAGATTACCAATAAAATACACTTTCCAATGTTGCTTAATCAGCTCGTCATGCTTCACCCAAAAGTGTAAAAACTTAAAGGGTTTAATGATACTTTCTGAGCTTGTTGAACATTCTATCTCTAAAGGTGAGTGATCAGAACCTTTTTTTATGAGATGTTTGACGGTTAGGTGAGGAAACATATCCAAAAGTTTTTATTCCCCAAGATCGTGTCCAACCTTTTAAAGATACAAGCATCTCCTGCTCTTCCATTCCACCATGTAAAAGTGCTCTCAGAGTATCCCATATCAGAAAGTCCACAAACACTGATACAACAAGCAAAATCCTCCACTTCCGGATATAAAACTGGTAGTTCCCTTAGTTTTTCTTCTCCAGAGAGGATAGCATTAAAATTACCTCCAATCAATCAAGAAATCTGAATATTTTCCAAGTGAATCCATTCTTCGCACAACCTCCTTCTCTCCACCATATCACAAGATGCATACATCACTATGATCAAGATCCCCTGTCCAATTTTTTGATAGGTAATTTTGACTATTAAGTGTTGAGCAACATCACATACTATGGTACCACCTACATCATCTGATATGCCCCAGTCTTCTTCTATACATTTCAATATCTAATGAATCCTGAAAGGTTCCATTAGACCAATGATGTTATAATGATATCTTCTATTAAGATTAGTCAATCTCTCAAAGGCTTGTTGAGAGTTTGACTCACCTTATATTCCAAAACAATGACTTATTCATCAATAATTCTGGATTTAGAGGCATCCAGCCTCTTTGGAAATTGTCTTATGGGAGTGGCATATTCTTTGGAAATATGTCCTTCTTATGGTTTGACATTACTAGCAGCAATCTTATGAGTTTTCCTTGGTGTTAAATCTGCTTCTCTAGACGCCTGTTTGCTATTCTCCTAATTCCACTCTATGCACTACAACCATTGGTAGTTCTATTCCCTGACCAGTTTGTTAAATTGGTTGTGATTGACCTGCATCTAACTGCTCCTCCTATCCCTTAGTAACTGATTACTCGGCTAACTAAGGATTTTGCTCCTTTCCTGAGTTGCGTTGTTGTTCCTCCTGGACATTAGTACCTGATTCCTTAGTTACCTCGGAATTTTGTTCCTTGTTTAAAATATCCTCTGCTAATCTTTCTCCATTTTGTTTGTTTCTTCTTCTGATGGTTTGGACAAAATCTCATCAGGTTTCTCTTGAGCCTCCTTACTACAACTGATATCCACCACCTCATCAACCTTTTTGACTGATCATATACCTGAAATTATCCTTTTCTTGTTATTGTTCTCCACATCTTTCACTGATAGAACCTTTCTAGAAGAAGCTTCAATCCATTCCTTAGCATATTCCTTGCCTTCGTCTTCTATTTGTAAATTATTTTCTTTATTACCAAATTGTGTCTTTAAAGGTGAATCCTCCTCCTGTTTATCCTCAGTCAAAATTGCAAAGGAATTTTGTGTCTTCCTTGATTTTGTTCCTTCCCCTTATGCACAGTTTTATCATTACTGGAGGCTTGATTATCACTTGTTGGACCTTGAGTATTCCCTTTAGCCTGTTCACCTCCTGACTAATTAATTGTTGGTATTTCTTCTCTAGTTTTCTTGCCCTGCTTGTCCTTGTATTTATTTCTTTTTTTCCATCTAATCTTGCCTTCTTTGTACATTACCAACTAACTTCCAACTACTCAATACTCTCCTGGAATTATCAGTTGTACCAACTTTGTCTTTTGGAATTGTGTCTCCCACCTCTTTATGTTGTCTTTCATGCTCTATCCTAGGAAGTTACACCCTGCACTCTTGCCCTAAGTGTCCTTTAAGATAGCATTCGTTACAATATTTTGTAAATAGACATATTGTATTTTATCCATTTTGATTTCAATTCACCCGTAATATCATCCTCTTCACTAATCATTATTACTTGAGGTAGTTCGATGTAACGACCCATTTGGTCATTATTGTCTTTTAATTTTCGCCGCTTTTCGAGCTTGGTTAGCTCATTTTTGACCCGAGGGGACCGTTGACACGCTTTTCAAGGTGTCTAGATTTGATTCGGGCGACTTTTTGTGAAATTTAGACTTTAAGTGAAAAAGAGTTGACTCAAAGTTGACTTTTGGGTAAACGGATCTTTTCAGAAATCCGTCAATTTCGAGAGGTCCGGATGGTCGTTTAGAACTTGTGTGTATATCTGGTTCGGTTCCCAATGCACTCAGATGTATTTTGAGGCTTGGGATGGGAAGTTGGTAATGAGGTATCGGGGGTTGACTCGATCAACGAGACCTCCGTTGGAAATTTCGAGGCCATGAGTGTGTTCGTAGTGTGTTTTTATATGGGTCTATGTATGTGGTTTGTGAGCAGATGGCCTCAAGACTGGTTCGGGATTTCGGTTGAAACTTAGAAAATTTATTTAAGAATCTGGTACCTAGTGCCCGCCGGTGCGGCACCGCTGTTGCGGTGGGATGGCCGTTGGGGCAGCTAAGTGTTTTCTACCTAGACTGCCCCGACGGTCTGGGAAAGCGCTGTGGTGGTGACGCCATGGCGGCCCTGATGCCGCCGTGGCGACGTCAGGCCTGTTATTTCATTAAGTGTGTCTTAAATAAGCCCTTAGTCTATCATTTATTCCCATTACGAAAATTGAGCTCTTGGGGACTGTTTTAGAAGAATCTTGGAGAGAACTCTTGGTGGTAAGTCTTGCTAACCTCTTTACTAATTCCTTGTTCCTAATCATCATAGATTCCTCTTTCCTTATTAGTTCCTTTGTAATAGAAAATAAAAGTGGATTTGATGAATATTATACTTAGGCTTTAAATGATGAAATTGATTGGGTTTATGCTAGATTATGATGTATCTAGGGATGTTAATCGTATATCTTCCATTATTATTGTTGAATCCTTGAATCAAAGAGTTAGGGTTTATACCCAAGATTGGGGGTTTTGCTTAAAATTCGAAATTAGGTGAATCCTTGAGTTAATTTAGCAATTAGTTGTTGGGTTTTGATCATCTAGTGCTTAATTTGATATTTTACACCCGAATTTCTCGTTTTGACCTTGTGGGCCCCGTTTTCCCAAATTCTAGGGTTGGTTTTGACCTAGTTTGAATGATAGCAATATAGGTATCGTTCTTCATGATTTCTAATCTAAATTTTGAATATGCCTAGACTTATTTGATCTTGAGGCTTAGCGGAAGGGGAAAGCGAAGAAGTGATTGTTGGTGTTTGTTGTTCGACCATCCAGGTATGTTATGGATTACCCTTAGTAAGACTTCATATAGCGAAGCATATATTTAGATTATATTATCGGAGAAAGCATATAAACCGTCGGGTATGAAGTTGGGTTGAATATTGCCTTAGGTTGGGCCCTGTTGTGTGATTGGGGCTAGCCACCCCATTGTGTTGTGACTTGATTGTTCTATTGTGTTGGCTTGATGCCACAGTTGTTAGTAGATATTGGGAATTGTTTTTACATCTTGATTGTGATATGGTAGTACCTTACTTTTGACGTTGATACGAGGATAGAGTTCCGTATGACCTGTGTAGTCTTTCATGATATTGTTGGCGTACCCATGTTGGTACTTGTGACACTGATATATTATTGCCATACTCGTGTTGGTACTTGTGACATTGGTATGTTGTTGGCATACCCATTGTTGGTACTTGTGATATTGAGCTGATTCTTGATGTTGACACATGCATTGCACTCATTCTTATTCTTCATGATATACTGTTGATACACTATCGGTACTTGACGAAAAACTGTGAGTTGGGCTCGATTTTTAAATGAGAGTGATGTGAGAGTCTGATATCCGATATTAGTCCCGGAATCGTGCATTGAGTGAGTGCACGGACTCCGCTGGTCCCCCAGGGTGGTGCCGGTGAGAACCCCCCGTGGGAAAAGATCCGGGGTCTCGTCTGTCTGTTGGGCAAAGATCCGGGACGAGTGGCACTTAGACTTCGCGAGTCACCTTGGGTTGTGCTACCGAGACGTGGAGGTATTCCGTTCGGAGTACATGTGTACACAGCATTGCATGATATTGCATTTGTATTCATACATTATTGCATTGCATTGCATCATGGCTTATGTTGAGATGGTTGGTGTATTACTTTTGATGTTGGCTTCGGTTTGGATATATTGAGACTTGGCACATTTGGGTTTAGATGCGCTACTTAGGCGATGACGTGTACTTGGTTTAGATTATGTTTGACTCATACTTGTTGTTTTATTTGCCTATCTTGCTTTATTGCCTAAATTATGTTAGCTATGCTTAGTCGGCCTATGATACCTACCAGTACTGTGGTTTTGTACTGATCTGCACTTGCTGCATTCTTTTATAAATGTAAAGTTCCAGGTTGGGTCTTCCTCCGTCTCCCGTGGCTAATAGTCGCCATCAGCTTAGCATCGAGTTTCTAGGGTGAGCAAGAGTCGTTCGCTGCCTTGAAGACTTGTCTTATTATTATGTCTTACTTTTCTACTCTGAACATAGACAGATTGATGTATTATTATATTCCAGACTTGTATAATTTCATTTAGATAAACATTTAGAGATCTATTTTTTCACCATATTGATATTAAAGAATTGTAAGTTATAGTACTTTTCGTGTAGTTTTTGAAATATCTAAATTGAATTTTAAAATAACAAATTAATTTAATCCAATTTAGCTCTAAAGATTGGTCAATTTGACTCTTGAAATACGAAACAGGATAACTAATATGTGACAAAGGGAGCAATATTCAAAAATGAGAACAGTCCAACAGAATCAAATAGAAAAGTAAATACATAATGTTCAAAATTTGAGCTATCTAAAATGAGAAAAAATCTTCCAAATGCATCAACTCATGTGTTGCTTGCTTCCATCCAGATCTGCCCCTTTGCTGAACTAATTATTTGTCCTTGTTGCTAGTCCAGGATTGTATATATTAGCAAATTCCAGCAGTTATCCAAGTCATCTCCTGAGTGAATATTCGATATGAAAATATAGTGTCAAACATTTCATGACAAAATTATCCATTGTCGGGGAATTCTTCTCAGAAAATGAATGATATGTATTAGTGAAGATATTTAAAAAATTAAAAGAGTAGAAACATAATAGTAGTTATACACAGATATTAACTTGGAGTATAATTAGTGCTGAAAGGAAAAGAAGAAGAAACACAGACCACATTTTAGTTAGTTGGTTCAGGCATTCAATCCGTCCAATTAACCATGTTAGAGCAATAAGTAAAGAATTCAAATTAAAGTAACTGATATTGGGCAGTAAGTTAAGTACTACATAAATACTGATAAGTACAATTTCTTCCTTCGCCTTAGGTGAACAATACTAAACAAGCGGGTAAATTTCACCGGTGGTCATCCAACTTTGAATTTATTACGCAGAATTCACGTTTCTATATTTGTTACAAAGTCGTCCTCCACCTTTAAAATTTATCACGCAAAACTTACTTTACTATTTTTTATCACACGGAAAATAACTTTTTAATTTTTTATCACATAAAAATCATATAACTTTAAAGTTTATCACCAAAAAAAAAAAATCATAATTTCTAATCATATAAAAGTCATCCAACTTTAAAATTTACCACACAAAAGTGTTTTATTTTATTTTATAAAAGTTATCCAAGTTAAGGAAAAGGTAAATTTCACCTAAATTTATTATTTTGTAACGGAAATATGTCACTTCGAATAAGAAAAGTAAACATAAATTTTAATGTCTCTATTAAAATTATTACAGAAGGAATCAAAATAAGGAAAGTAAATGTAATATTGTAAACCACAACAAAAATTAGTGTTTTGAAGCAAAACATTAAGGGAGCTTTCTAAAATTATCCCAAATGTAATTAATTTACTTGGAGTGTGACGTCATATTTTCGGTGCAATTTATAAAAATTCAGGTGAAATATACTTTACTGTTAACTTGACTAAAGTTGAATGACTTTTATGTGATAAAGAATAAAACAAAATAATTTTTGTGTGATAAATTCTAAAATTTGATGATTTTTATGTGATAAACTTTAAAGAAAGATGACTTTATGTAACAAAAAGAAAACGAAAAGTAATTTTTTCATGATTAACTCTGGTTAAAGTTGGATGACCACAATATAATTTACCCCTAGACAAGCCTCCTACTTTGAATTTACGTAAATTGAGTTCTATGCATGTTTCAGGTACTCTGGGCTTCACCTCTCTTCTCTTATTCTTCTCAATTTGAGTTCTAATTAATTTAATGTTACACACACTATGATTTTCTAGATTTTCTTCTGAAAAGAATAATATTTAGATAACCAGAAAAGGAAATAAAGATATTTAAATCTATATATAATATAAAGCTAGGCAATAGAAAGATGATGTGGCACCTCTTTATGGTCACTAATGGTATTTATCTTTTTTCTCTTTTTTTTGGACATTTTTTCACCATTTATGTGCTATATTAAAAAGTTCGAAAGTGACTTATTAATTTCCTTCTAATTAATATGTTTTCTAACGTAGAGGCCATGTAGGTGACACACTATTTAGGTGGAGTATTTTGGCCTAATTAATGTCAGTATAGCATTTTGAGTCCGTTTGTCTCTCCACTTTGTAGTATTTACGTGGTTATTAAATTTCCATTACTCGCTTCTTTCTCTCTCCCATTTGTGGTATTTATTTTTATATTAAACTCCCGTATTTACTTCCTCAGTAACCTTCAAACTCATTAAATACCAATTAATTTTCTTACTTATCAATAGTGCACTAGAATTATTAATTAATAATAATAATAATAAAAGAAATAATAGAAAAAAAAAACTTGACATTCCCCTCTCTCCCACAAGAAAATAGCTATATAATGAAATTTGATGAAGGTTTTACTTTACTCCACCAAAACAGAATATGCACCATTTACAAAAAGTAAGAAAGAACCTTCCTTTCTCCGTTCTATTTCCCTTCTCAATTTATTTTCACATCTCATAGTTTGAGCCTCTAATGTATGCACTCCGATATAGAGTTAGGGAAACAAATATAATCTTCAATATGGATTTAAGATTATCAGCTTGCTTACAAGAATTACCTACAAATCAAGAACAGTTATAGATGATTATGATTGGACAACTGCATAATGAAGAGATATTTGTATAATGCGGCTATTTCATCTATGATGTTATAAACTGTAAGAGTCTGTCTTATTTTTTGTAATTAATTTGGTTCATTTGATAAGTTTGTGATATTTTTGTGAATAGTTCGGTGAGAAAACTAAAATTACTTTGTAAGAATAATTGAGAGAGAGGTTTGGTTCTTATTTGTGGACTCTTTACTGTTTCAATTGAGACCAAATTATTTTGATCCTTTTCTGTTTATAGGCTGCAACAGGAGTATGTTGATGACAGAATTGTTGTTGTTGTTGTTGTTGTTGTTGTTGTTATTATTATTATTATTATTATTATTATTATTATTATTATTATTATTATTATTTCCCTTATTATTATTATTTCCATTATTATTATTATTATTATTATTATTATTTCCCTTATTATTATTATTATTATTATTATTATTATTATTATTATTATTATTTCCCTTATGTTTGAATGATAATGCAAATGGCTGTATACTTTCATACTACTTTTTTTTTTCAAATATTTAGGAACCAAAAAAATATTACTCCCTTCATCTCAATTTATGTGATAGTTTTCTCTTATTGATAGTCAATTTGACAAATTATCATAAATAACTCAATATTTTGACATCTAAATTTAGATATCCATAAATTAGACAAAAAGTATTATAAGTTGCAACTCTCCTCATGTCAATATGATGGGGGGAAAAATCTACTTTTATAATTTTTTATTAATCACGAGGTCTTTCATAAAATTCACTCGCCATGGGAACAAGCATCTTCCCCTCCGTCAACCTATATAATTTTTTAAAATAACACTGGTATTCTTATTTGAAAGGAAATATCCACTTTTACAGTTTTTTTCAATTTTTTTAATTTCTGAAAGAGGCTGAAGCTTGAAATTTTGGTTTAAGTTCTTGTGAATAATCTCTCTATTTAATGCAGTATGTTGAATTTTGAAGAAACTTTCAAAAGAAACAAGTTAGAGTAGAAGAAATGGAAGTAAGAAAAGGAAAAGGAAAAAAAAGATATATAAAAAGAAGGGAGAAGGAAAGAAGAAAAAAAAAATCCAAAATTAAAAAGAAAAAAAAAAGATTCATACAATTTGATACTTGATTTGGGCCAGATGGAATTAGTTTTGTATTTTTTTTCAGGTTCGTATTTCCTTATTTATTTACCTTTTTTAGATTTTAATCAAGAAGAAAATTATGAAACCACTAGAATTCAACTTTATAATGAAGTAAAAAGTTAGAGTTAGATACCAATAAACATTTATTGTTTGTAAAAGGGAAGACCATGTTTTTAATACACAAACTTACAAAACGAATTAATTTTTCTTGAATTTTTTTTGTTGATTGCCTGCTTTTTAAGAAGAATAAAGGAATTAAACTTTATCTATATATTGATTATAAGAAAATAAAAGTTAGAAAAGTATATACAACTAAGCGTGAATAGTAAATTGATTACAAGTTCTAATCCATTTGAATTTGATGATTTACAATACCTAATTTTTTTCCCACATTTTAATATTTGAGTATTATAAAAAAAATTATGCAAAATGTTGTTAGATTTTCCAATACCGCTTCGCGCGGATAATTTACTAGTAATAAATTAAACGTCAAACACGAGAAAAAAAAAAGACAGAAATCGCAACCTAAGTCTCAACAATTCTCGTGCAATTAATTCTACACTTTAGCTTTCTCCCCTCTGCAAGTTAAAAAAACAATCAATTTGAGTACCAACAAAAAAGGCAAAAAGAAAGGACAAAAATAATAAATCAATAGACATACACACTTACCAAAATAATTATGTTGTTATACCAATTTCCCACAAATATGGTAGAAGATTTTTCAAGAGTTCATCAATCTTTTTTTTTTTTTTTTTTTTTTTTTTTTTGGTATTCTTCAATGTCTCCTGTGGAGAATGTATTGTGAGTACTGTATGAGGCACTCTCAATAGAGAGAATATGTTTTCTTGAAGTGGTTAAGAAAATAGAATTTTATTTGAATGGTTGTGTCTGTTGAGCAAGAATTACGAAGGCTGGCTTTGGGATATTAGTAAGCGTTAGTTTTTAAAAAAAAAAAAAAAAAACATTAGTATTTAGGTTTAAAAGAAGGGTATTTAGATAATTTAACTTTTTTGTTTTTGAAATTCATGCTTTTAACATTATATATATATATATATATATAGGTAGTTAAAGTGCAGTTTAAAATGTATTTGTACTAAAATAAATATACTTATAAGCATAAATATGTTTTTGATTTTTAAATGTAAAACAAATATTACAAAATATAAAGTGAAAAAAGTCAAGCTAGTTGCAGCCTTGAGCCTTTCAAAACTCCTAGTTTCAAGGCATGATACAATGATTAGACCCTTTTGATTATACCTTTTTTATTTTTTCTATTTTTCATAATTGACACATAAAATAAAAGGAAGTGAAGCTTTTAACTACTTTTCCTCATGACAACAAATTACATAGAAGTTAATTGATTGTGTGTGGTGATACTACGGAGATAGATTCACGTTTAGATAGAGATATACCTAATTGCCTTGCTTGGTTATTTTTCAAGGATTACAAATATGATCTTGTTAATTCTAATTCCATAGGAACATGAGTATTAGATTAACTTGAATAGACGAATAAGAACTCGGGAAAGTCTTATGAGCATTGTTAACCCTGTCAACCAATAAACTAGATAAATTAATTAGTCAATTCTCATAGATAACTCGACAAGACTATTAGCTACCATAACCCTAAGACCTCACTTCTCATTCAACTCCACTCGTTTTCTCTACTTAAAGTGTCGTAGTAGTATAGTTAATTATAATCATTTCTTGGATAATCGCTTGAATAGATAATGCATAATCGTTTGATTTAGTAAATAGTTATCACAAGTCTTTGTGGGAATGATACTCTACTTATCACTTTATTATTTGTCGATCACAAATACTTGCATATGCGATGGACCCAACTAAGTTTTTAGTGCCATTGTCGAGGACGTAGAAATGTCACGACCCAACCGGAGGGCCATGACGGGCACCCGGAGCTAATCTACCGAGCACCTCTCATCATACTTTCACTATCATATCTAGGTGAGCCACATGGCTTACTCATAATTTCAATGCATCGATAACTCAAATCACATCGGACTAAGGTGCTTTTATATCAACAGCATTAACTATGACCATATATATATATATATATATATATATATATATATATATATATACATACACAAGCCGACAAGGCTGAGAGACATCTAGCTATACACAACTGTCTACGAGCCTCTACAAGGAGTATGTGACACCATAAAGACGGGACAGGGCCCCGCCATGCCCATATAAATACACAAAAGAATATTACCAATGGCTGCAGCTCTTAAGAATGGAGCTCCTCTAAACAATCTCTGATGAAGCAGCCTAAGGGTCGAGTCTATCTCCCTGTCCACCTGCGGGCATGAACGCAGCGTCCATAAACAAAAGGACGTCAATACGAACAATGTTGTCACACCTCGCACTTTCATAGCATGAGCACGTCACATATTTCACCGTAATAATGGAGTATCGGAGACGTTCCATAAAATTTTGGAATGAACAAGCCATGGGAAGTACGTAACAATGAAGTGAAGAATGAGTTATGATCTCATAAGTCATTAACGGGAAGGACAACCTTGGAACCAAAGGAAATGACTATCATCAAGTATGATCAATGATAAATATCATGTAGGGAGAGTTTCAGAAGATTCCGGGACCAAGCAAAACGAAGAAAATAAGTTTGTCGAAAATTTGAAAAAAAAAGTTGGCAGAATTCTGGATAGAATTTTGGGTCAAATTTTGAGGGGTATATCTCGGGGTATATAAGGAGTTTTAAGGTATTTAAAAAGCCTAAAATGAAGTTCTTTGAGTCTAGTTTCCAACGCAACAAACCGTTCATCAATGCGACATCGGAGCAGGGAGTTATAGGCGTTACAAGTTAGACAGACGGAGCAACAAAAACGCTGCTACAGTAACCGGGTGCTACAGTAACCCCGACCCAATATACACCTATAAATACCCCTTTAACTCATTAATTTTCATAAATTTTCACCATTTTCTTATCCTCCACATTTCTATAGAGAGTTCTTGAAGAGCTCTTGAGAGTTCTATAATTTCCCATAACTTCCTATAATTTTCCCTAATCCTCCATAATACTCCATAACCCTCCATAATCTTCCACAACCTTTCCATATCATCAAGAGAGAATATCAACATGAAAATCTCAAAGAAAATTCATGGAAGATAATTGTTCTTGTTTCTCTTCAAGGTGGTGGTGAACTTGATCTTGGAAAGGGGTGAATGAAGTGGAGTTCTTCCACTATAAGGTATGTTTTTCCTATTATTATTATTTACATAATTGAGATGATGTAAAGTTTTAGCAATTCTTAGAAAGGAAAGAATCATAGGAGAAAAATCATAAAGAGTTGAATTGAAGTTGATGGCCATGAAGTGAGTTTGAAAGAGAATTTTGGATTACTTTGAGATTAAATTGAATATAATTCTTTCATTATGGTACTATGGATGTGTTATGGTTGGTTTGGAAATTGGAGAAACATCGTGTGGGATGTTTTATGGAATATATTGGTATTGATATTGTTACTGATGTTGTTGGTATTGTTTGGGAGTTGTTTTGGTATTCGGAGGAGGTAAAGAATATAGGGGAGATGCTGCCCGAATTTCGGCAGATTATAAAAAGATTCCATTTGACTGCTTGAGACAAGTGTATGATATTGAGCCTAATGATAATATGGATGGTTTACATGTAGAGTTGTGTGTTTGGAAGAATAAACGTTGAACGACTGAGGCGACCGGAAGGTATGTTAAGGCTCGCCCCTTTCTTTCAAAGGCATGATTCTTATGTTATGATTCCATAAATATTTCCATAACTTCCTTGTTTCCAAAAGCTAGAAGTTTATGATTCCCAAAGTTCTTATATTGCTAAAGATAGATGTTCCCTATGATGATAATGATGATGATGATGATGATCCCATTTCTAGAGATTACAAAGTTTACGGTTTTGATGCTATTATGAGATTACTGAGCTTATTTCATAAACCTTCTTGATTTTATTCATTGTTGTTGGTCTCACCTTATGTTACTTGTTCCTTCAAGGTGATATATAGTGATAATGATTATTCCATAATATAAATTGGAGGTTACCGACCTTACGTCACTCCGATAGAAAAGTAACATTTAATTGGGCTCTCGTGCATGTTATATGTATTTATATATGTGTGTAATTTAGATACTTACCGAGCCTTAATGGCCGGAAAAGATACTATATATATTTCACCGCTTCTTAATGGCCGGACAAGATACTACATATATTTTACCGCGCCTTAACGGCCGGACAAGACCACGCCTTAATGGACGGACAAGATACTATATATATAACACCGCACCTACATGGCCGGACAAGACCGCGCCTTAATGGCCGGACAAGATACTATATATATAACACCGCGCCTACATGGCCGGACAAGACCGCGGCTTAAGGCCGGACATGATGCTATATATATTACCGCGCCTTAACGGCCGGACAAGATATTATATATGTATATATGGAAAAGTCTTTTTTTTTTTAAAATCTAAGCATGCATGACATCCGCCTTAAAAAGGCATCCAGAGGCATAGGTTTATCTCTTTTATATTACTTTACCTTTATACTTTCATATGTTACTGTTCATGTTCGGTATCTTTTACTATATTATTATTCATGCCTTACATACTCAGTACGTTGTTCGTATTGACGTCCCTTCTTGTGGACGTTGCGCTCATGCCCGCAGGTAGACAGGTAGATAGATCTGATCCATGGGAGCTTCAACAGCGAAATCTCAGGAGCACTCCACTTACCTCGGAGCTGCAGTCTATTGATATCGGTCTTCATGGTCACTTGTAATCTATGTAGAGGCTCGTAGACATGTGTGTACATTTTGATGTTTTATAACCCTACCAGTTCATATTGTTGTAACATTTTAGTAGCCTTGACGGCTGGTGATGATGGACACAATTGTTGAAGATTATATAGAGATGTGCCGTTATGTTGTGACATATGTCCTTACAGATTATGATAGCCATGAGCTATCTTTATGGTCCACCCAGAATGATTACGAGATGTATGTTTAGAGGTGCTCGGTGTGTTAGCTCTGGGTGCCCATTATGGCCCTCTGGTTGGATCGTGACAAAAGTGGTATCAGAGCAGTTCGTCCTAGGGAGTGTCTACGAGCTATGTCCAGTAGAGTCTTGTTTATGGGTGTGAAGCGCGCCGCACTTATAAACAAGAGCCTGCAGGACATTTAGGAATGATTGACCTTTCTTTCTCATCTTAGATCGTGTCGTAGAGCTAAATTATAGGATGTGATGTCCCTGATTCTAATCCTAAATGTTTTGATTGTGAATGAGCAGTTGATTATGTCGCTATGAGGTAATTGATAAGAATTGAAGTTGTTACTCCGAAAGGTATGTTTTCTGCCTTATGGATATTGATAGACTTTGATATAAGAACTTGAACTAGATGTTACGGGTAATTGTGATCGCCCTGTGAGGCATTGGATGTGTTTTTTGGGCTGTGTGCAGGAATGAGGTAGTAAGAAGTATAGAGGAAACTCTGCCGAAATTTTTACAAGTTGAATTGTTTGAATGTCTATGCTATAGAGAAAGAATGAAGGGAAAAGGTGACAATCGGGTATTTGGTAAGTTATGATTGAATGAACAATTATGAGACGCTTTCAAAGAGAAGTTTTAGAATGATTTTAATTTAAATCAAGGGAAGGACTCTGGAAGGAGAAAATGATTAGTGATTAAACGAACTGGAATGAGTTCCATTCGAGATTTTGGAGAACTGAGATTTATTGAAGATATAGGGAAAGTTGGCACTAAGAATTCAAATACAGTACGATGATTTTTAAATTGGTGAGTAAGAGATAACGAAGAGATATTGATAAGGGAAAGGAAGTTAACTAGTAGGGAAAAGTTTTACTTTAGAAGTTTATATATATGTACATAAGATTAGGACGGGTTGATGATAGGCACTCAAATTCATTTTATCGAACTTTCCTATATGAAGTGAGTTTACATTGGGATTTAGAAGTCACCAGTCATTCGACTTCAAGGGGTTTCTGAGTATTTCATAGTTGGTACTATTTTGAGAATCATTATTGCGAAGTACTTCGGGTATTAATGATGACCTTGAACTCAAGAATGAGAAATGGTTAGGTAAGTTGTATTGCAATTATGATTGTCTTCTGGATTGTTTATATAATTTCTAAGTGTGATGTTTCTTGGCCGACGAAGGAAGTAGAGATTATATCAACTTTAGGAATATATGGTGTATTTCTAGCTAATCCTTATAAGAAGGATTCACCTCAATTTTTTTTTTCAGACCGGTGTGGTGAAGGTTATTTGATGATAGAGGAATTAGGTGCGTTGTCGGTTTACGTGTAAGGAGATAAGAGAGTAGGTGTACAAGTGAGGATAAAATATCGCAAGGATCGATTCGGTTGCTACAGGAAAGTAAAGGATGACTAATGGAAACAGGCATGTTACAAGTAAAAGAAACTATGAGGACTAAAGGAAGGAGAAGGTGTTAACAAAATGGTTAAAGGGAATTATGTGACCTCCGACAACAAGGAGAAGTTTAACGAGTCAGTAGGCTTGCCCAAAGGAAAACAAATTGAAATTATAAGACAATGGTTGTGTGAAAGATGCAGAAATGCGATCATGAAGAAACCGAGAAAATTCGAGATATATATCTATATATGTGTGCACAAGTTGTGGTATCATAAAGGAAGATGAAGACTCGACGAAAGAAGAAAGGAAAGGGTGTATTTTGTGAGGATTTCATGATAAGAACAAGAACCGACAGAACACTAGAAGGACTATGATGCATAGCTGTGATGAAAACAAGTAGTTAAGGAGAATTACAGAACAAAATTCGCTAAGCTAATGAAAGGACGAGTCGTGGAAATGGATGGCATGGAATACCAACTTTTAATGGTATAGTATAGACATATATCGGAATTGGGAACCCAGGGCAAGGAGAATTTCAAGGATATTAAGAAGATAGTCATAGAGAAAGACTAGGGCTAAAAGAGCGTGGTATAGTCGGACATTCCATAAAGGGCCTAATGAATTCCGATGTCCCCATTAATTCATTAGCCTAGAGGATTACTAGTCATGAAAGGTAGAAGTGAAAAGACAATAAAAAAGATATCTGAATTGGATCTGATATGTATGAGCATTTTGATTTGATACAAGACCTCAACTAGCAGAAACGAAAATAAGTTAAACCATGTGATGAAAGGAACTCCGGCATTATCAGGAACAGAGGAGTGAAGGATCGTTAAGGTCAGCCAGATGATTATCAAAGACGGTTAGTATTCGAAGGTTACTGGTGTATAAGAACATCCTCTAAATGGGTAAAGAACAAATTCATTTCTAAGATGAGCTACAATATTTCCAAGCTCAAAAGAGGGAAATATATTGGATTGAAGGAGTCAAATTTCGAGATGAACTGATATGTCAAGAATGTGCTAAAGAAAAGTGAGAATGGATTAAATGTAGGTATATTATGAGACAAATATGGGAAGGAAATTAAGTTTCTCCAATACGATATGTTGCATTCCGGACTATGACTTGAAGCACTCGCGTCGAAGAAATTTTAGGTACATTTAGATATGAAATAAAGTACTCCAAGAGGTAGCAGAAGGAGTGAGGAAGGCCGCATGTAACCAGGAATAAGTGTAAGGGACAATTGGGATTACTAAAAGGAACTTGTAGCACTAGAAGAGATGAAAGCTTTACAAGAGGAATATTCATAGGAAGTTCAATATTCTTCAGAGGAAAGGAAGATAGTGTGCCCATGGATAGCAAGACAACAGTACTGCCTAATAGTAGGGAGTACCTCGTAAGTCGTGAAATTCCAAGCTGCTGGTTATATTAATTGTGAGAGTGTATGACATAGAACAATATAAACAATCTCCATGATGAAATGGCTAACAGAATGGTGGAAGGACGACAATAAGGAGCCGAAGAAGAATGGAGGATAGTTTAAGTCTCAATTAGTCACCAGTATAAGAGAGCCAAGGACTTAATGAGGGAAGCATACTCGTATTGGGAGGAAATTATGATTAAGTAGGATTTAATCTTAGTTCCATGTTCATGAGTGTATTTTGTAATTATGCAAAAACTGAGGAGAGCAAATTAGAGAAAAAGTTCAAATATGAATATGATGATATTGTAAGGAGTTAAGAGGGGTTTGGCCAAGGAATTGAAAAGAGATGATATGGTATGTATATAAGGCGACTAGTACAAAAAGCGATAATCTAAAATAGCACCAAAGAAGCAAGCAATGAAAGGTGCCAGATCTGAACTAGAGAATTTGTTTACTAGTAAAAATGTAAGGAGAAAGGCAAAAGAGTACAACAATTAAGAGCGCTCACAGATCGGCAGGGAGCCGTAGCAATCATGAGTTAAGACCATCTTAATGGCAACAGGTCCCAGGACGGTAGCTAGATATCCGTCGACTACTAGGTACATACATAAGAACAAGAGTCTATGGAACTAATGAATGAGTTCGACAAAGAATTGGGAGAATATGAAAGAAGACTAATGAGCCTATAGTGAACAAAGGGATGACAACCATTTCAAGAAATTAATGATAGCATCGTAAGCTCACAAGCTGCAACATTCGTGGACGAATGTTTCTAAGGGGGGAAGGATGTTACACCTCGCACTTTCAGAGCATGAGCACGCCACGTATTTCACCGTATTAATGGAGTATCAGAGACGTCCCATAAATTTTTGGAATGAACAAGCCAAGGGAAGGTCGTAACAATGAAGTGAAGAATGAGTTATGATCTCACAAGTCGTTAACTAGAAGGACAACCTTGGAACCAAAGGAAATGACTATTATCAAGTATGATCAATGATAAATATCATTTAGGGAGAGTTTCGGAAGATTCCAGGACCAAGCAAAACGAAAAAAAAATAAGTTTGTCGAAAATTTGGCAAAAAAGGTTGGCAGAATTTTGGGTCAACTTTGGAGGGGTATATCTCCGGGTATATAAGGAGTTTTAAGGTGTTTCAAAAGCCTAAAATGAAGTTCTTCGAGTCTAGGTTCCAACGCAACAAACCGTTCATTAACCAATAACATTAACTATAACACAACACCATATGCGCTTGTATACAACACTTCCTCCTCATCATTATTACCACCCACAACAAGATTATACTCATAACATGCCAAAAATTATAACTCAAGTTAATTTATACTCCCTCCGTTTCGATTTATGTGAACCAATTTGACTGGGCACGACATTTAAGAAAGAGTGAAGACTTTTGAAACTTGTGGTTCAAAATAAGTCTTGAATATTTGTGTGGCTGTAAATCATTTCATAAAGTGAATTTGTTTCCAAATTAGGAAAGAGGTCATTCATTTTGGAACGGATTAAAAAGGAAATAGGTTCACATAAATTGAAACAGAGAGAGTAGCTCACAATATCCTAAAATTTATACTTGAACTCTCTTTTCATTTTTCTTCCTTCAACCAAATGGTACAACAATCAAACTACCTTAACTATGTGCAAGAGATGTAAAACCTTACCTTAATCACACAAGAACAAGCCTTGGATCAACTTACTCCACTAGACTGAAGTCTCCAACATCAACACCAAAGGAAAACTTGAGCTTCACAAACCCTAGCAAGCTTTTTAGCACTTGAATCTTTTGATCCTCTTGGGTTTAGTATGGATTAGTGTATAAACTTGGGGAGAGGGTTTTGGAGAGCTCTAGGGTCTGAATTGGGGAAATAATGAACCCAAATAAGGTAAAACGAAATATATAAAGCGTCACTTAAAATCCCGTCGGCCATTTTGACGTCCACTTTGACGGACCGTCAAACGTCCTGCGGTCCGTCAAATTGCCCAGCCAAACAGGCCTCTCTGTGACTGTTTCACGGTGGTGGCTCCACTATTTGACGGGCCGTCAAACACCCTACAGTTTGTCAAATGGTCCGTCAAACTTCCCCTTTCCGATAAGTTCCTCCCTTCGATTCGTTTGACTTCCAATCCTTATGGGACCTTCTTGGCACTTGTGTAACACTTCGTTAACCATCTAAAGAGCCTTGTAGCGCCCCCTCAAGGCATTACTAAACAAGGTATAACTCGATTGATGCGAAATCTTCAACGAAATTAGCACAATGTCCAAACAAGGACACTCTCATTTTTCAAATAAGGACTCTCCCAAGATAGTGCTCTCAAATCACACAAGGTGTCACCCGGATCAAATAGGTAAATTACCTACCTAGTATGGTCAAGGACACAATCATTTACCCTATAAGTGTTACATCCAACATTTTTGCTTATTCGAAAAATTCAAGGTAAATTGACTTGTAATGAATAAGGCCACAATTGGACCTTACTCGGTATGAATGTGTAGGTTATGAATACAATGGTGTGGAATTACGAAAGGTGGCCAAGGGAAAAATGGGAATTTTGGAAACTTGCCTCATGAATTACAATATGTAGCCAACTAGTTGGACTCAAAAAAAAAAATAAGAAAACAAGGCCCAAAGAGGGAAGGCCCAACCGGCCAAGAGAGAGAAGTCCAAGCCCATGGACTAATTAATTTCCATGTGGAATTATAAGATCATAGTTATCCAAAGAAGGTTCAAGAAAAATGAAAAGAAATCAAGAATAAGAGAGAGAGAGAGAGAGAGAGGTTTCGGGTGAGGAAAGAAAAAGAAAGAAAAGAAAGAAAAAAATTTCTTGGAGCAAATCCTTGGTTCAAAAAATTAAATTCTTGTGAGATTAGTACTAAGCTCAAGGCCCTCTACAAGTTGATATAAGTATTGTGGCAAGAAAGCAACCTTAACCCCAAGTGAAGAAAGGTAAGAATTTTATGCTTTTGACATGTTATGAGAGGTGTATGTATGTTGTAGTAAGTTGAAATGAATGAAAAACATGAAAATTTTGTGTGTTGTGGTTGTATGTATGTTGGCCGAATATATGCATATATATTGCATGATTATGGTGACTTGAATTCATGTTGAAATTTAGTTGTAGTGTGGTAGAAATTGTATTAGAAATGAAAGTGGAATGAATTGTGGAAGTTGGAGAAACATAGGTTGTAGCCGTGTGGTGTTGTGTGGTGATGGAATATGAATTTAATCTTGTTAATATGTTAAGTGTGTTATGGTGAAATGAATGGAAAAAAAATAGTCTTTATTGTCATGGAAAAATGGTTACTAAGTTGTTGAAGGAAATTATGCAACCTTGTTATAGCTTATGTAAAAATGGAAATGGAAGTGTTAAGAGGCAAATTATGAGTAATGTTGATGAATTTGGAAGATGGAATTGTATAATGAACTTGTATGTTGAAGGTTAGGAGAATTGATAAATTGTGGCTTTGATGGAAAGTTTGTAAGTTTGCATATCTTATGTATATCTTGTGAGAATGGTATGATATGCCTCCAAATCGTGTTGTAATGAATTTGATGGGTAATGAACATCAAAATAATAAGTTTGGTTTGGAAGTGTAAGGTCGGAACGGAAAATGTTAAGTTATGACGGAAAGTTGGCAAATTGTGCCTTATTATGTATTTTGAGCTACTTGTCGTTATTATGAATATTGTTGTTGGGTTGTGCTGATTGTTTGGCTGTGTTTAACTTTTGGGGATGTCATATATACAGAGGAAATACTGCCGAAATTTCGGTAGGCAAGTATGTGTTAAGTTTGGACTATTGAAAAGTTGAAACTAACAAATGGTAAACTTGACCATTTCTAGATTTTGGACGAAATTGAAGTCGACGCCAAGCGAGCGTAAGGCGCTATCGAGGTATGTGAAGCATTTCCCTTTGTTCCTAGGCATGTTCTGGATGTGATAGGCTCGGCCGCGAGCCTTAAGTACGACTCCGTTCCCCGGAATTCGAGACGGAAAACCGCTCCAATTCCTTCAATCCAATTGAAGCTATTTTCTTACAATTGCCTTTAAAATGAATTTTTGTATGAAACTTCCCTAAACGGAGTCGGAACACTTCCAAACGATTACGGATGACCTCATAAGGTCTATTGTCGGTAAATTACATATGTTGCCTCGAGTTGGTCCGAGGCTGGCCCACAAGGCCCGATATCTTCTGTAATACTTTAAATACTTCCATTTTGTCCGATTTTCTCAGAAAACAACTGAACCATTATTTTGATTATGATACAACTATTTTTATGAAGTTCTTACAAAATGACTTCTGAACATCTGAGAATTCGATTCTGATAACGATCTGTCGTGCCTTCCCAAGTAGAATGTGGGCGCGTACTATGCATACTATCTGGATACTCTGATTTTGGCTCGCCATTTGGCACCCTTCAGTCTGATTGAGTCGGTATGTGAGTCTGTATGTATGTGGTTTCTCATGGATCTGTTCGTGGCTGTCTCAATGCATTCCTTCACTGCGTCCCGGGCCAGGTTCTGTTATCGTGCATATTCCTCTGCATTGTTCACCGCGTCCCTCGGTGTGCGGGCCGGGATCTGTTATATCTGTATGATTATGATATATTGATCTGTGTATGGGGATGGCGGCCAGGATGACATCTGATATGCTCTGATCTGATCTGATTCTGTCTGTCCACCGCGTCCCGTACTAAGAGGGCCGGGTTCTGTTACCGCGCCCCCAGACAGGGCCGGAATCTGTATGTCTGTATGCATGTGCCATCAGTATCTATATAAGCACATGCCTCTGTATGATTCTGTATGGTTCAGTATGACTCTGCACTACTCTGCATGCATAATTCTGTCTGTCCGTCTGAATTACGACTATGTCTGTATGTCCGTATGGCTTCTGATTCTATATGTCCGTATGGATTCTGATTCTGTATGTCCGTATGGATTCTGATTCTGTATGTCCGTATGGATTCTGATTCTGCTCGTCTGTCCGGATTATGATTCCGTCGGTCTGTCCGAACCATGATTCTGTTTATCTGTATGGACCACGATTCTGTATGTCTGTCTGGATCATGACTCTGCCCGTCTGTCTGATGTATGGTTCTATCCGTTATATTTCTGTGACTCTGGCTCGGACTATGATTGTATCTGTTATGTTTCTGCTTTACATACTCGGTACATTTTTCGTACTGACCCCCGTTCTTCGGGGGCTACGCTACATGCCCGCAGGTACAGACGCACCAGGTGATACGCCGCCAGCGTAGGTTTCTAACTCTGCTGTTTGAAGAGCTCCTTTGATCCGGAGCGTACACTTTTGGTATATATCTTCTGTTTTCTGCATATCCTGTATGTATGGAAATTCTGGGTACGGCGGGGCCCTGTCCCGTCATATGATTCTGTATGTCTGTAGAGGCCTGTAGATAGATGTGTGGGTTACAGGTTTCGTCTGTATGTTAGCCTTATCGGCTTATCTGTAAATGTCTGCATGTCCAGGTATATATATATATATGTTTGCGCGCGTGCCGTATCTGTATCGGCCTACTTCTGTAACATCTGTTTGAAAAAAAAATCTGTATGATACGAAATTCGGTCAGGTAGGTATGTACCCCAGTTAGGGTACCAGTCGCGGCCCACGGGGTTGGGTCGTGACAATAAGAGTCTCTCTTAACATAAGATGCACCCAAAACATACACATGAGCATCATCAAATGCAAACAAGTAGTAAAGAAAGGTATTGCGTAAAACAACTTCCTCTTCTATGTCATCCTTAAGTGTAACCTCACTACTAGAATCTAGAACAAGATCATTCAATAGGCTACTAGGATTTTGAGCATGAAAGGAAGAATCGGCCATTTCTAAACAAGAATCACCTTCCTTTTTAACACTTTCCCTCCCGATAAGTTGATCACAATTCCTTAAAGGAAGATCTCCATCGTAGGGAAGAGTGTCATCATCCTATAGTGGATTACAAAACACATTATAGCCTCCAAAGGTGGCTACATGCTCAACATTGCAATACCAACCACTATGCATATCACCTTCACTAGTCATGTTATCATTTAATAGGACATTATTTTTCAAGAGAGAAGAATCTATGAACAACGAAGATTCAGAGCATGCAATTCCACTCTCATAAATAAAAAGGTCACTTCCCACAACACTTTCATGCACACAACTAGGTAAATGATAAATTATATCAACATCATCACTAAATTGAGGGTCATTAAGCACATCACAAGGTTCCTCAAATAGTGGATTTTCATAGCAAACAAATTGATCAACACAAGTAACCACACTAGTTGGACGCAAATCGATCTTGCAAGAAGAATCAATTCAGTCATCGCTAGGATCAACTAGTGGGTGTCCTAACATCTCACATGACAATGTACTAACACACATATCAAGAGGATCAACACTAGGTGGACATAACTTGCACTCAAAGGAAGAGTCAAGATAGTCATGAATAGGATCAACTAGTGTTGGATCACCCGTAACAACTACATTGTCAATTATCATTATAGCACTAGGCATATCACAAGGCAAATATCATTAAGCTCATTTAGGGAAAAGCTATCATTTATACTCACTTCAACAATATGTTCATTCACATCATTTAGAGAGTTAAGATTAGCTATTGTACCTTGAAGTTCAGATTCATCTTCTTTGCCTCGGGTTTCATCTTTGGAGCTCACTTGCCCCTTCGGGAAGCTCTCAACTACCTCAAAATCCTTCAAAGTTTGAGGTTCATCATTTGGCTTGCTTTCGATAATACCTGCACTATCAACAAGACCACTAGAAAAGAAAGAAAAGTTACAAAGGTTAGAAAGAGGTTGTGACAACTCTCTCACATCACTCCTCACTTCCTCTCATTTTTCCTCTCTAGAGTTGTCACTTTTCACTCCCTTACTCCTCTCAATCTTTTCTGTCTCAATTTCTTAGGATTTGGAACAAGTGCCAAGTATTCCTTTAGAAGGGTTAGGGGAATTCTCCACTTCATCCCCCTCTTTAGCTTCACAAGGGTTGGGTTTCTTTCCTTCAATTGTTCCTCCTTGAGCATTCGGAGGAGTATTTCCCTTATGTACTTGAAGTCTTATTTTATCTCCTTGAACCCACCACTTGTGCTTGTTTCTTCTTTAGGATAATTCCTCGCTTGAGTCCTCTCATTCCTCCTACTTCCTTCACCTATCGTCACTCCTCTCCTACCTTCCATAGCATAACCACCATGATAATGATTCATTGTATTCCTTGGAGTAGGATAAGATGTCAGATTTGAGTAACCGCCACAAGGACTTCCATACCCGATATGTTGGTCATCTCTCCTCAACACTTCTCTCCTCCTACCCTCCACATCGTAACCATATTAGGAACATGGTAACTCTGGCTTAGGATAAGAAGCATGATTCATCATGTTTCTTGGAGGAGTAAATGTATACTCTCTTCTCCTTCTAGGCGGACTCCTACTCGGCCCGATCGACACACTTATACCTTTTTGCTTGGAATAGGAAGTATCACAAGCCAATGTACGTGAATATTTACTAGAAGATCCCTCATAAGAGTTTTGTTCAATCCCATTATCTTCACAAGTATATTCACCACAAAGCGCATAGCCATCAGGCTCATAATCATCACATTCTTCCCATTCTTGCAAGTTCTTACCAAGTGGTTCATATTGAAAGTGTGAGGAAGGAGCATACCTCAACTCACCTCTATGTCCATGGTGTGTAGAATGAGACTCTTCATGCTCGTATCCACCATAGGACTATTCGTCATACTCATCTACTTCTTCTTCGTCATAAGCCTTATGAGGTGTTGCCTCACAATTTCCCTCGGAGTAGTATTCTTCACCCTCATACGGGTTATGATCATATTGACCATATTCTTCATTCGATCTATAAGCACCATCAGCATCATATTCATTGTAAGAATAGTGATACTCATATCCCATGTCATTTCCCTCATAGCCCCCATATTCATCATAGTCATACCCTCTATTGCTAGAGGCATAACCTTCAAAATCATCTCCATAAGACTCGGAAGCTATGGATGACATCCTTATCTCTCCTTCTCCTTATGTCTCCTCTTCGTGTACCTACAAAATGAGCAAACAAGATCAGTAGAAAAAGCTCCTTACGTCACTTGTATTTGCACTCAAACTTACCTCTCAACCTAAGCTTCTTCCGAGGTTAGTCAAGAACCCTTTTAATCCAAATCAATTCATAAGATTGCTAACCTTTGTGGAGGAATAGATTCTTGTTAATCGAAAGCTTGAAAAGAATTAAGGACTCAAGAACTACTTAACAACCAAGTAAGGATCAATTCCTAGTTGTTAATTAGTTAGAAGAATCAAAGAAATGAAGTTAGGAAAGAAACAAACTGTTTTGGAGACTTAGAATTTTTTATTTTTTTTTTTGTGATCAGGTGTCGGTCGTGCGTCGCGGGCCCGACGCGCAAAATTTCGTCTCTAAAAATATATTTTTTTTCTTGAAAAAAATCAGAAAATTGGACTAAGTATTTCTGTTTTTTTTTTTTTGATACTTACTTGGGCCCACAAACAATTTTCACAAATTTGGTTGACAACTTTTGGATAAAATGACCCTTTTCGGTCTTCTTCTCTACTATAAAGATACGAAGATGCTCAAGAACATGAAGAACACCCAAAATCCAATTCGCCTCCAAATCAACTTATTTTTCCACCAAATTTCACATCTAGACTCCCTTTCACCTAGAGAACAAAGCCCAATAGAATTAACCTTCAATTTAACCTCAATCACCAAGACCCATTTGGAGTTCTTCAAAAAGCTTGAAGGTTTTCAATGGTGATTTTCCAAAACACCTCCAAACACTCCCAAATTTGAGATCTAGATGGATTTGACCACAAGGAACTTGATTCTAACTTCAAATCCACCAAACAATAATAAATTTTCTGACTTTCCATTTTATTTTATTTTTGTATTTTTCTTTTTTTTGGGATTTTCAAAATTTGAGCCTAGGATTAGAAATTGTAGGAACAATCTCTTAGCCTATGCTCTGATACCAAATGATAAGATTTGAATTGCGGAAAATCACTAATTCAACACTAAACACGGAATTAAAGGATTACAAGAAATTGGGATGAGAATTGAAGAAAAGGGGAAGAGAAATAGAGGATAAAAGTATGACCCAATTAGGGCGAATTTATGGACAACCCTAAGTGGTCGTTTGGTACGTAGACAAAATTATCCCAGGATTATAATTTTGGGACTAATTTATCCCATCTCTTGGGACTAATTTATCCCATCTAGGAGATGGGATAAAATAATCCCAGTATTAATGGGATAAGATGGGATATCCCATCTTTAAGTTTAGGATGCACTTTATACTTTGTTTGGTAGAAGGTATAAATTTATTCCAGGATAAATTTATACCTTCTACCAAACATGGTACAAAATTAATCTCACAGTTAGTGCTGGGATATCCCAGCTAACACCGTGTACCAAACGACCCCTAAGTATATTAAACTTAGACCCTTCCAATTGAATCCGATCCTAAAAGAACCACTACTATTTGACACTCAAGGCAAGAGATTCAATTTGAATCCACAAATGACAATCCCTTCATGAATATCGATGGACATAAAATGTTCACAAACCAACAATGGATTCCACCATCATATTGACTAAAATAGCCCTAGAATCTACCTAACAATCTATCACTCAATTTAGAGTATCATAATTCATCATACATCACAAGTGCCCTTCATCAAATGAAAGACAAGCTATATATACAAGCTAAGTCAAGAAGACTAATAGGCAATTACAATACTACCCTCAATGAAGTAAGGGCCTTGTTTGGCTAGTTTTCTTAGTGTAATCTTTAATTCAAGGATTGGCCTTCAATGGCCAAACACGCCCCTTCTTGCATAGATGGCCCTCTAATCAACCTTACATGCATGGCCTTTTTGCAAGTATAACCTTTCTTGCACGAATAGCGAACTCCCGATCTTTTCAAAGTTTGCAAGTGTAGCCAATTGCAGAAATGCCCCTGTTTGCACATTTGGCCACTTTGCATTTATACCCTTCTTGAACTTCTAGCCATTTTCACATTTGATCCCCTTTCTAGTAGCTTCTTCTTCAATCAACTCCCAAGACAGCTTCCATACATCATAAGTCATCTTGTGTGGCTTGTAGGAGCCTCCAAAGACCTTCAATGCCATCCTTATCATCCACGCCGCTTGTAGAGTTTGAAGTTCCATGACTTGGCCTTGGGTGGATGTCTTGAAGTGAAGTGTGCAAAGTAGGATCATATCAATTAGTTAGCCCAAACGACATTACCCGGAACTCAAAATGACCATATCTACTTCTGAAGGCTGTCGTAAGAATATCTTTCTCCCTAACTCTCACCTGGTGATACCCGGATCTTAAGTCTATCTTTGAGAACCATTTGGCACCCTGCAATTGATTGAATAGATCATCAATCCTTGGAAGTGGATATTTATTCATGATCGTCACCTTATTCAGCTGCATGTAATTAATACACATTCGCAAGGAGCCATCTTTCTTTCTCACAAACAACACGGGTGCTCCCCATGGCGATAAACTAGGCCTAATAAAGCCTTTCTCAAGTAAGTCTTTCAATTGTTCCTTCAACTAGGCCTAATAAAGCCTTTCTCAAGTAAGTCTTTCAATTGTTTCTTCAACTCTTGCAACTCTGCAGGAGACATCCTATAAGGAGGAATAGATATGGGCTTAGTATCCGGTAGCACATCAATAGCAAAATTAATCTCTCGCTCTGGGGAAAGGCCTGGAAGCTCATTCGGGAATACATCCGGAAACTCATTCACTATGGGAACAAACTGAAGAGTCGGTGATTCGGCTTCTATATCTTGAACTCGGACTAAATGGTAGATACAACCTTTTGCAATCATCTTCCTTGCCTTGAGATAGGAAATAAACCTACCACTCGGAGATGCTGTATTTCCCTTCCATTCTAGAACTGGTTCTCCCAGAAACTGGAAATGAATTATTTTGGTTCTACAATCAACATTGGCATAGCAAGAAGCCAACTAATCCATACCCATAATGACATCAAAATCCACCGTTTCCAACTCATGTAGATCAGCCATAGTATGATGATCACAAATCACAACTACACAATTTCTATATATCCGGCTAGCTATCACCGGATCACCAACGGGTGTAGATACCTCAAAAGGTTTAATTGACTCAGGTTTCACCTAAATCGACCAGCAACATAAGGAGTAACATATGACAAGGTAGAGCCTGGATCAATCAATGCATATACATCATGAGAAAATACCGATAATATACCTGTGACAACATCAGGGGAGGACTTTAGATCCTATCGCCCCGCTAGAGCATAAATACGGTGCTGAGGACCACTAAAACTGGGTGCTCCCCTATACCTCTACCATGACTAACTGGTGTCGGTGAGCCTTTTCCCGAAGGGCGTATAGATGATGAAGATTCGGTTGTTGACCCTGTGGGCTGAACCGTACCTCTACTACCTCTCGAAGGACAGTTACGCATCATATGGCCTGGCTGACCGCAGGCATAACAAGCATCTGAACCTAACGACACTGACCCTAATGTAGTTTCCCGCACTGAGTACATCGTGGTAGGGGTGGTCTTGCCTGGCCCGAGTCACCCCTGTACTGAGAACTCGAAGCTCAAAAACTCTGACCTGGTCCAGAGTGAATAGGCCTATCAAATCTCTAGCCCGCAAATCGTGGAGGTGCACTAGTCATGAAATGGTCTGAATGCCTAGAATATTGTTTCCTTTGCCCTCCTCTGAACTCACTAGTCGGACCCGAAGATCTAGCTCTCTTACTATAACCCCTGTCATGCTCACGCTCACCCTTTTGCTATTGTTGCCGATCCTCTAAGTTCTTGGCATGGGCCTGAATGCGAGAAATATCCATATCGTCCTGAAGTGCGGCAACCAAGTACTTATCTATCAAGTGTGACCCTAAGCCACTCACAAATTGATGAACACAGACTTCCATATCCGTTACCATGGTCAGAGCATACCTAGCCAGAGAATTGAAGTGGAGGCTATACTCTAGGGCACTCATACTTCCTTGCCTCAGATTCAGGAACCTATCAGCTCTAGCCCATCGAACCTCGGGTGGCAAGTAGTGCCGGAGGAAAGCATTTATAAACTCCTACCATACCGGTAGAGGTGTATTGACTCCTCTAGAAGACATCTAAACTGTATACCAATGAACCGCAACATCCTGCAATCTATAGGAGGCTAACTCTACTGACTCAACATCCGAAGCATGCATTAACTGCAGTGTTCTCAACATTCTATCAATAAAGCTTTGAGGGTCCTCATCCGTTTTTGACCCGAGGAATTCTGGAGGGTTCAAACTGATAAAATCACGGGCTCTGGCACTGACTGCTCGATCACCATGACTAGTACCTTGCCACTGGGCCTGAGCGGCAACTAACTGAGTCAGTAAATGGATAACCTCTTTCACTTCTTGGCCTGAGGCATCTGGTGGAGGAACTGGAGGTGCCGGAGCTGGGGTTGAGGCTCCCTCATGCTCCCCTGAAATAGGCAGTGAATGAGAGGACCGAGATGGAACCTTATTTTGGGACTCACCCTCCTCTATATCCGTCGGCTATACCCGCGCGGTTCTCCTACCTGCCACTGTCTTGCCCTTTTGGGCTGCTATAGCTTTCCTCTTTACAGGCATCGCTGAAAACATAACACACTGTTAAGGAAAGAGAAATCCTTATATCATGGCTCTATCGCACAATCAATGAGGAAAAGAAGATCATTCATTCCTAAATGCCCGCAACCTCCTGTTTATAAGTGTGGCGCGCAAATCACCCATAAACAAGACTCTACTGGACACGGCTCGTAGACATACCTTAGGACAAACTACTCTGATACCACTTTTTTCATGACCAAATCGGAGGGCTATGAAGGGCACCCGAGGCTAACCTACCGAGCACCTCTCATCATACTTTCACTATCATATCTAGGTGAGCCACATGGCTTACTCATAATTTCTATGCATCGATAACTCAAATCCAATCGGACTAAGGTGATTTTATATCAACAGCATTAACTATGCCCATATATATATATATATATATATATATATATATATATATATACACACAAGCCGACAAGGCTATCAAAATGATATATAAAAATATGAGCCGACAAGGCTGAGAGACATCTAGCTATACACAACTGTCTACGAGCCTCTACAAGGAGTATGTGATACCATAGAGACGGGACAGGGCCCCGCCATGCCCATATAAATACATAAAAGAATAGTACCAACGGCTGCAGCTCCAAATCAAATAGAGCTCCTCTAAACAATCTCTGATGAAGTAGCCTAAGGGTCGAGTCTGTCTCCCTGTCCACCTGCGGGCATGAACGCAACGTCCACAAATAAAAGGAAGTCAGTACGAACAATGTACTGAGTATGTAAGGCATAAGTAATAACATAATAAAAACATGAAGGATAACATAAGATAGAAGAGCCGTTTCCTACCTCTTGAGACGTTACATCATACTTACATACCCTTTCTCTAAAGAAGACCTTCCTTCTTTCTCTAAAGAAGACCTTCCTTACATATACATATATATATATATAGTAATACCATACCCGACCATGTAAGTTCGATGTCATCTTGTTACACCTCGAAAAATCTTCCGTTGATGCACAAGTGAATAGACTAGTGAAGAGTACGATTATATGGTATTTTGAGAAATGAGAAATGACATTCGATGACCCTAGATGAGATTTCAAAGATGTTAGAGATAGGGGAAGAAAGTTGGCCAAGAGAAGGCAAGGCATACGATAGGTATTGGACAGGAATTACAAGTAACGAATTAACGAGGACTTAATGATGTCTTGGAGAAGAGTGATAAAGTCCCTTATATTGGTATAGAGGTGTTGAACAAGTGTTAAGAATGTTCCATAAGGATTGGAGATCAAGCGAGTCGACGAAACGAGCTTCAGAATCACTGGGGATTATACAGCCAAACATACTGGCCGTATAAATTATACGGTCCATATGTTGGGACCGTATAATCAGCCCAGAATGTCATACCTTTTTGGACCAAACATACGGCCCGTATAAAATTTACGGACCGTATGTTGGTCCGTATATATGGTCGGGGACAGTTTTGGATCATTAAATAAGGGACCAAGTCTTATTTCATTTCACTTCCATATCACACCCCTTCTCTCTGAAACAACTCTATACATTTATTCCACAAGAATTCAAGAGGTATTAGTGACCAACAACATAAATTAAGTGTATCCAGTGTAAGAAAATCCATTAAAGATCATTCAAGTCAAGAAATCTCATTGGAGATGAACTAGGGTTTTGCTCAAGTGGAGTGTTACCAACCAAGGCTTGTTCCTACAACATCTAAGGTACGATTTATGGTATTTATATGTTATTTAAGGTATTTGAAAGTTGAAATACTTTGATTGTAGATGGATATAGAAAAATGGGTCATGAAAGTGGAATAGTGCCATTTTGAGTAATATCTTGAATTGAGTCATGATTCTTAATGTGTTGTGATATAAATGTGTTATAAATGATGTTGAGAACACGGGATAGGAAATGTATGTGAATGAACATAGTCATGTGTTATGACCATGGATATGGGTGATTGAAAGTAAATTGAGAAATGTGGGTAATGTGGATGAATGAAGACTATTGTTATGATATTGTGAGTATATTATTGACGTTTGGGGGTTGATCTACGCTATGGAGGAATATCATATAAATAAAGGAGATGTTGTCCGATTTTCTCTAGTTTAGTCATGTATGCTAGCTATCGATTTCTAATGATAGTATGACTTTAATGAAGGTAGCAACGTGAGCGCGGGAGGAGAGCACGCAAGTGGTAAAATAGTTGAACGGAAAGGTATGTAAGGCTAACCCTTCTTTTATAAGGCATGGTTCTTTGGCCAAACATCTAAATCTTCTATAAGATTGTGATATCCTTCCAATGATTCTATCTTTCGAGCTATTGAGCTCATGATCCTCGATATGTATTACGATTATACTAAGTTCCTCATACGACGAGTAATCCTATAAGGATAGATGTAATGAATGACGATAATAGTGATAATGCTATTGATGACGACTATAATGGTAATAGCGATGACGATAACGTTGACGATGATGATAGTGATGATAATAGTAAAGATGCTTATGAGCTCTTATGTATATGTATCTATGTATGACGATTATGGAACCCCGAGCTTATAAGGCCGGGTAGAATATGTATGTATGTTTGTGTAACGCGCGCGCACCACGGCAGTTGGGTACGGATAACACTGAGCCTTGGTAGGGCCAGGTATGTGTAACACTGAGCCTTGGTAGGGCCAGGTATGCGTAACATTGAGCCTTGGTTAGCCAGGTACGTATGATCACCGAGCCTAGCTATGGTCGGGTACGTAAAACATCGAACCTTTGTGGTCGGGTATGGTATGTAAATGATATGTGTATGACGTGAATATGCATGTGCTATGGATAAGTATATGATATAGATATGAGTATGAATACGAACATGATACGGATATAAATACGAATAAGACTATGTATATGAATACGATTATGAACGCAATGTAAATGAATACGGATATGAGTACGGATACGGAAATGGGTGTATGTACACGAACACGCGCTAGAAATGGAAAGTCCCTATGACAAGCAAGTAAGTACTTATGACGTTGATATTGTTATCTCCCCTCCTATTCTATTTCTCATATTGCTTATTATGCTTCTATATTGATGTTCATGCTTTACATACTCAGTACATTCTTCGTACTGACGTCCTTTTGTTTGTGGACGCTGCGTCATGCCCGCAGGTGCACAGGGAGACAGGCTTGATTCATAGCTACATTCTCAAGGACTACATAGCGGAGCTCCATTTCATTCGGAGCTATAGCTTTTGGGTACTTATTCTTTTGTGTACATAATTATGGGCATAGTGGGGTCCTGTCCTGCTTATGTGACATGACATGCTCTCCTTAGAGGCTCGTAGACATGTGTATATAGTTAGATGTGATTGGCCTTGTCGGCCTATATTTTGGATTTCATTTTGTTAGCCTCGTCGGCTTATGTACATTGATATGGGCATAGATGTCAATGATAATATAAAGGTATTGTTGTCCAATGGGACTAGTAGGATTGATGAACAGAAATATATGTTTTATTATGTGGCTCACCTAGATGTAAGTAAGTGTAAGCTAAGGGGGTGCCCGGGTGGGCTAGCACCGGGTGCCTGCTGCAGCCCCCTAGTCGGGTCGTGACAAAAGTGGTATCAGAGGGGTTCAGTCCTAGGTTGTGTCTACGAGCCGTGTCTAGTAGAGTCTTGGTTATGGGTGTGTTGCGCGCCACACTTATAAACAAGAAGCTGTGGGCATCTTAGGAATAAATGACCTTCTTTATTCATAAGGATCGTGCGATAGAGCTATGATATAAGAACTTCTTGTTCCTTAACCGTGTGTTGTGTATTTCAGAAATGCCTGTAAAGAGAAAGGCTACAGCAGCCCAAAAGGGCAAGACGATGGCAGAAAAGCGGGCTGAAAGGGCACCGCCACCAGTAGTAGAGGAAAGTGAGTCCCAGAGTGCAGCTCAATCTCAGTCCTCCCGTTAAGTACCTATATTAGAGGAGCGTGAGGGAGCCTCAGCCCCAGCTCCAGCACCTCCGGCTCCTCCACCGGATGCTTCAGGCCAAGATGTAAAAGAGGCTATACATTTGCTTACTCAGTTGGTTGCTGCCCAGACTCAGTGGCAAAGTACAGGGCAGGGTGATAGGGCTGTTAACGTAAGGGCCCGTGACTTCATTACCTTGAACCCTCCGGAATTCTTTGGGTCAAAGCCGGATGAGGACCCTCAGGACTTTGTTGATGGTATGTTGGGGACGCTTCGATTGATACATGCTTTGAACACCGAATCGGTGGAGCTAGCGTCATATAGATTGAGGGATGTCTCGGTCCATTGGTACACAGTTTGGATGGCTTCACGGGGGGCCAATGCACCTCCCCCGGTATGACAAGAGTTTGTTGATGCTTTCCCCCGACACTATATGCCTCCAGAAGTTCGGCGAGCGAGAGCCGATAAGTTCTTAAATATGAGGCAAGGTAGCATGAGCGCTTTAGAGTACAGTCTCTGCTTCAATTCTTTGGCTAGGTATGCTTCGGCCATAGTAGCAGATATGGGTGACCGAATGCACCGGTGTGAAAGGCCTAGGGCCACATTTGATGGATAGGTGCTTGACTGCGTCCCTACAGGATAATATGGATATTGCACGCATTTAGGCCCATGCTCAGAACTTAGAAGAAAGTCTGCAACAGCAAAGAAGTGAACGTGAGCATGATAGGGGACATGGCAAGAGGACCAGATCTTCGGGTCTGATGAGCGAGTTCAGAGGTCGGCACAGGTAGCAGTTTTCTAGGCATTCAGGCCATTCTATGACTAGTGCGCCTCCATGGTTTTCAGGCTAGAGATTTGATAGATCTACTCGTTCCGGGCCGAGTCAGAGTTTTTCGGGGTCTCAGTTCAGAGGCGATTCGGGTCAGGCAAGGCCACCCGTACCACGATGTTCCCAGTATGGGAAGTTACATTGGGGTCAGTGCCGATCGGGTTCAGAGGCTTGTTATTCATGTGGTTGACCAGGCCATATTATGTGTGATTGCCCCTCGATTCATGGTAGAGGTAGGACCCAGCCTTCAGGGTCAGTAGCCAGATTTTCATCTTTTATGCGCCCTATGAGGCTAGGTTCACATGCACCAGTCGGCCATGGTAGAGGCAGAGGGAGAGTTCCCAGTTCTAGCGGTCCTCAGCACCGTGTTTATGCTTTGGCAAGACGCCAAGATCTTGAGTCTTCTCCTGATGTGGTCACAGGTATATTATCGGTATTTTCTCATGATGTATATGCTTTGATTGATCCGGGCTCCACATTATCATATGTTACTCCGTATGTTGCGGGTCGATTTGGAGTCGAACCGGAGTCAATCAAACCTTTTGAGGTGTCTACACCCGTGGTGAATCGGTAGTAGCTAGCCGAGTATATAGAAATTGTGTGATTGTGATTTGTGATCGTCGTACCATGATTGACTTGCATGAGTTAGAAATGGTGGATTTTGATGTTATTATGGGCATGGATTGGTTGGCTTCTTGCTATGCCAATGTTGATTGTAGAATGAAAATGGTTCGTTTCCAATTTCTGGGAGAACCAGTTTTAGAATGGAAAGGGAATACGGAGTCACCAAAAGGTAGGTTTATTTCCTATCTAAAGGCAAGGAAAATGATCGCCAAAGGATGCATTTATCATCTAGTTCGAGTTCAAGATGTAGAAGCTGAATCGCCAACTCTTCAGTCAGTTCCTATGGTGAATGAATTTCTGGATGTGTTCCCGGAAGATCTTCCAGGCCTCCTTCCTGAGCGGGAGATTGATTTTGCCATTGATGTGTTGCCAGGCACTAAGCCTATATCTATTCCTCCCTATAGAATGGAACCCGCAGAATTGAAAGAGCTGAAGGAGCAATTGAAAGACTTGCTTGAGAAAGGCTTTATTAGGCCTAGTTCATCCCCGTGAGGGGCACCCGTATTGTTTGTCCGAAAGAAAGATGGCTCCTTGAGAATGTGCATTGACTATCGGAAATTGAATAAGGTGACGATTAAGAACAAATATCCTCTCCCGAGGATTGATGACTTATTTGATCAATTGCAAGGCGCCAAATGGTTTTCAAAGATAGATTTGAGATCCGGGTATCATCAGGTGAGAGTTAGGGAGAAAGATATCCCTAAGACAGCCTTCAGAACAAGATATGGCCTTTTTGAGTTCCGGGTAATGTCATTTGGGATAACTAACGCACCGGCAGTATTTATGGATTTGATGAATATTGTGTTCAGACCTTTCCTAGACATGTTTGTGATTGTATTTATCGACGATATCTTGGTATATTCTAGATCCGAGGCAGAACATGCGGATCATCTGCTTACTGTCCTCAGAGTTCTTCAAACTCGAGAGTTGTTTGCAAAATTTACTAAGTGTGAGTTTTGGCTGAACTCAGTGACATTTCTGGGGCATATTGTTGCAGCCGATGGTATTCGGGTGGATAGCCAAAAGATTGAGGCCGTGAAGACTTGGCCGAGGCCTACAACTCCTACGGAGGTTTGTAGCTTTCTTGGATTAGCAGGTTATTACAGGAGATTTGTTGAAGGTTTTTCTTCTATTTCCGCACCACTCACAAAGTTGATTCAGAAGTCGGCAAAGTTCCATTGGACAGATGCTTGCGAACGTAGTTTCCAAGAGTTAAAAGATAGATTGACTTCTGCCCCCATCCTGACACTTCTAGAGGGATTGGAAGGTTATGTTGTTTATTGTGATGCTTCAGACGTAGGGCTAGGCTGTGTAGTGATGCAACATGGTAAGGTGATTGCGTATGCTTCAAGGCAATTGCGGAAACATGAGAAGAATTACCCAACCCATGATCTAGAATTGGCCGCGGTGGTTCATGCATTAAAGATATGGAGACATTATTTATATGGTGTCCACGTGGATATTTATACAGATCACAAGAGTCTTCAGTATATCTTCAACCAGAAAGAGTTGAATTTGCGGCAACGACGATGGTTGGAATTGCTAAAAGATTATAATGTTGAGATTTTATATCACCCCGGAAAGGCAAATGTTGTGGCTGATGCTCTTAGCCGCAGATCCATGGGAAGTTTATGTGATGTACGACCAGAATAGAGAGAAATAGCTCGTGAGCTCCAACAGTTAGCTAGCCTAGGAGTTCGAGTAGTGGACTCAGGTAGCGGGGGAGCTACTATTCAGAATTCAGCAGTCTCGTCGCTAGTAGCGGAAGTGAAAGAGAGACAATAGGAAGATTCCATGCTAATGCATTACAGAGATACACTCCCTCAAAAAGAGGAGTCATCATTTGAGCTTTCAGGAGACCGAGTTCTCCGATGCCGAGGCAGATTATGCGTTCCTGATGTGGTAGGTTTACGCCACCAGATATTGATAAAATCTCATTGTTCCCGTTATTCTGTTCACCCCGGTGCGACGAAAATGTATCATGATCTTAAGTCTATATATTGGTGGAATGGGATGAAGAAGGACATAGCGGAATTCGTGGCTCAATGTCCCAACTGTCAACAAGTGAAAATCGAGCACCAAAAGTCGGGCGGATTATTGCAAGCTATGGAAATTCCAACTTGGAAGTGGGAAGTAATTAACATGGACTTCATTACAAGCTTACCCCGTTCTCGACGTAAGTATGATTCTATATGGGTGATTGTGGATAGACTAACTAAGTCAGCTCATTTCTTACCAGTCAGAACGACATATGTGGCGGAAGATTATGCAAGGATCTATGTTAAAGAGATAGTGCGACTCCACGGTGTTCCAGCATCTATTATCTCTGATAGAGGGACTCAGTTTACAACCAATTTTTGAAAATCCTTTCACGAGGGTTTAGGGACCCAAGTGAACCTTAGCACGACATTTCACCCGCAGACTGATGGACAAGCTGAGCGTACCATTCAGACTCTAGAAGATATGTTACGGGCATGTATGTTAGATTTTGGAGGTAACTGGGATGATCACTTACCACTCATTGAGTTTGCTTATAACATAGTTATCATTATAGCATTCAAATGGCACCGTATGAAGCGTTATATGGGCGAAAGTGTAGATCCCCAATTGGGTGGTTTGAAACAGGAGAGACTAAATTGATAGGGCCCGACTTGGTCCAGCAAGCCATAGAGAAAGTTAAGCTCATACAAGATCGGTTGTTAGCAGCCCAAAGTCGTCAAAAGTCCTATGCGGATATTCGTCGAAGAGACTTAGGGTTTCAAGTGAAAGATTGGGTATTCTTGAAAGTGTCACCAATGAAGGGTGTGATGAGATTTGGCAAAAAGGGGAAGCTTAGTCCCCGATATATTGGGCCTTCTGAAATTGTGCGCAAGGTAGGCAAAGTGGCTTACGAATTAGATCTACCTCATGATTTGGAGTCAATTCACCCAGTTTTCCATGTCTCGATGCTTCAAAAATTTATTGGAGATCCTACTAGGGTCGTGCCAATAAATGATGTTAAAGTGAAAGAGAAATTGACTTATGAAGAGGTATCCATTGCCATACTAGATAGGCAAGTACGGAGGCTTAGAAACAAAGAAGTGGCCTCAGTTAAGGTTTTATGGAGAAGCAATAAACGAGAAGAAGTGACGTGGGAAGCGGAAGGGATTATGAGATCCAAGTACCCGCACTTATTTCAGCCCCCGGAAGAGGGCCAAGATGAGACATCAAGATCATAAGGTATGTATGTTTTCCTTTTTATGCATTTGGGTCGTGTGTGGCCAAATTCCATTGCTATTATGTTGTGGCCCTGTGAGGCATTGTTATTATGGGTTGTTGTGATAGGATGGTAGTGCCATATTATAGGGGAAACTCTGGTGAAATTTTCGTAGAATCCCCGAGTGCTTAACATTCGAGGACGAATGTTCTTAAAGGGGGAAGAATGTTACACCTCGGAAAATATTCCGTTGATGCACAAGTGAATAAACTAGTGAAGAGTACGAGTATACGATATTTCTATAAGTGAGAAATGACATTCGATGACCCTAGATGAGATTTCAAAGATGTTAGAGATAGGGGAAGAAAGTTGGCCAAGAGAAGGCAAGGCATACGATAGGTAGTGGAGAGGAATTACGAGTAACGAATTAACGAGGACTTAATAATGTCTTGGAGAAGAGTGATAACATCCCTTAGATTGGTATTGAGGTGTTGAACAAGTGTTAAGAAGGTTCCATAAGGATTGGAGATCAAGCGAGTCGACGAAACGAGCTTCGGAATCACTGGGGATTATACGGCCAAACATACTGGCCGTATAAATTATACGGTCCGTATGTTGGGACCGTATAATCAGCCCAGAATGTCTACCTTTCTGGACCAAACATACGGCCAAACATACGGCCCGTATAAAATTAACGGACCGTATGTTGGTCCGTATAGATGGTCGGGGACAGTTTTGGATCATTAAATAAGGGACCAAGTCTTATTTCATTTCACTTCCATATCACACCCCTTCTCTCTAAAACATCTCTCTACATTTATTCCACAATAATTCAAGAGGTATTAGTGACCAACAACATAAATTAAGTGTATCCAGTGTAAGAAAACCCATTAAAGATCATTCAAGTCAAGAAATCTCATTGGAGATGAACTAGGGTTTTGCTCAAGTGGAGTGTTGCCAACCAAGGTTTGTTCCTACAACATCTAAGGCAAGATTTATGGTATTTATATGTTTTTTAAGGTATTTTAAAGTTGAAATACTTGGATTGTAGAGGGATATAGAAAAATGGGTCATGAAAGTGGAATAGTGCCATTTTGAGTAATAGCTTGAATTGAGTCATGATTCTTAATATGTTGTGATATAAATATGTTATAAATGATGTTGCGAACACGGGATAGGCAATGTATGTGAATGAACATAGTCATGTGTTATGACCATGGATATGGGTGATTGAAAGTAAATTGAGAAATGTGGGTAATGTGGATGAATGAAGACTATTGTTATGATATTGTGAATATATTATTGATGTTTGGGGGTTGATATATGCTATGGAGGAATATCGTATAAATAAAGGAGATGCTGTACGATTTTCTCTAGTTTAGTCATGTATGCTAGCTATTGATTTCTAATGATAGTATGACTTTAATGAAGGTAGCAACGTGAGCGAGGGAGGAGAGCGCGCAAGTGGTAAAATAGTTGAAAGGAAAGGTATGTAAGGATAACCCTTCTTTCATAAGGCATGGTTCTTTGGCCAAACATCTAAATCTTCTATAATATTGTGATATCCTTCCAATGATTCTATCTTTCGAGCTATTGAGATCATGATCCTCGATATGTATTACGATTATACTAAGTTCCTCATACGACGAGTAATCCTATAAGGATAGATGTAATGAATGACACTAATAGCGATAATGCTATTGATGACGACTATAATGGTAATAGCGATGACGATAACGATGATGATGATAGTGATAATAATAGTAAAGATGCTTATGAGCTATTATGTATATGTATCTATCTATGACGATTATGGAACCCTGAGCTTATAAGGCCGGGTAGAATATGTATGTATGTTTGTGTAACACGCGCGCACCACGGCAGTTGGGTACGGATAACACTGAGCCTTGGTAGGGCCAGGTATGTGTAATACTGAGCCTTGGTAGGGCCAGGTATGCATAACACTGAGCCTTGGTTGGCCAGGTATGTATGATCACCGAGCCTAGCTATGGTCGGGTACGTGAAACACCGAACCTTTGTGATCGGGTATGGTATGTAAATGATATGTGTATGACGTGAATATGCATGTGCTATGGATAAGTATATGATATAGATATGAGTATGAATACGAACATGATACGGATATGAATACGAATAAGACTATGTATATGAATACGATTATGAACGCAATGAAAATGAATACGGATATGAGTACGGATACGGAAATGGGTGTATGTACACGAACACGCGCTAGAAATGGAAAGTCCCTATGACAAGCAAGTAAGTGCTTATGACATTGATATTGCTATCTCCCCTCCTATGCTATTTCTCATATTGCTTATTATGCTTCTATATTGATGTTGATCATGCTTTACATACTCAGTACATTCTTCGTACTGACGTCCTTTTGTTTGTGGACGCTGCGTCATGCCCGCAGGTGCACAGGGAGACAGGCTTGATCCATAGCTACATTCTCAGGGACTACATAGCGGAGCTCCATTTCATTCGGAGCTATAGCTTTTGGGTACTTATTCTTTTGTGTACATAATTATGGGCATAGCGGGGTCCTGTGCCGCTTATGTGACATGACATACTCTCCTTATAGACTCGTAGACATATGTATATGGTTAGATGTGATTGTCCTTGTCGGCCTATATTTTTTGGATTTCATTTTGTTAGCCTCATCGTCTTATATACATTGATATGGGCATAAATGTCAATGATGATATAAAGGTATTGTTGTCCAATGGGACTAGTATGATTGATGAACACAAATATACGTTTTATTATGTGGCTCACCTAGATGTAAGTAAGTGTAACCTAAGGGGGTGCCCGGGTGGGCTAGCACCGGGTGCCCGTCGCGGCCCCCTAGTCGGGTCGTGACACATCCGTACCCAGCTATAACAAGGCTCGGTGTTATCCGTACCCAACTGATAAGTGGTGTGCACGCAATTGATATCGTACCCCGCTATATAGGCTCGGTGTCACAGCATAGCTTTATATATATACATATAGGATTGCATAAGTAAAAGCAACATCATCATCATTATTATCGCTATATCTTTCCTTGTGGGATCAAATATCATAGGATGGGATCAATGATATCATGAGAGTATCAAGAACTATGATCTTTAGCCCTTCTAGGAATGGAGTCATCATGGAAGACATTATGAATTTCACATATAGATACACAACAGTGGAATCATGCCTTGAGAAAGAAGGGTTAGCCTTACATACCTTTATGTCTTCTTAACTACTTAATGTTCTCTTCCAAAGCCCGAGAAATCTACATTCAAGAGGGTTCATACCAAGGTTAGGTCTCAAAGACACTCTTAAGTTCAAACTAGTATAATTCATAAGCTAGCGAAAATTGGGCAGCATTTCCCCTATTTCATTTACTTCTACCAAATTCCAAAACAACTCTCAATCATCAATGACATTATCAACAATACCATAATTAAGAGACTTCATTCAAGTTATGCTCCATTCAACCCCCAAAACTCCTTTTCATAATTAACCCATAACATTAACTATAACACAACACCATATGCACTTGTATACAACACTTCTCCTCATCATTATTACCACCCACAACAAGATTATACTCATAACATGCCAAAACTTATAACTCAAGTTAATTTATAGCTCACAATATCCTCAAATTCATACTTGAGCTCTCTTTTCATTTTTCTTCCTTCAACCAAATGGTACAACAATCAAACAACCTTAACTATATGCAAGAGATGTAAAAACTTACCGTAATCACACAAGAACAAGCCTTGGGTTAACTTACTCCACTAGACTAAAGTCTCCAACATCAACACTGATGTGCCGCGGATTTGTGGCACATTCGACGTCTTTTTACTATCAATTTTGGTTGTTTTCAAATAAGTTTGGTTCTCATTAATATGTTTTGTTGTGTTTTTAGGAAAACAATGGCCCAAAAGCAAAAGGCAAAGAACAAAAGAAAAATTTGCCAGAAATGAAGAATCGACGATCCGTCGATCAGCCGACGAACCGTCCTTTGAAGCGTCGATAAGCTCGATTTTCCAGTGATGACAAAGTTGAAGACGACAAAGGACGGAGGCATCGAAGCGTCGAACTGATCGACGGTTCGTCGTTTGGGTCGTCAAACAGGATCTCTCAAAAAAAGGAGAAAAAGACGGAATACTCGACGGAGCGTCGAACTAGTCGACGGCACCGTCGAATGGAACACGGTACTGAAGGTACAAAGGATGGAATACTCGACGGATCGTCGAACGATCGATGGTTCGTCGATCTTGCTATCGGGGGAACTTTTGTCAGTTTTCTGCTGTGCGTTTTTGGAGCCTATTTAAAGAACATTTTAGGTTTTTCTTTGCATCCAGATTTTATTGTACTCACTTAAAAAGTCCCATTGGTGGATGAGCATTGAATACTCCCCTTTTGGAGCTTAGTGAAGACAACAAGATTCCATTTTCCATCATCTTTATTATATTTGTAAGTTTTATGTCTCATTTATTGCTTACTACTTTTGAGACCATAATGTGTGAGTAGTTTCTTTAATCAAAGTTGTGGACCCAAATGATGGGTGCTATGTAATGGGTATCTTACATTGTATGTATATATAATGGATTGTGATGTGTTTTATTATTTCCCGTATTCATTGTTCTATAAGTGGTTGCAAACACTTGTTCATGCACAAACCCTAGTTTATTTGGAAAGATGAACTAGGGTGTGATTTGAAATAATATACCAATGACTCGGGGCGCTAACCCTCGTTTAATGAACTCTCTTAGGAATAAGATGAGTTCTACTTGGCATATTTAATTAACGTTATTTATAACTTTTCTGCATTTGGGAAAATCATGAAAAGAAATACTTTCTAACTATTGGAAAATATTATAAAGTGTATTAGAGATTAAGTGCATACATAACCGCGACCCATTAGAAATATATCATATTGACACCCATAGCATAATGTCTAATCATTGCGGGGACACAACTTTGGTTCTCCAAATCCAAACAAATTCTAAACAGTTCAAAATAGCAAATACAAACCAAATCTCCTTTTTAAAATACTCGGAATAGGATTAAAGCCTTTAAAGACTAGTATCGCATACAATTAGTACCCTTTTATCTCCATATTCCCTGTGGGATTCGACCCTAACCTTGTTTGGGTTACTATATTTGACAACGTCCGCTTTACGCCATTAATAGGTGTAATTTGAGCGTATCAAATTTTGGCGCCGTTGACGGGGAATACGGTTTAGAAATCACTGATTGTTGTGTACTCTTCTTTAAAACTTTTTCTATTCCATCACACCTCGTTTGCTGTTGTGGTGAACCAGGTGAACATGGCAGGAAGATCGAATTGGAATCAAGAAAACCAAGGTGGACTCCAAGTGAACCCACCTGCACCAGAAGAGGATGAGGATGAAAATATCTTTGCGGAATTCATCAATGAAGTTGATTATGCTTCTGCTGTGGTTCCTCCTAGAACTGGAAATGCTACTTTCAAAATCGATAGTTCTATTTATAGTTGCTGAAACTTGAAGGTTATTTCCGAAATTCTTTGGAGGATTGTCCACTTCGATATTTGAAGAACTTCTTGCATGTGTGTTCTCAACAATCCCAAGGTGCGGTTTCTGCTGATGCACTTCGATTACGGGTCTTTAAATATTCCTTGGCTGGCCAAGCAAGAGAATGGTATTAAAAGCTCTCTATCAATTCTACACATACCTGGAATGAGTTAGCCAATACATTTTTGAAGAAATGGTTTCCGCCAAGCAAAAAGGCTGAGCTTCGGGATAAGATCTCTGAGTTTAAACAACTTCCGAGGGAACAATTATATTCAGCATGGGAGCATTTCAAGTATTATCTAGCTCAATCTCCAACTCACGGATTTCCGGATGCTATTCTCACGGAGAAATTCTACAAGGGCTTAGATACAATGAATCAGATTGCTGTCAATACTGCCGCAGGAGGATGCTTCATGGACAAGTCATTTATCGTTATCACCCGTTTTCTTGATAAGCTCACCACCCACAATCAAGCTTGGCACTCGAGTGATAGTGAAGTCCTGTCATATGGTAGTCCCTCTGCTGCCGCGGTGGCCAAAGAAAATCATGAGCGAGATCATGCCTTTACTCAATTGCAAACCACCGTGGATTTGTTGTCAAAGAGGCTTACGGAGAAAGAAGCTAAAAGTGTGAATATTGTCGAAGAGATGCCATCTCATGCTCCCGGAATGTACCAAGTCACGGAGGAAGCTTATCTAGAGGGGCAGCCACAACGTGAGGATGCAAATTATATCGATCTGTCACGACCCAACCCCGTGGGCCGCAACTGGTGCCCTACTTAGGCACCCCAAACCAACTCACAACCCGATCATCGTATTCAAACTCAATCAAACTCAGCATACGCTATTCGAACTCAACATCGCAATCAAACATTTACCGAACACTTATTCTAAGCAGTCGCCCGTACAGATCAGACAAATTACAAATCAGAAAGGAGGCGGAATATACATCGCCAAATTTCACACACACACATCAGAGGGGTGGCGGAATGTACATCGCCCCCAAATGCATACACACACATACAAACTCAGAGGCCGACTTGGCCATAGTAGCGTACGGGCCGCTTAAGATCGCAAAACAGACTCACATGCAAACACACCGGACCCACGACCCACAAATCTGACTACAGGCCTCTAGACAAGACAGAACATAAGAACATAGGACGGGACAGGGCCCCGCCGTACCCACTCATCCAAATATACAGGATACAGACACAACAAAAGATATGTACCAATGGCTAGGCTCCGAATCAAAGGGGAGCTCTCCAACACACCAGAATGAGTAGCCTAGACTGGAGGACCACCCAAACGAGCTTCTGTACCTGCGGGCATGAAACACAGCCCCCGAAGAAAACGGGGGTCAGTACGGGAGAAGTACTGAGTATGTAAAGCAGAAGGTACAGAAATCACAAACACAGCTGGAGTCAGAAAGAACAAACACACCGACATCGCAAACAAAGCAAACCTGTGCGGGAGGCGAACGTACAAATGCAAATCAAATCATGTATAGGGTTTAGGAACGTGGTCACCCCCCGACGCTGGTGCCACAACACATCATAACTCCAGAAGTTTTCAAATCTCCGTACAATCTCCAGACACATCATATCACATACACATCATATCATCAGAACATATCAAATGCCATATCACATCATAACTCCATAAGCGGTAACCGGCCCTATGGCGAGGCCTCGGAAACCGTAACACATCATAACTCCCGAATATATTATAGCGCGCACGATCACAAAGTCGGCCCGGGTACCGACGAACGAAGTCATAGCAGACAGCACGAACAGAGTAGTGCAGAAACCATATGCATATCAAAAATAATTTGTCGGACTCAACATATAGTTTACATGTAGGTATAAACTGACGCTAGAAGGCTCGGAGTAGGAATCAGATTGAACAAAATTTGTGTATAAAAGTTACGAAGTTCCAAACTGCCAAATCTTTAGAAAAAGTTGTTTATAGGTCATTTTCCGAAAATCTCACATTATTCAAAGTACAAAACGTCCGCTAACGGCATAGGAAGTTTCAAACGCACCATTGAGTCATAAACAAACGATCACTAATCATAGCGGACGCAAACGAACCAAACAAACCGAATAAGGGGAGCCTCGGGGCTCGTGGGCCCACCTCGAGTCAAATTGAGGCGGCGGACGCAAATCACAGACCTTAGGCTCCCTAGAGGCATCTACGAAAGTTTCGGAGGGTTTCGGACACAACCACAAAAGTTATGACGATTCGAACATTCCTTTGACCAAATGCCACAAAAGGGTTCAATTGCGCTGGATGAATAGTGCTCGAACTTGAACTTCGATTTCCAAGAGTAGGATTATTCCCGAGGGGCCGATCTTAACCTAGTATGTCTAGGACATGCCAAAAGAAGGATAGGTAGGCTTTACATACCTGGTTGGCGCCTTACGCTTCTCAAATCGCAATTCCCGTTTCGTCCAGAAACTGCAAATGGTCACTTTTACCAGTTACTATTCATGAGAATTAACATTTTAGTCTTTGGGCTATATTTGGCTACCGAAATTTCGGCAGCACTTCCCCTATAAATCTAACACCCCCGAGACTTAGCTCGGCTCAAAATACAACGACAACAACAGCCCAAACATCATTAAACCATACAAACCACAATCATACTACGTTAACTTCAAAATTTCACTTTAATACATAAGTTGGCAAATTCTTGATTCAACTTCAAAATTCCAAATCTATTTCCACATTAGTCCATTCATTAACTCATTCCCAATTATTCAAACACACTACATACAAGTTCCAAATCACATACAAACATCCCCAAAGTTCACTACTTTCCAATTTTCATTCAAAACACCAAAAGTTACGACGAACGTTCTAACTTGCGTCGTTTCATTCCAAATTCGTTATCATCAACCATAAATCTTATTTAAGGTCTTTAGTGTCGTAAATATACTATGATATACACAAATATACCAAATGTATACGCTTTCCGATAACGTCCGGAATTATTTTCTAGCACCAAATCAATTCTCCAACCATTCATTTACGTTATAAAGGCCATGACGACACAACTAACAACCTTAAACGAAATCAATTCACACTTGTTTTCCCATCTAAGGCACACGGCCAAACACACCCTTTTCACACACACACGCCAAGCACAAACACAACCCCAACCCACAATCCTCATGCAACATCAATCACTATCACATATATATCCATTTCATAACATTAAAACATAAAAATCTTACCTTTTTCTTGAATTTCCGACTTGTCGCAAACGTCGCTCTTTCTCCAAACTACTTGTACCACGTCGGAGAGTGTCTTGAGTACTTCACAATTATGTAAAACTTGAGATTTTTGAATCAACAACAAAACTTGGATGATTTTTCTTTTTCTCCTAACCCTTTCGGCCGAGAGCCTTTATTTGATGCCCCTTCTCTTTTTTTTTTTTTTTTTTGATCTTGATTCTAGATAATTCAAAGGGGTTACATGATATATATCCACTATGTTGATCATGTGCATGGCACATGATCATTTAACAAAGGGGCTTGGGCCATGAATATGGCCGGCCACCCCTAGTTACTTGGGCCACAATTTTTTTTGTTCCATTTCTTGGCCCGATTCATTAAACGTCCCGTTTTGTAATTCCCGAACAAATTTCCAAAATTCCAAATTTACCCTCGGCCTTCCCCGAGGTCTCGACATCAATGATTTCATAATCAACATGAGCATAGCAACTTGAATCAAAATATCTCCTCAACACACACGAGTCTTATTTATTTCTTGATTTCCCGTTATGCGAAAATACGGGACATAACACGATCACTCTCAAGGGGGTTATCAAAAGAAATGGAGACCCCAACCACAAAGCAATCAATATGGCCGAAATGAATATGGTGGTTCAGACATGAGGGATTACAACAACAATAATTATGGTTATTGGAATCCCAATGCCTATGTTCCACCAAAGGGCCGCACGTCTAACTCTCAGAATTGGCGAGAAGGTCCTTCCAATGAGCAAGGGACTTCTCGAATGGAATCTATGCTTGAAAAGATACTGGACAACCAGCATAAGAGTGACAAGAAGATGGAGAATTTGACCGAAGTGGTAGGCTCTCACACCGCTTCAATTCATAAACTGGAGTCACAAATGCGAGATCTTTCTCGTGAGCAACATCCACCGCAAAGAGGGGTAGTGGAGGCGATCACATTGCCTTATGCAAAGCTATTTCCACTAGAAGCAGAAAGATCCTTGATGCGGTAAATCAAAAAGTGGTTGAACCTATCATTGTCGAGCCGATTATTGATGAGGTTATTGAAGAAGAGGTTGAAGAAGAAATAGAGGCACCAATTAAAGTGCCTATTATTGTTGAGAAAGAGAAGGAAGAACACCCTAGTGTTCAAAAGGATGACGAGGATCCAAGTGTTGAAAAAGATACTGGTGATAGCTTTCAACAGAGTAAGGTCACGGGGGCTATTAAACCCTTGACTCAAACATATAAGTCTCCTCCCCCATTCCCACAAAGATTGATGAAAAGAACGGAGGATGCCAAGTGCCAACGCTTCTACGACCAATTGAAAGGGTTGTCACTGAATATCCTATTCCTAGACGCATTCCAAGAAATGTCGGGATTTGCTAAATACTTGAAAGATTTGTTGACAAAGAAAAGGCCAATCAAGCATGATACGGTGGGAGTCACCCACCGTGTAAGCGCTATTATTTCATCATCAAAGGTGGAAAATAAGGGAGATCCCGGGGCTTTCACTATCCCTTGCACCATCGGTCATCATGATTTTGCTCGTGCTTTATGTGACAATGGAGCTAGTATAAATTTGATGCCACTAGCCATATATAAGCAAGCTGGTTTGGGAACACCTAGACCAACGAGCATGCGTCTCCAAATGTCCGATAGAACCATCAAAATACCGGTAGGGGTTGTTGATGACATCCTTGTTAAAGTGGGAGAATTCTTATTACCGGCGGATTTTGTCATCCTTGATTGTGCGGTTGATAAAGAAGTCTCAATTATCTCGGGAAGGCCATTTCTTGCCACCGGGAGAGCCCTAATGGACTCGAAAAAGAATGAAATAAAATTTCGAGTCAATGATAAAGAGGTAACCTTCCAAGCTAGCAAGGGGTTAAAATTGCCTAGTGCGTATGAGAGCATTTCGGTCATTGATTCGTTCGATGTGATAGACGAAGCGGTGGAGCATAAGTTAGAAGAGGAGCACTTTGACGAGACACTTTTGGCTATTTTGGTGAACTTCGAGGCGGATAACATGAAGGGGTATATTGAAACAGTTAATTCTCTCATTGGCCGGGTTCGTACTCTTATGAGCCGGCTAAGCCTTCGATTATTGAGCCTCCAAAACTTGAGCTCAAGCTACTTCCCTCTCATTTGAAGTATGCTTTTCTTGGCTCAGATAATACTTTACCGGTTATTCTCTCATCTTTGTTAAGTGAGGAACAAACTCAAAAGGTGCTTGAAGTGTTGCGGGCTTATCGATGATCTATTGGGTGGACTATTGTGGATATTAGGAGAATTCCCTCCGGTATTTGTGAACATAGAATCGAGCTTGAGGAGGATAGTTCATCAAGTGTAGAGCATCAAAGGAGGCTAAACCCTCCTATGCAAGAAGTGGTCAAGAAAGAGATAATCAAATGGTTGGATACGGGTGTTGTATACCCAATTGCAAATAGTCCATGGGTTAGTCCGGTGCAACGTGTGCCAAAGAAGGGGGTATCACTGTTGTCCCTAACTCCAAGAATGAGTTGATTCCTACAAGGACAGTCACCGGATGGAGAGTGTGTATGGACTACCGAAAGCTAAACACCGCAACTTGTAAAGACCACTTCCCTATGCCTTTTATTGATCAAATGCTTGATCGGCTAGCTGGAAGAGCTTATTATTGCTTTTTGGATGGGTACTCGGGGTACAACCAAATCAACATTGCAATAGAGGACCAGGAGAAGACCACTTTCACTTGTCCTTCTGGCACTTTTGCTTTCAGTCGCATGCCTTTCGGCTTGTGCAATGCCCCGACTACTTTCCAACGGTGTATGATGTCTATTTTCTAAGATATAGTGGAAGATTTCTTGGAAGTCTTCATGGATGATTTTTCTGTTGTTGGTGACTCCTTTGACGAATGTCTTGCCAATCTCGGTAAGGTATTGAAGCGGTGTGAAGAAACCAACCTTGTACTTAATTGGGAGAAATGTCATTTCATGGTGACAGAAGGGATTGTCCTGGGCCATAAGATTTCTGAGAAGGGCATTGAGGTAGATCGAGCAAAAGTTGATGTCATAGCCAAGCTCCCTCCACCAATCTCTGTCAAAGGGGTTCGCAGTTTCTTGATACATGCCGGTTTCTATCGGCGATTCATCAAAGATTTCTCTAAGATCGCCAACCCAATGTGTAAGCTTCTTGAAAAAGAAGCTAAGTTTGCATTTGATGAGAAGTGCCTTAAGGCATTTAATGAGTTGAAGGAAATGCTCACCTCTACTCCAATTATTGTATCTCCGGATTGGTCAATGCCATTTGAGCTCATGTGTGATGCAAGCGGATTTGCTATTGGTGCGGTACTTGGGAAAAGGCACAAAAAAATCATGCACCCAATTTATTATGCTAGCAAGACCCTCAATGGAGCTCAAATGAATTATACCGTCACCGAGCAAGAGCTTCTAGCCATTGTCTACGCGTTTGAGAAGTTCCGAGCCTATCTACTTGGATCCAAAGTGGTTGTTCATACGGATCATGCGGCCTTGAGATACTTGATGACAAAGAAAGATGCAAAGCCAAGGTTGATTCGTTGGGTCTTGTTGTTGCAAGAGTTTGACTTTGAGGTCAAAAATCGAAAAGGTTGTGAAAACCAAGTTGCGGATCATCAATCTAGACTTGAGGAAGCTGGGAGACCAAGTGGAAATCTTGAGTTAAATGATTTTTTCCCTGATGAGAGGCTCTTGGCTGAATCTTGTGAGGTTGCCCCTTGGTATGCAGATATCGCCAACTTCTTGGTGACAGGTCTTATCCCCGACGATATCAAGGCTTATCAAAAGAAATTATTCTTGAGAGATAGTCATCAATACTATTGGGATGAGCCCTATTTATTCCGCACTTGTGCCGACAACATCATACGGTGATGTGTGGCCGAATCTGAGGCCATGAAAATCTTGAAAGCTTGCCATGACTCTCCCGTGGGGGGTCATCACAGTGGGAACCGCACAGCAGCTAAAGTGCTTGAATGTGGCTATTATTGGCCCACCATTTATCATGATGCAAATTTGATGGTGAAATCTTGTGACCAATGTCAACGCCAAGGATCAATTGGGAGGAAGCACGAAATGCCAATGAATTTTGTCATGGAGGTTGAACTATTTGATGTTTGGGGCATCGACTTTATGCGCCCCTTTGTAAATTCTCGTGGTATGCGATACATCCTTGTCGCGGTTGACTATGTGTCCAAGTGGGTTGAAGCTATAGCATTGCCCAACAAGGTGGCAACTCCTTACCACCCCCAAACTAGTGGGCAAGTCGAAGTCTCCAATCGGGAGATAAAGAGCATTTTAGCCAAGACGGTTAATGCAAACCGAACTGATTGGTCATCTAAGCATGATGACGCTCTTTGGGCTTATAGAACAGCGTTCAAGACACCCATTGGTACTTCTCCTAATCGGTTGTTGTTCGGTAAAGCTTGTTATTTACCTGTTGAACTTGAACACAAGGCTTTGTGGGCATTAAGAAAATTGAACATGAATTGGGACGAAGCAACCAAGCTGCGGTTGTTTCAATTGAATGAAATGGATGAGTTTCGGTATCATGCCTATGAGAGTGCGAGTTTGTACAAAGAACGGATGAAACACTATCATGATGTCAAACTTCTGAAGCGAGATTTTCAACCGGGTGATTCGGTGTTGCTGTTCAATTCAAGGTTGAAGCTCTTTCCGGGCAAGTTGAAATCCAAGTGGTCCGGCCCTTTTACTTTGGTGAGTGTGTCACCCAATGGGTCAATGGAGCTAAAGTCTGACGATGGGACGCGTACCTTCAGAGTCAATGGCCATCGGGTAAAGCACTACCATTGGATGGTTGATGGAGACAAGATTGTCGATGCTCACCGGTTAAAACATGGCACCGGACCTTAGCATCCAAAGTGGTATTACGTCGTGCCGCAACGTTAAATTGTGCGCTTCTTGGGAGGCAACCCATGTGCATTTTCGCAATATATTTTTCTTTCATTCGGTAAATTTTTGTTGTTGTGTTGTTTTAATGTTTGTTGATGTATTGCAGAACCTAAGTGTCAAACCCAAAAATTGTCAGGACAACAGTTACACGACACATTCGATGGACCGTCGATCTGATCGACGAAAGGTCGAATGTACCGTCGAGTGGATCACATGAAAGATTGTCTCTGGAAATAATGGCAAATCGACGACAGGTTTGACGCTCCGTCGAACTGATCGACGGTCACATTGACGGGCATTCTTCTGCTCTTTTTCATAAAAAAAAAAAAAAGACACGGAGGGTCGTGTTAAAAAGACGGAACGCCGATTGATTCGATGCTCCGTCGGAACACCCCCTCCGTTTTTTTAACCCGATGGTTCAGGAACATGGGTTTATAACCCACGTCTGTGCCCTGACCCTTATTTCATATGTAACGTCTCTCTCTCTCTCTCTGTGTCTCGCTACCACCTCTCCCCCTTTGCCTTAACTGCTACCCCAACCCTACCCACTCTTCCCTTCCTTCACCAACCCACTACCTCCACTTATTCCCCCCTTGCCCTACTACTTTGTCCCTCTTTGTGTGTGTTTTTTCTAGTATTTTTCCAGTCTAGAAAGTTGAAATCATTTTCATTCTACTTCAAGGTATGTGACTTACTGGATTAGTACTCCCTTGTGATTGATTATTTTTGCATTGTAGGGCTTATGTTGCTTATTTTTTATTGTTGTCCTTGTTTTTGCATCGTGTTATTTTCGCCGGGTATGCTCATATTTTTTGCTGGGGGTGGTTTGTTGATTTGTTTGTGGTTGTTGGGTGATTGATTTTTAGCCAAGTCGGAGTGCATTACGACAAACACACCTCATTCATGAAGTTTTTGTTGTTTTGCCCACCAACTATTCGATGAAATGCCAAAGTAGGGCATTGTGGGTCACGATGGCTTGGAGGGCATTATGACCTTCGAGTTGTTTTGCCCGCCAAATGTTTTCCCTAGTCTAACCCAAGCTAACATGGGGTGAAGTCTGAGTAACCCCAAAATACGTGACGATTGGCACATCAACCAAAGAATGTATGGGATCTGTTGTCTAGCATGCGAAACCATTCGACGCTCAGTTAGACGGCCCGTCGTCCTACTCAACGTCGAATGAGCCTTATCAAATGTTCCTGGCAAAAATAGCATCGATGGTGGATTCGACGACCCGTCGAATCGATCGACGGGGCATCTTTCCCACCGTCGTTTAGTTCAAATTTCCAGTGGCCAACTTGGTGCTGTAAAGAGATTGACGATGAGATTGACGGCCCGTCGAATCGATCGATGGGGCGTCTTTCTCACCGTCTTTTGATCGAAATTTCCAGTGGCTCACCAGCAACCGATGATGAGATCGACGGCGCATCGATCAGTTCGACGGGAACTTCGACGCTTCGTCGATCTATTTGACGACTCTTTAGCACATCGACGGACCACTGGCATCTTTAAAAATTATCGCATGTCTTGTACTGTTGACTGATTCTGTTATGTTTCTATGGTTATCTTAACAAGGAAGTGTGTTGTTTTCTCAGGTATGCCTCCAAAGAATTCAGTCAAGCGGGGTGGTGGTCCCAGAAAAGGCCGAGGTCAGGGTCAAACAGCCCTTACTCTTAGGGACGAACCCTCTGACTCTGACCAGCAAGCGGTAGTCCCAACGACTCGATAGAGGGCATAGACCACCACGCCCTAAGGTGAATCACCCACTTTACTCTCCTTTCAGTCTACAGAGAGGACTTCATTCTCCATATCCGCTGACTCTAGCGATGCAGCAACAGACCAACCAGCCGCTCTTGAGCGAAATTCAGATGAGGAGCGGCTGCTGCTGCAAAAGATGGAGATAGCTGCAATCTGATTCCCCTATGAAGGGTGCCGCAAGTACTATGTAAAAGGGGCCACTACAGTCGATGGGGTCATCCGAGGAGAAATATTCAAGAAGAAGAACAAATCAGCATTAGCTTCTAAGGATCTCTTTGTCCTCAACAGAGCCAACTTCAGAGAGTTTGCAATCAAGCCAGAGCGTGCTGATCAGCAGGTGACCCGGATATTGTAGCAGTTGCATAGGTTCATCCGGCAAGAGATTGCACCGGAGTTAGAGCCTCTTCAGGAGGCTATGGAGAGGCATCATGCTAGAGTCAATGCCCGACTTGACAGTTTGGAGATGCGGATACTCACTATTGAGAAGAAGAGTGAGTCTGGTATTTCGGGAGATTTGAATACCGAGCTGAGATTGCGGCCCTTCGGACGAGAGAAAAAGTTATTGTGGATGACCCGACACCACCAGCACCAATCGCCAGCATTTCCGATTTGATCAGAGTAGTTGACTTGGTGACTGAGGATGAGCCTCGAGAAAGTCGCAAGAGAAAGAGGCCTGTCACATTGGCTGATGATGATGAGGAGGAGGAGGATAATGAGGATGCAGACCTCGAGCTTCAGGAGGGTATTCGACGGTCACGCTTGGACATGAGGTTCACCGGCACTTCTTCTAGCACTAGTACTATCCCAGCGCCGGCCAGGCCAATCATGATAGCTCCTCAGGACCTGCAACCATAGAGCCAGTCAGCTCCACCACTTCAGTCCACCGAGCCAACATCAAAGCAGACCCTCATTCAGACTACTGCGGGGGAGGCACCTCAGCAGAAAAAGCGGGATTAGAGTATTTCAGGTCGGCACCACCACCATAGGGTGATGGTATGATTTTTGATGCATTGGGGACAATGCTTCTTCTTTTTGCTGGGGGTGGGGTAACCTGATGTACTTTTCAGTATTTATATTTGTTTTATGGATTAAAGTAATTGTGATTTTCATGGTTGTTGCATTTTGAACTTATGGCATGGATTTTGGATGAAAAAGGATATTTATGATGTGTTTTATGGATTGATTTGAAATTGACCCCTCCAAATTTTATTGCGTATCTCAGGTTATAAGAATTGACATGTATGGTTCTTTTTGTGACATCATAGATATTATAGTGTGTATGAATTGAGTGTTCAAATCCTTATGCCATTGTGAGTGTGAGAACTTCTTGTGTTCATTATTAGCATATGTGGATCCAGAACTTGCCTGCTAGGTCGTGCTATATTACTTAGGATAGTCGGTTTTGAAGTGATCATAGGCTTTCCTTCTGAATAGTCACGTCAGCCTTAAAAAGCCCAAAACCTGTTCTATATGAATATCACCAGTTCCCATGTTGAGCCTTTGACTTTTTCTCTTGATTAGCTGTAACAAACCTTTTCCCCATTTCATGACTTCATTCCATCTTTGCACCCATTCCCTCCTTGACACTAGTAGAGAAAAGAGGCAAATCGCCTAAGCTGGGGGTGGTATATGTGTGAAGTAAAGGCCAAGAACCTAAAGCTGGGGGTGTGTGAGTTGCGTTATGAAGGACTAGATGTGATAGAGGATTAAATTTGAGAAAAGTTTTTTTTAAAAAAAAAGAAGAGAATTTCATGTACATATGTGTATGTATATATATATATATATATGTGTGTGTGTGTGTGTGTGTGTGTGTGTGTATATATAGTTTTATAGCAATAATAATATTGTCTCATAAAAAGATTGTAAATTCTAGTAAGAGTAAAATCACATCTTAGTCATGAGTTGAAGAATGAATACATTGGGCATGAGAAGAAAGGTCAAATTCTGTAGTGTCGAGGAGGATGAGTCACTAATTCCCAAATGAGTATCCTACCCGTCCCCGAGCCTACATTACAACCCAAGAACAAGTCCTATAGTGATCACAACTAAACCATCCGAAAGTGTTAGGCATTGAAATTAAAGGTAAGCATATGGTATATGCACTTGTAAATCATGAACTTTTTTGTGAGCGTGAGTGCTTTCTATTCTCATCCATCCTTCTCCCAATTCTTATTGAAAAATTGTGTGTGGGACATTCTCCAAGCTAAGTAAGGGCATAATGGCGAATACTCGCATGCATAAATGCTTCTAATAATGTGATGTCATCAATTGAAGCGTCAATGTCAATTCTAACAAGTTTGTTTTGAAAGAACCCTATTTGGAAATGATGAAAGAGGGAGTTGATTTGAAAAATGCACATGCCGGTAGCAATGAGCAAACAACATTGTAGTCACTTTTACTTTATTTTTAGCATAGTTACAATTTTATTTTGTGGTTGTTTTGTCTGACTTGCTTGAGGACAAGCAAAGATCCTAAGTTGGGGGTATTGATGTGCCGCGGATTTGTGGCACATTCGACGCCTTTTTACTATGAATTTTGGTTGTTTTCAAGTAAGTCTGGTTCTCGTTAATATGTTTTGTTGTGTTTTTAGGAAAATAATGGCCCAAAAGAAAAAAGCAAAGAACAAAAGAAAAATTGGCCAGAAATGAAGAATCGACGGTCCGTCGATCAGCCGACGAACCGTCCTTTGAAGCGTCGATAAGCTCAATTTTCCAGTGATGACAAAGTTGAAGATGACAAAGGACGGAGGCATCGACGAATCGTCGAACTGATCGACGATTTGTTGTTTGTGTCGTCAAACAGGAACTTTCAACAAAAGGAGAAAAAGACGGAATACTCGACGAAGCGTCGAACTGCTCGACGGAGCGTCGAACTGGTCGATGGCACCGTCAAATGGAACACATTGCTGAAGGTACAAAGGACGGAATACTCGACGGATCGTCGAACGATCGACGGTCCGTTGATCTTGCTATCGGGGGCACTTTTGTCAGTTTTCTGCTGTGCATTTTTGGAGCCTATTTAAAGAACATTTTAGGTTTTTCTTTACATCCAAATTTTATTGTGCTCACTTAAAAAGTCCCATTGGTGCGTGAGCATTGAATACTCCCCTTTTAGAGCTTAGTGAAGACAACAAGATTCCATTTTCCATCATCTTTATTACATTTGCAAGATTTATATCTCATTTATTGCTTACTACTTTTGAGACCATAATGTGTGAGTAGTTTCTTTAATCAAAGTTGTGGACCCAAATGATGGGTGCTATGTAATGGGTATCTAACATGTATATATATATATAATGGGTTGTGATGTGTTTTGTTATTTCCCGTATTCATTGTTCTATAAGTGGTTGCAAACACTTGTTCATGCATAAACCCTAGTTTATTTAGAAAGATGAACTGGGGTGTGATTTGAAATAATATAACAAGGATTCGGGGCGCTAACCCTCGTTTAATGAACTCGCTTAGGAATAAGATGAGTTCTACTTGGCATATTTAATCAACGTTATTGTTACACCTCGGAAAATCTTCCGTTGGTACGAAAGTGAATGAACTAGTGATAAGTACGAGTGTGTGACGCTCCATGAGTAAGAAATGACGTTCGATGACCTTAGGCGAGATTTCAAAGGCATCCGATGCAAGACGAAAAAGTTGGCTAAGATAAGGTAAGGTATGTGATGAGCAAGGTAGGCAAATGGATGTGGATGATTAGAATGAAGAGTCAAGAAATGTGAAAAGTTGCAGGTTTGCAATCTGGCCAGTCGGTCGTAAAGTGAAATACGGACCGTAAAATGGTATACGGTCCGTAAATTGGCCTGTCGTATTTTGGCATTTGAGACTTCAACTTTCTGCCAGATGATCAATGGTTAAATACGACCTGGAATACGGACCGTAAAGTGATTTACGGCCCGTAAACCATGGTCGTAAATCACCATGTTGCAGCCTGAGTTTCTGATTCTATTATGGTTAAACACGACCACGAAGGACGGTCCGTAAACTGGAATACGGGCCGTAAACCAATTTTACGACCACTCTGCACTTCAATTCAGATTTTTAAGTCATTAAATAAGGGGACCAAGACTTATTTCATTTCACTTCTACATCACACCCCTTCTCTCTAAAACATCTCTCTACATTTATTATACAAGTTTTCAAGGATCATTAGTCATCAACAACATTAATCAAGTGAATCAAGTGTAAGAAAAACCCATTAAAGATCATCCAAGTCAAGAAATCCAAATGGAGAAAAACTAGGGGTTTTGCTCAAGTGGAGTGTTTCGACTAACCCTTTTTAGATCTGTTCGTGATTGTATTCATCGATGATATCTTGGTGTATTCTAGGTCCGAGGCAGAACATGCGGATCATTTGCGTATTTTCCTTGGAGTTCTTCGAACTCGAGAGTTGTTTGCAAAATTCTCCAAGTGTGAGTTTTGGTTAAACTCAGTATCATTTCTGGGCCATATTGTTGCGGCCGATGGTATTCGAGTGGATAGCCAAAAGATTGAGTCTGTGAAGACTTGGCTAATGCCCACGACTCCTACGGGGGTTCATAGATTTCTGGGCTTAGCAGGTTATTACAGGAGATTCGTTGAAGGTTTTTCTTCTATTTCCGCACTACTCACAAAGTTGACCCAGAAGTCAGCAAAGTTTCAATGGACAGATGCTTGTGAACGCAGTTTTCAAGAGTTGAAAGATAGATTGACTTCTACCCCAGTCTTGACCCTTCCAGAGGGATTGGAAGGATATGTTATTTATTGTGATGCTTCAGGTGTTGGGCTAGGCTGTATGTTGATGCAGCATGGTAAGGTGATTGCGTATGCTTCAAGGCAATTGCGGAAACATGAGCAGAATTATCCTACCCATGATCTAGAATTGGCCGCGGTGGTTCATGCATTAAAAATATGGAGACATTATTTATATGGTGTCCATGTGGATATTTATACAGATCATAAGAGCCTTCAATACATCTTCAAGCAGAAAGAGTTGAATTTTCAGCAACGATGATGGTTGGAGTTGCTAAAGGATTATAATGTTGATATTTTGTATCACCCCGGAAAGGCGAATGTGGTAGCTGATGCTCTTAGCCGCAGATCTATGGGAAGTTTATGTGATGTACGACTGGAGAAGAGAGAAATGGCCCGTGAGCTTCAGCAATTAGCTAGCCTAGGAGTCCGAGTAGTGTGCTCAGGTAGCAAGGGAGCTATTATTCAGAATTTAGCAGTTTTGTCGCTAATCGCGGAAGTGAGAGAGCGGCAATACGAAGACCCCATGCTAATGCAATGCAGAGATACACTCCCTCGGCAGGAGGAGTCATCATTTGATATTTCAGGAGATGGAGTTCTCCGATGTAGAGGCAGATTATGTGTTCCCGATGTGGCGAGTCTACGCCACCAGATATTGAGAGAAGCTCATTGTTCCCGTTACTCCGTTCACCCGGGAGCGACGAAGATGTATCATGACCTTAAGTCTATATATTGGTGGAATGGGATGAAGAAAGATGTAGCGAAATTTGTAGCTCAATGTCCTAATTGCCAACAAGTGAAAATCGAGCACCAAAAGTCGGGCGGAATATTGCAAGCTATAGAAATCCCAACTTGGAAGTGGGAAGTAATTAACATGGATTTCATTACAGGCTTACCTCGTTCTCGACGTAAATATGATTCTATATGGGTGATCGTAGATAGACTCACAAAGTCGGTTCATTTCTTACCAGTCAGAACAACGTATGTGACGGAAGATTACGCAAGGCTTTATGTTAAAGAGATAGTGCGACTTCATGGTGTTCCAGTATCTATTATCTCCGATAGAGGGACTCAGTTTACCGCTAAATTTTGGGAATCTTTCCAAGAGGGGTTAGGGACCCGAGTTAGCCTTAGCACGGCATTTCATCCACATACCGATGGACAAGCTGAACGTACTATTCAGACTCTTGAAGATATGTTACGGGCATGTATGATGGACTTTGGAGGTAATTGGGATGATCATTTGCCACTCATTGAATTTGCTTACAATAATAGTTATCATTCTAGCATTCAAATGGCACCGTATGAGGCTTTATATGGGCGGAAGTGTAGATCCCCAATTGGGTGGTTTGAAACAGGGGAGGCTCAGTTGATAGGGCCAAACTTGGTTCAGCAAGCCATAGAGAAAGTCAAGCTCATACGAGATCGGTTATTAGCAGCTCAGAGTCGTCAAAAGTCCTATGCGGATAATCGTCGAAGATATTTGGAGTTCTAGGTGAAAAATTGGGTATTCTTGAAAGTTTCGCCGATGAAGGCCGTGATGAGATTTGGAAAAAGGGGGAAGCTTAGTCCCCGGTACATTGGGCCTTATGAAATTGTGCGCAAGATAGGCAAGGTGGCCTATGAGTTAGATCTACCTTCCGATTTGGAGTCAGTCCATCCAGTTTTCCACGTCTCGATGCTCCGGAAATGTATTGGAGATCCTACTAGGATCGTCCCAGTAAATGATGTGCAAGTGACAGAGAAATTGACTTATGAAGAGATACCCATTGCCATACTAGACAGGCAAGTACGGAGGCTTAGAAACAAAGAGGTGGCCTCAGTTAAGGTTCTATGGAGAAGCAGTAAACGAGAGGAAATGACGTGGGAAGCGGAAGAAAGTATGCGATCCAGATACCCACAATTATTTCAGCCCTTGGAAGAGATCCAAGATGAGACGTCAAGATCATAAGGTATGTATGTTTTGTTTTTATGCTTTTGGGTCGTGTGTGGCCAAATTTTGTTGCTATTATGTTGTTGCCCTATGAGGCTTGTTATTATGGGATGCTGTGACAGGTTGGTAGTGCCATATTATAAGGGAAACTCTGGCGAAATTTTCATAGAACTCCCGAAGACTTTAACATTCGAGGACGAATGTTCCTAAGGGGGGAGAATGTTACAACTCGGAAAATATTTCGTTGGTACGAAAGTGAATGAACTAGTGATGAGTACGAGTGTGTGACGCTCCATGAGTAAGAAATGACGTTCGACGACCTTAGGCGAGATTTCAAAGACATCCGATGCAAGACGAAAAAGTTGGCTAAGATAAGGCAAGGTATGTGATGAGCAAGGTAGGCAAATGGATGTGGATGATTAGAATGAAGAGTCAAGAAATGTGAAAAGTTGCAGGTTTGCAATCTGGCCAGTCAGTCGTAAAGTGAAATACGGACCGTAAAATGGTATACGGTCCGTAAATTGGCCTGTCGTATTTTGGCATTTGAGACTTCAACTTTCTGCCAGATGATCAATGGTTAAATACGACCTGGAATATGGACCGTAAAGTGATTTACGGCCCGTAAACCATGGTCGTAAATCACCATGTTGCAGCCTGAGTTTCTGATTCTGTTATGGTTAAACACGACCACGAAGGACGGTCCGTAAACTGGAATACGGGCCGTAAACCAATTTTACGACCACTGTGCACTTCAATTCAGATTTTTAAGTCATTAAATAAGGGGACCAAGACTTATTTCATTTCACTTCTACATCACACCCCTTCTCTCTAAAATATCTCTCTACATTTATTATACAAGTTTTCAAGGATCATTAGTCATCAACAACATTAATCAAGTGAATCAAGTGTAAGAAAAACCCATTAAAGATCATCCAAGTCAAGAAATCCAAATGGAGAAAAACTAGGGTTTTTGCTCAAGTGGAGTGTTTCGACTAAGGCTTGTTCCTACAACATCTAAGGTAAGATTTATGGTATTTATATGTTGTTTAAGGTATTTGGAAGTTGAAATGCTTGGATTTTAGAAGAGTACAGCAAAATGGGTCATGAAAGATAAATAGTGACGTTTTGAGAAATAGTTTGAATTGAATCATGATTGTTGTTGTGTTGTGACATGAATGGGTTATAAATAACGTTAAGATCGTGAAATAGGCATTGTATGTGAATGGACGAAATCGTGTGTTATGGTCTTGAATATGGAAAATTGGAAGTGAATTGAGAATATGGATAATGTAGATGACTAAAGGCTATTGTTATGATATTGTAAATGTATTGTTGACGTTTGGGAGTTGAATTACGATATGGAGGAATGTTGTATAAATAAAGGAGATGTTGTCCGATTTTCCCTAGCTTTAGCCATGTATGCTAGTTGTCAATTCTAACGATAGTATGACCTTAATGAAGGTAGAAACGTGAACATCAGAGGAGTACGTGCAAGTGTAGAATAGTTCAAAGAAAAGGTATGTAAGGCTAACCCTTCTTTCGTAAGGCATGGTTCTTTGGCCAATCATTTATCCTTCTCTGAGCTCATGATGTGCTCCATATGATTCTATTCTCAAAGCTACTGAGCCTGCGATCCTTGATGTGTACTACGTTCCTCACACGACGAGTAAGCCTATAATGCAGACGTAACGATAATAATGATGATGATAGTAATGATGACGATAATAATAATGATAGAAATGATGATGATGATAATAATAATGATGCTAAAGGTGCCTATAGGCTATTATACTTATGTGTGCCTATGAAGGGCTATAATGAAACCTCGAGCTTATAACGCCGGGTAGAATATATGTATATGTATGTATATGATTACGTAACGCGCGCGCACATTTGCAGATGGTACGGATAACCCTGATGCCTTGGTAGGGCCAGGTAGATATAACCTTGAGCCTTGGTTGGCCAAGTATGTATGAAACACCGAACCTTCATGGTCGGGCATGCTATGTATATCTGTGTATATGCTATGTATATGACATCATTAAGAGTACGAATATGTTATGTATATGAGATGTAAATGATTATGAGGGTATTTAAGTACGGATATGGATGTATGTATGCGGATACGCAATAGAAACGGAATGTCTCTATGGAAAGAAAGTAAGTGCCATGATGATGGTATTATTGTCTCCCCTCCTATGCTACTTCACATGTTGTTCATTATGCTTCTATATCAATGTCGATCATGCTTTACATACTCAGTACATTCTTCGTACTGACGTCCTTTTGTTTGTGGACACTGCGTCATGCCTGCAGGTGCACAGGGAGACAGACTTGGTCCATAGCTGCTTATTCAGAGATTACATAGCAGAGCTCCATTTCCTTCGGAGCCATAACTTTTGGGTACTTATTCTTTTGTGTATATAATTATGGGCATAGCGGGGTCCTGTCCCGCTCATGTGATATGTTATACTCTTCTTAGAGGCTCGTAGTTATGTGTTTATGGTTAGATATGTCTGGCCTTGTTGGCCCGTGTTTTGTATATTATTTTGTCGGCCACGTCGGCCCATGTGCATTTGATGTGGCATAGATGCCTATGATGTTATATAGGAAATGTTGTCGCCCAAATGGGACTAGTATGATTGATGACTAGAATGCATGATTTGATTTATGGCTCACTTAGACGTTATGTGAAAGTATGTTAAAGGGGTGCCCAGGTGAGGTAGCGCCGGGTGCTCGTCGCGGCCCTAGTCGGGTCGTGACAGTTATTTATAACTTTTCTGCATTTGGGAAAATCATGAAAAGAAATACTTTCTAACTATTGGAAAATATTAGAAAGTGTATTAGGGATTAAGTGCATACATAACCGCGACCCATTAGAAATATATCATATTGACACCCATAGCATAATGTCTAATCATTGCGGGGACACAACTTTGGTTCTCCAAATCCAAACAAATTCTAAGCAGTTCAAAATAGCAAATACAAACCAAATCTCCTTTTTAAAATACTCGGAACAGGATTAAAGCCTTTAAAGACTAGTATCACATACAATTAGTACCCTTTTCTCTCCATATTCGCTTTGGGATTCTTTGACAACGTCCGCTTTACGCCATTAATAGGTGTAATTTGAGCGTATCAAACACCAAAGGAAAACTTGAGCTTCACAAACCCTAGAAAGCTTTTTAGCACTTGAATCTTTTGATCCTCTTGGGTTTAGTATGGATTAGTGTATAAACTTGGGTAGAGGGTTTTGGAGAGCTCTAGGGTATGAATTGGGGAAATAATGAACCCAAATGAGGTAAAACGAAATATATAAAGCGTCACTTAAAATCCCGTCGGCCATTTTGATGTCCACATTGACGGACCGTCAAACGTCCTGCGGTTCGTCAAATGGATCGTCAAATAGCCCATCCAAACAGGCCTCTCTGTGAATGTTTCACGGTCGTGGCTCCACCATTTGACGAGCCGTCAAACACCCTACGGTCCGTCAAATGGTCTGTCAAACTGCCCCTTTCCGATAAGTTGCTCCCTTCGATTCGTTTGACTTCCAATCCTTATGGGACCTTTTTGGCACTTGTGTAACACTTCATTAACCATCTAAGGGGCCTTGTAGAGCCCCCTCAAGGCATTACTAAACAAGGTATAACTCGATTGATGCGAAATCTTCCCAAAACATAACTCAAATTCCGCTTCCTTCAACGAACTTAATTCCACCGATTCATATGACTCCAAAACCTTAGGGTACGCACTTAAAGTTACCAAATGCTCTCCTTAACCTCGTAAGGACTTCATGTCCACTTTAGGCTTGCGTTAGTCTACTCATAGTGCAAACGAATTGAAATTTCCAAGATGCAACATTCCTCCCCCCTTAGGAACATTCGTCCTCGAATGTTAGATTCTTAGGGATTCTACAAAAAATTCGCCAGAGTAGCTGAAGGATCGTTAAGGTCGACCAGGTGATTATCAAACATGAGTACTATTCAAAGGTTACCGGTGTATAAGAAAATCCTTAAAAAGGGAGAAAGAGCAAATTTAGTCCTGAAATGAATTATGACATTCTCAAAATTCCAAAGAAAGAAATGTATTAGCTTGAAGAAGCCAAAGTTCGAAATGTTCTGACATATCGAGAATGTATCAGGTGGAAGCAAAAATGGATTGAAAATAAGTATATTATGGGGCAGGTACGGGAAAGAAAGTACGATAGGAAATTAAGGGGATTAACGAGTCAAAGAGAATGATTCTCATTAATGTGAGATATGATGTTTCTAGACCGTAGTTCAAACCGCTCGTATCGGAAAAATTAGACCTCATCTAAATACGCAGTGATATATTCTGAAAGGTAACAAAGAGGATAAGAAAGGTTTGCAAGCCATCCAAAAAATAATGAATGAAATGAATACAAAGGACAATTGAGTTACAACGAAAAGGAATCTTAGTACCAGAAGAACTGAGAATCTTAACAAAAAGGATAATTATAGGCAGGCGGCGATCTCCAAAGAGGAGAAAGGTAGTGTGCTTATGGGTAGCAAGATAGCAGTACTGCTAGGGATTAGAGAGTATTTTACAAGTCGCCAGTGATGCCGAATACGAGAGCATGTATTATAGAACTATATGAATAATCGTCGTAAGGAATTTCCCAACAAAATGGTGTAAGGGCAACGAGGGAAAGCCAAAGAAGAATAAAGTCTAATTAAGTGATCACGAGTATAAGGGAATCAAGGATAAGTACACTCGTGTTGGAAAAAATTGTGGTAAACTAAGATTTTACTTTAGTCTCGTACTTATAGATCTACATTGCAAAATTTGAGGAGAAGAAAGTAAAGGAAAAGTTCCAATATGAGTTTGAGGATGTTTCGAGTCATGAATTAGTTTGAACTATGATTATTAGCTTATCATAAGTGTAACCCCACTACGAGGAATAATAAAGATGGTGAGGAAACATTACATATGTACGTATTTAAGAGATTGTGTGAGGGTATTTTTATAGTTAATCTTGGAAAGGAATTGGAATGGATAGTTGAGATAAACAACCGTTAAGAGTAGGGATTCGTCGGCAATAGAAATACTATTGTGAAAGTAACTATGATGAGATTGTGAGAAATCAAGGAGTCTGATCAATAGGCTACAAAGAGATGATGTGGTGTGTATGCGAGATCAACGAGTATGAAAAGGGATGGCCCAAATTAGCACAAAAGAAGAAAGCAAAGGAAGGTCCCATAGTTGAATAAGAGAATTGTCTATCAGCAAGTAAGAAGAGATACTTGCAAGTCAATGGGTAGCCATAGCAGTTGCGAGTCAGAACCATCTTAATGGAAGGAGAATGATAACCAAGTATTAGTTAATTCCTGATTGCATACATAAGAACAGAAGGCTATATAATTTATGGAATAGCTCAATAAAGAGCTAAGAGAGAACAAGAAGAGGCTGACCAACTTATATTATAAAGATGAGGCGATCGGAGTCTAGGAGAAGGGCAATCACTTCAAGAAATCAATGAAAACGTCGTGGATTTACAACTACAACATTCGAGGACGAATGTTTTAAGAGGGGAAGGATGTTACACCCCGTAGTTCTGTACGTTGAAATTCGTAAGTGTTGGTCGTTTCAAATATGGACTTTGGAGTTGCCTTCAAGGATATATATATTTCCATGTGTTTATCCTATGGTTATGAAGGCTTAGCTCATATAGTAAGTTGTAAGAGGATTGGAGAGCAGGTGAGTTGCGGAAACTATGTTTGTTGGTCCAATTTAGAGGAAGAATATCTTTTAGAATATGATGAGTTTTAAGGCAAAGCAAAAGCCTAAAGTGAAGTTCATGAAGTCTAGTTTTCGATGCAACAAACCGCTCATCGAAACGGTATCGGAGTAAGGAGATATGGACGTTACAAGTCGGGATGGAAGGCTAGGAAAATGGTCTGCGCGAACGCGCCAGGGAGTGGTGCGAACGCGCAAAGGACCAAGGGCCAACTCAGCCCGAACGCGCTGAGCAATTTCTAGGTCAGTGCAACCCGACTTTAGAACGTTTTAAAAGGGGCTTACCCCCTTATTTTCCATTCAAACACCTTTCAAACCTCTCTCAAACTTTTGGAATTTCCCCACAACTTCCACATATCAAATTTTGACGCAAATCGTGTATAATCCCCGGATTTTGGTCCAGACAGCGTATAGTTGCGATTATAAAATCGTATAGCGATGAGTCTTGGCTCAAATTCAAGGTGGAAAGTGAAGATATTGTAGTTCTAGCGGAAGTAAGGTATGAAGCTTCCTTTATTGATATTGAATTAGGTTTATTTATGGAGATAAAGTTATTAAATAGTCGTATAACAAGTTAGATAGTTGAGGAGCTTAGAAAAACATCACGTGGGATGTTTTATGGAGCATATTGGTATTGATAATGTTGTTGTTGATGTTGGTATAGTTGTTGTTGTTGTTGGTTGTTGGATTGTGATTTCGGGCTAGGCATATAAACAGGGGAGATGCTGTCCGATTTTCGGCAGGATATAGAGTGGTTTTATTTGAAATTCTAGTGCAAGTATACGACAATAAGTCTAACAATAGCATGAATTCTCTCGAATGTAGATTTACAACTCGGGAGGATAAATGTTGAATCGCTAAGGAGACCGAAAGGCATGTTAAGGCTAGTCCCTTTCTTTCTATAGGCATGATTCCTACGTTATGATTCCATACATGTCTTCCACAACATCCTTGTCCCAAAACGCTAGAAGTTCCTGGTTCTCAAGGTTTTTATGATGTTAAAGATAAGATGTTTTCTATGATGTCCGTGATGACAATGATGACTCCTTTCTTGTGAACTCATACATATTTTCCATGATGTCCTTATTTCCAAAAGCCAAAGATTCATGATTCTTAAAGTTTCTTATCGCGCAAAAGATGATTATGTTTTCATGATGAAAATGATGATGATCCTATTTCTAAAGGTTCCAAGGTTTATGATTTTAATGCCATTATGAGATTATTAAGTTTATTTCATGAATTCCTTGACGTTACTCATTGTTGTTGATCTCACCTTATAATCATTGTTCCTTCAAGGTGAGACATATCGATGATGATTGTTCCATAATACAAATCGGAGGTTACCGACCTTACGTCACTCCGATACAGTGGTAACGTTTATTTGGGCTCTCATGCATGCTACTTATATGACATATATATATATATATATATATATATATATATATATATATATATATATATATATATATATATATATATATATATATGGGAAAAAGGCGAGGCGTTATATACGCATAGCCACCTGATCAGTTGGTATATTATGATATCGTCCCGGTCGCGGGATGCCCGGACGCGGGATATATGGGTATGGATCGGGCTGCACGTTCCGCAGCAATATAATATGTACATATGGATCAGGCTGCACATTCCGCAGCAATATAATATGTTTATGGATCGGGCTGCACGTTCTGCAACACTATTATGATATATGTATATGAGAAATGTTTTCTTTTGAAAGCTAAGCATGCATGATGTCCGCCTTATGAGGCAATCAGATGTACAGGTTATCTCTTTATCTCATGTTATGTTCCATACTTCTTGTTATGTTGTTATTCATGCCTTACATATTCAGTACATTATTCGTACTGACGTTCATTCTTGTGGATGCTGCATTCATGCCCACAGGATCAGGTAGCCAGCCAGACGATCCAGACCAGTAGGATCTCCCCTCAGCCGCAGTCAGTGCGCTCCATTGGTCTGGAGCTGCAGCCCTTTTTGGTATGCTATCTTGCTACGTAGATATGTGGGTATGCCAGGGCCTTGTCCTGTCTTTTCTATAGTTTATATTCTATAGAGGTCTGTAGACAGTTGTATATAGTGGGAACGTCATGTAGCTTTGTGGTCTCTTATTTTATGTACAGTACATGTAGTGGCCATGTCGGACTGCGTTGTCATCCTTTGCACGTATGCCTATATATATGTATCCATGTGGACTATTTATGAGTTTTGAGGTAGAGTTTATTGCATAAATATTACAGCAGATGCTACCATTCAAATATAAGTTAGAAATGGGCCACCAGGTTGTTCAGCATATGGCAAGTGCGAATTTAGGGGTGCTTGGTCAGTATTGATCGGGCACTCGTCACGGCTCATTGGTTTGGTTCGTGACACTTGCTACTTTTCCTGACATGACATCATAGATAAAAATGGGTGAATGTTGAATATTCATACTTTGGTAATCTTTGTCAGATATGTGAAGAACTCCACTTATTGAAAAAGCTATCATAATATTTTCGAAGGAAGGTTATGCGCACCTTACCAATCCTTTGAGCGAACTATTTGTAGTGATTGTGGTGGTCAGGATGGCCATTGGAATGATTATCCTAACTCTTATTCCCCTTTCCCAAGCCTATATGATGATGATTCTCATTTTGTTTGTGATGTTGATGGAGCAATGTAGTGGAGGATGGGGAACATAAAGCTCAACTTAATTTATGTGTTAAAGCAACTAGTGGAGCAGAATGCGGAAAAAAGAATCCATAGAAAGGATTAGTGCAAAATTGAGTGCAACAATCACAGAGGTGGAGACCAAAGTCGAGACTTTCACTGATCAACAAGAACAAAGTTATGAAGTGGAGATACTTGTGTGGTCGGTGGACCTGATTAATAGTCTTTAATGCAAAAGATTCATTTTACAACAAATATTAGAGCACGAGCGGGGTCCAATTGTCAAAAACACTTCTTACTTGCGTTGGTAACAAAATAGAACACCTAATAAAAAACAATTTGATATTTTTCTGATAAATAATTCAAACATAATGGTGATAGAAAGGTAGATTAATGCTTATAAGTACACAAAAATGTTAGTAGTGCAAAATTCGTAAAATAAAAGGTTATCTTTACAAGTAGGAAACAGACTATGCAGATCAACTAAACGAAATGTGATAGCCACCTTTCCATGTGAAAGCAAGATATTTATTCCATTAGCTTTGACTCAGCAGACGATGATACCAATAACTACTAACAAGAAGAATACCTTAATATTTTAACACCAAATGATCTTCCGCGACAACGATATATTGTCAAATCTATTATGCCATTTTGCGTTTCTCTAATTCTCTTGATTCTCTCCCTATATATATATATATATATATATAGCAAGAAATTAAATGTATTCGTGTTTTCTTGAACAAGTAAGTTTTGAAAAAAAAAATGTCATCATGCTACTTAGAAATTTAGACCTTTCAAATAACTTATATAGCAGTACAAAGGATGATCAATAGAGGATTTGATCACCATATCATACCTGTAAAGTTACAACGGGTCAATCTATTACCAAGCATGTGTTTATCCCAAGAATTCAACCCTTTCCCCATGAAAATGAAGGATATCCATTCAAATTCATTCGAAAATGTTTTTTTGTATGTTTATGTTTTGCAATGACGATAAATAAATCACAAAATCAACAATCTTTAATGTTGGATAGTATCTACTACAACAAATTTTCTTACATTACCAACTTTACGTTGCACTTTGTCAACATCGATAATAAGATTCCTAGTGATGACAGAGCAATCGAAACAGGTGAATGAAAAATACACTAGGAATATCGTCTATAAGGAAGTTGAACACATATTTGTACGTCATAAAACAAAATAAGTTAAAAAATCACATGTATCTAATTAAACTCTGAATATTCTTCTTTGTAGGTTTAAATGCTATCAACTTATCTTAACCTCAACAAAAAGTCATCAGACAACTATATATATTAACCATTCACATAAACTGATACTTCATTCTTCATGTATAACAATTTGCTGAAAGCTTTATTTTAATACTCCATCCATCTCAATTTATGTGGCACAATTCGGATTCCAAAAGTCAAACGAGAGTTTCTTTGACTGCGATTCTGTTATACGTGTTTTAAATATTGAAAAATTTCAACTATCGAGACTTATTGACGTAGTATCCAAATATGTAAATTTTATTTCAAAAAAACTTATAAATTTCATGTCCCAAATTCGAATGGTTCATAATTGAGACAAAGGGAGTAATTTTAACATTTTTTTTTTTAAATCCTATACTAGATGATTCTGCATATATGTGTAACGCACACGTCGAAAATTAATAAACAGATTCAGAGGGAATAGTTAATCAAAATTTTAGGTAAGTGATAGAATTATACGTAAAAGACTAAAATGAATTGCAGCTGAAGTTAGGGGGGTCCTAGGTGCATTTGTAATTCTTTAGGGGCCATTGGGCACACCACAATTTTAATAGCCGGTGCATTTCCCCGGATATTAGGGCTGGATCAAGAAGCGCCACCTTCTCTATCTTAAATTTGCAACTTTATTGTTCTTAGACATCTCATCGAATAATGCAACTCCCTTTTGGGGATTTATACAATTCATTTCAATCATTTTCACTATAGCAATTTCCATACATGAACCCCTTTTTCTTGAAATTGAAAAAAGAAGAAGCCCATTTTCCCCATATTGTAACATTTGATCCTATATGAAATCCATTCAAGGGACACCATTTATGAGGACCCTTTTGCATTTTGAACCTATTGGGAAGTAAAAAAAAAAAAAAAAAAAAAAAAAGGACATTGTGTGTTGTTTTGTTTATTCAATTTTTTCTTTGGTTCTTGATTTTTTACCTAGATGTGTGGGAGGGTATCTATTTTAGAATCGTTATGATAAGCAGAAGAATTCACAATAGTATTAATCGCTCTTTAATGGCCATTACATCTACTTTTTCTGTTGGCCCAAAAGATTATTCTTTTGTATTATCTAATAATAACAAGGGATTTCAGTTTTTGTCATGTGTCAAGTTTTTATCTACAATCGATGCACAGGTTTTTGGAGGAAAATACCCTTTTAATAATTCGACGAATCTTAGGCTTTGGGGTTGTTGTTGTTCTTCTAATAATGATTCAAATATAAGTAGTGCGGGTAATAATAAGTACTATATGAATGGATTTCAAAGGGCACAGGTTTATGCTCCAGCGAATCCGGTCTTGCTACATGATGCTGAGGAAACTAGTACTAGTAGTGCTACTAAGGACACTAATCATAGAGGAAGCCGTGGTGGATTCTTTAACCAGGATTTACAGGATAAAATCGTTGTAGCGGTTGATGTTGATGAAGGTATTTGAAAAAAAAACACTTTTTTGCTTGTATTGTAAGGTTGTTAGCATTGGGGTTCATGCTGGATTCATTCATTCTCTTTGCAGTCACTGCAACAATTCTCCTAAAAGTACATTATCACCATTTTTACGTAGTTTTTTAATCATCTTTTTCGTAACACATACTATTGAGTTTCAATTTGTTTGTCTTAGTTTGACTGGATCGGAGTTGAAGAAAATAAATTAGACTTTTGGATCTTGTGGCCTTAAATTAAAGATGTGTGTAATGTATGCATTCTGGTCTGAAATATGTCATGTAGTATGTTGGGTGTAAAGGGTTAGTACTAAGTATAGAAAGTGACATTCTTTTTGAAACAAACTAAAAAGGAAAGTAAAAGACTTTGAAACGGAGGGAGTAGGATTTTGTGGAATCACTTGTCATTTGCAAGGTTGCTTGCCCTATTCACAGAATGTTGGCAGTTCTCATCCTTCTTTCACTCTCTTTTCCTTGTAATTCTCTAATTTGTGTTACTTTCTCTCACCTAAACTGATTGTTTGTGCTTTTCCGTCATCCTTATGTTTTATTTGCTGGTTTGCAGTCCTTGGGAACTTTGTTTCAGCTCTCAACGAATTTGTCGCGGATCGTTACTCATCATACCATTCGGTGTCTGAGTATCATGTATATGAATTCTTCAAGGTACCATGCCTATCTACTGTCTTGCATATTGTTTGGCATGTCACAAGACGACTTTGGCTTTTGGTGCTTTTCTATGCTTTTCACCTTTGACAACACGGAATATAAGATTAGTCTGGCCAATCTATTACTGATCCAATATATGATATTTGCCTAACGGGCAGTGCCAAGTAATTAATAGCATGAGAGAGAGAGAGAGAGGGTTTACCTCAGTTGACAACTGAATGAAGATTTATGCAACTAAAGATTCAGTGCTCCAATTGGAATGGATTTACCGATATCTTCCACTCATTTGACGGGCTGATGATAAAAGAAACTGCTCTCTTCATTCCAGTTTAGAAGAAGAGTGTAACATGATTCGTTTACTATTGGATATGGGAAATGGCCAATTTGGTTTTTAAGAATAAAAATAAAGAAAATTTGGAGTGGTAAATCTCCTAGTGCAACAACAACAACAACATACCCAGTTGAATCCCACAATGTGGGGTCTGGGGAGGGTAAAGTATACGCAGACCTTACCCCCACCTTGGAAGGTAGGGAGGCTGTTTCCGAAAGACCCTCGACTCAAAAGAAAACAAGGAAAAATAGTCAGATACGGACAAGCAAATCAAAACAATGCGAAAATGAGAACTAGGTAAATCTCCTAGTGCCTGATCAAAAAACACAAGGAATAGTTGTATTAAGTAAAAATAGGTGCCATATGATGCTTACATTTTTATTTTTTATTTTTTTTGGTAGTATTAAGTCTTTCAGGGAAGTGGACACAATTTGCAGAAGTTCAGGAAAAGGGAAGTAGAACTACTTTTTATACGACAGATGGATGAGAAGATACCATATCAAGGAGAAGGTTAAATTGAGTGTTCAATCCTTCTTTATTGAAAAATTGAGAGTTCAATCCCATTCTCCATTCTCTCTCAATGCAAAATTGATAATTCAGGAAGAATTGAAGGTGCTATAAAAGGTAATGAGATTAAAGGGGCTTAATTAATTATGTTAGTAGAAGGAGAAGGGAATGGAAGATGAATAACAATTCAACATGAGCCACAGGGGTTCAAGAGCAGATACAATTAAGATGCTGAAGTAGTTATTGGGATTCTGGTGCTTGTTATGATGGAGAAGCAAGACAATTTGGATAGTGGGTCAAATATGAATCTGGATACATGATTTGACAATATCCTTAATGGTCGTGGAAGAGAATGCACAACCCATAATGACAGATATTGGGAAACTTTGGGAGTCGCTTGGGGTGGAAGTGAAGATAAGGCAAGGAGTTGTGACAGGTTGATGTAAGATGGCTAGAAGACAGATTAAGAGGACAACAAAAAGAGATCAACTACAAGATAACAGCATGAGTTAAGACTTCTAAAGTGTGGTTTAAATTATGCTAGGTGGAAGTTATCTAGGTAAAAGGTTTTAGTTTGTATCAAGGAAGATAGATTGTGTTGCTAGGGTAGTATATTTTTGTAATAGGGTCATTTGGGGTCTGTGCTCTCATTGTTTTTGTAAGTAGACTTTGTTGAAAGCCTATTTGTATCTCTTGGAATTGGTCCTCCATTTAAGTGCTAATTAGTATTAACAATTTATCCACTTTTACTATCAAAAATATTAAGTGGGTGAACAAAAAAATTATAGTGAAATTTACGAGATGCTGTTCTAACTGAGGAGGTATCACTTGTTTTTTAACCTTAATGTGTGTTCCTTCTCCTGCAACTTTGTGCTTTTCTGAGCTACTTCTTCTGTAATCATTGCAGATATGGAAATGCTCAAGAGATGAAGGTATTATTGGTTCTTTCCTTTCAGTTGAGTTATTTAGGTAGAAACAACTATTTCAAGGTGTTTTTCAACTTTTTTTCTTCTTTTATTTGTTCATTTCGGAATGGAGACATTTGACATTGCTTTCTTTCCAATCTTTGTGATTAAAATAGTACTGATATTGAGGGTACAGTTTAGCTAGCTGAAGTGAGATTTATTCTATTTTATTTTGGTCATAATATTGCTACTAAGTTGCACCCAAGCGTGTGCCCTAGCGGTCAATAAAGTAAGGGGAAAACATGGAGACCAGGGTTCAAATCCTAGTAGAGTGAGGCCAAGATGTATGTCCTCCGCCAAGTTTTGCTCTTTTGTGATATATATGTACAAATATGGGTCATGGTCTAACTCCCAACCACAATGGTGGTCTTGGGAAAAAATATGCAGTAGAGGTTAAAAAAACAGTAGGTGATTTTTTACCATTTGCCTAAACCTGATGGGCAGAATTATTCGGTACCTGTGTTGGTGAGCTGTGTTGCTCGGACTCTTCAAAATTGTCGATGGGTGCGTGTCGGATACTCCAAAAGTAGTATACTTTTGGAGAATCCGACACGGGTGCGACATCATTTTTGGAGAGTCCGAGCAACATAGCTGGTGAGAGATAGTAGGTACTCTGTGGAATAGTTGGACAACACCGTTGTCACAAAAAAATGTGATCTAAGTTCCTTCCATTGATAAAATTGTCACTGTGGTCTCATTTAATCTCGTTTTCCAATTAGATTTGAAAGTAATGCTTGTGCAATGGCTCAAAACACTCTGTCAAAGATGACCTACTGTGAATCCTATCTTGGCATTCTTTTATCACCTTACCTATATGATCACTATGTTATCCATTGAGGACCCTGCATTTGGAAGACAAGTTTCTTCACTCTTTAAGTTCGTTTGAAAGCATATAAGGGATTAAAAAACCCCCCTTAATCAACTCAATACCTATCCTTGGGAGGAAGACTCATCTTAATCAACTCAGTCTTGGATTCCTTGCCAACATATGTGATGTCCTTATTTCCTATCCCAAGCAAGGTGGTTAAGGCTCTGGACACTCTAAGGAGAAACTTTCTATGGCAAGGAAACAATGAGGAAAAAAGTTCCACTTGGTAAATTGGGAAGTAGTTCAACAAAGTAGAATGCATGGAGGATTGGGGGTGAAGAACCTAAAATTACAGAATAAAAGCTTACTCATGAAGTGGTTATGGAGATATAATCAGGAAGATCAGGCACTATGGAAAGAGGTAATCCAATATAAGTATAGCCAAAATGGGAATTGGTGTACAAATGAGGTGACAAATACCTATGGTGTGGGGGTATGGAGGACCATTAGAGCTTTCTGGCTGGCTCTGAAGGCAAATGTTAACTACAAGGTGGGTAGGGGTGATAAGATTCTTTTCTGGAAGGAAAATTGGAGTGGACAGGGGACATTACAACTACTGTTTCCTAGCTTATTTTCTATAAACACAAATCCAGATAGTACAATAGAGGAGATGTGGTCTCCCCAAGGCTGGAATTTGGTTTTCAGAAGACTTCTAAATGATTGGGAAATAGCATGGGTAGCAGAACTACTGACAGTAATTAGTGGATTTCAAGGAACTAATTTTGAGCCAGATAAATTGACATGGAAGCATAATCAAGATGGACTGTTCTCTGTGAACAGATTGTACAACAAGGGTTTGACTGAAATTTCAGGGAGGACACCAGGACCTTGGAAATCCATTTGGAAGAGTGTGGCACCAACTAAGGTGAAGTGTTTCACCTGGCTGGTAGCTTGGAGAGCCTGCTTGACTCATGAAGCATTGTAGAAAAGAGGAATAAACATTGCTTCAAGATGCACATTATGCAAGGAGGCCTTAGAGACAAACAATCACCTTTTCCTTCATTGTAAAGTTACGGCACAAGTCTGGGCATTGTTCATTTGGCTAAGGTGAACTGGACTATGCCTGAACACACTGCAGACCTTCTAAGCTGTTGGATAAGAAGGGGAGGGAGCAAGAGTCAGAAGATTTGGTGGAAAACAGTTCCTGCCTGCATCTGGTGGAACATTTGGAAGGAAAGAAAAGACAGAATTTTTAAAGGCAGAGAAAGTTCATTGCAGAAGATCCAATGGAAGGTCTTTACTTCATTAAGTTTTTGGTGTAAAGAACAATATGTAGAAGAGGAAGTTCAGTTAGTGGACTTTTTAGGATTACTGTAAGTATATCTCTTTCAGTAAAGTGTGAATTTTTGGAGGTGACCAGCATACCCTTAATGCTGAGGAATACAAAATTACCAGTTTAAAAAAAAAAAAAAACCCCCCACCTCCAAACAACTGAAATGAGACTAAATATTTTTTTTTTTGAAACTTGTAACTTTGTATTCCTCAGCATTAAGGGTATGTTGGCCACCTCCAAAAATTTACACTTTACTAAAAGAGAAATACTTACAGTAATCCTAAAAAGTCCACTAACTGAACTTCCTCTTCTACATATTGTTCTTTACACCAAAAACTTAATGAAGTAATGACCTTCCATTGGATCTTCTGCAATGAACTTTCTCTGCCTTTAAAAATTCTGTCGTTTCTTTCCTTCCAAATGTTCCACAAAATGCAGGCAGGAACTGTTTTCCACCAAATCTTTTGACTCCTGCTCCCTCCCCTTCTTATCCAATAGCTTAGAAGTTCTGCAGTGTGTTCAGGCATAGTCCAGTTCACCCTAGCCAAATTAATGAACAATGCCCAGACTTGTGCCGTAACTTTACAATGAAGGAAAAGGTGATGGTTTGTCTCTAAGGCCTCCTTGCACAATGTGCATCTTGAAGCAATGTTTATTCCTCTTTTCTGCAGTGCTTCATGAGTCAAGCAGGCTCTCCAAGCTACCGGCCAGGTGAAACACTTCACCTTAGTTGGTGCCACACTCTTCCAAATGGATTTCCAAGGTCCTGGTGTCCTCCCTGAAATTTCAGTCAAACCCTTGTAGTACAATCTGTTCACAGAGAACAATCCATCTTTATTATGCTTCCATGTCAATTTATCTGGCTCAAAATTAGTTCCTTGAAATCCACTAATTACTGTTAGTAGTTCTGCTACCCATGCTATTTCCCAATCATTTAGAAGTCTTCTGAAAACTAAATTCCAGCCTTGGGGAGACCACATCTCCTCTATTGTACTATCTGGATTTGTGCTTATAGAAAATAAGCTAGGAAACAGTAGTTGTAATGTCCCCTGTCCACTCCAATTTTCCTTCCAGAAAAGAATCTTGTCACCCCTACCCGCCTTGTAGTTAACATTTGCCTTCAGAGCCAGCCAGAAAGCTCTAATGGTCCTCCATACCCCCACACCATAGGTATTTGTCAGCTCATTTGTACACCATTTCCCGTTTTGGCTATACTTATGTTGGGTTACCTCTTTCCAAGACACTAAATATATTGGATTTCCTGAAACGACAGTATCTTATTTTTTGAAATAGATTATAGGTGACAGTGTGAAAAGTGATTGCAACTAAGCACATGGACATGGAGTGTAGTGTACTGTGATTGGTGTCCTTTTCTAAGCTATGGTTTCCTTCGCAAAGGGCTAAAGAAAAGGAGAGGATTAAGGCTTTTGGTCATATCTGTTGCATCCTTTGCGGCTTTGCCTGTCTGCCATCCAGGCTTCAACTTTGAATGCTCCCAACTTCAACTGCTTGGAGTGCAGTCCAGCCTACAAGTACAGTTACCCATCAGTGCAGTCCAGCCTACAAGTACAGTTACCCATCTTTCTTTCTTCATCTTTTGTGTTAGTTTGCCTATCTCGTGTTCTGCAGTTTTTGCCGTCTTCCATCGCTTCTTCCTTCCTGCATTCTTTTCTCTTCTTCTTCGTCTTTTACTGCTCTTCTCCTGCGCCACTTTTTCCTCCCCAGTTTTGGCTCCAACCCTGTTTCTTTTTCTCTTCTTGCACATTTCTTCTTCTTCTGCGTATGCTCCTCTGCCCTCTGCTCTTATGAACAACTATCTCTCTCCTGGTGTTTTGTTAATGTATTGTTTTGCCGCGCCTATGTTTCCCATTCCATAACTTCTGTTACTCTTCTTCATTTTAATTGACATTCATAATACTCTGGCTATAACCAGTAAAAAAAGTAGTTCGACTATAGAAAGAAAGGACTTCAATTGGCTATTGAAATTCTTAAATTTGAAATAAACAGACTGTTTGCTGTTTGTGTTTTAGTGTAGCAATAACTGAGAACTTGATGGGTGTGGATTGCTGTAATTGATTTGGACATATGGCATCAGATTAATTTGTTATTGTTTCTTTACGTATTCTTTTAGTTTATGGATGTAGTATTTGTGTATGTTACACAAGGTAATCCATTTGTGGTTCGACATGCATGGCATCTGTGACTGAACATTTCTGTTTTAACTTACATAAATATGGTGGCAGCTGATATCCGCGTCCATGAATTCTTCAAGACTTCTTATTTCAAGACCGGAATTCGTCCAATTCCCGGTGCTCGACAGACTCTTCAAAAGATGTCTAGATTCTGTAACCTATCAATTGTGACGTACGTAACTTGTGGACCCTTTGGTAGCTTCAATTATTTGATACCCTTTGCATGGTGCATTTGCTTAGTAACTAATTTAACCAATGTTTTGATAGGTCCCGGCAAAACGCCATTAAAGATCACACGATTGAGTGGATTGAGAGGCATTATCCTGGATTATTTCAGGATATTCACTTCGGCAATCACTTTGCATTGAATGGGAAGTCTATAGCCAAATCAGATATGTGCAGGTATATATCATCAATCTCCTTTTCCGGGTTTGCTTTTATCTTTCTCTTTGTTCTATGTTTCTGCAATGCCTCGCCATTTTCTGATAATGTCATAAAGCAGCAGATTGATAACCCGTCCATTTTGATATCTAGCTAGCTTACTGTTTTGTAAGTCTCATTATATTGGCATTCCTTAGGCCTTTTAAACACTTTTTAATGTAACCTTTTTTTGACGTTACATATGCCATTTTTAGTTTCACACAATATTACAAAGCAGCAGATTGTTACCCCTTTGGTTTTAGTATCTAGCTAGAAGTCCATTCTGTCAGTCACTAGATTGTATTCTTAGACCTGTGAAGCCGTTTATGAATGTATGCTGTTTGACTTACTTTAGATAACTGCTTGTGCTAGGTCCTTGGGAGCAACTGTTTTGATTGATGACAACCCGAGGTATGCTATCGAGTGTGCGGAAGTTGGAATCAAGGTTCTTCTTTTTGATTATGAAAATTCATACCCATGGTCCAAAAGTGAGTCACTTAATGGGCATCCCATGGTTAAGAGAGTGCACAACTGGGGAGAAGTGGAGCATCAATTAGCTTCATGGATAGTTCCCAGAAATTCCTCTCCAAAGTAGACTCAGAAAAAAAGAGAATAAAATGTATGATTTGTATTCTATTTGACTTCATATTTGGAAAGCAATGGTAAACCTGGTGATCAAAGGGTCAAGCCTCTGCTGTTAAGAAGTTGGTAAACACGTTTTCTTCCATTTTGCCTTTCTGCTCTGTACAGATATAAAATCCGTCGAGTGTTAGTAACGAGACTTATTTAAATAGGTTAGAGTCGATGCCTGGACGGTCTCACTGTACTTGCAATCCATAAAGATAAAGACGATATTCTTGAAATTTATTTTCTAGTTGAAGTATGTGTTCTGTTTCTTTTGTGGGAATTTCACCCGGTAACCTTGCTATTTAAGTTATTTCCGGTTTCTTAGAAGTATTTTACTTGTCACCAGTGTTTGGCAAACTTCAGACAGTATTTGGCTTAGTTGCTCATCTGTTGCAAGGCTCAAATACACAATTCTTTCTGGTGATTCTAGGTCTGACATAAACACCAACAACCTCCAATCTAAGGAAAAATTTCACAATATAAGACATAGTTACATTGGGAAAGTTAACAAAGTATAGAGTTGTCAAGGAACCTAGAGTGAAAGAGAAACTAAGTATTTGTATAGCTCTAAAATACCAAACAGACAATTCTAGACACATCACCGGAACTGCCAATCGTATTGACAGGTAACAAGTGGAATTGGCGCTGTGTAAACTACTCTTGGTTTTGGACATGCAGGCAAACTTCAGATATTGGTGATTCAAATTGTTTAAAGCTGGGGAATAACAGTGTAACGCTTGGGATTACACTGGTATGTTGTTAAATATTTGAAGTGATTTTGAAGCTATCATACTTACAAAGATCTATGTACTTCAACTATGTTTAAATAGCGGTCCTTAAATCGGCTCTGTGCATTTCTCCCACTTTTTTGGATAATTGAAAACAGCCTGAGGGATAGTCATACTAGGTTCGAGACTCTGGATAATGAACATATCCTTCATTTAAATACTAGACTTTTAATCTTCTATAGCATTCAAGTATGTGACATGCGCCTAGTTCACAGACAAGGTGCTGCATGTTTACTGCTAGACCAGGGATCTTATGTGCTTCTGTTTTTGGTGTGGTTGGAACAATAGAACCTCAAAAAAAAAAAAAAAAAGTATTTATATCTTTCCTCAGAGTTGATGGCTCCTTTACTTTGCTGAGTTCAGTCATTGCTATTTGCGAGAGCTGGGGGAAATTTCCATCATGCCAGTGCAAGCAATTAAAATAACACGGTACAACACCTGCGAGTCTTGAGTAACTGCTCGGTTATTATTATTAGTTGTATCTAATAGAAATTCTTATCTACTGTAATATACAACTTTATTACTTTGGTACTAATCAGACTATTTACAGTAATATGACCATAGTTTCCCCTGCTTATTCTGATGAACAGGAAAACATCTTTGACACCCTTCAGAAAAAAGGAACTTTTTGATGTCAACTAAACGTCTGTATTAATTATTCAATCTTCTCCAGCAACTTGAAACCATATGCTTCCAAAATATCCAGTGCTGCAAATTTACAGAAAATGAACTATTTATGTCACTAATAGTTTCCATAATCACAACTAGAGCTGATAAATGATCAAAATAGACCGCTATATTAACTGCTGATATAATAAATAGAATGATTTCAACTTAAGCATACATAGAGTTCGTTCATTTGTTTGCTTATTCAAAAGGCAAGTGACTGTTCTAGAAATATTTTGTTGAGAGGAACGGGTGGTTTACCCAGGGTGACAACAATTAATTGCACTTCCTTTTCCACACAGAATACATGAACTCTACACACAACATTACTTATCAAGCAAGAGCTTTTTAAAATTTTCTTCTGTTATATTTTGGCAAAAACAAAAGGAGCAATAACATGTATACTACTCGTTTGAGATAAAATATATACTATTCGTTTGAGATAAAATATATACTTCTCATTTGAAATAAAAACGAAGAACAAAATCACTAACTTTCGATATTGGCTAAAATATTTTCCTATCAGCACCTTGGGTTCTTATCTTATTTGAGAATTTTCTTATGTTTAATCCAAAATCATTTACAGTGAGTAGTTGTCCTACATTAATAAAACAATTTCCTTAAATGGAAGCATATTTTACAACAATTACTGAGCCTAATCAAATTGTGTTTTTCACGATAAAACATGTTTCATTAAAATCATTCTGTATCATACCAAGCACACCTAATGTTAGAAAATCAAAATCGATTATTCATTTCTATGCCAGGAATGCATTATTGACAAGCATTTTTTCCTCCCTAGACAAAAATTAGAAACCAATGGTGCTGAATTACCTGGCTCATAAACTTCTGGATCAATAGGCCTTAGTACACCATTTGCTTTAATCTTGTTTGCAAGTAATAACTGCAATTGGAAAAAGAGAGTAAACTATGGCTTCATACATAACACAAAGCTACTTGTGATCATCAAACACAAATTAAAGAGGAGAATACCACAGCAGCAGTGGCGGCTGGAATCCCTACTGTAAGAGCCATTGCCATGGCGGTTTTCCCGTTCTCTGTCCTTCCGTATTCCAAGAGTGTGGATCTATGGGTTTCAGCATGACCGTCTGGGTAGTCTACTACCACTTCATGGTGTAAAAGCACCATGTCCTGACACAAATGTGACATCAGTGGTAATCCAGGTCACTAGTTCCATGTAATAAGTCGACACGAAAAGTGATTCTGAGAACTACCTTCTCTGTGTTGGAGTATGCTAATCGCTCTTCCATGCGCAAGCATGTAACTTCAAATGGAGATTTGCAGGACGATGGTATTTCTGTAGGCTCTTGAAATCCCAAAAATCTATTTGGGTACAAAGTAAACTCCTTATCATTCAATCACAACCTTTTTCTCTTAAAGAATAAAAGCGGCACTTCACATTTTATACCAATATTTGTTTCAAAGAATAGACACAGTAGATATTGGCCTTAGATAATAATTTCAACTTACATAATTGTTTTTGCTGTCTTAACTGCAGTGTCCTTGTCTTTGCAATGCCCAAGAGCTAAGACCCTATCCGTGATGTATTTTTCATCAATTACTGATTCAGGAAAAATCTCTCCATCGCTTCCAAGAAGTCCAAGCAAAACTCCTCTGTGTGTGGGTCTGATCCCATCTTTAAGAATCAGAGTAGATTCGGTACTGAAGAACCCAATCTTGACAAGTGTCCCCATTATTTGACTAAAACCTGCAGAGAATATCAGCCCGTAAGATGTTAACCAAAAATCCGATGACAAGAAAGCAATCAAGTCTATTACTACCACAATCCCTAAGAATTGCCCACTTTGTATTTTTGAGCATTTATCTCACCAGTCTGGAAATGGGAAGGGAATAACTTTGTCATTTCAAAAATAATATTTAGAAGCAACATGAACTACGTTAAAAGCTGAAGATATTATCAAGTTCAAACAAGGAACTATTTAAGAAAATTGTATTCAAAGTTTAATTTTAAAATTTTGAATAATATAAAATTTTAGACAAGGTTGTCCTTTACAAAAAATATTCCACATGCTTGACCAAGAAAAAGAATTAGGTGCTCCCATGTGAGTGCGTGTTATGCCTAAATAAATAAAAGTTTTAGACGACGTAGTCACACAATTCACAAGAATAGTTGACTTGCCAAAATCACAAAGCGGATTAACAATTTGAGAAGGGCGGTGATTCAACTTCTTTTGAACATTTCTTTTTCCTTTTAATGTGTTATATTGATGAAAGTAGAATATAAAAGCCCTCTTTCTCGTGCAACCACATTATTCCCAATTTCATTTAAACCCTGGGTCAGAACTCAAGTCTCTTTAACCAAGAGCATTGTATGAAGCCCAGAAATGTAACATGCCTTCATAGCGTAGTGTTCCTCGAAAGATGGTTGATGCTTCTTCTCCTATACCATATAAGTCTCCATACACTAAGGAGTTACGATTTGGGAGACACTCTAATGCAAAGGCTGGAAAATCAGGAATACGAAGCTTTGCAGCTGAATCATAAAGCCTCTGACCTGCATTTAAAATATTGTTAGTGAAGAAAAAGCACTTTAATATCAACTACCACCCATGCCAATGGCCCATGAAGGGTGAAGATGACTTAGGGAGATAGCAGTTGGAATTTTGGAATTTTGGAGATGAATAGCTATTAATTTTGGCTGCAAGAGACCAAAAAGTTATAATGATTAATGAGGACATAAACTCTTTAAGATTGTCCAAGGATACATAGGAACCTATCATCTGCATAGTACAGAGGCAAGTAAAAGTAGATTCGGAAGTTGTTTTAGACTTTAAGTACAGTACTTCTTCATGGGATAGAAATAAAAACAGTTCTTATGCTAAACAACTCACCTTCAACATGGATAATTTCCCCTTGATATCTATAGGCTGCTCGATTCCACCCAGCTCGTATAGCTCCGGCTGGACTCCAACTAGATATTGTTTCAACATACCAAAATTAATCAATGAGTAGGATGATTGAGATGTAAAATCAACAGAGTAGGGAGAATACTAACAAGTAAGAGCTAACAGAGATTATGCCTACTTCACTAATAATCAGAAAAGTAATATAAAAACTAAGTACCACAAAATGGAATGCGGTAAACATCCGTGTGAATATATTATGTTCAGAAGGTTACAGAGGATAATAGATCAAGTGAATGAACATAATAATTATCTGCTTTCTGTGTACACGGTCTTAGATTGGGAAAAAGAGAAGTTACTCTCTAGTTCAAAGGTTAGTTGAGACAGTTTAATCACTAAGGAAAATGGAAATTCTGAGGAAGTTTGGAGAGGCCACTTTATGTGCTTTTGGTTTGCAAGAAGTGCCAATGAAGAAAGCAGAAGAAATACCCCACAACTTTTTGCAAATATGTCATATCAAGAATACGCAATGGAGCTTCTCAATATTGACAAGTTAACCTTATTGAATCAACATTCAATTCAATTAGAAGGCATACCTGAACTTATAAGCTAATGGGTTGTTAGCAGCAGCCGGAGAGGGAAGACCACCACAGTAAGAAACGAAAGACCTAATCTTTCCCTTTGCTGCATGGGCTTGGTTGATCATTTTCATCGCCATCATATGATCTACAACATAAAATAGGTGCCACTAGTTAACCTAAGATTGGTAAAAACATACTTGTCTTCTCAAGAAAGACTTAGACTTGATAATACAAATTTACAGCAGCAAATATATTCTTCACCAGGCACTCACAATTCAGCTAAAAGATATAACATTTATCTCAGCAATTTTCTATGATACATCTCGAGCATTCTCTAACCCATGTTGTTTCTTTTTTCTGATAATCCCAAGACTTGTTAATATATCTTATTCATCTCCAGTTACAACTACTTTAACCACTTCAACTAAATTTAATTCAATTGACATAGTTTTAAATGCAGGGAAGAGGAGGCAATTAATATAGAGTAGTATTAGGTTAGAGTTGTAATTTGACGTCTTTCAGATGAGAAAAAGAACAAAACCACACTTTTGTTCCGGTTTAATTATTTGGTGAATTTGGAAATTTTCAGTCTGGTAATTGGTGCTTAACAATAGTTATTGCTGCCTCAAATAATTAGCTACAATCCCAAATTGGGAAGCGTTACTAGAGAGGGAAAGGGGAGTAGTACCTAAGTAGGAATTACATCCTTCTTAATAATTGCAACTTTATATATATATTTTTCTGGTCAATACTGTACAATCTGCCCCTTGGTATAGATTATTGGATATTTTTGTGTAAGACTTTCCAATTTTTATCATACACCTCGTGTACGAGAGTTTGCCCATTTTCTTTCAGTTGTCAAGTAACCTTGCACATCAAAAAAAAAGTAGTCTGCCTCACGTATCTTCAACTTCGATAAATAGTATACTTATAACACACAGCATTTGGAGGATCATAACTTATTATTATTATTATTATTTTTGTGATAAAGTTAAGAGGATCATCTTTTATTATATTCAAGCTATAAGAAATGAACCTGGATAGCAGCAAATAGAGTCGGAAGATATCCGTTTAGCAATAAAGCATCCACAAAAGAGAATTGCCATATTCAGAATCTTAGAAAGTGATTCCAGATGTCCAGGTGCTCTTAGGGTGTGCCTCTAGCATCCTTAGTTAAAATTTCCCTGAGGCAATTGCAGTACCATATGTCTCTATGTACCTTAATGAGCTATCTATTCCCCGGTAGGACTACAGAAATTAGTGACACCTTTAGTGGGGAACTTAACTCTCTCTCACTCTCTCTCTCATGCTTATATTCCATTCCCTAAGGGTAGAGGAAGCCAGACGGTAAGATCACACTCTAGATACCAATGCAGGATAAAGAGATAGAAACTGAAGCTTTCAGAAGAGTTGGACAAAGAATTGAGAAATTGAGAGTATAATCAGGATAACAGATGTAATCTTTGAAAAGTCTTAACTGGACAACCAGTTTGCAGATTTTATCGGAAACTCCTCTACCCAGTCTTTTGTCTTTATACCCATCAAGGTCGGGACGATGACATGCGTTGCTTTATTATCCCCTTTCATTCTGTCTTTTGAAATTCTTTTGCTGTTTTTATATAAGGATTTATACGGATGACGATGTATATTGCTAAAAACGTTTTAATGATTGTCAACTTAGTAATTTTCTTCACATGCTCGTCTTTTAACCTTTTTATCTTTTCCACTATTCAGAATATTCACCTATCTTGAATATCTTTAAAGCATCTAAAAATTGAAATTGCTCAGCTATTTGCCACTGTCCACTAGGACCTAACTTCATGTATCAGGTCTTACCCTCACCTCACGCTTTTGTGTTCATAGATTTGTTGGAAAAAGCAAGTTCAACATCTAAACATGTTTACGTGCCGGTTTTTTAAATTCGTTATGCTTACAGGTTCATAGTTCATCCATCCTTCTTCAATTGAAAGGGCTCTATCTTGAACTTTTTAGTTCCTTCACAAGCTCAATCACATCTTCCATTCATTAGAAGATTTCCTCTTTTGCTCATCATAGAGAATAGGCCCTGAAGCAGACAGCCTTCCTTTTCGACTTTTATATGGATGGATGAAAGAGGTAATAGTGTGCATTCTTTCACGGAGACATTATACTTTCTACTTTCTTGATGACTATAACTGAACAAAGTGAAAGAAGGTAACTTGCAAATGCAGTACTATTACCATAGGTTATGCACAAGCACATTCAGAGGAAATTTCATATCATGAAGAAGCTTCCAACAAATTCATTGATGCTCTTATTCAGGTTAGTTATATGCAGATCATTTAACAGAGAATAAATTTATCAAAACAAAAAAGAACAAAAAACCTATAGAACATTTAATTTTCTCAGGTAGGTTACCTATTCCTGGGTCCAACCCCATTTCACCAAGAATAGTAATTCCAGCAGATTTAGCATCTTTGTCTAGCTTTAACATAGAATCATCAACATAGCTAGCTGTGACAAGATGTTTCTTCAGCTGCATCAGGAGAATTGGAGTTACATTATAGTAGGAGTAAACCAGGAATTCAGGTGACTAGGAGAGTTTGATAGATATTAGCTTTGAACATGGGGCTTTTCTTGAAAAAATTGTAAAGATTTTACGATTTCTTGGCCATGGCATGGTGCATTTTATTGGATATACTCATAAAATTATTAAAGATTCATTTGTTTCAGTATATAATCTAGGGAGAGTGCTTTTTATGTGGTTTGGGCCTGTTAGGTTTTACGTTGTTCACCATCCTCCGACATCTTCAACGGGCTTTTGAACCCATCGACTTCTAATGAAAATTCAAGAACTGAAATTAAACTGTCTCTTCAAGGGGCAGTCAACACTTGCACTTTGATCAATTTTTATTAGTTTACGTTGATCTAGTTTTACCATTCATCACGGCCCTGGTCATTATGCGTATATGATAGGAATCTGGACATATATAAAGAAAGGAAAACAAATACCTCAATGCATGCTTTTGCTACAATACCATGGCAACTTGGAGGTAGTAAGCTGATGACAACATCAACCTGCTTGATGACACGATTGACAGCGTGAGACAATGCTACTTATTACAACATACATAACTTCAAGGAGACCAGAAAAGCCTTCTGCAATCGTCCAGTACTTCTAACACTATGTTTAGTATTTGAGAAGCTTCAAAACACAATCCGTACAGTTTCCACTACCACAAATTGTCTCAAGGTTATTTTTCCTCAAAGAGAATATTTCACCGCACCAGGCAATGAAAAGACAATACCTGTGAGATACAACCAGAAAGGGACTCGTGACTTGTAATGTCAAGCTGAACCGCTTTTGCATTTGGAATACCTTCAGTAACCTGTACTACTGGAAGACGATTAGTGATGCAAAAATAAATAATAAAAAATAAATAAATAAAGGCTATAAAAGTGAAAAACATAGAGCTTTAAGCATAAAATGCAAATGTTAAACGAAACTATATTGTCTCTCAACAAGATATGCAACAATTGAAAATGGAATAGATAATTAATACCTAAATAAACAACAGATCGTCACTTCATGCTGTAACAAAATCCCGGCGTACACAAGAAAAGAACTGACAAACCATAGTCAGGGACACAGGGCCAGGGAAAAAAAACACTACATTTCAGAAGCAAAGCTGACGGAAAAACAAAATGGAGAGGAGAATCAGAGAAGTGAACTCAGGAGGATCATATGCTGTGGGAAAAAGACAGAACATAATAAGAAATAAATCTTACACAATCTCAAAAACTATAATATTAGGACAATGAAGACACGGACTTATTTGAAGATTTGTTGGTGAAAAAGTACTGTCAATTTACAGAACTGAAATCACGAGGTTCCTATTTTATTAAGAGTGGTCTACGAAGTTGCATGAAACTTGATATACAAGTATACCTCTTCAGCGTCCTTCAAGTACAAAGAAGCAACAATCACTTGAACACAATTTTGCTCTTCAAATTCAGCAGTTATAGATGATTTCAACCATTGTCTAGATGACATGCTACCGATTGATGCTAAAAGTTCAGCAGCTGGTCTGCAAACCCGACCAGCACCTAAAATTAAGACCTTCTTTACATCACATTTCTCATCTATGATGCTTTGTTGGAATTCCCCAACCTTCAAAGATATCATGTTGTTTTCATTTTCTTGAGATCCCAAAGAGTTGCTTGAATTAGCAAGGGAAGTTAAAGAATCAATTATTTTATCTAAAACTGCTTTATCTTCTGCTCCAACCTGTCCAAAATAATGAAAGCAAAAAGGAAATAAGAGTCATCAAGTTTCACATCATGTAGAGGTAAATATGCATGACTGGAGAAACCACAAAAGAAACAAATATCTTAATCTCCCCCTTAATCAAGAAAAACATGAAAATCCCAACCTGAAGTCTTATTTTGACATGGAACAATCAAACAAATATAGTGGAAGTGCAGCTTTAAGATTTATCAACAGGTAGCTGATGGTTTTAAAGTGATACCAGAAAGTAATCGGTTTGTTTCGTTTTTGTTTCTGGATACCCTGACAGCCAATAGAAAGATCCATGCAATTATCAGGAGAAATGTGCACTGCTAGTCTCTTTTAGACTATCTCGGAAAAAGGAGATTGAGATGTCAGAAATTTAAACTCTCTTGTGCCACATCTAAGAAGCTCTGTTCCTTCAAAATATTTTAGCGTATGAAAAGAAATCCAGGCCCTGTAGATGCTGGGTGAATTTTTTCACATAATCATGATAATGGACTACGAGAAGTACAAATAATTTTACATGATCAAAGAGCAGTATTTATGTAGCTTAGTTGTATTCATTCGTGAGATCACTTCTCCAACATATATAACAATTCTAGCATGAAAACAGAAGTACGATAAAGGCAGAGGAGATGTCCTTGAAGAGCACTAGGAAGTGAAACTGCAGCACTTCTATCCCTCTGCATTATGGGAAGAGTAATGTGTTGAAAACCCACAGAGATTCAGGCTACCAGGACGGATATATGATCTGTTCCTAACCAAGGGTTAGCGAATATAGTGACAACAAGCACGTTTTTTTTTTTTGGATGCGGGGGTGGGGGGGGGGGGGTGGGGTGGGGTGGGGTTGTTTGGCAACACTAATGACTTGAAGACTATGCAATGTCTGTTTCCTATAGGTGTTTGGTGCATTTGGCTAGAGCATGATGCTAGAATATGAGTACCCCTCCAGCATATGTGGTGAGATATAACAGCTGCCCTGGCTTCTTTAATGGTGTATGATTGCAGGGTTATTTTTCAAATAATAGCTTTCATGGATCTTCAAAGAGACTGGAGGAAAATAATTTTTACAAGTTCTGAAATTACGGACAAACGCCTTAACATAAGTTTGTAGACTCTACAAATTTTCTTATGTTAAGGGAATGACTTTCATTCCGACTCTCTTTGATCTGAACAAACATTCTTCTCATAAAGAATTGCATTTACATGTATAATAACATTCCTTGTCTTATAAGGTAAAACTAGATTAAAAATAAAAGTAACCTCAAGTTCTGAGTATGACGAAGCACTTGTCATTTGACCAACTTGGCACTTCACCAAGTGGAAGGAGCCACCTGCTGCTTCAATAATATCCAATGCCTCGTTTATGAGGAATTTATCAAACAAGTGACCACTTAGAGATACCTGTCAATTTCAGATGATGGAGTACCAGCATAAGAAGATAAAACCTTGAAGGAAATAAGAAAAGTATATATTTCATTCTTAAGTCAGCAGTGATTAGTAACAACTAGTTGCAGTTGCTGATTAAAGAAGTAAATTCAGAACAGGTAAGAAGACTCAAATGCCCAAGACCCCATCTAATAGCTTGTTTGACCAAGTGTGGAAACTAAAAGTTCTTATTTTACAAAAATAAAAGCTTATTTAGAGATTTAGGTGTTTAACCTAACTTCTGGGTACACAGTAAGTGCTTTTGAGGAGTTGTTTTTCTGCTATAGAGATAAAGTGGGAAGAAATAGCTTCTCTTTAGAAGTAGAAGCAAAAGCTTTTTCTAATTTTTTCAGGAGAAAAATATCCCTAACAAAAATTCAATTTATCAAACTATCACAACAGTAAGAATAAAATCTAGCCTCATATAATGTCGACAAGACATCTATGACCAAAGTCTCATAAACATGCTCCTTGTCTCTATTTTGTGATTTTTTTTTTAACTAAATAAAGTTGAAACACTTAATTATTGTCTTTAATAATAAGATTTCAAATCATTTATCTACCTAAATAATACTAATCGAAAATGAATCTTTACATGTCTTTTTCGTAACTTGATGCTCAAAAGCGCATCTGAAAGATTGGCCAAAAGCAAACTGCTTCTATAATACTTGCAAAAAGTATTCTTAAATGATTTAGTCAAACACAGACTGCTAGACTACTACTATCTGAAAGTACTTTCTTGAAAACTCCATTTGGCAAAAGGTACTTTTCAAAATAAGAAAATTTTGAAAGTTTGGCCAAACTGGATAAGCTTACTACATAAACAAGACTAGTCTTGGATTACGGTGGCCTATTCCCCTAGAAAACCTTTTAAGTTTCGAAGTCATGCCATTTTCCTCTTCTTCAAACCCCTTCTCGTAACAAATGAAACACAAATACAAAACTGCATATCTGTATGTTCAATTAATAATAAAAAAGAAATAAAGAATATATCAGAATTTACCAATACGGTGTATTTCCTCCCGTTAGCATTGGAATTAGAAAGAACTATCGAAGGGTCACTGCCAATCAAAATATAACAGAACATCATCATCACGTCATTAGCATACAAGCTACTTCATATCAGCTCCAGAAAAATAATTTCAACGCGCATGTTACATGCTTTACCAAAATTATAGAGATCAAAGCAAACTGAAAAACACATAAAAAGTTGAATATAATTTCATCTAGTGCAAGGATACACAACTTGGGAATGGATGATGGTATCAAAAGAGACATAGTTATCTATCATAGTTACAAAAGGGATTTTGTAGTAGCTTCACTCTAGTTGAGAATTTGACCTATAATTGGTTGATGATTACAGTATTCAAGACCAGAAGTCACTATTGCCCACAACAATTCCACATGTGAAAGTTGACCAGCGCATGAATTCTGAAGCTTCAAAAATTATAATACGGTTTTGAAAGGGATGAAAAGAGAGATAATAAAGAATGAAGATAGCATGAATGACTTACTCTAGATCAGATTTCCGCATCCGAGGTATGTAGTCATACAACTGAGTAAGACTTCCGTGATGGGCTATGCAAGCTCTCTTTAGGTGTGCAGGTAACTCCTCAAGATTTCTAAAGGAAGCTAAGCTTACAGTAAAGTGGGACAAAATATCTCCGAAATGTTGTGATGCCTATTACATGAAAGAAGCATAGCTACAGATATCATAAACTCATAAATATATATAGACAAGTAAACAACTCTAACTGTAGCCCTTGATACTGAGATTACCTCTTTTGCAAACTCAGTAGGAAGAATATCAACAGCTGAACAGATCACACCTTTACCTTCTAGGTCATAATGATATGAATCACTGGAAGGTTCATACCTAGGAGCCATGGTTAACAAATTATAATCACCAGGAAAGAATTGTATAAGTGCATTGCTGTAAATTAAATTGGAAATGAACATAAGATGCTGAGTAAAAGAAATGTTTCCAAATATGATGATGGAATGTGGTTTGTGAGAAACTCGAGAGAAATACCATTAAACTTAGTACAAGGCGTTGGACCTATTACTCTAACCATGCCTAGGATAGGGCTGGTAGCATTTGGAAAAATGCTCTTGATGAATGCTAGTATTGTGAGAAAATTAAATGGCTTAAAACATATAGATATACAGATGAATGTGCGATTCAAGTGCTCCAACTGATTATAATTACAAATTTCTTGTGTAACTGTATATGGACTTTAGGTTATTCAACCTAAATGTGTTTCCTATCTTTCCCATTTCCTTTTTGAAAAAGAAACGCGACACCATTAAAACTGCACCCAAATGATCTGAGTTTCCAATAAATTCTACGAAATGAGGAGCAGTGTAAAAAGTATAAATGGAGGTAGAAAACATATCATCCGATACAATAGAATCTTCATAACAATGTAAAACTTACCTGAAAAAAGGTGAGTCTATTGATGTAGTTTGGTTGATAAACTCGATCGAGCCTCCCACATCACAAGTTATGTCACAGATTCCAACAAGTGGGCATCCATTTCTCATAAGGTTTTGAATCTGCTCAGTAGTCAACAACCTAGGAAACCTTTTCTCCCAGTACATACAATTTACTGGAAGAAACGGGGAGAGTTACCAAACTTGCAGTTTCACAAAATTGCTAGAGAGCATTATAAAGAGAATCTCAAAGACTTCTTGTACTAGGTACAGTAGAAATTTTGTAATGAATGTCAGTAACATAAGAATGTCAAAACTGTCAAATTGATACAATTACTTGCATAAGATGTCAAAACCATAATTTTTATAAATAATTTTTGCTTTTAGCAACACTAATAAGAAACTCATAAAAAGATGAAGAAGAGACTATATTTCCATTTATTAATAATACACCAGAGGCTAGTGATTTAGCATAAGCTCTAGGATGATGAGTCCTACAGTCAAGCATTTAAAGCCTTGATTCCCTCAGGAAAATAAATGCATGCTCAAGTCTAGAAAATGAAAGTTTACAGTTTGGTTAGAATGTATCAGATTTGGTCAGACCACGGCAGGTAATACATAAGACTAGACACTGAAATAATTTTGCCAATGAGTAATTAGAATATGAACAGAAAATGTCTCATCATCACTGACCTACAACAGATGCATAAGGTGCTACTTTCTCATGGAAAGCAGGTCTGTATTGCTCTGGATGCGCATAGTAATCAGCCTGAAAGAATTACATGTCTAATGTTAGCATAATGCATAAGATAACATTATGGCAGGCGAAGAACTTGGATGCTTTCATTTTCAATAATGTTAAATCAAAAGGTACCAGAATCAATGCGCACAAACTCAAATTTGATCTCCCTTTCCCATTTTTAGAACTACAAATACCACCAAATTTACCAAAGCTAAAGAAGGAAAAACTCCTTGCTATCGTTATTCAAGTCTACCAACAACAGTGACTTTTTGAAGTTATCAACAGACAGAACTATTCATCACTGACATAAGGAAAGCTATCCAGTTCAAACTTCAAGGAGCCCTCGAGTCTGCTACTGGGTAATAAGTGGAGCAGAATTTGAAATTAGCAGTATTGTTCGGTCAATACAATGTCTGATACTAACTCATTCAAAGCACAGCAAGGTTCAGAACTCTAATGTAGAAGTCCAGACTATATATAACGATCATGACATAAGAGGATACATTCCATTCTTGAATTTTGGCAGTTGATTTATTTACCATTTGTTATATTGCACCACTATTTTACTTTTAAAAAGTAATGGACATGAAAACAATAAACACAAAAGATTAAAGAAAGGTAATCATACTTCTAAATTCTAAGAGTATGTACCTTATCAAAGGATTTTACAGGATCTGAATGTTCCACCATGTCTTGGCAGGTCGTTACACAACCATACACTTGAAAGATTCTCTTTGATGGCTGTTTTGCTTGAGTAAGATCCTTGGCCTACACATGACAAACAGATTTCTCTAACACAAAGTTATGAAATTTTCTAACTATTTGAAGTACAAAACAATAAGATTTGACAGGTCACATGAAGTGTCTTAAAAGATCATTGGCATTTCAGTATCTTTTTAAAACAAAATTGGTACAAAGAAATCAGATTTTACACTAGATAAAATTTAACAATTCGAGAACCACCGGTGAAACAGTTTCTCCAAGTGTATAGAAATCACAATTTTTGGAGACAATTTTGATAATTTATTTCAATGGAAATAAAATTAAAGGATGAAGTTTCATGTTAAACTATTAGTAGACCAGATAATGATCATATAATAAGGTTTATACTCTAATACTTAAATAAAAACCCCCAGCTACCCATGTAGCTTCAAGGTGTTCCCTTCTCAACAGATGAATATAAAATTATACCTTGAGCTCTGGTTTCAGAAAGTTTGTAAGAAACTCAATAAAACAGTGAAGCAATATATCAAGTACATTTTTTTAAGAATGTATGCTCAATCTTACCGTCTCATGTAGTTCTGAAAGTTTTCTTGGATCCACAAATGTATGAGGAAGAAGCTTAAAGATTTCTTGTGCACCACGAGACACTACAAAGGATAAAAGATATATAATGAGAAGTTTATGGAATAATCCGGTGAAAAGAGTGAATCAAGGAAAGAGGTGAATAGAATATATCTTGAACTATATAGGTCAATAAACTGCAAGTAGTGAGCCTAAATTACTATCCACAGTACCGTTTCCAGAACCAGTGAAAACAAAAACAAGAGGACAGATTCCGGACGGAAGTCCCATGGTCGCTATCTCTTCACCAACAGAAATTACTGCAGCCTTAGCAGCAGCCAATGAAGAGTACATGTAAGACGAGCCGAGTGAGAGAAAAGGTGTTGAGTAGCCATGACTGAGATACCCTGACATGTGCATCCTTACATATTAGGAAAAAAAGACAGAAACGCAAATGAATAAAATGAAAAGAAAAGAAAGAAGACACACGCTCACACATTTACCGGAGTCTCAAAGAAAATAAACAGAAGGGTCTATGCTCATATAAAATTCAACAAGCAACTATTCATGAAATTCAATAAATCTTTTCAAGTTACAAACAAGATGCTTACAAAGTCCTAATCCATGAAGAAAATCAATCATTCCAGCTCTACCAGCAAAACGTCCAAATGCAAGTAACCTCTTTCCAGTGTCTTCAACTATGAGCTCATAGTCGAACAGAGATGCCCTCTCAGCTAAGATCTAAATACCATGAGAATGTTAATCTTCGAGGAGAAAATCACCACCCCTGTTCAATCATTGCTGACTAGAATTACAGCTGCATACCTTATCCAGCAAGGGCATATTTTCCTTTTGCGCCTTGTGAGTATGGGAGAAGAAGGCATAGGCCCTATCAGGAAGAATCATCTCCAACTGCAATTTAAGTTAAAGAATCATCACCTCAAGAAGCAAAAATCAACAATTCAATCAGAGTTTTTTTAAAAAAAATATTACCACCTTGGGCTGTTTGATACCCAAGATGAGACCACATTGGGACAAGTCCTCTGATATCTCACATCCAACATCCCCGTAGAGAGCATCGTGATGAATGCGCTTCGTGGATGGCTGCACAATGATGCGTGACACTCCAGTCTTACCTCTGCCACCATGCAGCAATCGAGCACAGTGTGAAGGAGTCAGAGGAGCCCGTCTTTCCCACTTGTTGGTCGCCTCTGAGAGGATGCCAACAACTCCATTTCCAAACATTATCAGTTGCCAACTATGTCTTGATCAAAATTTGGCAAATTAATCTGCATCCAAAACAAAGAAACAACACAAATATTGAAGACATTAGCATCAACTGATCTTCAATTAATCAGAAACCAGCTACTCCAAGTTATAGCCTGTTTGGCCAAGCATCTAAAATCAGCTTATTTTGAAAAGTGCATTTCAAAAAAGTATTTCTAGTGAGAAGCAATTTGTGTTTGGCTAATCAATTTGCAAAGTACTTTTGAGCAGCAATTAGTGTTTGGAGAAAATATTTTCCAATTTTCTCATGTTCAGTTAGTCAAAAAAATTTGGAAAACATTTTCTCTAGGAAAATAAGTTCCTAAAAAATGAGGAAAATGACTTCCCTTATGGAAGTAGGGAAAACAAGTTCCACAAGTAGCATTCGACATTGATTCTCTCCTCCCACCCTTGAACGCACTTCATCTTCACCCCCATCTGCCCTCACCACCCAACTCACCCCATATTATTTGTCTAAATTATATACAAATGTTTTTAGGATAATATTTTTTGCTTACATACCGAACATAAGAAAATAAGTAAGAAATCCACTTATGTTTTTGGAAAACATTTTCCTTCATACTGAACACACCCGAAGTGTTTTTTTTTTTTTTTTATAACATAGTAACAATTTCAAAGTTGAGGTATTTTCTCAAAAGTGCTTTTTATAAAAGTACTTTGGAAGCTTCTCAAAAATAACTTCTGCTTCTACTCAAAAAATACTTTTTCTTCTCCTAAAGCTTGGCCAAACACCTCAACTTTGAAAAAAATTACCTCTTTGAAGGAAACAAAGCACTTTTGGCTATTAATCTCTTGTAAGCTATTCTAGTACACTCAGAGCAAAAGCCTAACTAGAAATCAGATGAGGATTAAATTTTGACAGGATCAGGTGGAATTAACTGAAATAACCAATATGGTCACTCTTATTTTTGCTAAAATTACAACATAAAATTCACACCGAAGTTGCAAACTTACAGAAATCCCCTATTTCACTATTCCTGCTAATTTCATATCAACTAGGCAAAAATAAGAAAAAAAACTCCCTACAATCTTACACTGCAGCACAACACACACACACACACACACACAAAAAAAAAATGAATTAAACCGGAAAAGGTGAAGGGCAAAAAGTAGAAAATTAAAGGAAAAGGGAATCCATTGAATATACTTGAGAAACTTTTTACCTGACTTTTAAACTAAGTGCACTGAATCTTTTCTTTCTCTTTCTTCTTCCTTTTTGACCTTTCTTTAAACGTGAAGTCTATAATGGAGAGCATAAAAGTTGTAATGGTGATCAGTGTATTTATGGTGAATCAATCTCTTTAGTGTACAAAATATATCACCAAAACAAGCAAGTAAATTACTACATCAATAGGATTTTTGATTGGTTCAATTTTAGAAAAATAGAGATAGTGATGACTGGTAACTGACGTGTCGTTATGATCAAAACTGGATTGAGACCAATATCTTCTTTCAAATCGTTATACGTCTTTTTGTCTAACTAACGTAACCGGCCAAATGTTTACGTGTCCTTTTTTTTCGGTAATAATAATAATGTTTACGTGTCATTCACTTCCTTAGAAAGTCCTTTGTCTTTTTCCTATTCTACGTGAACTGAACTGCTAAAGATTTTTTGTTTTTTGTTTTTCCTTCGTCCCCTCTTTATGTCATCTGAAAGAGATGGGTACTTACTTTTTGGCCTTTTGACCTTTCCACGTGAACTAAACTACACGAGAAAAATGCATTTTTTTTTCATAAGTAGTGTCACTATATAAAAGAGTGAATAACTGAATAAATCACTATAATGATATCATATTATAAAAAGATAACTCAAATTATATTAATAAAACTCATTCCAAGTACATTATTATAATTCTCCTCGACGAGATTTCATCTTTTGAAAGGTATCCATAATAGCCTCATTAGAAATAGTACTAAATACTTCTTTTTTCTATATAAGGCACCAAACAACCACTTAAAAGCTCATCATCCATTCGATTTCGTAAGTCAATCTTAATCAACTTCATCGCAAAGAAAGCTCTTTCAACTGTAACAGTAGCAACTGACAGAAGTAACACAAATTTCACTAGTCAGAACACGAGAGGATAAGTTCCATGATTCTTTGTGTGTACTAGTTTCTTGGAAAAATCACAAAGTCCCTTAAGATCGAAAAACCTTTTATCATGACCACATACATCAACAATATAATTCTCAAGCTGAAAACGGAGGTCAATCCTAGCATGTTTATCAAAATCATCAGGATACAACTCAGCTAATCTCAATATTTTTTCAATGTTAAAGCTTGAAAAAGAGTTAGGTGGGTTCAAGCTAGCAATTCCAAGAAGCAAATTAGATGTCTCCTCATCAAAGCGATTATTGAGTTCTTGACGTTGCCAATCAATAATTTTATAAAATATTGCAACTTGGTAGCGATGTAAAACAATATACTCAGCAACTCTTCGACGTGATCTTTCAAGGATAACATAAAACTCACCAAATTAGGTATCGAAATATCATACTTGATACAAAATTTAAATACCTCATAAATAAGTGAATCCCAACCTTCTTCTCTTAGTTTTTGCAGTCGCTCCTTTGCCATCCCAACAAGTAGCATGGCATTTGCAATGTCTTGCTCTTTCTTTTGAAAAGCTGCATTAAGCTCATTTATGATTGCTAAAACAGTGCGCATGAAGTGCAACATGAAGACAACCTCAAATGTTAAACATGCTTTAAGATATCCCTTTTCCCTACACTTTTCTTCAAAACGGGCATTAACAACAATAGCATCAAGTACATCAATAATAGGACCAAACATAAGAATTTTTTTTAAAGGATTTGTAGTGAGATCCCCATCTAGTATCACCGGCTCTAGCAAGACCTAATTCTTGATTCAAGCCCCTACCAGTTTCAAGCTCGCCTTTACGTAATGCTTCTTCAATTTCTTTTGCTTGAGATTCACGAAGTTCATCTCTACGCTTGAAAGAAGCTCCAACCATATTTAATATATCAGAAACCAACGATAAAAGTTCCTGCACTTCATAACATCTTCTAGAAATCGCAGCAAGAGTTAACTGGAGTTGATGAGCAAAACAATGATTAGAATGAGCAGCTTTACTTTTTTTTTTTTGTATCAAGATTTTAAGCCCATTTAAATCTCCTTGTATATTGCTTGCTCCATCATAACATTGTCCACGTATATAAGATGTGCTTAAAGAATGTTGAGCATGTAAATCACAATTTCATTTCTTAGGGACAAAGCACTAGTATCACGAACATGAACAATATCAATAAACTGTTCAATTACACTCCCCCTTCTATCAACATACCTCAAAACAATAGCCGTTTGCTCTTTACATGACACATCACGAGATTCATCAACTAATATGGAAAAGTAATCATCATTTAAATCCTTAATGATATACTTAACAGTTTCCATCTTACATGCAGTGATAATATCCCTTTGAATGTATAGAGAAGTCAACTGATTGTTCTTTGGAGCTTTTTTAAATGCATCAGCAATATTATCACATCGTTTAGTATACCATCTAAGAAGTTCAATATAGTTATCTTTATTAAAAACGATTCATCTTCACGATGCCCCCGAAATGATAATCCTTGGTTCAAAAGATATCTTATCACGTCAATTGCAGCTTCTAAATGATTTCGGTATTCTAACTTTTGTTGATCAGACTGTTTAGCAAGTACACTTTGAATGGATTGTTTTTGTCTCATCAAATCTTCAACATTTCTTCTTGACTGATTATGAACACTATTTGGTCCGCCAATATGCTCATTAAAACTTTTCTTCTTATTCCAACTTGTAAAACCTATACTTGAAAATACCTCTCCTCCCCATTGATTGGTGTTTTCATCTTGAAACAAATAGCAGTAGAAGCAAAAAGCTGCATCTTTTGTTACACTATATTCCAACCAATCATACTCATCAAGCCATTTAGAATTAAAACGACGCCACTTACCATACATATATCTCTTAGGAAACAAGTGCTTTCGAGGTTGGAAGGACCTTGATGAATGTACGATCTCCTTATTGCATCATGGTCATTTGGATGATATTTTCGAATAACTAATCTTTCTCCAGGATCAGTTGGTAAGGAACTTAAATCAATTCCTTCATTTTGTCGATGTTGTTCCGACTCATTAATTTTTTCTCCCGAGTCAATTAAATCTGGAGTTGTTGAACTTGGCTTTGGATGCTTGGAAGATACTTTATGATAATATCGCTCGATTGAAATTTAGGCTAATGCGATGTAATCTGCAAAATTAGTAATTAAGGATCAAATATTTATTTAGAGATAGAATGATATGATAGAATTAACTTTTTATTTTTTGTTATAACTTATAAGACATAAAAAGTTTGAAAGCATTTTCCCTTTGACAATCTGGACTTTTTCTCTTTTTTCTAAAATTCGACAGGATTCGTGTACTATACATAAATAGGATATAATATTGATTAGTTCAGTAACTACAATATATAATTGCATTAAATATTGTGTTATGGATGCCTTCAGAAAATAAATTGAACTCTTTTCTCAAATTGAACTTTTAACCATCTCGATATTAGCAAGACACAAAATAAAAAGTTCACGTCGATAGCTCTTACGAGGATTAAAAATCATAAAGAAACAATAAAACATAGGTAAATTTAAATATCAATATAATGAACACTAAAAAATTTCATTGTAGAAATTAGAAAGAAAATAAATTATTGTCGTGAAAACATTGCAAGCACTTAATAAAATATTATGGTGAAGAAAGTGCTAACCTGATGTGGCAATGGGATAAAGAATGAGAAGAACTTATATTCTAATTTGAAAGGTGGGCAGCCATCAATTATATTCTAATTGATAAAAGAATTTTTAAGGTTATGACTTGTGAGTTCTTTTTAGGGTTTTAGCTTTTAAGTTACTTGATCAATTTGGTATAGAATTAGAGTAGGAAATGGCTAAATTATTGCCAGGCGGGTTTGAACCCGCGACCTTGCCTTCAAAATGAAGCTCTTTACCAATAGACCAACGCACACCTTTGTGCTGAAGCAGTGTTACATTATTCTTTTTACCTTTACTTTCGTTCCATTGATTTTTCATATATGTCACGTGACACCCCTTGGACCAACATATATCCACCCCTGAAAATAGTCCTTTAAGTATGTATTGAATATTTTTTTATCAATTTAAATTTGTGAGAAGTTAATATTTTTATTTTCCATTAAATATTCAATAGTTATCTTAATTAGATTAATGAAAAAGGACCATAAACAAAAAAAAGTCTCATAAAAAATTAAAATATATAACACAAAAAACTGCACTATAGATATAACAACGAAAACATATTCAGTATAATCTCACAAGTGAGGTCTAGAGCGGGTAGGATGTATGCAGATCTTACCCCTACGGGATAGAAAGACTGTTTGCCACACCAAAATAAATCAAAAATAGACAACTGCTCCCTACATTTATAGTACCACACATCATTTTTTCGTTTGGATAGAGTACAACATGACCGGAGAGATTGAATTTAACCCCAAACCCCATGGGTGCTCTCTCTCATCTCTTGGGCGATTTTATGGAGAATTTGAGGCCTCTATGGCCGAGTCTCCTTCTCCCCAGCTTCAAGTTGTGGGAGAACCACCAACAAAACTTACGTATGCTTCATTAATCCATAATGTATACGGTAAAAACCGATGCAATTTGTACCTGGTAAGAACCGGGGTAAAGTTTAACGCCGTCCGATATGAGATCGAAGGAGAATAGGGTCGTAACAACTGATAGGAACAAAAATCGAGGGGTCATGCGTACATTCAACTCTGCGTCAAAACTGAGGGTATTTTGATGTGCACGGAAAACCTGAGCCTGAAGAGAGCATACTCAATATAGGTTCGAAAAATCTATTATGGAACAAGCCACGTGTCATCTGACCATTCCGCCATTTGCGCTGAGAACCATACTGTCACGACCCGACTAGGGGCCATGACGGGTACTCGGGGCTAACCACCGAGCACCACTCATTTCCTTACTCGTCATAGTCATTATACACTTCTTTATCATTCAAATACTCATAATCATAAGACAACCATTTTTCATTTGAAAACATAATTAATTTTATATACATAAGCCCTTCGGCTATCAAAATAATTATACTATATATATACAATCGTAGCATCGTGAGACCATACTACCCACACATGCGTATCTACGAGCCTCTACTAGAGTACTAGACATGTGGACGGGACAAGACCCCGTCGTGCCCAAAATACATATACATATATATATATATATACACACACACACACACACAAAGGAATAAACCAAGTAGCACCTCCGGAACAATGGAGTGCGCTCAAGTCAGCTGACAGCTCCTACGAGTCTGGATTAAGCTCACCTCCCTGTCTACCTGTGGGCATGAACACAGCGTCCAAAGAAAACGGACGTCGGTACGAACATTGTACTGAGTATGTAAGACAAGAACGAAATAAACATACTAGAAGAATCATGAGCCATGAGAGGAAGGTATAACCTGCATGAGTTTCATAGGTGAATACATTTCATACATTTATCGTAAATTTATATGCTCGTAGTACATATGTCATCACAGCGCATATATCATCACATCATAATCCTCATCGTTAACCCGCATCCGGATAACCATCATATGCCGCCCACTAGTGGTGATCATGCCCGACCCTCTAGGCTCGGTGTAAACATAGCAGCCCGCCTTAGCGGTGACATGCCCGGCCATTTAGGCACGGTGGAATCATATGCAACCCGCCTTAGCGGTGACATGCCCAGTCGTTTAGGCACGGTGGAATCATATCGTCATATAATCAATCATAAATTCATCATTTTTACACATCTCACAGGCATAACATAATCTTACATTATTGATCATCTCATATACATATCATGACTTAGCATCATTATACATTTATCATTAATAACATACACTAGAATTTGGAGGCAACTATAGCTATGTTGGGGTGACATAAGGTCGTGAACCCCCGATTATATTATGGAGTAATTATCAACATCATATCTCACCTTGAAGGAACTAACAATTTAAGGTGAGTGTACGCAAAGAAAAGCATCGATGAAACCATACTTAGAATCATTAGCTTCATGGACATCTTATATTATGCTAGGATTCCTCATACTTATGTTCATAATCATCATCATCATGCTCGTATCACATTTCCTTTCTTAATTATGGGCATATGTAGCTTTGTATATTCATGGACTCATAGTCTCCATCGTATAGGAAGATCATGGAAAATTTGAATGATTCATGCCTTAGAAGGAAAGGATTGGTCTTACATACCTTTTCGTCTAGCTACTCTATCGCTCGAACGTTCCTCTTCAATATTCACGTCTCTACCTTCAAGAGAGTTCATACTCGTATTAGATAATCAACAATATAAGCGTGTTTGAACTAAAGTTATAGAAAATTATGCAGCATCTCCTTTGTTTCTAGTACTTTCCCCATATCATATTTCAACTCCCAAATGTCAATAATAACATTCATAATATCATCGTCATTATTCAATTCCTACAATTTACTCTCATGGTCATCCATAGTCATAATGATACTACAACGTTACATTCATTCTCATCTAATGTTTCTCTCATACTCCTAACATCATTCATAACGTGATTACAACCTCAACATATCAAGATTCATGATTCATATTAATCCACTATTCACAATTGTCACTAATCTCACATTTTGTGATCCATTTCCCATTTTCTTCCATAATCCAAGTGTTTCAACATTTTCATACCTTAAACAACATAGAATAATCATGAAACTCACCTTTGAATGCGTAGGAACGGGTTTTGGTTGGTAATACTTCACTTGGAGAAAACCCTAACTTCACTCCCAAGAGAATTCTTGACTAGGAGGAACCCTAGTGAGCTTCCTTGCACTTGATTCACTTGAATCTATGGTATAAACCTTTGATTTCCCTTGTATTCTTAAACATGAAGTATGTGGAAACTTCTAGAGGTCTTGAGAGAGATGAAGAAGTGTGTGGGAAATGAAATTATTGAAGTGGAATCACATTTATATAATTGAACTTACTCAGCCCGTCGGGACTTCCACGGACACTTGTACGGTCCGTGGAAAATGGGACGGTCTGTGAATGTGGTCGTGGTTCACCACCATGAAATACTTAGTTGTTGTTGACTTATACGGACCATTATACGGTCCGTATAACATTCCACGGGCCGTATAACATGGTCGTGTAACTCATAGTTTTTCCGAAGTTGTTCTCGTCGTTTCGTTTGATCTCCAATCCTTATACAAACTTCTTAACAATTGTTTAATACTTCATTAATGATCTAAGCATCCCTGTAACACGTCCTCAAGGCCTTACCAAATAATTCTTAACGCAATAATTTACGAAACCTTTCCTAAACCTCACTTATACTCAACTTATTCTTATCAATCCTTATTCCATCAATTCATATAGCTCCAAGATCTTAACGTACGCATTCTAAGACCACTAATTATCCGTCTTGTAATCTTAAGAACTTCCTGTAACTTTTAAGCTCGCAGTAGTTCACTCACTACGTGACGACATGAAATTTCCAAAGAAAACATAATTAATTTTATATACATAAGCCCTTCGGCTATCAAAATAATTTTACTATATATATACAATCGTAGCATCGGAGACCATGCTACCCACACATGCGTATCTACGAGCCTCTACTAGAGTACTAGACATGTGGATGGGACAAGACCTCGTCGTGCCCAAAATACACATACATATACATATATATATATATATATATATATATATATATATATATATATATATATATATATATATATATATATATATATATATATATATATATAACCTGCATGAGTTTAATAGGTGAATACATTTCATACATTTATCGTAAATTTATATACTCGTAGTACATATGTCATCACAGTGCATATATCATCACATCATAATCCTCATCGTTAACCCGCGTCCGGGTAACCATCATATGCCGCCCACTAGTGGTGATCATGGTCGTCCCTCTAGGCTCGGTGTAAACATAACAACCCGCCTTAGCGGTGACATGCCCGGCCATTTAGGCACGGTGGAATCATATGCAGCCCGCCTTGGCGGTGACATGCCCGGTCGTTTAGGCACGGTGGAATCATATCGTCATATAATCAATCATAAATTCATCATTTTTACACATCTCACAGGCATAACATAATCTTACATTATTGATCATCTCATATACATATCATGACTTAGCATCATTAGACATTTATCATTAAGAACATACACTAGAATTTGGAGGCAACTATAGCTATGTCGGGGTGACATAAGGTCGTGAACCCCCGATTATATTATGTAGTAATTATCAACATCATATCTCACCTTGAAGGAACTAACAATTTAAGGTGAGTGTATGCAAAGAAAAGCATCGATGAAACCATACTTAGAATCATTAGCTTCATGGACATCTTATATTACGCTAGGATTCCTCTTACTTATGTTCATCATCATCATCATCATGCTCGTATCATATTTCCTTTCTTAATCATGGGCGTATGTAGCTTTGTATATTCATGGACTCATAGTCTCAATCGTATAGGAAGATCATGGAAAATTTGAAAGATTCATGCCTTAGAAGGAAAGGATTGGTCTTACATACCTTTTCGTCTAGCTACACTATCGCTCGAACGTTCCTCTTCAATATTCACGTCTCTACCTTCAAGAGAGTTCATACTCGTATTAGATAATCAACAATATAAGTGTGATTGAACTAAAGTTATAGAAAATTGAGCCGCATCTCCTTTGTTTCTACTACTTTCCTCATATCATATTTCAACTCCCAAACGTCAATAATAACATTCATAATATCATCGTCATTATTTAATTCCTACAATTTACTCTCATGGTCATCCATAGTTATAATCATACTACAACGTTACATTCATTCTCATCTAATGTTTCTCTCATACTCCTAACATCATTCATAACGTGATTACAACCTCAACATATCAAGATTCATGATTCATATTAATCCACTATTCACAATTGTCACTAATCTCACCTTTTGTGATCCATTTCCCATTTTCTTCCATAATCCAAGTGTTTCAACTTTTTCATACCTTAAAAAACATAGAATAATCATGAAAATCACCTTTGAATGCGTAGGAACGGGTTTTGGTTGGTAATACTTCCTTTGGAGAAAACCCTAACTTCACTCCCAAGAGAATTCCTGACTTGGAGGAACCCTAGTGAGTTTCCTTGCACTTGATTCACTTGAATCTATGGTATAAAACTTTGATTTCCCTTGTATTCTTGAAGATGAAGTATGTGGAACCTTCTAGGAGTCTTGAGAGAGATGAAGAAGTGTGTGGGAAATGAAATTATTGAAGTGGAATCACATTTATATAATTGAACTTACTCAGCCCGTCGGGACTTCCACGGACACTTGTACGGTCCGTGGAACATGGCACGGTCTGTGAAAGTGGTCGTAGTTCACCACCATGAAATACTTAGTTGCTGTTGAGTTATACGGACCATTATATGGTCCGTATAACATTCCACGGGCCGTATAACATGGTCGTGTAACTCACAATTTTTCCGAAGTTGTTCTCGTCGTTTCGTTTGATCTCCAATCCTTATACAACCTTCTTAACACTTGTTTAATAATTCATTAATGATCTAAGCATCCCTATAACTCGTCCTCAAGGCCTTACCAAACAATTCTTAACGCAATAATTTACGAAACCTTTCCTAAACCTCACTTATACTCCACTTATTCTTATCCATCCTTATTCCATCAATTCATATAGCTCCAAGATCTTAACGTAGGCATTCTAAGACCACTAATTATCCATCTTGTTATCTTAAGAACTTCCTGTTACTCTTAAGCTCGCAGTAGTTCACTCACTACGTGACGACATGAAATTTCCAAGGTGTAACATTCTTCCCCCCCTTTTGGAACATTCGTCCTCGAATGTTAAACACTTGGGAATTCTACGAAAATTTCGCCAGAGTTTCCCCTGTAACATGGCACTACCGTCCTGTCGCAACAACCCATAATAATATTGCCTCACAGGGCTACAATACAATATCAATATATTTATGGCCACACACGACCAAAAACATGAAAAGTAAGCATACATACCTCATAATGTTGGTGATTCATCTTGAATCTCTCCTGGGGGTTGGAATAAGTGCGGGTACTTGGATTTCATACTCTCCTCTGCTTCCCACGTCATTTCTTCTCGGTTGTTATTTCGCCACAATACTTTAACTAAAGCTACTTCCTTATTTCGAAGTCTCCGTACTTGCCTGTCTAATATGGCAATGGGCTCTTCTTCATATGCTAGCTTTTCTGTCACCCGAACGACATCTATTGGAACAATTTTCGTGGGATCTCCAATACACTTGCGGAGCATTGAGACATGAAAGACTGGATGGACTAATTTAAGTTCTGAAGGCAAGTCCAATTCATAGGCTACATGGCCCACCTTGCGGATAATTTTATAAGGTCCAATGTATCGAGGACTTAACTTCCCTTTCTTGCCAAATCTCATCACCCCTTTCATTGGCGAAACCTTCAAAAATACCCAATCATCAACCTGAAATTCCATGTCTCGTCGGCGGTTGTTCGTATAAGATTTTTGGCGACTTTGGGCTGTCAACAATCGATATCGGATCACTTTGACTTTTTCTCCCGCTTACTGAATCAATTCAGGGCCTATTAGCTGGACTTCTCCTGTTTCAAACCATCCAATTGGGGATCTGCACTTTCTTCCATATAAAGCTTCATACGGAGCCATTTGGATACTGGAATGGTAACTATTGTTGTATGAAAATTCGATTAGAGGCAAATGATCATCCCAACTTCCTCCGAAATCCAGAACATATGCTCTTAGCATATCATCCAAGGTCTGAATAGTATGCTCGACCTGTCCATCGGTCTGCGGATGAAATGCCATTCTAAGCTTCACTTGGGTACCTAGACCTTCTTAAAAAGACTTCCAGAACTTGGCTGTAAATTGCGATCCTCTATCTGTGATAATGGATAGAGGAATACCATGGAGTCACACAATCTCTTTTAGATACCACCTCGCATAATCTTCTGCTGAGTATGTGGTTCTGACTGGAAGAAAATGAGCTGCTTTTGTTAATCTGTCCATAATCACCCATATGGAATCATACTTTCCTCGAGAACGAGGTAACCCCACAATAAAATCCATGTTGGTCACTTCCCATTTCCAAGTAGGGATTTCTATTGCTTGCATCCTCCTGGCTTTTGATGTTCGATTTTCACTTGCTGGCAATTTGGACACTGAGCTACAAATTCTGCTATGTCTCTCTTTATGCCATCCCACCAATCCATCAATTTGAGATTGTGATACATCTTTGTTGCCCGTGGGTGAATAGAATACCGAGAATAATGGGCTTCTTCTAGAATTCGTCGGCGCAATTCTGTAATATTCGGCACACATAGCCTGCCTCGGTACCTAAGAATTCCATTCGTGGAAAATTCAAATGGAGACTTCTCCTTTTCATGAGATATGTCTCTGTAATGGCACAAGTCAGGATCTTCATACTGACGCTCTTTCACTTCTACATTCAAGGACGAAACTGTGGGATCATTTATATTAATTCCTGCATTACTCGAATCAATTACACGTACTCCGAGATTAGCTAGTTGATGGAGCTCATGAACTAATTATTTCTTTTTCGGAGGAACTTCACATAGGCTGCCCATTGATCGACTGCTAAGCGCATCAACTACTACATTTGCTTTCTCGGGGTGATATAAAATACTCACATCATAGTCTTTTAACAATTCTAACCATCGCCTCTGCCGCAGATTTAACTCCTTTTGTTTGAAAATGTACTGAAGACTCTTGTGATCTGTATAGATATCAACATGCACGCCATACAAGTAATGTCTCCACATCTTTAATGCATGAATAACTGCAGCTAATTCGAGATCATGAGTTGGGTAATTCTTTTCATGTTTCCGCAGCTGTCTCGAAGCATAAGCAATAACTCTACCGTGCTGCATCAACACTGTTACATCCCGTATTTTTGAACGTCGGATTATTTGTAAGCTGAGGTGGGGCCCACACGTCAAGATTTTTTTTTTTTTTTTTTTGGGACATGTGACAAATTATATGAATCACATATGTGAAGTTAAACACAACTCAAGAAGGACCCTTGGGCCAAATCAAAGTGGAAGTCCTCCAAACGAATATTTTTAAGAAAACGTTTTCGGGTGACCTGACTTTGGGGGGCAAAAACGGTATTATATGTTTGGAATTTGGAAAAATACCAAGAATTAGAAGTTGTAGATAATTGAATTATCTTTCCAACCATAGGTCGTGGGTTCCCAGGTGACGTCGGTACAAGGAGATATGGACGTTTTAAGGTCGAAAAGTCAGTGGGCTAGGCCCAACTCGGGACCAACCGAGTTGGCCCAAAAAAATGAAAAGACAAATTTAGGCCCAAGGTGAGAGGGTGGCCGGCTATACCTGGTCCAAGCCCACCAAATTAATTAATTTCCATGTGGCAAATTAATTATAAAGGGATCATTATCCCTTAGATGATTCAAGAAACTTAGAAGGAGAAAGAACAAACAAAACAAGAGCAAAAAAAAAAAAAAGGGCCATTTCGGGTTTGGCCATAGAAAATTCACCCCTCCAAATCTTCCTCCAAAAATTATTTTCTTGTGGTATTCCTACTAATTTAAGGGTCCTTTACAACTTGGTGTAATTGTTTCGGAAGAAGGAGCACTTATTTCTTCAAGTTGACAACTTGTTCAAGTGAAGGAGTTGTAGAAAAAGGTAAGAATCAATTCCTTTTTCTTATGTTATGAAGGTTTGTTTATGTTGTGGTATGTGGAAATGAGTAGAAATTATGGAAATAAGGAAGTTTGCAAAGTGGGTATGTATATATATATATGTAGCCATGAGTGTATATATGTCGTATACATATATGAGTTGAATTTTATGTTGTATTCTAGTTGTGGTTATGGTGAAAATTATATTGGGAATGAAAGTTGAATGAATTTTGGTTGAAGTTGGAATGTAGAAGATTATGTCACTTTAGAATGATTTTGTGATATTATGGAAATGAAGTTGTTAAGATGTGAATTATGATTATGGTTGATGAAATTGGAAGATGGAAATATGTTATGAATATGTAGGTTGAAGATTTGAAGTTTTGGGTGAATTATGTTTTGGTGGAAAGTTTGTATATTTTGTGAATATTTCGTAGAAATGATATGAAATATTTCCAAATTATATTGTGATGATCTAGATTAATGATGAATGTGAAACCATTGAGATTAGTTTGGAAATTGAAGTTGAAATGAAGGTTATGACATTATGTTGGAAAGATAGCTAGTTAAGTTATATTGTGTTTATAGTGATTGTTGTTGTTGATGTTGTTGTTGGGTTGTTGTTGATTGTTTTGGCCGAGTTAAATTCTCGGGGATGCCATATGTATAGGGGAGATGCTGCCCAAATTTCTGTAGGCAATTATGAATAAAGATTGAATACTTAAAGATTGGAAATTGAGAATTGGTAAATGTGACCAATTGCAGATTTTGGGCGAAACGGGAATTGAATTTGGAAAGGCGTAAAGAGCATATAAGGTATGTAAGGCTATCCCGATTCTTCTTTTGGCATGTCCTAGGTGTACTAGGATCGGATTTGAGCCTCGGAAAGTATTCTGCTCATCGGAATCTGCATTTGAAAATACCCCTTTTTCATTCAATTGAATTGAACCCTATAAGTATGCTTTATTGAAAGAATTGTGCAAACTTCCGCAAATTGTCTAGAAAATTTTGGAATGTCCCTAGAACCTCCGTAGGTGACTTTATAAGCTTAAAATACGTAATTTGAGCCCACCGCTTCGTTTGTCCCGAGGTGGGCCCACTATTTCCAATTTTACCCTTTATATGTCTATGACTTGTCTTCGAGCGTTTTCGTTAGAGATACTCTAACTACTCCTTTATCTACTAAATAAAAACTATTTTAAATATTTCATTAAGTCTTATAAATTGTTTTGAATCTTGAAAACGATCTCGGATAGATTATGCCTCCGTAACCCGTTATGACATCTAAATTTACTTACTATGTTTCCGTCCGATTTCATTGATTTGATTTGACATCCGATATGCCTCATTGAGTCTCTGGAAATATATATATGGTATTTTTTAGTGCATTTAGTTTCTCACTACTCCGTTCGTGGATGCCTCAATGTTTCCCCCACTGAGCCCGGGCCAGGATATGTTGTCAAGCGTGATCTTTTGCATTGTTCGCCGTGCCTCGATGTGAGGGGGCAGGTATACGCGTACATGGGTTTGTGGAGTATGCTGTGCCATGTACGCTTGTTCTGATATGATTTGCTATGGCCATCTGATATGACATATTATGTTACAGGGTTATGCCCCTGTTCTGATTCTTCTGTGTTGTGGCACCAGCGTCGGGAGGGTGGCCACGTTCTGTCTGCCGAGTCCCTTGGCAGGGGCCGGATTTGATGTGACATATGTTTCTGTACACACTCTGCATGTTTTGAAAATATGTATCTGATACTTTGGGTTTTCTATTTACTTTCTGTACGTTCTGTACCAGTTATGATTTTGTTTCTGTAATTCAGGCTTTGCATATTCAGTACATATTTTGTACTGACCCCCTTTCTTCGGGGGCTGCGTTTTCATGCCGCGCAGGTACCGACGACAGGTTTGCCGATCCGTCCGCTTAGGATCTTATTCTGCTATTTTGGAGCGCTCCTTTATCCGGAGCCTATATTTTGGTACAATCTTCTGCTATTGTATATATGTACGCTATTTAGGGGTACGACGGGGCCCTGTCCCATCTTATGATTCTGTTATGTTCTGTAGAGGTCTGTAGACATACTTGTGTGGGTTCTGTATATGTTTTGGGTTGTTATGATCGGTGATGGCCTTATCGGCCTCTACGTGCAAAATCTGTTCATCTGTGATATTTAGTAGCGCCAACTAACCTTTATATTAATATATTTTGATAATATGTTGGTTTGGGTTATTGGGTACGTTTGGGTGTCCAGCACGGACACTAGTCGCGGCCTACGGGGTTGGGTCGTGACAAAAGTGGTATCAGAGCGGTTCGTCCTCGGAACGTCTACAGACCGTGTCTAGTAGAGTCTTGTTTATCGGTGTGTTGTGCACCACACCTATAAACAGGAAGCTACAGGACATTTAGGGTGTTTCTTTTTTTGAAATCTTAGATCGTGCGATAGAGCTGTGCTATTAGGATGATTCTGTCCTGATCCGTTGTTGTTTTTCTTTCAGTGATGCCTCCGAAAAAGGCGACGGCTGCCCAGAAGAAAAAGGGCGTGGTAGGAGAGACCAGCCGGGCTCAGAAGGGTACTCGGACCCTTGCTCAGATGATGCTTGATATTGCGTCCCGGCCAGCAGACTCTGCTACGTCTTCATCATCAGAGGAGTCTGGGGCAGCTCCACCAGTAGCTCCAGAGGTTCCAGTACCTGAGCCTCCAGCTCCACAGCCAGGGGCTGAGGATCGGGCTATGAGAGATGCGGTCCAGTTGTTGACCAGACTGGTAGCAGGGCAGGTTCATAGGCACGGACTTGGGGATGGTCGTGCAGATAGACGTGACAGTTCGAGAGCTCGTGAGTTCCTGACCTGTAATCCTCCAGAGTTCTTCGGGACAAAGCCCGAGGAGGATCCTGAGGAGTTTATTAGGAAGATGCGGCGCACATTACATTTGATTAAGGCATCTGCGACAGAGTCAGTCGAGTTGGCTTCGTACCGGTTGTATGATGTAGCAGCAAATTGGTACGAGTCTTGGGAGTTAGCCAGAGGCGTTGGTGCTCCCCCAGCAGTCTGGGATGAGTTTTCTGAGGCTTTTCTTAGCCATTTTCTGCCTCCGGAGTTACGGCGGGCCAGGGTTGACAGATTCTTATTGCTGAGACAGAAGGGCTGCAGTGTTCGAGAGTACAGTATGGAGTTCGACTCATTGGCCCGATATGCACCTGCTGTGGTAGCTACTATGGCTGACAGGATGCACAGGTATATTATGGGCCTGGACCGTTATTTTGTCGACAGTTGCTTGGTATTGGCCGCTCAGCCCGATATGGATATTGCCCGGATTCAGGCGCACGCTCAGGGCATGGAGGACCGGCACAGGGGTCATCAGCCCGATAGGAGTCAGGATCGAAGACAGCCCAAGAGGGCCAGATCATCTGGGTATTTTGAGGAATTTCGGAGTGGGCAGCCTCAGCAGCAGCAGCAGTCTAGCAGGCATTCTTCCCAGCCGGCACAGAGCACACCTCCGCAGTTCTCAGGCAGGAGATTTGATAGCCCAGGGTATTTAGGAGCAGGCCAGAGCTCCGGGGTTTCAGGTTCGCGGGTAGACAGGAGTTCCGGTCAGACGAGGCCACCCAGGCCTCAGTGTTCTTATTGTGGGAGATACCACCCTGGAGAGTGCTACCGTGCTACAGGTGCTTGTTATTCTTGTGGCCGTCAGGGCCATACTGTGAGAGAGTGTCCGTATAAGGGTAATTTGGGAGGTGCAGCGCAGCCTACCGGATCAGTCGCTGGGTCATCGTCTCCTTCGATAGCCATGCGCCCTGCGGGGCAGGGTACGTCGACATCAGCAGGCCGCGGCAGAGGTAGTGGCGGGGCTCCCAGTTCAAGCGGTCCTTCGAACCGCATCTATGCCTTGACTAGTCGACAGGACCCGGAGGCGCTACCAAACGCGGATACAGGTATACTAATGTCTTTTTCGAAATATAAGTGTATTGACAGATCTAGCCTCTACTTTGTGATATATTTTCCCCAAAATGCTTACAAGACCCTATAAGATTAATTTAACATTCGAGGACGAATGTTCTAAAGGGGGGGAGGATGTTACATCCCGTATTTTTGAACGTCGGATTATTTGTAAGCTGAGGTGGGGCCCACACGTCAAGATTTTTTTTTTTTTTTTTTGGGACATGTAACAAATTATATGAATCACATATGTGAAGTTAAACACAACTCAAGAAGGACCCTTGGGCCAAATCAAAGTGGAAGTCCTCCAAACGAATATTTTTAAGAAAACGTTTTCGGGTGACCTGACTTTGGGGGGAAAACACGGTATTATATGTTTGGAATTTGGAAACATACCAAGAAGTAGAAGTTGTAGATAATTGAATTATCTTTCCAACCATAGGTCGTGGGTTCCCAGGTGACGTCGGTACAAGGAGATATGGACGTTTTAAGGTCGAAAGGTCAGTGGGCTAGGCCCAACTCGGGACCAACCGAGTTGGCCCAAAAAAATGAAAAGAAAAATTTAGGCCCAAGGTGAGAGGGTGGCCGGCCATACCTGGTCCAAGCCCACCAAATTAATTAATTTCCATGTGGCAAATTAATTATAAAGGGATCATTATCCCTTAGATGATTCAAGAAACTTAGAAGGAGAAAGAACAAACAAAACAAGAGCAAAAAAAAAAAAAAAGGGCCATTTCGGGTTTGGCCATAGAAAATTCACCCCTCCAAATCTTCCTCCAAAAATTATTTTCTTGTGGTATTCCTACTAATTTAAGGGTCCTTTACAACTTGGTGTAATTGTTTTGGAAGAAGGAGCACTTATTTCTTCAAGTTGACAACTTGTTCAAGTGAAGGAGTTGTAGAAAAAGGTAAGAATCAATTCCTTTTTCTTATGTTATGAAGGTTTGTTTATGTTGTGGTATGTGGAAATGAGTAGAATTATGGAAATAAGGAAGTTTGCAAAGTGGGTATGTATATATATATGTAGCCATGAGTGTATATATGTCGTATACATATATGAGTTGAATTTTATGTTGTATTCTAGTTGTGGTTATGGTGAAAATTATATTGGGAATGAAAGTTGAATGAATTTTGGTTGAAGTTGGAATGTAGAAGATTATGTCACTTTAGAATGATTTTGTGATATTATGGAAATGAAGTTGTTAAGATGTGAATTATGATTATGGTTGATGAAATTGGAAGATGAAAATATGTTATGAATATGTAGGTTGAAGATTTGAAGTTTTGGGTGAATTATGTTTTGGTGGAAAGTTTGTATATTTTGTGAATATTTCGTAGAAATGATATGAAATATTTCCAAATTATATTGTGATGATCTAGATTAATGATGAATGTGAAACCATTGAGATTAGTTTGGAAATTGAAGTTGAAATGAAGGTTATGACATTATGTTGGAAAGATAGCTAGTTAAGTTATATTGTGTTTATAGTGATTGTTGTTGTTGTTGATGTTGTTGTTGGGTTGTTGTTGATTGTTTTGGCCGAGTTAAATTCTCGGGGATGCCATATGTATAGGGGAGATGCTGCCCAAATTTCTGTAGGCAATTATGAATAAAGACTGAATACTTAAAGATTGGAAATTGAGAATTGGTAAATGTGACCAATTGCAGATTTTGGGCGAAACGGGAATTGAATTTGGAAAGGCGTAAAGAGCATATAAGGTATGTAAGGCTATCCCGATTCTTCTTTTGGCATGTCCTAGGTGTACTAGGATCGGATTTGAGCCTCGGAAAGTATTCTGCTCATCGGAATCTGCATTTGAAAATACCCCTTTTTCATTCAATTGAATTGAACCCTATAAGTATGCTTTATTGAAAGAATTGTGCAAACTTCCGCAAATTGTCTAGAAAATTTTGGAATGTCCCTAGAACCTCCGTAGGTGACTTTATAAGCTTAAAATACGTAATTTGAGCCCACCGCTTCGTTTGTCCCGAGGTGGGCCCACTATTTCCAATTTTACCCTTTATGTGTCTATGACTTGTCTTCGAGCGTTTTCGTTAGAGATACTCTAACTACTCCTTTATCTACTAAATAAAAACTATTTTAAATATTTCATTAAGTCTTATAAATTGTTTTGAATCTTGAAAACGATCTCGGATAGATTATGCCTCCGTAACCCGTTATGACATCTAAATTTACTTACTATGTTTCCGTCCGATTTCATTGATTTGATTTGACATCCGATATGCCTCATTGAGTCTCTGGAAATATATATATGGTATTTTTTAGTGCATTTAGTTTCTCACTACTCCGTTCGTGGATGCCTCAATGTTTCCCCCACTGAGCCCGGGCCAGGATATGTTGTCAAGCGTGATCTTTTGCATTGTTCGCCGTGCCTCGATGTGAGGGGGCAGGTATACGCGTACATGGGTTTGTGGAGTATGCTGTGCCATGTACGCTTGTTCTGATATGATTTGCTATGGCCATCTGATATGACATATTATGTTACAGGGTTATGCCCCTGTTCTGATTCTTCTGTGTTGTGGCACCAGCGTCGGGAGGGTGGCCACGTTCTGTCTGCCGAGTCCCTTGGCAGGGGCCGGATTTGATGTGACATATGTTTCTGTACACACTCTGCATGTTTTGAAAATATGTATCTGATACTTTGGGTTTTCTATTTACTTTCTGTACGTTCTGTACCAGTTATGATTTTGTTTCTGTAATTCAGGCTTTGCATATTCAGTACATATTTTGTACTGACCCCCTTTCTTCGGGGGCTGCGTTTTCATGCCGCGCAGGTACCGACGACAGGTTTGCCGATCCGTCCGCTTAGGATCTTATTCTGCTATTTTGGAGCGCTCCTTTATCCGGAGCCTATATTTTGGTACAATCTTCTGCTATTGTATATATGTACGCTATTTAGGGGTACGACGGGGCCCTGTCCCATCTTATGATTCTGTTATGTTCTGTAGAGGTCTGTAGACATACTTGTGTGGGTTCTGTATATGTTTTGGGTTGTTATGATCGGTGATGGCCTTATCGGCCTCTACGTGCAAAATCTGTTCATCTGTGATATTTAGTAACGCCAACTAACCTTTATATTAATATATTTTGATAATATGTTGGTTTGGGTTATTGGGTACGTTTGGGTGTCCAGCACGGACACTAGTCGCGGCCTACGGGGTTAGGTCGTGACAAACACGCATCCTAACCCAACGCCGGAAGCATCACAATACACAACATAGCTATCTGGCCCTTCTGGAAGTGTTAAGACTCGAGCTGAGGTTAATCTGTCCTTCAGCTCTTGGAAGCTGCGTTCACAAGCATCATTCCACTTAAACTTAACTGATTTCTGGGTTAGCTTCGTCAATGGTGCTGAAATAGAGGAAAATCCCTCTACGAACCTTTTATAGTAACCTGCCAATCCCAGAAAACTATGGACTTCCGTAGGCGTCGTAGGCCTTGGCCAAGTCTTCACAGCTTCAATTTTCTGAATGTCGACTCGAATGCCATCATCTGAAATAACATGGCCCAAAAGTGTTACAGAATTCAGCCAAAACTCGCACTTTGAAAATTTTGCATACAATTCTCGGGTTCGAAGAATTCCAAGGATAATACGTAAATGATCTGCATGTTCTGATTCCGTGCGAGAGTATACCAGAATATCATCAATGAATACTATCACGAATAGATCCAAGAGTGGACTGAATGCATTATTCATCAAATTCATGAACACTGCCAGAGCATTAGTCAACCCAAACGACAACACCCGGAATTCATAATGGCCATATCTCGTTCTGAAGGCTGTTTTGGGAATATCTTCTTCTCTAACTCTCACTTGATGATAACCCGACCTCAAGTCTATTTTAGAAAACCACTTGGTACCCTGTAGTTGATCAAACAAGTCATCAATCCTTGGGAGAGGATATTTGTTCTTTATTGTCACCTTATTCAACTGCCTATAATCGATGCACATTCGGAGGGAACCATCTTTCTTTCTCACGAACAAGACTGGTGCTCCCCACGGTGATGAACTGGGTCTAATAAACCCCTTTTCAAGCAAATCTTTCAACTGTTCCTTTAGCTTTTTTAATTCTGCCGGAGCCATTCGATAAGGAGGAATAGAAATAGGCTTGGTGTCCGGCAACACATCGATGGCGAAATTAATCTCTCTTTCTGGAGAAAGGCATGGAAGTTCATCTGGGAATACATCTGGAAATTCATTCACTACCGGAACGGATTGGAAAGTTGGCGACTTTGCTTCGATGTCATGGACTCGGACTAAGTGATAAATATAGCACTTAGCTATCATCTTCCTTGCCTTAAGGTAGGAAATAAACCTACCTTTCGGAGATGCTGTATTACCCTTCCATTCAAGCACGGGCTCTCCCGGGAATTGAAATCGAACTATTTTCATCCGACAATCGACATTAGCATAACATGAAGCCAACCAATCCATACCCATAATCATATCGAAATCTAGAATTTCCAGCTCAATTAAATCAGCTCTGGTCTGGCGATCGCATATCACGAGTACACAATTTTTATACACTTGTCTAGCTATCACGGGATCACCAACCGGAGTAGATACCTCAAAGGGTTTAATTGGCTCGGGTTTCACCCCAATACAACCAGCAACATACGGAGTAATATAGGAGAAAGTAGAACCCGGATCTATCAATGCATACACATCATGGGAAAATATAGATAATGTACGTGTAACTACATCCGGGGAGGACTCAAGATCCTGTCGTCCGGCTAAAACATACACACGGGGCTGAGTGGCACCTAAAGTAGATGCTCCCCCTCTGCCTCTACCTCGACCTGCTGACATCTGGGGAGTCTGCCCTACCGGGTGTACTGAAGATGAACCAACTGCTGATCCTGTGGGCTGAACCCCACCTTTACCATACCTCGAGGGACAATCTCGCATCAAATGCCCAGTCTGTCCACAAACATAGCAAGCATCTGTGCCCTGGCGACATGGCCCCGAGTGTAATTTTCTACACTGGCTACATCGTGGAACTGGTGGTCTCCTCTGACTGTAATCACCCCCAAACTGGGAACTCGAAGCTCTCGAACTCTGATCCTGTCTTGAAGGAAAGGAGCGATCAAATCTCCTATCTGCAAATCGTGGAGGCACACTAGTCACCGATTGGCCTGAATGTCGGGAATAAGTCTGCCTCGATCCCTCTCTATAATCGCTACCTGGCCCTATAGATCTGGCCCTCTTGCTTTGCTTTCTATCAATGTCGCGATCACCCCTTTGTGGTTGTTGTCGTCCCTCTAAGTTCTGGGCATGGGCTTGTATTCGGGAAATATCCATCCCTTCTTGTAAAGAAGCCGTCAAGCAATCTTTAAATAAATGTGGCCCTAAGCCACTCACAAAGCGATGCACTCTATCTCCCATATTGGCCACCATAGTTGGAGCATACCTAGCCAATGAATTGAATTGAAGGCTATACTCCCGAGCACTCATATTCCCTTGTTTCAAGTTTAAAAATCTACCCGCTCTAGCTCGGCGGACCTCGGGTGGCAAATAATGGCGGATGAAGGCATCCACAAATTCTTGCCAAACGGGAGGAGGTGCATTTTCCTTCCTTGATGCTAGCCAATTATTGTACCACAATACCGCCACATCTTGGAGTCTATAAGATGCCAACTCCACAGATTCGGTCTCGGAGGCGTGAATAATCCTCAATGTTCTCAACATCTCGTCAATAAAACCTTGCGGGTTTTCATCCGGCTTTGACCGAAAAATTCCGGAGGATTCAAGCTCATAGAGTCACGGGCTCTGGTACTAGCTGCCCGATCACTTGAGTTCATATTCTGCCGCTGTGCCTGGGCGGCAACTAACTGCGTCAATAGGTGAATGGCCTCGGTCACTTGTTGACCCGAAGCAACTGGTGGAGGAATTGGAGCTGAAGCTCCCCCTTGTTCTTCTACATTGGGCGGGGTGGAGTAAGTACTAGATGGAGCCTCCTTTTGTGACTCGCCCCCTTCTACATTCATTGGCGGCTCTCTTTCTGCCCGCCTTTTCATCACAGTCTTGCCCTTCTGGGTGGCTGTAGCTTTTCCCTTTGGCGACATTTCTGAAATCATAACACATTAATAAGAGGGGAAAATCTTATAACACAGTTCTATCGCACGATCTCTTAAGATGAAAGATGGTCATTTTTCCTAAATGCCCTGTGGCCTCCTATTCATTAGTGTGGCGCGAAACACACCATAAACAAGCCTCTACTGGACACGGCTCTAGACACTTCCTAGGACTGAACTGCTCTGATACCACTTTTGTCACGACCCGACTAGGGGCCGTGACGGGTACCCGGGGCTTACCACCGAGCACCACTCATTTCCTTACTCGTCATAGTCATTATACACTTCTTTACCATTCAAATACTCATAATCATAAGACAACCATTTTTCATTTGAAAATATAATTAATTTTATATACATAAGCCCTTCGGCTATCAAAATAATTATACTATATATATACAATCATAGCATCGTGAGACCATACTACCCACACATACGTATCTACGAGCCTCTACTAGAGTACTAGACATGTGGACGGGACAAGACCCCGTCGTGCCCAAAATACATATACATATATATATATATATATATATATATACAAAGGAATAAACCAAGTAGCACCTCCGGAACAATGGAGTGCGCTCAAGTCAGCTGACAGCTCCTACGAGTCTGGATCAAGCTCACCTCCCTGTCTACCTGTGGGCATGAACACAACTTCCAAAGAAAACGGACGTCAGTACGAACATTGTACTAAGTATGTAAGACAAGAACGAAATAAACGTACTAGAAGAATCATGACCAATGAGAGGAAGGTATAACCTGCTTGAGTTTCATAGGTGAATACATCTCATACATTTATCGTAAATTTATATACTCGTAGTACATATGTCATCACAGCGCATATATCATCACATCATAATCCTCATCGTTAACCCGCGTCCGGGTAACCACCATATGCTGCCCACTAGTGGTGATCATGCCCGACCCTCTAGGCCAGGTGTAAACATAGCAGCCCGCCTTCGCGGTGACATGCCCGGCCATTTAGGCATGGTGGAATCATATGCAGCACGCCTTAGCGGTGACATGCCCAGCCGTTTAGGCACGGTGGAATCATATCGTCATATAATCACTCATAAATTCATCATTTTACACATCTCACAGGCATAACATAATCTTACATTATTGATCATCTCATAGACATATCATGACTTAGCATCATTATACATTTAACATTAAGAACATACACTAGAATTTGGAGGCAACTATAGCTATGTCGGGGTGACATAAGGTCGTGAACCCCCGATTATATTATGGAGTAATTATCAACATCATATCTCACCTTGAAGGAACTAACAATTTAAGGTGAGTGTACACAAAGAAAAGCATCGATGAAACCATACTTAGAATCATTAACTTCATGGACATCTTATATGACGCTAGGATTCCTCATACTTATGTTCAGCATCATCATCATCATCATGCTCGTATCGTATTTCCTTTCTTAATCATGGGCGTATGTAGCTTTGTATATTCATGGAATCATAGTATCCATCGTATAGGAAGATCATGGAAAATTTGAAAGATTCAGGCCTTAGAAGGAAAAGATTGGTCTTACATACCTTTTCGTCTAGCTACTCTATCGCTCGAACGTTCCTCTTCAATATTCACGTCTCTGCCTTCAAGAGAGTTCATACTCGTATTAGATAATCAACAATATAAGCGTGTTTGAACTAAAGTTATAGAAAATTGAGCAGCATCTCCTTTGTTTCTAGTACTTTCCCCATATCATATTTCAACTCCCAAACGTCAATAATAACATTCATAATATCATCGTCCTTATTCAATTTCTACAATTTACTCTCATGGTCATCCATAGTCATAATCATACTACAACGTTACATGATTATGGTTGGTAATACTTCACTTGGAGAAAACCCTAACTTCACTCCCAAGAGAATTCTTGACTAGGAGAAACCTTAGTGAGCTTCCTTGCACTTGATTCACTTGAATCTATGGTATAAACCTTTGATTTCCCTTGTATTCTTGAAGATGAAGTATGTGGAACCTTCTAGAGGTCATGAGAGAGATGAAGAAGTGTGTGGGAAATGAAATTATTGAAGTGGAATCACATTTATATAATTGAACTTACTCAGCCCGTCGGGACTTCCACGGACACTTGTACGGTCCGTGGAACATGGCAAGGTCCGTGAAAGTGGTCGTTGTTCACCACCATGAAATACTTAGTTGCTGTTGAGTTATACGGACCATTATACGGTCCGTATAACATTCCACGGGCCGTATAACATGGTCGTGTAACTCATAATTTTTCCGAAGTTGTTCTCGTCATTTTGTTTGATCTCCAATCCTTATACAACCTTCTTAACACTTGTTTAATAATTCATTAATGATCTAAGCATCCCTATAACTCGTCCTCAAGGCCTTACCAAACAATTCTTAACGCAATAATTTACGAAACCTTTCCTAAACCTCACTTATACTCCACTTATTCTTATCCATCCTTATTCCATCAATTCATATAGCTCCAAGATCTTAACGTAGGCATTCTAAGACCACTAATTATCCATCTTGTAATCTTAAGAACTTCCTGTTACTCTTAAGCTCGCAGTAGTTCACTCACTACGCGACGACATGAAATTCCCAAGGTGTAACATTCTTCCCCCCTTTTGGAACATTCGTCCTCGAATGTTAAACACTTGGGAATTCTACGAAAATTTTGCCAGAGTTTCCCCTGTAACATGGAACTACCGTCCTATCGCAACAACCCATAATAAATGCGTCACAGGGCTACAATACAATATCAATATATTTATGGCCACACACGACCAAAAGCATGAAAAGTAAGCATACATACCTCATAATGTTGGTGTTTCATCTTGAATCTATCCTGGGGGTTGGAATAAGTGCGGGTACTTGGATTTCATACTCTCCTCTTCTTCCCACGTCATTTCTTCTCGGTTGTTATTTCGCCACAATACTTTGATTGAAGCTACTTCCTTATTTCGAAGTCTCCATACTTGCCTGTCTAATATGGCAATGGGCTCTTCTTCATATGCTAGCTTTTCTGTCACCCAAACGTCATCTATTGGAAAAAATTTCGTGCGAACTCCAATGCACTTGCGGAGCATTTAGACATGAAAGACTGGATGGACTGATTCAAGTTCTGAAGGCAAGTCCAATTCATAGGCTACATGGCCCACCTTGCGGATAATTTTATAAGGTCCAATGTATCGAGGACTTAACTTTCCTTTCTTGCCAAATCTCATCACCCCTTTCATTGGCGACACCTTCAAAAATACCCAATCGTCAACCTGAAATTCCAAGTCTCATCGGCGGTTGTCCGCATAAGATTTTTGGCGACTTTAGGCTGTCAACAATCGATCTCGGATCACTTTGACGTTTTCTACCGCTTGCTGAATCAATTCAGGGCCTATTAGCTGTACTGCTCCTGTTTCAAACCATCCAATTGGGGATCTGCACTTTATTCCATATAAAGCTTCATACGGAGCCATTTGGATACTAGAATGGTAACTATTGTTGTATGAAAATTCGATTAGAGGCAAATGATCATCCCAACTTCCTCCGAAATCCAGAACACATGCTCTTAGCATATCCTCCGAGGTCTGAATAGTACGCTCGGCCTGTCCATCGGTTTTCGGATGAAATGCCGTTCTAAGCTCCACTTGGGTACCTAGACCTTTTTGAAAAGACTTCCAGAACTTGGTTGTAAATTGCGCTCCTCTATCTGTGATAATGGATAGCTGCCCGACCATATAGGTACGGTGTGATCATCATTAGCCCGCGTCCAGGCCTCCCGCGTCCGGGGTAACCATCTCATGCAGCCCACTTGTGGTGTCTGCCCATGCCATCTAGACATGGTGTGTACGCTGCCCGCCTTAGCAGTGTCTACTCGGCCATATAGGCGCGGTGTAATATCATCATCACATATATATCATAGGATTATCATAACCTTATCATAAACCTATCATAATGTATACATAGGAACTTAAGACAACTATACTTTATTGGGGTGACATAAGGTCGTGAACCCCTGATTCCATTATGGAGTTTCATAAGTATTCTGGCTCACCTTGAAGGAATTAGCATATAAGGTGAGTGTGGCACAAAGAACAACATCAATAAATCATAATTTGGATCATTAGCTTTGTAGAAGCATTATAGCATGAACTTTAGAATCTTTAGACTTAAGCTCATCATCGTCATTATTATGCTCGTAACGTATCTCTTACTTTATCTCATATGAGGCTCTTCATGGACATAGACTCATAATTTTCAGAATGTAAGAAGGTCATGGAGAATAAGGAAAAATCATGCCATAAGATTCATGCCTGAGAAAGGAGGGACTAGCCTCACATACCTTTTCGTTTAGCTACACTATCGCTTGAGCGTTATCCTTCAATGCTCACGTTTCTACCTTTGATTGAGTAGGAATGAGCTTGGAGTGGAAACACTTCACTTGAAGAAAACCCTAGCTTCCACTTCCAAGAGAATTCTTGACTTGGATGAACCCTAGTGAGCTTCTCACACTTGATTCACTTGAATTTATGATGTTGATCTTTGATTCCCCTTGTATTCTTGAAGATGAAATGTATAGAACCCTTTAGAATCCTTGAGAGAGATGGAGAAGTGTGGGAAATGAAATTAGTGAAGTGGGATCACATTTAAATACTTGAACTTAACTCAGCCCGTCGGGACTTCCACGGACATTTATATGGTCCGTATAACATTGTACGACCCGTATAAGTAGTTGTGGTTCACTATCAGGAAAAACACCATCTCTGTTGGGTGTTATACCCTTATACGGACCGTATAAGTCGGTCGTATAACCCCATTTCCCTGAGATGATTTTCATCGTTCGTTTAATCTCCAATCCTTATGGAACCTTCTTGACACTTGTTTAACACTTCATTACCAATCTAAGGATCGTTATAACTCTTTCTCAGGACATCATTAGGTCAACATCAGCTCGGTACTTTACGGAACCTTTCCAAAACACAACATACGTTTTTCCTTCCTTAAGGAACTTACTTCCATCTTCTTTGGAATCCTATTCAGAATCGTTAAATAACCTTTCTTACTTGTAGGAACATCGTATACTTCTGGCACTACATTGGTCCATTTACTAGGCAACAACATGGAATTTTCCGAGGTGTAACATTCTTCCCCCTTTTAAAAACATTCGTCCTCGAATGTTAAGTTCTCGGGAGTAGCCTTGCATAATCTTTAGAATCTTCACACCTGAAGCTCAACTGCCTCGTTTAAATAGAATCTTTTAAGTGGTGTCCTAAGAAATGGGATCATAGGGAATAGCCTTGCATAATCTGTGAAGATTCTATCATAGGGAATACCCAAATAGAATATTTAGAATAGCCTTGCCTAATCTGTGAAGTTCACATCATAGCCTTGCATAATCTTTAGAATCTTTAGATCCACTATCACCCAAATAGAATCTTCACACCCAAAGATTATGCAAGGCTATATCTTCGGGTGTAACAACCCGTGATTCACTATACTAACATTATCTCTTTAGAATCACCCAAAGAGATAATGAGCTGCTATGAGAGTTCGTGAATAGGTTCCAAAGAGAACAAATGGAGCTTCCTCCAGTCCCAGAAGAATGAGCGGCTCAAGCTTTCACTAAGGGACTCAATCCCCGAAGCTCAACTGCCTCGTTTAAATTAAAGGTGAACTTATTGGAATACGAGGCAGTAACTTGGGCCGATGTCCATAATAGGTATGAATCCAAGATTCGAATAGAGGATGATCAACTTGAACTTCCCCCAGATCCGATAAGTGGAAGTAAGAACTTTGAAAGATCGAGGAGGAATTATGAACTGGAGAGAAGGCCATCGAGGGATAGGTATCGACCGTATTCTCAACCAGAGAAGTCCAGCTTTAGGTCAGATAAGGGAAGTGTAACGACCCATTTGGTTGTTATGGCACTTTCACCACTTCCGAGCAGTGATTGACTCATTTTTGACCCGAGGTTGACTTTTGAGAAAATAGACTTTTTTCGGAGTTTTGTCGACTCCGAGAGGTCCAGATGATTGTTTAGAACAGGTATGTATGATTGGTTTCGTTCCCAATTCAGTTTGGTGCATCTCGGGACTTTGGATGGGAAATGGGAAGTAGGCTACGGAGGTTGACTCGATCAACGGGACCTCCGTTGGAAATTCTGAGACTACGAGTGCGTTCGCAGCGTATTTTTGCATGAGTTTAGGTGGTCGGGGTATGAGCAGATGGCCTCTGGCATAACCCAGAAATTCGATGGAAGACTTAGAAAAATTGGGGATTTCTGGTGTTTGGTGCCCGCAACGGCGGCACCTGAGCCGCCCCAGCGGTACCGCTATGGCGGTGTAATGACCGCTAGGGCAGTCATGAGTAATTGGGCCTCATCGCTGCAGCGATGTCCCAGCCGTCGCAGCGACGCCACTGTAGCGGTAATTCCCTCGCCGTGGTGATCACGGGCAGGGGAATTTCATTACATGTGTCTTAAAATAACACTTAGACCCTCATTATGTCATAACTCAATATTGGAGCTTGGGAAGGTTGCTCTTGGGGATAAATTGAAGAATTTCTTGGAGGTAAAGCTTGGTCTAATCACTTACTTCTCTTTAATCATTATCATCTTAGAATCCTCCCTTCCCTTTTCAATCCCTTAGAAGTGGAATTTGAAAAAGGATTTTGGGAGGTTTCTCCCAAGGGTTATAATGGATAAAATTGATGATGGTAATACTAATATATGACGAATCTAAGCTTAGTGATCATATATCTTTCACTTTTAAGGTTGAATTTCGAATTTGGAGAATTAGGGTTCATACCCAATTTGGGGGGTTTTACTAGAATCGGATTTTGCGATAATTCTTGAGATAAATCAACAATTAATATTGGGGTTATGATTACCTAGGATTCAATTTGGTATTTCACCAGTGAATTTCCCGTTTCGCCCTTATTGGCCTGTTTTCCCAAGGTCTAGGGTTAAAATAGACCAAATTGATATCATAGCAATATTAATATCATTATTCATGATTTCTAACTTAGAATTCTATTATGCTTAGACTACTTTGGATCTGAGCTTCAGAGAAAGGGCAAGGCGATAAAGTAACTTGTTGGTGTTGTAGTTCGACAGTCCAGGTAGGTTATGGTTTACCTTTGGTGAGACTTAGTATAGTGAATCACATATTTAGATTATGATGTCGGAGACAGCATGTGAACCTTCAAGTGTGAAGTTGGGATGAACATTGACTTTGGTTAGGCCCTGATGTGTGTTGGGACTAGCCACCCCATTATGTGTGTTTGATTGTTTAATTGTGTTGGCTTGATGCCATGTTTAGTTGGTAGATGACGAATGTCGCTTGTGGTCCTGATTTGGATAGGGTTGACATACCCGTTAGTAGTATTTGTACTTGATATATTATTGGCGTATCCGCTGTTGGTACTTGATTATATATGTTGGCATACCCACTGTTGTTATTGTGATGTGATGCATTGTTGGCGTACCCCGTTTAGGTACTTATGATTTTGAGCTTGTTTGTTGATGATTGATATATGCATTGCACGCATTCTCTCATAATTATCATGCATAATCGATATCCGGTGGTGATCTGGTATCGTTGATTGAGCGAAACTAATATTTGATAAACTCTTTTACTTGAGTGATTATGAAAAAGGTCGATGTCCGAAGATCCATTCCGGAATCATTGTTTATATGAAACCGATACTTGATAAACTCTTTTACTTGAGTGATTGTGAGGAGGCCGATGTCCGAGGTTTAATTCTGGAATCGTTGATTTATGAAACTGATATTTGGCAAGTCTTTTGAGTGATTATGAGGAGGCCTATGTCCGATGGTATATTCGGGTATCGTTGTTGCATGGCCATTTCCGATGTTATCCCGGATTCGATTGTAGTGCATGGGCTCCGCGGGTCCCTAGAGTGGTGCCAGTGAGACTCCCCTTGTGAGCAATTATCCAAGGTCCCATTTGTCTGTTTGGCAAAGATCCGGGACTGGTGGCACTCAGACTTCGCGAGTCACACTGGGTTGTGCTGCCGAGACGTCGATATTTTCGTCTGGAGTACATGTGTACATCTTATTTGCATAGCATGGCATTGCATCACATTCATACCATTATTGCATTGCATTGCTTTATGACTTGAGTGAGATGTCGTGAAGATTGTATTGTGACGATTGTGGTGTTGATTCTATTGTGTTGATTGTCCCAGGATTGGATATACTCGTACTTATCATATTGGGGTTAGATATTTACATAGGTGTTGTTGGATACTCGATTATGATTGTACTGTTCCATGCATGATTGGTTTACTTTATCTGCGTTATTTTCTGAAATGTGTTAACTATGCTTAGTCGGCCTATGATGCCTACCAGTACTGTTGTTTGTACTGACCTGCACTTGCTGCATTCTTTTATGAATGCAGAGTATCAGGCCGGATCTACTTCTCTGACCCTTGGCTGATGGACTCCTCAGCTTCTACTTGCGTTTTATAAGGTGAGCATGGCATCCGCTGACCTCGAAGACTCTTCTTTTGCTTATGTCTTACTTTTCACTCAAGACATGATTTGAGACATTTATGTATGAGTCAGACCTTAGTATTCAGATTTAGATGCTCTAGTATGACCAGACCAGATATCGGGGTGAATTCATTTACTTTCGCACTTATCTATATTATATCATATTGTGAGACTTACGTCATTTACTTCTTTCCCTATTTTATTATATTTTGTGATTGTGAACGTTGAGTTAAGGGTTCGCCTACCGAGGTAGGAATGGTAGGTACCCGCATGACCTAGGTTAAAATGGGTCGTGACAAGTTGGTATCAGAGCCCTAGGTTACATGGTCTTTAATACAAGAGCGTGTTTAGTAGAGTCTCGTGGATCGGTACGATAAGCTCCGTACTTATCTGCACGATGCTATGGGACATTTAGGAAATCTCACCTTCTTTCTTTCCATCGTGCTACTTTATTCAAATTGGTATCTGGAAAGATCAAATTGGTATCTGACTCTTATCCCTTTTCTCACATATGGTGAGGAATCGAGCTACTACGGCCCGAGGTCAGGTGCCGGAGCCCGCAACTAAGGTTGGCACCCGAGGGCGCTCTACAGTCAGAGGATGCGGCAGAGCGAGAGGTTGCGGGCCACCCCAGCCAGGGGCAGAGCTCTAACGGTGGGCCAGCGATGAGAGAGGTCTCCATCTCCCGAGATCGAGTATCAGCCGGGTAGAGACCAGACCGCAGAGGATAGTGTGGCCCCAGCACAGACACAACTTGAGGTTACTTCTGACCAGGCCGTGCATGACACTATGGCCAGGATCCTACTTCATCTTGATACCCAGCAGGCGGCCACCGGTGTTACTACTCCCGGTGGGGGTTCACAGACTAGGGTAGAGACCCACGCGGGTAGCACATCTCACCGCAGCTATGGCTCCCCGCATTGATTCTATACCCGCCCCTGGGGAGGATATGAGACCCATGGATTGCACCGTTATGACTGCTGTTGATCAGGATATGGTGGGGAGGTTCAAGAAGTTAGAGCCGCCGAGGTTCTCTGGTACTTCGTCCGATAATACCTATGAGTTTATTCTTGATATGCATGAGTTGCTGCACTGTATGGGTATAGTAGAGACCCACAGCGTTGATTATGTGTCCTAAGCGAAGACGTGGTGGAGGTATTTCGTGGCGTACAAACCTGAGGGTTCTCCTCCGTTGACTTGGACTTAGTTCTATCGGGCCTTCCTTGAGAATTGTGTGCCCCGGTCTTTGAGAGAGGCTCGTAGGTAGCAGTTTCTACACCTGGAGCAGAGGGGCATGTCCTTGGAGTCTTATGTGACTTGTTTCCTCTATTTGGCCCGATACTCTACTCCGTTGATTCCTATCGAGGCTGATAGGATCAGACGCTTTATTGGAGTACTAGTGGGCTCTCTACATATTCCTTGTCTTCAGATGAAGTCTATGGGGGCTTTCTTCCAGTCCATTATTGAGCATGCTTCGACGGTTGAGGGCGCCAAGGCACGTGCTTTTAGTGGTGGTGACAAGAGGCCACGTCAGACTGGCAGCTTTGGGGGTTCTGGTACAAGGGGCGCCGGTCAGTTTTCGAGGCCACCGCAGCCTTATTTCGATCGTCCAGTGCATTCAGCATTACCGGCTCCCTCTAGTGAGCCGCCTAGGTGGAGAGCTCCTGAGAGCTCGTTCTCTAGACCAGTGGATAGGGCTGATTCATCCGGGTCTTCAGTTTCCATATATCAGCATTCAACTCCTCTTACCTGTTTCTCTTGTGGGGAGGTTGGGCATATTGCCGAGAGATTTCCCCGACCTAGGTGAGATTATCAGCCGTCGAGGACTCCTGTGTCATCCGGTGGTCGGGGAGGGACTTCTCAGAGAGGCGGTGCTCAATTAGGCCACCGTACTTTCCATGGTTTGAGAGGTGGGTCCCAGCCAGCTAGAGGTGTTACTCAGAGTTCTAGAGGGGGATCTTAGACTGGGCGTGGTGGCTCCCATTGTTACTCATTCCCTGGTAGGCCCGAGGCAAAAACCTTAGATGCTGTGGTCTCAGGTACCATTTCTGTCCGTCATAGAGCAGCATCTGTGTTATTTGATCCTGGATCCACTTATTTGTATGTATCTGCATTTCATGCCATTGGTTGGGATTTACCTTGTGATAGCATAGATATACCTATTCATGTGTCTACTATAGTCGGAGATTCTGTGGTTGTTGATCGAGTCTACCAGTCTTATTTAGTTACTTTTCTGGGGTATGGCACCTGGGTAGATTTGATGATTCTGGATACGGTGGACTTTGATATTATATTGGGTATGTCCTGGCTTTCTCTTTATCATGCGATCTTGGACTATCACGCCAAGACAATCACTTTAACCATGATAGGCTGTCACGACCCAACCGGAGGGCCACGACGGGCACCCGATGCTAACCCACTCGGGCACCTCTTATCGTACATTCACATTTACATCTAGGTGAGCCACGTAGCTTAGTCATAATTTGTATCCATCATTCATGCTACTCTCGTTGGGCAACAACACATTCATACCATCATTAACAACTATGCCCCTATCAATATACATAAGCCGACAAGGCTATCAAGTGATATACAAAATATAAGCTGACAAGGCTAAAGACATCTAATCATACACAACTGTCTACGAGCCTCTAAGAAGAGTAGGTAACATCATAGAGGTGGGACAAGTACCCGCCGTGCCCATATATATGTACACAAAAGATTAATACCACAAAGCTGTAGCTTCGGATGAAATGGAGCTACTCTATGTAGTCCCTGAATAAGAAAGCTATGGATCAAGCCTATCTCCCTGGCTACCTGCAGGCATGACACAACGTTCACAAATAAAAGGACGTCAGTACAAATAATGTACTGAGTATGTAAAGCATAATCAACATCATAGTATGAACATAAGAGACAACATAAGGATTAGCAAAAGAAATAGCATAAGATGGGAGAATCAGGAGGTAATAGAGTCATTTGTACCTCTAGTGGCCTTCGTCGTATCTACTAACTTGTCTTTCTTAGGGACTTTTCAATTCTAATGCTTACTCATGTACTTACATACATATATATATATATATACATATATTCGTATTCGTATTCGTATTCATACTCGCATCCATATCATATCCATATTCATATTCATAGCATACCCGATCATGAAGGTTCGGTGTTTCACATACCTGGCCATGACAAGGCTCGGTGATTATACATACCTGACGCTACCAAGGCTCAGTGTTATCCATACCCAACTGCAGTGGTGTGCGCACGATAGGCATCATACCCGGCCATATAAGCTCGGTGTTACATAATAGTCATACATACTTAGACACATATACATAAGAGTCCATAAGACTCATCAACATCATTACCATCATCGTTTTCGTTACATTTATCCTTAGAGGATCAACTATCATATAAAGGGAAGCAATAAGACCGCGAAAGTATCGAGACTCGTGAGATTTAGTAATCTTAGAGATAGAGTCACTTGGAAGACATTATGGGACTAATGAAAGAATATATATCAAAGGAACTATGCCTTAATGAAAGAAGGGTTAGCCTTACATATCTCTTCGTCTTCTTAACTATTTAACGATCACCGTCGAAGCTTGAATAATCTACATTTAGAAGGGGTTCACACCATAGTTAAGCCTTAATGATAATCTTATGTTCAAACTAGAATAATTCATGATCTAATGAAAATTGGGCAGCATTTCCCGTATTTCGTCAACTTCCACCATTTTACAAAACAACTCCCAACAACCACAATAACATCTATAATACACTCACAATATCATAATCAAGCAATCACATTCCATTAAACCTTTAAAATCTATCCGTGCGCTCAACTTATACCAACAACTCCACACCCATTTTAGCACATTTTCATATAACGCTTCTTCATCACCATTATTACCTTCCATAACATGATTATATCCATATCCCACTAAGAATCATGACTCAATATAGATTACTAATCACAAACATCATAAAAGCTACATTTAGACTTCATTTTCTACTTTCTTCTTCTACCCAAGTTTTGCTATGACTAAACATTCTCATTAACATGAAATAAGCGTGGAAACTAACCTTTTTATCCCATAGAAACAAGCTTTGGAGCAGCTTTCAACTTGTGCAAAAACCCTAGCTACAATGCTCAAGTATTTCTTGAAATCTACCAACCCTAGGGAACCTTCTAACACATGAACACTTGATTCTTGCTATTTAATCTTTATAATCTCTTGGGTTTGGGTGAAATATGTTTGGAGAAGGGTTTTGGAGCTTTAGAGAGTGTAGAAGAAATGTGAGAAATGAAATAAGGTGAGGTCGTCCATCCTTATAATATAAAAATTCTGACCCGACCCGATTTATACGGCCTACTATACGGGCCGTATAATTTATACGGTCCGTATAATACCACCAGGCTGCACCCTTCTCTGGAAAAAACCTACGGACCATTATACAGGCCGTATAATTTATACGGTCTGTACAACTGGGAAAACCTGATTTTCATTCTCGTCGACTCGTTTGACTTCCAATCCTCGTGGAACCTTCGTGACACTTATATAACAATTCATTAACCATGAAATAGGCCCTATAGCAGCCCTTTAAGATATTTCTAAATAAACATTAACTCAATTATAGCGGAAACCTTTCCGAACATGACTTGCATTTTGCTCCCTTCAACAAACTAAACCTCACATATTCGTATGACTTCGAAATCTTGTAGTATACACTTTAAGATATCTAATGCTTCCCTTAATCTCCTAAGGATTTCATAATTACCTTAAGCTCACATTAGCCTATCTACAAGGCAGCACATACGGAATTTCCCAGGTGTAACATAGGCATCCCCCCTTAAGAACATTCGTCCTCGAATGTTAGATTATTGGGAATTCTATAAAATTTTGCCAGAGTTTCCCCTATAATATGGCACTACCATCCTGTACAACAACCCAAAATACATCGTCTCACAGGGCTACAACAACAATAACAATAACCGTGGTCACACACGACCAGGAAAGCATCAAGGGAAAACACTACATACCTTAGGATAATGGCGTCTCAGCCTGAGTCTCCTCTGAGGGCGAAAATAAATGTGGGTACCTGAACTTCATATCTTCTTCGGCTTCCCAAGTCATTTCCTCTCTATTATTATTTCTCCATAAAACTTTTACTGAAGCTACCTCTTTGGTTCTGAGCTTTCGTACTTGCCTATCTAAAATGGCAATGGGGACTTCTTCATAAGATAATTGTTTAGTAACTTGGACATTATCTATTGATACAATTCTAGAAGGATCTCCGATGCACTTACGAAGCATCGATACATGGAAAACTGGGTGAACTGACTCCATGTTCGGAGGTAGATCTAATTTGTAAGCCACTTTGCCTACCTTGCGTATAATCTCATAAGGTCCAATGTACCGGGGACTAAGCTTCCCTTTTTTTCCAAATCTCTTAACGCTCTTCATTGGCGACACCTTTAAGAATACCCAGTCTTTCTCTTGGAACTCCAAGTCCCTTCGACGATTATCAGCATAGAACTTCTGACGACTCTGAGCTATTAATAATCGATCCTGTATAAGCTTGACTTTCTCTATAGCTTGCTGGACCAAGTCTGGCCCTATCAATTTGGTCTCTCCTATTTCGAACCACCCAATTAGGGATATGCACTTTCGCCCATATAAAGCCTCATACGGGGCCATTTGGATGCTAGAATGATAACTGTTGTTATAAGCAAATTCAATAAGCGGTAAATGATCATCCCAAATACCTCCAAAATCCAATATACATGCCCGTAACATATCCTCAAGGGTCTGAATGATACGTTCCGCTAGTCCATCAGTCTGCGGGTGAAATGTCGTGCTAAGACTCACCTGAGTCCCCAAACCTTCTTGGAAGACTTCCAAAAATTAGCTATAAACTGAGTCCCTCTATCGGAGATAACAGACACAGTAACACCGTGAAGTCGCACTATCTCTTTAACATAAAGCTTTGCATAGTATTCTGCTATAGGTGTAGTTCTGACTGGTAAGAAATGAGCGGACTTTGTGAGTCTATCCACAATCACCCATATAGAATCATACTTACGTCGAGAACGGGGTAAGCCTGTAATGAAGTCCATGTTAATTACTTCCCATTTCCAAGTTGGAATTTCTATAGCTTGCAACAATCCGCCCGACTTTTGGTGCTCGATTTTCACTTGCTGACAGTTGGGACATTGAACTACAAATTCCGCTATATCTTTCTTCATCCCATTCAACCAATATATAGATTTAAGATCATGATACATTTTCATTGCTCCTGGGTGAACGGAATAACGGGAACAATGAGCTTCTCTCAATATTTGGTGGTGTAATCCTGCAACATCAGGGACACATAACCCACCTCGACATCGGAGAACTCCGTCTCCAGAAATCTCGAATGATGACTTTTCCTTCTGAGGGAATGCATTTTTGTAATGAACATGGGATCCTCATACTGGCGCTCCTTCACTTCAACTACTAGTGATGAGACCGCTGAATTCTGAATGGTAGCTCCCATATTGCCTGAGTCCACTACTCGAACTCCTAGGCTAGCTAATTGCTAGAGCTCACGAGCTAAATCTCTTTTCTTTGGCTGAACATCACATAGACTTCCCATAGATCTACGACTAAGAGCATCAGCCACCACATTTGCTTTCCCGGGATGATACAGGATGTCAACATCATAATCCTTCAACAATTCCAACCATCGCCGTTGCCTTAAATTTAGTTCTTTCTGCTTGAAGATATACTGAAGGCTCTTATGATCTGTATAAATATCAACGTGGATGCCATACAAATATTGTCTCCATATTTTCAATGCATGAATCACTGCAGCCAATTCAAGATCATGGGTCGGATAATTTTTCTCATGTTTTCGTAACTGCCTTGAAGCATACGCAATCACCTTACCATGTTGCATTAACACACAACCTAGCCCAACGCCTGGAGTGTCATAATAAACAACATAACCTTCCAATCCCTCTAGAAGTGTCAGGACTGAGGCAGAAGTTAATCTATCCTTTAGCTCTTGGAAACCATGCTCACAAGCATCTGTCCATTGAAACTTAGCTGATTTTTGGGTCAGCTTCGTGAGTGGTGCAGAAATAGAAGAAAAACCTTCTACAAATCTCCTGTAGTAACCCGCTAAGCCCAGAAAACTACGAACCTCCGTAGGAGTTGTGGGCCTTGGCCAAGTCTTCACGGCCTCAATTTTTTGGGCGTCTACCCGAACACCATCGACTGAAATAATATGCCCTAGAAAGGTCACTGAGTTCAACCAAAACTCACACTTAGAAAATTTGGCAAACAACTCTCGAGTTTGAAGAACTCTAAGGACAGTACGCAAATGATCCGCATGTTCTGTCTCGGACCTAGAATACACCAAGATATCGTCGATGAATACAATCACAAATAAATCTAGGAAGGGCCTGAACACATTGTTCATTAAATCCATAAATATTGCTGGTGCATTAGTTAGCCCAACTGACATTACCTGGAACTCAAAATGGCTATATCTTGTTCTGAAGGCTGTCTTAGGAATATCTTTCTCCCTAACTCACACTTGATGATACCCGGATCTCAAATCTATCTTGGAGAACCATTTGGCGCCTTGTAATTGGTCAAACAAATCGTCAATCCTCAGAAGGGGATATTTATTCTTAATCGTCACTTTATTCAGTTGCCAATAGTCACTACACATTCACAAAGAGTCATCTTTCTTTCGGACGAACAACACGGGTGCTCCCCATGGGGAAGAATTAGGCCTAATAAAGCCTTTCTCAAGCAAGTCCTTCAATTGCTCCTTCAACTCCTTCAACTCTACGGGAGCCATTCTGTAAGGAGGGACAAATATGGGCTTTGTATCCGGTAGCACATCTGAAATCAATCTCCCGCTCTGGAGGGAGGCCCGAAAGTTCTTCCGGGAATATATCTGGAAATTCATTCACCACGGGGACAGACTGAAGAGTTGGCGGTTCAGCTTCTACATCTTGAACCCGAACTAGATGGTAAATACAACCTTTTGTGATTATCTTCCTTGACTTTATATAGGAAATAAACCTACCTTTCGGGGACACAGTATTTCCTTTCCATTCTAACACTGGTTCTCCCAAAAACTAGAAGCGAACCATTTTCATTCTACAATCTACATTGGCATAGCAAGAAGCCAACCAATCCATGCCCATGATAACATCAAAATCCACCATTTTTAAGTCATGTAAGTCAACCATAGTACGATTGTCACAAATCACAACTACACATTCTCTATATACTCGACTAGCGATTACCGGTTCACCAACGGGTGTAGATACCTCAAAAGGGTTGATCGACTCTGGCTTGACCCCAAATCGACCTACAATATATGGAGTAACATATGACAATGTGGAGCCCGGATCTATCAAAGCATTTACATCATGAGAGAATACTGATAATATACCTGTGACGACATTGGGAGAAGACTCAAGATCTTGGTGTCCCGCCAAAGCATAAATACGGTGCTGAGGACCGCTAGAACTGGGGGCTCTCCCCCTGCCTATACTATGGCTGACTAGCGCATGTGAACCTATACCCATAGGGCGTATGGATGATAAAGACCCAGCTACCAATCCTGAAGGCTGGGTCCTACCCTTACCACTAACCGAGGGGAAATCACGCATAATAGGGCCTGGCCGACCGCATGCATATCAAACCTCTGAACCTAGTCGACACTGGCCCCAATGTAACTACCCACACTGGGAACATCGTGGCACGAGTGGCCTTTCCTGACCCAAATCACCTCTGAACTGAGAACCTGAAGCCCTGAAACTCTGACTCGGCCCAGAATAAGTAGATCTATCAAATCTCTGGCCTGTAAACCGTGGAGGCGCACTAGTCATAGAGTGGCTTGAATGCCTAGAAAACTGTTGTCTTGGCCCGCCCCTAAACTCATTCGTCGAACCCAAAGATCTAGCCCTCTTGCTATACCCTCTATCATGTTCACGCTCATTTCTTTGCTATTATTGGCTTTCTTCCAAATTCTGGGCATGGGATTGAATGCGTGAAATATCCATGTTAGCCTGAAGGGACGCAGTCAAGCACTTATCCATCAAATGTGGCCCTAGGCCTCACACAAATCGGTGTACTCGGTCACCCATATCCGCTACCATGGCCGGAGCATACCTAGCCAAAGAATTGAAGTGGAGACTATACTCTAAAGCAATCATACTTCCTTGCCTAAGATTCAAGAACTTATCGGCTCTAGCTCGCCGAACCTCTGGAGGCAAGTAATGTCGGAGGAAGGCATCCATAAATTCTTGCCATACCGGAGGAGGTGCTTTGGCTCCCCGCGAAGCCATCCAAACTGTATACCAATGAACCATGACATCCCTCAATCTATAGAATGCTAACTCCACCGATTCAATGTCCGAAGCATCCATTAACCGAAGTGTCCTAACATCCCATCAATAAAATTCTGAGGGTCCTCTTCTGGATTTGACCCAAATTTTTTTGGAGGGTTCAAGCTAATAAAATCATGGGCCCTTGCACTAACAGCCCTATCACCCTGCCCTGTACCTTGCCGCTGAGTTTGGGCGGCAACCAACTGAGTAAGCAAATGAATGGCCTCGTTTACATCTTGGCCTGAAGCATCCGGTAGAGGAGCTGGAGCTGGGGCTGAGGCTCCCTTATGCTCCTCAGAAATAGGCACTGAATGGGAGGACTAAGATTGAGCCGCGTTCTGGGACTCACCCTCCTCTATATCCATTGGTGGTGATCTTTCAGCTCGCTTTTCTGTCACTGTCTTGCCCTTTTGGCCTACCGTAGCTTTTCTCTTTACAGGCATTTCTGAAATACATAATACACGGTTAAGGAAGAGAAATCCTTATATCATGGATCTATCGCACGATCTTATGAAGAAAGAAGGTCATTCATTCCTAAAATGCCCGCAACCTCCTGTTTATAAGTGTGGCGCGCAACACACCCATAAACAAGGCTCTACTAGACACGACTCGTAGACACACCCTAGGACAGAACTGCTCTGATACCACTTTTGTCACGACCCAACCGGAGGGCCAAGACGGGCACCCGGTGCTAACCCACCCGGGCACCTCTTATCGTACATTCACATTTACATCTAGGTGAGCCACGTAGCTTAGTCGTAATTTCTGTCCATAATTCATGCTACTCTCGTTGGGCAACAACACATTCATACCATCATTAAAAACTATGCCCCTATCAATATACATAAGCCGACAAGGCTATCAAGTGATATACACAATATAAGCCGACAAGGTTAAAGTCATCTAATCAAACACAACTGTCTACGAGCCTCTAAGAACAGTAGGTAACATCATATAGGCGGGACAGGACCCCGCCATGCCCATATGTATGTACACAAAAGAATAATACCACAAAGCTGTAGCTCCGGATGAAATGGATCTCCTCTATGTAGTCCCTGAATAAGAAAGCTATGGGTCAAACCTGTCTCCTTGGCCACCTGTGGGCATGACGCTGCGTCCACAAACAAAAAGACGTCAGTACGAATAATGTACTGAGTATGTAAAGCATAATCAACATCACACTATGAGCATAAGAGACAGCATAAGGATTAGCATAAGAAATAGCATAAGATGGAAGAATCAGGAGGTAATAGAGTCATTTGTACCTCTAGTGGCCTTCGTCGTATCTACTTACTTGTCTTTCGTAGGGACCTTCCATTTCTAATGATTACTCATGTATATACATACATATATTCGTATTCATATTCATACTCGCATCCATATCATATCCATATTCATATTCATAGCATACCCGACCATGTAGGTACGGTGTTTCACATACCCGGCCATGACAAGGCTTAGTGATTATACATACCTGGCCCTACCAAGGCTTAGTGTTATCTGTACCCAACTGCAGTGGTGTACGCACGATAGGCATCATACCCGACCATATAAGCTCGGTGTTACATAATAGTCATACATACTTATACACATATACATAAGAGTCCATAAGAGTCATCAACATCATTACCATCATCGTTTTCGTTACATCTATCCTTAGAGGATCAACTATCATATAAAGGGAAGCAATAAGATCGCGAAAGTATCGAAACTTCCACCATTTTACAAAACAACTCCTAACAATCATAATAACATCCATAATACACTGACAATATCATAAGCAAGCAATCACATTCCATTAAACCTTTAAAATCTATCTGTGCGCTCAACTTATACCAACAACTCCACACCTATTTTAGCACATTTCATATAACGCTTCTTCATCACCATTATTACCTTCCCTAACATGATTATATCCATATCCCACTAAGAATCATGACTCAATATAGATTACTAATCATAAACATCATAAAAGCTACATTTAGACTTCATTTTCTACTTTCTTCTTCTACCCAAGTTTTGCTACGACCAAACATTCTCATTAACATGAAATAAGCGTGGAAACTAACCTTTTTATCCCATAGAAACAAGCTTTGGAGCAGCTGTCAACTTGTGCAAAAACCCTAGCTACAATGCTCTAGTATTTCTTGAAATCTACCAACCCTAGGGAATCTTCTAACACATGAACACTTGATTCTTGCTATTTAATCTTTATAATATCTTGGGTTTAGGTGAAATATGTTTGGAGAAGGGTTTTGGAACTTTAGAGAGTGTAGAAGAATTGTGGGAAATGAAATAAGGTGAGGGTCGTCCATCCTTATAATATAAAAATTCTGACCCGACCCGATTTATATGGCCTACTATACGGGCCGTATAATTTATACTGTCCGTATAATCAGGCCGTATAATTTATACGGTCCGTATAATCAGGCCGTATAATACCTCCAGGCTACACCCTTCTCTGGAACAAACCTACGGACCATTATATGGGCCGCATAATTTATACGGTCCGTACAAATGGTCGTACAATTGGGAAACACGATTTTCGTTCTCGTCGACTCGTTTGACTTCCAATCCTCGCGGAACCTTCGTGACACTTATATAACACTTCATTAGCCATGAAATAGGCCCTATAGCAGCCCCTTAAGATATTTCTAAACAAACATTAACTCAATAATAGCGGAAACCTTTCCGAACATGACTTACATTTTTCTCCCTTCAACAAACTAAACTTCACATATTCGTATGACTTCGAAATCTTATAGTATACACTTTAAGCTATCTATTTCTTCCCTTAATCTCATAAGGATTTCATAATTACCTTAAGCTCACATTAGCCTATCCACAAGACAACACATAAGGAATTTCCGAGGTGTAACATAGGCATCCCTAGGCTTGAGTGGAGAGGTACTCCTAGTCCCGCTTCGAAGTAGATCATTTCCTTCCTCCGGGGGATGAAGTTAGTAACTAAGGGGTGTTTAGAGTATTTGGCGCATGTTCGTGATACGACAGTTGCATCTCCATCCATTGAGTCTATTCCTATTGTGAGCGAGTTCACGGAGGTATTTCCGTCAGATTTGCCGGGTGTACCACCCGATCGTGATATTGATTTCTGTATCGACGTGGACTTAGGTGCTCGTCTTATTTCCGTTCCACCATATCGGATGGCACCTGCTGAGTTGAGAGAACTTAAGGAACAATTGTAGGATTTATTGAGTAAGGGGTTTATTAGACCGAGCGTCTCCCCTTAGGGTGCTCCAGTGTTATTTGTGAAGAAGAAAGATGGGACCATGAGGATGTGCATTGAGTACCGCCAGTTGAACAAGGTCACTATCCGGAACAATAGCCCTATGCCTCGTATTGATGATCTATTTGACTAGCTTCAGGGTGCTTCGATGTTTTCTAAGACTAATTTGCATTTCGGCTATCATCAGTTGAAGATTAGGGCGGAGGATATTCCGAAGACAACATTTCGGACTAGGTATGGCCACAATGAGTTTCTAGTGATGTCTTTCGGTCTTACCAATGCCCAGCTGCATTTATAACCTTGGTGAATGGCATCTTTATGTCGTTCCTTGATTATTTTGTGATTGTGTTTATTGATGATATCTTGGTGTATTCCAAGAGTAGAGTGGAGCATGAGAGCCATCTTCGTACCATCCTTGGGTTGTTGAAGAAACATAGTCTGTTTGCTAAATTATCTAAGTGTAAGTTCTGGTTAGAGTTTGTAGCATTCTTGGGCCATGTGGTGTCCAAGGAGGGAATTATGGTTGATCCACAGAAGATTGAGGCCGTGAGGGGTTGGGCGAGGCCCACTACATTACCGAGATTCATAGTTTTATGGGTTTAGCCAGTTATTACCGACATTTTGTGAAGGCTTTTGCTGCCATTGCTTCGTCTTTGACCCGATTGACTCAAAAGGATGTCCCCTTTCAGTGAACGGATGATTGTGAGGAGCTTTCAAAAGCTCAAGCTTCTTTTGACCACAGGCCCAATCTTAGCCTTACCAGTGGAGGGCAAGGACTTCGCGGTCTATTGTGATGCTTCCCGTATGGGTTTGGGTACGGTGTTGATGCAGGAGGGTAGAGTGATAGCTTGTGCTTCCCGTCAGTTGAAGGTTCACGAGAAGAATTACCATACCCATGATTTGGAGTTGTTGGCCGTAGTCTTCGCTTTAAAGCGTTGGAGGCATTACTCCTACGGTGTCCATTGTGAGGTTTTTACCGATCACCGTAGCCTTTAGCATGTGTTTACCCAGAGAGATCTTAATTCTAGGCAGCGCCGATGGATGGAGCTCCTGAAGGATTATGGCATCTCTATTCTGTATCACCTTGGTAAAGTCAATGTGGTGGCTGATGCCTTGAGTCCCAAGACGGTGAGTATGGAGAGTTTAGCTCGATTAGTTGTTTCCGAGCGTCCATTGGCCATGGAGGTTCAGTGTCTGGCCAACAGTTTCATCCGTCTTGACATCTCGACCCCGGGCAGGATTTTGGCTTGTATAGAGGCGAGATCATTGTTATTGAATCGGATCAAGGCTCATCAGTTTGAGGATTCTCAGTTGAGCAAGATCCGAGATAGGGTGTCGAAAGGTGAGGCCAAGGAGGCCGTCATTGATTCTGAGGGCATTCTCAGGATTAGAGGACGTGTAATCATTCCTCGTGTTGGTGATCTGATTCAGTTGATCTTATCTGAGGCCCACAGCTATCACTATTCCATTCATCCAGGAGTGACTAAGATGTATCGTGACTTGAGACATCACTATTGGTGGCACCGTATGAATTGGGATATAGTTGGTTTTGTGGCTAAGTATGGGAATTGTCAACAGGTAAAGTATGAGCACCAGTGACCCGGTGGGGTGTTTTAGAGAATGCCCATTCCCGAGTGGAAGTAGGAGAGTATTAACATAGACTTTGTCACAGGTCTTCCGAAGACCCTTGGCAAGTTTGATTCTATTTGGGTGATAGTGAATCGATTGACTAAGTCCGCACACTTTGTCCCGGTTCAGGTTTCTTATACCGCAGAGAAGTTAGCCAAGATGTATTTCGAGATATTATGAGATTACACGGGATCCCTATTTCTATTGTATCTGATCGGGGCACTATCTTCACATCTCGATTCTGGAGAGCATTTCATGATGAGTTGGGTACCCGATTGGACTTTAGTACAGCTTTCTGTCCCCAGACCGATGGCCAGTCCGAGTGGACCATTTAGGTGCTCGAGGACATGTTGAGAGTGTGTAATTGACTTTGGCGGTCATTGGGATCAGCACATGCCCTTGGCAGAGTTTGCGTACAACAACAGTTATCAATCGAGTATTGGTATGATGCCTTTTGAGGCCTTATATGGTAGGAGGTGTAGATCCTCGATTGGTTGGTTCGATGGATTCGAGGCTCGACCTGGGAGCACAGATCTATTGAGGGAGTCCCTTGAAAGAGTGAGAGTTATTCAGGCTAGACTTCTTGCAGCTCAGAGCCAACAGAAGATGTATGCGGACTGGAAGGTTCAGGATTTGAAGTTGCTATTGGTGATAAGGTTCTATTGAAGGTTTCACCCATGAAGGGTGTTATGAGGTTTGGTAAGAGGGGCAAGTTGAGCCCTAGATACATTGGCCCGTTTGAAATCGTGGATTGTATAGGCGATATAGCTTATGAGTTAGCATTACCGCTAGGCTTTGCGGGAGGCCATCCGGCCTTTCATATCTCGATGATGAAGAGATACCACACAGATGGTACCTACATTGTCCGTTGAGATTTTATGTTGCTTGATGAGAATTTGACCTATGAGGAGGAGCCTATTGCAATTCTAGATAGGCAGGTTCGAAAATTGAGGTCCAAGGAGATTGCTTTTGTGAAGGTGCAATGGAAGTACTGCCCTGTGGAAGAGGCTACTTTGGAGACTGAGTCCGATATGTATAGCTGATATCCCCAGTTGTTCACTGATTCAGGTATTTCCCTAATTTCCTTCTTTACTTGCTCGAGGACGAGCAACGGTTCAATTGATATCTGATGCAATGACCCGTTTGGTCGTTATGGCACTTTCGCCACTTCTGAGCAGTGATTGACTCATTTTTGACCCGAGGTTGCCTTTTGGGCAAACAGACCTTTTTCGGAGTTTTATCGACTCCGAGAGGTCCGGATGATTGTTTAGAATCGGTATGTATGATTGGTTCGGTTCCCAATGCATTTTGGTGCATCTCGGGACTTTGGATGGGAAATGGGAAGTAGGCTCCGGTGGTTGACTTGGTCAACGGGACCTCCGTTGAAAATTCTGAGATCACGAGTGCATTCGCAGTGTATTTTTGCGTGCATTTAGGTGGTCGGGGTATGACAGATGGCCTCGGGAATAGCCCGAAAATTCGATGGAAGGCTTAGAAAAATTGAGGATTTCTGGTGTCTGGTGCCCGCAATGGCGACACCAGAGCTGCCCCAGCGGTACCGCTATGGTGGTGTAGTGACCGCTGGGGCGGTCATGAGTAATTGGGCCTTACCGCTGCAGCGGTGTCCCAGCCGCCGTAGCGGCAATTCTTTCGCCGTGGCGGTCACGGGCAGGGGAATTTCATTAAATGTGTCTTAAAATAATACTTAGACCCTCATTATGTCATAACTCAATATTGGAGCTTAGGAAGGCTGCTCTTGGGGATAAATTGATGAATTTCTTGGAGGTAAAGCTTGGTCTAATCACTTACTTCTCTTTAATCATTATCATCTTAGAATCATCCCTTCCCTTTCCTTTAGAAGTAGAATTTGAAGAAGGGTTTTGGGAGGCTTCTCCCTAGGGTTATAATGGATAAAATTGATGATGGTAATACTAAAATATAATGGATCTAAGCTTAGTGATCATATATCTTTCACTTTTAAGGTTGAATTTCGGATTTGGAGAATTAGGGTTCATACCCAATTTGGGGGTTTTTACTAGAATCAGACTTGGGGATAATTCTTGAGCTAAATCAGTAATTAATAACAGGGTTATGATTACCTGGGATTCAATTTGGTATTTCACCCGTGAATTTCCCGTTTCGCCCTTGTTGGCCCGTTTCCCCAAGGTCTAGGGTTAAAATGGACATAATTGATATCATAGCAATATTAATATCATTATTCATGATTTCTAACTTAGAATTCGATTATTCTTAGACTACTTTAGTTCTGAGCTTCAGAGAAAGGGCAATGCGATAGAGTGACTTGTTGGTGTTGCAGTTCGGCAGTCCAGGTAGGTTATGGTTTACCTTTGGTGAGACTTAGTATAGTGAATCACATATTTAGATTATGATGTCGGAGACAGCATGTGAACTTTCAGGTGTGAAGTTGGGATGGACATTGACTTAGGTTGGGCCTTGATGTGTATTGGGACTAGCCACCCCGTTATGTGTGTTTGATTGTTTAATTATGTTGGCTCGATGCCATGTTTAGTTGGTATATAATGAAGGTCACTTGTGGTCCTGATTTGGATAGGGTTGACATACCCGTTAGTAGTATTATGTACTTGATATATTATTGGCGTATCCGCTGTTGGTACTTGATTATATATGTTGGCATACCCACTGTTGGTATTGTGATGTGATGAATTATTGGCATACCCCGTTGAGGAACGTATGATTTTGAGCTTGTTTGTTGATGATTGATAAATGCATTGCACGCATTCTCTCATAGTTATCATGCATGACCGATATCTGGTAGTGATCCAGTATCGTTGATTGAGCGAAACTGATAGTTGATAAACTCTTTTACTTAAATGATTATGAAAAAGGCCGATGTCCGAAAATCCATTCCGGAATAATTGTTTATATGAAACTGATACTTGATAAATTCTTTTACTTGAGTGATTGTGAGGAGGCCGATGTCCGAGGTTCAATTCTGGAATCGTTGATTTATGAAACTAATATTTGACAACTCTTTTGAGTGATTGTTAGGAGGCCGATGTCCGATGGTATATTCAGGCATCGTTGTTGCATGGCCGTTTCCGATGTTATCCCGAATTCAATTGTAGTGTATAGGCTACGCGGGTCCCCCAGAGTGGTGCCGGTGAGACTCCCCCTATGAGCAATTAGCCAGGGTCCTGTCTGTCTGTTTGCAAAGATCCGAGATGGGTGGTACTCAGACTTCGCGAGTCACACTGGGTTGTGCTGCCGAGATGTCGATATTTCCGTTCGGAGTATATGTGTACATCTCATTTTCATAGCATGGCATGGCATCACATTTATACCATTATTGCATTGCATTGTATTATGACTTGAGTGAGATGTCGTGATGATTGTATTATGATGATTGTGGTGTTGATTCTATTGTGTTGATTGTCCCAGGATTGGATATACTCATACTTATCATATTGGGGTTAGGTATTTACATAGGTGTTGATGGATACTCGATTATGATTGTACTGTTCCATGCGTGATTGGTTTACTTGTTTATCTGCGTTATTTTCTGAATTGTGTTAACTATGCTTAGTTAGCCTATGATGCCTACCAGTACTGTTGTTTGTACTGACTTACACTTGCTGCATTCTTTTATGGATGCAGAGTATCAGGCCGGATCTACTACTCTGACTTGTGGTTGATCGACTCCTCATCTTCTTCTTGAGTTTTCCAGGGTGAGCACGGCGTCCGCTGACCTCGAAGACTCTTCTTTTGCTTATGTCTTACTTTTCACTCAAGACATGATTTGAGACATTATGTATGATTCAGACCTTAGTATTCGGATTTAGATGCTCTTGTATGACCAGACCAGATACTGGGGTGGATTCATTTACTTCCACACTTATCTATATTATATCATATATGAGACTTACATCATTTACTTCTTTCGCTATTTTATTATGTTTAGTGATTGTGAATGTTTAGTTAAGGGTTCGCTTACCGAGGTGGGAATGGTAGGCACCCGCATGACCTAGGCTAAAATGGGTCATGACACAAAGAAGCGGCTCCAGTAATCTCTCGAGTAGAGGTGATAAGCAAGCTGATCGTGGATCAAACAGCCGAGGGTTGCTGTTTAGAGATGATGCTGGTAGTTTTGTCAACAATGGGGACATTCCGAGGTTATCAGAGTACAACTTCAACATTAACACCATAGATCTTGTTTTGGCTATTAGCCGCATCGCAGATGCCAGGTGGCCGAGACCATTGAGATCTGATCCAGCTCAAAGAGATCCAAGCATGATGTGTGAGTATCATGGAACTCATGGCCATAGAACCGAATATTGTCGCCAATTGAAAGAAGAGGTGGCTCGGTTGTTAAAACATGATCACCTTCAAGAATTTTTAGGTGAGCGAGCCAAAGGCCACTATAAAGGTACGGAAAATCACAAACAGGTCGAGCCAGTGGAGCCACAACACGTGATTAATAGGATAATCGGAGGAACGGATACACCACGAGGACCGATGATGAAAAGAACAAAGGTTTCAATTGTACGATAAATCAAACCAGGGATTATGTGCCCGAGGGATCCATTTCCTTCAACGATGAGGATGTAGAAGGCATCATTCTACCACACAATGATGCGCTGGTAATTTCTATCCTTATTTTTAAATCTCAAGTTAAACGTATTTTGATTGACCCAGGTAGTTCGGCCAACATTATCCGATAGAGAGTAGTAGAACAACTGAGGTTGCTGGATCAAATTGTTCCGGTGGCTCGGGTGCTCAGCGGATTCAATATGGAAAGTGAAACTACTAAAGGAGAAATTTCTTTACCGATCAACATCGACGGAACTATTCAGTAGACTGTGTTCTATGTCATCGAGGGAGAGATGAAGTATAATGCGTTACTCGGCAGACTGTGGATTCATAGAATGAGGGCAGTATCATCGACATTACATCAGATGTTGAAATTCCCAACTCCGGAAGGGATAAAGACGGTCTGTGGTGAACAAGTCACAGCAAAGGAGATGTTTGTGGTTGAAGAGGCCCCCCTCATCCTAAAGGAACCGGTCCAAAAATCCGTTGAATCGACCAAAGGTAAAGACACTAAATAGCAATTAAAGAATGCAGGCTCGAATGAAGAAAAGGAAGAGACGAGCTCGAGTTTCGAAAAAGATGATTTCGGTGTGCCCAGATCTTTCGTATTACCGGATGATTCGGACGCGACCAAGCCTATCATAGAGGAGTAGGAACAAATTATCTTGTTCGGCACTTGCCGGATAGAAAGGTATAGCTGGGCACGGGGTTAACCTTTGAGCTCAGAAGCAAGTTAATTAAATTTATTCAAGCTAATGCTGATTGTTTTACATAATCCAATTTAGACATGAGAGATGCCACCGGAGGTGACGACGCATAAGCTCAGCGTCGATAAAAAATTCACTCCGGTTAAATAGAAAAGAAGACAGATGGCTGAATTAAAGCATGCCTTCATCAAAGATGAGGTAACAAAAATTTTAAAAGTAGGTTCTATCCGGGAGTTTAAATACCCGGACTGGTTAGCTAATGTCGTCGTTGTGCTGAAGAAAGATAACAAATTTAGAATGTGTGTTGATTATAAAGATCTAAACAAAGCATGCCCGAAGGATTCATTCCCTATGCCTCACATTAATCGAATGATCGATGTGACGGTCGGGCATGAGATGTTAAGTTTTCTCGATGCCTACTCCGGGTACAACCAGATTCGGATAGACCAGGAAGATCAAGAGAAAACTTCTTTTATAACCCAATATGGGACTTATTGTTACAATGTAATGCCGTTCGGATTAAAAAATGCAGGAGCAACTTATCAACGCCTAGTTAACCGAATGTTCAAAGAACAGATAGGTAAGACAATAGAGGTTTACATTGATGGCATGTTAGTCAAATCCCTGGAAACAGAGGACCATTTAAAATATTTGCAGGATACCTTCGATATACTACGCAAGTACAACATGAAACTGAACCCGGAGAAGTGTGCCTTCAAGGTTAGATCTGGCAAGTTTTTGGGCTTCATGGTGTCAAACCGGGGGATTGAAATCAACCTGGACAAAATCAAAGCCATTGAGGACATCGAAGTAGTGAACAACGTGAAGGCAGTACAAAGGTTGACTAGAAGGATAGCAGATCTGAGCCGGTTCATTTCGGGGTCATCGGACAAAATTCACCGTTTCTTTTCTTTGCTAAGGAAGAAGAATGATGAATGTCAAAAGCCCTTGGAGGATTTGAAACGGTACTTGTCGAGTCCACTTTTGCTGCACACACCGAAGGCAGAAGAACAACTGTTCATGTATCTAGTAGTATCCGAGATTGCGGTAAGCAGCGTTTTGGTCAGAGAAGAAGGAGGCATGCAATTCCCTACCTATTATGTAAGTAGGACATTAGGAGATGCGGAGAGCTGTTATCCGCACCTTAAAAAGTTAGCTTTGGCCTTGGTAAGTGCTTCAAGGAAGCTAAAACCTTATTTCCAATGCCACCCTATATGTGTAGTAACTACTTACCCATTAAAAAATGTCATGCATAAGCCGGAACTATCGGGTAGGTTGACTAAATGGGCCGTATAAATTAGCGGTTATGATATCGAGTATAGGCCCAGAACGGCTATTAAATCTCAAATGTTTGCCGACTTCGTAGCGGACTTTACCCCAACAATATTTCTCGAGGTGGAAAAAGAGCTTTTGTTAACCTCAGAAAAAGTCTCAGGGATTTTGGCCCTATATACGGACGGGGCATCAAACTTAAAGGGGTCCGGATTGGGTATTGTTCTTAAGCCCCCGCAGGTGACGTTATTAGACAATGAATCAGAACTTTAAAATTGACTAACAATGAAGTCGAGTATGAGGCTATGCTTGCACGTTTGGAATTGGCTCGGAGTTTAGGGGATGAAGTCATCGAAGCTAAGTGCGACTCCCTTCTGGTCATAAATCAAGTCAATGGTGTTTTCGAGGTCAAAGATGAACGAATGCAAAAATACTTAGAAAAAACTCAAGTAATATTGCACCGGTTTAAAAAATGGACTATGCAACGTGTACCGAGGGATCAGAACAACGAAGCGGTTGCGTTGGCTAAATTAGGTTCATCAGTTGAAGCGGAGGAGTTCAATTCGGGCACGGTCATCCAATTAATGAACTCGGCAGTAGGGAATGGTCACGTCGAGATAACTGCAATGGGTCTGACATGAGATTGGCGCAACAAATAAATAGATTACTTGCGAGAAGGAAAGCTCCCAAAGGACCCTAAGGAATCGAGGTCGCTTCGAACCAAGGCTACAAGGTACTGTTTGGTCGACGATCAATTGTATCATCGATCTTTCTACAGACCTTTGGCTAAGTTCTTGGGGCCCGGAGAAACGGATTATGTGATAATAGAAGTCCACGAAGGAACCTGTGGTAACCATTCGGGTGCCGAAGCCTTGGTCAGAAAAATAATCAGAGCGGGATATTACTGGAACCAGATAGTTATCCGTAAATGTGATGGGTGCGAAAAACATGCACCAATGATACACCAGACGGGGGAGTTGCTGCATCCGGTCCTGTCCCCTTGGCCATTTATTAAATGGGGAATGGATATTGTCAGCCCTTTGTTGTGGGCCTCAGGTAAGGCTCGGTCTATTTTATTTATGACTGACTACTTCTCCAAATGGGTTGAAGCACAGGCCTTCGAGAAAGTTAGAGAGAAGGAAATCATTAACTTTATTTGGGACCATATCGTTTGTCGGTTCGGCATTCCAGCCGAGATAACTTGCGATAACGGTCGTCAATTCATTGGCAATAAAGTTAATGACTTCCTTAAAGGACCGAAGATAAAAAAGATTGTATCAACTCTGTATCACCCGAGTGTAAACGGACAGAAAGAGTCAACAAATAAAACCATAATCCAAAATCTGAGGAAGCGGTTAGAGTTGTCAAAGCACAAATGGAAGGAAGTTTTACCGGAAGTATTATGGGCCTACAGAACGACATCAAAGTCAAGTACGGGAGAAACTCCATTTTCCCTAGTTTATGGGGCCGAGGCTTTAATTCGTTAGAAGTTGGTGAACCGAGCCTGAGGTTCCGGTATACACCAAACGAGTCAAATGAAGAGGCTATGGCCGTACAGCTTAACTTAATGGACGAACTACACGAGAATACGCTGGTCCATTTAGCAGCTCAAAAACAGCAGATGGGAAGATACTACAATCGAAGGACGAACCTTTGGCATTTCCAAGTTGGGGACTTAGTGCTTCGGAAGATTACCCTGCACACTAAGAATCCCGATGATGGGAAATTGGGACCGAACTGGGAAGGACCGTATAAAGTAATCGAAATAATTGGCAAAGGATCATATCAATTGGAAACCAGAGACGGCCAATAGCTTTACAACAACTGAAACGCAACACACTTGGGGCTCGTTTGGCATGATGGATAGAGGAAATTAGTCCTGGGATAAAAATTAGTACCGCCTTATCCCACATTTACCTTATCTCGGGATAAGTTGTTTCCAACCAAACGAGCCCTTAAAGAAATACTATTACTAAGGTACAATCCGTTAACCCTCTGTGAATTCAAAAAATTCTCACCTTTCTTCTTTGCAGGGTCAAATCGAAGTAAATTCGAAGGTCTTAGAATTAAGTCTGAAAACACGTGTTGCACTCTTTTCCTTAGCTTGGTTTTATCCCAAAGTGGGTTTTCCGGGGAGGTTTTTAACGAGGCAAGAAGTACAATGTGTTACCTTAGTTTTGAAGAACGAGGCTAAGTGTTGTGGACTCGAAAACCAGCTAAGCACTGGGGACTGGATATTCAACAACATCGTTTTCATATAGTGTTTCCCTATTCATGCTTCACAAACAAACACTAGGGGACTAATGATATCCTAGTCGGAAACAACAAGACCGGAGAAAAGCTCAAAGAAGCAAAGTAAGAAACGAAGTCAACGTCAAAACAATTTTTGTTTTCTTTTGGATTTAACCGACCCTTCTGTATTAGGTTCCGATGTAAGGGCCAAACGATCGAATGAATCGTGCCCAGATAGTGTTGCTATGGCAAGAGCAGAAGGGGTTGGATGAAGTCTGCAGTTTTGTATGAAACAAATATTCGAAATATGAAGAGAAATATTTTTGAAAAGTATGTTTCAAATATGCTCTTTTATGAATGATACCCTCGACTGGGGATTGTCGTCACGAAATTGCCAAAGGAACTAAGGTTAATTAACCGAGCCTAACATATAAAGAATTCAAAAAGTCAGAAAAAGGTTGAATAATTAAAGACCTCGACCTAAAATTCCCGAGGTGATTCAGAGACGCCCAAATTCATAAAGCATAAAAAGGCTCCCGTGGGCAAGCCATTAATAAGTTATCGGTCAAACAGGAACCGGATAAAATAAAGCCCAAAAGTTAATTTGGCTCAATTTTCAAAGAGAAAATATTTTTAGGGCTTAAGGTAGAACCTCAGCCATCTCTTATCAAGCAAATGTCAGTACAGAACAATATTGCAAATTGCATCTGACTTAAAGATCAAAACAAAATGTTGGCCAAAGGAAATACAAATTTTACATATTGCATAAAGAGCCGAATCTTTACACTTGTGAAAATCACAATGATCAAAAACAAAAAAAAGAAGTTCCTACGAGCCCTATGTACTCTGTCGAAGAAGAACCCAAGTCATCACAGCCGGACCCTTCAGGTCTTTCTCGGAGCTATCCTCGAGTGCTTTCCTAGCCCTATCCTCGATCATCTTTGTGTCGAGTATACGAGCAGGAATATCTTCAATACCCCGTTGAACCTCCTCAAGTGTAAAACTTCGAGACTTCCACCTCTCGTGTTCTACTAAAAGGGTGGAATGAGCCTCGGTAGCCTCAGTTTCTTTATAAGCTTCCTCCAGGTCAGCCTGAGATTTCTTTAATTTCTCTTCTAATTCAGACTTCATATCACTCAGATTTAGCTGAACCTCGTTGGAAGATGCCAGCTCAGCCTGAGTGCATCATTGGCTCGGATAGAGGATTCGAGCTCTTTCTTGAGTTCATTATTCATCCGGGCTCGAGTCTCGACCTTTTCTTCCATAACCTTCAACTTGTGTTTCTCTGTGGCCCTCTCGGCTTCAAACTGCCTGAACGTTTCATCCCATTTTGCAGCCTCGCCTTTAACTAAATCAAGCCCTTCCCTCAATTAGGCAATGGTAGCTTCAAAGTCACCAAGTTTGGTGGCATATTCGGTGTTCTCTCGGCTGAGATGTTTGTTGTCCCCTTCCAGGACTTTGATTTTTTCGACTACATCGTCGAGCTCAGTTTTCAACCGGAGATTCTCTCTTTTGGCTGCTTCGAGCTCAGATTGGAGAGTTGGAAAAGCAACGACTTGTCTCAATTGATCCTTTTTTAGTTGCAAGAGAAGTTTGAACTTCTCCATCTCTCGGCCCTGAGCATCTAACTGGGCCCGCAATTCGTCTATCTCGTGCTCGGCTCGGAGGAAACCTTCATTCACAAGCGCAACACTCTGCAAGAATAAAATAAACAAGGTTAAGAAATCAGCAAACGGTGAAAGTTACATCAGATAAGTTTAAACTTATTAGAAGGGGTAGGTAAAAATGCTTATCCGGTTGTCGGCATGCAAACCCCCGTTTGAAAGGCACTTCCACGAGAGTCCATCCATTTTCTCTTTGTCCAAATTTGAAACGAGAGGTCTTAGATAACTAGCAACCCCTACGGGGCGAGATAAAAAACTGCAGTCCTTAGGGACGGTGACCATGGTCGACCTGGTCCTCTTCGGATCTACACTTGGAGCCTAAAAAACATCTATAAGTCTAGATTTCGAACCTGAATCAGTGGATCGGCTACCAATCCTCGTTGCTCGTGGAATAGGGAGGTGGCCAAACCCTGAGGCTTCCGCCGTTGCAAGAGGAGTATTGGCAAACATGTCATCAAGATTCTCCTGTTCCGAAGACAGAGCAAGAGGAGAAGCTGGAGTTGTATCGGCCCTTGATGGTATCTCAGCCGTAGTAACTGGTTCGTCCCTTGGGGGCAAGTCGGCAGTTGTAGTTGTTTCGGACCTTGGAGGTGTCTCGGCCCTTGAATTTGTGTCGGCCCTTTTGGCCCTCTTTACCAAAGGCACACCTCGGGTGAAGTGTCACCTGTAATATCGATAAAATCAATGGATCTTATAGCCTGTTTGGCCAAACTTAGTTTTCCCTCAAAAGTACTTATTTTTTCAATAAGTGCTTATTTTAAAAAAAGTGAGGTGTTTGATCAAGCTTTTGGGAGAAAATAAGTGCTTTTGGGGAGTAGCAGAAGTAGTTTTTCAGAAGCCAAAAAAAATAGCTTTTGCCCAAAAGTATTTTGAAAAGTACTTTTGAGAAAAAGACACATAGAAAAACTTTTAAAAGCTTGGCCAAACACTAATTACTACTAAAAAATACTTTTTAAAGTAATTGGCCAAACACAAACTGTTTTCGCCAAAAGTACTTTTTTGAAAAATGCTTTTGAAAAAAGTACTTTTTAAAATAAGTTGTTTTTAAAAGCTTGGACAAATAGGCTATTAGTAGAACTAGGGCTTGAAGGTATTCGATTAATGGGGGAAAAGGGGCCTCGACTTCCCGACCTGTGGTCGGGCCCAGCAAATCAACTGCGACATTTTCGTCTGGGACCTCCATCGGAGTTGCCTCGGCCCCAGTGGCGGCAGTACCCGTGGTGATACTCGCAATCTAAATATCTTCCTCGGGGTCATCTCTCAGACCTCGAGCTTCGAATGAACCTGCGGCATCCTTCGAGCTTTTCTTTCTCTTCTGACCCTCAGACCTGGTCTTTTTCTTTTTCTTTTCAGCCTTAAAAATGAGCCGTACTGCTCCTGATATATCAAAATTCGAACCCAGTGTGGTGGGCTGTTGTCACGACCCAACCCCGTAGGTCGTGACTAGTGCCCGATCTAGGCACCCGAACCCATCTATCAAATGCGTTCAAGTAAATAGCAGAAGCCGACAAGGCTATAATCCAAATTTAGATAATTTCCAGAAAAATTTCGGCAGAGTTTCCTTTGTTTTACAGACTATCCAAAATAACCCTGTACACAACAAACACCAACAAAGGCCACACAGGGCTAACAAAGCAACGTATAAACATATGCGGACCGGCCGCCTCGGCGTATGGGATCGCCCAAACAACATATACACATATCCATACAGAAAGACCCTAACCCACAAACATGTCCACAGACCTCTAAACAGACCGACATAATCATATGACGGGACAGGGCCCCCGCCGTACCCAAATAGTCGGATGTACAGAAATATACATACATAGCGAAAGATGTATGTTCCAAAAGTGGACTCCGGATCAAAGGGAGTACTCCGAAATAGCAGAAAGTGGAGCCTACAGTAGTGGATCACCTGTGTCCGTACCTGCGGGAATGAAACACAGCTCCCGAGGAAACGGGGGTCAGTACGAAAGATGTACTGAGTATGTAAAGCATAGAGTACAGAAATATGGGCCACAACTGAAAGCAAACAGATACAAAGGGAAGTACTGAATGATATATCAAAATTTGTATTAAAACATATATACATAATGCAAATAAAATCATGCAAAGCTCAGGAACGTGGTCACCACTCCGACGCTGGTGCCACACACAGCATAACACCAGAAGGTTCAAATCTCTGTACATCCCAGAGCACACAAATCAGCATAACATATCACCAGCCATATCACAGCAAAACTCCAAACGGAACCCGGCCCTATGGCGAGGTCTCGGGAACCGTAACACAGCATACGGTCGAATTTATCATAGTACGCACGAATCATAACCGGCCCGGGAACCGGTGAATGAAGTCATAATAAGGGCACGAGCGGAGTCGTGAGCAAACAATGCAATTTGTATATCAAAATAGTCTTTCGAAACTTGATTACATCATAAGTCATCTCATTATTCAAAGTAGTCGAATAATTTGTTAGTACGGAAGTTCATTTCACGAAGGTGTTCTCAAAGTGGTAAGTATGGCTCAAAATATAGTTTAGTACATTATAGTAATCAAAACATTCTTTCATAGAAGACAATTTCATAACCGAAGATCCCTTATAAAAACTTTTCCAAAATTGAGAGCCTAATAGAACAAATAAGGCATCTCGGGGTTAGCGGGCCCACCTCAGGTCAAGTCGAGGTGGCGAACATGAATTACGGACGTTTGGGGTCTATGGGATCATACATAAAGGTTTCGAATTGATCCGACTACGTTTGCATAAGTTTCGGACGTTTGGTTACTTTCTAGTCTAAATAGGGTCTTTAAGCTTCAATTGAATTGAATGAATAGTAGCCATTCTCTAATTCGCATTTCGAGGAGCAGAACTGCTCCCGGGGTTCCGATATCAACCTAACATACTAAGACATGCCAAAAGAAAGAGTGGGGAGCCTTACATACCTTATATACGTCTTACGCTCGCCCAAAACTCAAGTCCCGTTTCGCTCAGAATCTGTAAATGGTCAGAGTTACCTAATTAGGAATTTCAATACTTAAGAATGCACTTAATCTCATATTTGCCTATCGAAATTTCGGCAGCATTTCCCCTATATATAAAACACCCCGAGACTTAGCTCGACTCCATATACAACAACACAATAGCCCACAATATCACAAACATCATAAGTCGCAACAAAATAAGTCTAACGTCAATATTCTTTCTTCCTACATACATCGACAACTTTCATTCAAACTTCACAATACAAAACTAATGTCCACATTATTGTATTCATTTACTCATTCAAGGTTATTCAAACACATCCCTATAATATTCCGAGCGATATACACAAGTTCGAATGATTCGTCACTTTCCATATTCCATCTGAAACGTCAACAACTACGACGAACATACTAACTCGCATTGTTTCATTCCAAATTAATTAACAACAACCATAATCCACATTTAAAGTCTTACTTTCACAATTATATAAGAATATACAAAAATCATATAAATTCCCATAAGAACCCGCAACCATTTTCCAATGTCAATTCAACTCGTTAAACATTCATTTACGCCATAAATGCCACAACGACGCAATTAACAACTAAACAAAATCAAATTCGCCTCCCTTCCACACTATCATGGCTCACAGCCAAACACACCCTCTATACACACACACGTCATTCACAAACACCACAAAATTCCATAATCTTCATGCCACTTTAATCACTATAACATATATATCCATTCCCTAACATAAAAACATAGAAATCTTACTTTTTTTTTATTGAAATTCCGACTTGCCGCAAACGCCGCTCTTTCGCCAAACTAATTGTATCACGTCGGAGAGCGTCTTGTACTTGTTACAACTACAAGAAGGGCACGATTTTTAGATTAGAAACAAAGGCTTGGGAATTTTTTTTTTTTGCTTGAAGAGGGTTCGGCCGAGAGCCTCCCTTGAGGTGTTCTTCAATTTTTTTTTTGTTTTGATTGGGTTTTCTTGAAAATTCTAAAGGGGATATGGATATATACTAGATTAAGGGTCATGTGATAATCACATGACCACTTAAAATGGGGCTTGGGCCAAGCCTTTGGCCGGCCACCCCTAGAACTTGGGCTCCAATTTTTCATCAAATTTTTCTTGGCCCAATTCGTTAAAATCTCGTTTTGTAATTCCCGAAACTAATTTCCGAAATTCCAATTTTTTCCCTTGGACTTCCTTCACATTTCCACACCAATATTTCCATAAACAACATAGACATTTTTAACTAAGATCAATTATTTCCTTATAACATACAAGTCTTAATTATTTTCACGATTTCCGATTATGCGAAAACACGGGATATAACATTCTCCCCCCCTTAAAAACATTCGTCCCCGAATGTTAAATTAATCTTATAATGTGACGGGGGAGTCTCCCTTTACAATTGGCACACATAACTCATTCGTCAATCAATACAACAAACTTGAAAGTTTAAATTACTTGTGGCCGCAGGAAATAAATGAGGGTATTTCTTCTTCATCTCATCCTCCGACTCCCAGGTCATTTCTTCCCGGTTGTTGTTGCGCCACAGGACTTTAACGGAAGGCACTTCCTTAGTGCGTAGTCTCCGTACCTGTCGGTCCAGAATAGTTATAGGCTGCTCTTCATAAGACAAGTGCTCCGTTACCTAAATATCTTCCATTGGGAATATCCTGGAAGGATCACCTATACATTTTCGCAGCATAGACATATGAAATACCGGGTGTACGGCCTCCAAATCGGATGGTAAGTCTAGCTCATAGGCGACCTCGCCTATCTTCCGAATGATCTGATACGGCCCGATATACCGCGGCCTTAACTTACCCTTTTTACCGAATCTCATAACACCCTTCATAGGCGACACCTTCAGAAATACCCAGTCGCCAATCTGGAACTCTAATGGTCGACGTCGTCTGTCTGCATATGCTTTCTGTCGACTCTGTGCAGCCAATAATCGCTCCCGAATAAGTTTTACTTTATCCACTGCTTCCTGGATCACATCTGGTCCAATTAATTTAGTTTCTCCCACATCGAACCATCCAATAGGAGATCTGCATTTCCTGCCATAAAGGGCTTCGTACGGTGCCATCTGAATGCTGGAGTGATAACTGTTATTATAGGCAAATTCAATAAGCGGTAAATGATCATCCCAGCTGCCTCTGAAATCAATAACGCAGGCCCGCAACATATCTTCCAGCGTCTGAATAGTACGCTCGGCCTGCCCGTCGGACTGAGGGTGAAAAGCTGTACTGAGGCTCACCTGAGTCCCTAATCCCTCCTGAAATGACCTCCAGAAATTTACCGTAAACTGGGCACCTCGGTCAGTAATAATAGATACAGGGACTCCGTGAAGTCTGACTATCTCTCTGAGGTACAATCTAGCGTAGTCCTCAGCCGAATAAGTAGTCCAGACTGGAAGAAAATGGGCTGATTTCGTCAATCTGTCAACAATAACCCAAATAGAATCATACCTGCGTGGAGTGCGCGGTAACCCAACGACGAAATCCATATTAATCATCTCCCATTTCCAGGCTGGAATTTCCATCTCCTGTAATAACCCACCGGGCTTCTGGTGTTCAATTTTAACCTGCTGGCAATTCGGGCACTGACTAAAGAACTCTGCAATATCTTTCTTCATACCGTCCCACCAATACAAACTTCTGAGATCATGATACATTTTAGTGGAACCAGGATGAACAGAATACCGCGCATTATGCGCCTCGCCCATGATTTGTCGCCGTAAGCCTGCAACATCCGGAACACAGAATCTGCCTTCATATAACAATACCCCTTCAGGTGAAATTTCAAACGGAGTCTTGTCTTTATTAAGGGCCACATCTCTGTACTGAACCAGGATAGGATCTTCAAACTGACGCTGCTTTACCTCTGCTATAATAGATGATTCAGCAACTGCACGAACAGAAATCCCAGAATCTCCAGAATCCGCCAAACGAACTCCAAGGCTGGCCAACTGATGAATTTCACGAACCAAGTCTTTCTTATCAGATGGTACATCAGCTAAACTGCCCATGGACTTGCGGCTAAGTGCATCCGCTACCACATTGCCTTTTCCAGGATGATACAAAATATCAACGTCATAATCTTTCAATAATTCAAGCCATCTTCTCTGCCGCAAATTTAGTTCTTTCTGCTTAAAAATATACTGGAGACTCTTATGGTCCGTATAAATATCAACGTGGACCCCATATAAATAATGCCGCCAAATCTTCAAAGCATGAATCACCGCGGCTAACTCAAGATCATGAGTGGGATAATTCTTCTCGTGCGGTCTGAGTTGCCGGGAAGCATAGGCTATGACTCGACCGTGCTGCATCAACACGCAACCTATCCCAATACCAGAGGCATCACAGAATACAACATACCCATTTGATCCTTCTGGAAGAGCTAACACTGGGGCTGTAATTAATTTTTCTTTCAACAGCTGGAAACTGCGCTCGCAGGCATCTGTCCACTGAAATTTCGCTGCTTTCTGAGTAAGCTTCGTCAGTGGTGCTGCAATAGAAGAAAATTTTTCCACGAACCTACGATAATATCCGGCTAACCCCAGAAAACTGCGCACCTCTGTCGGTGTAGTAGGCCTGGGCCAATTCTGTACAGCTTCAATTTTCTGCGTATCGACCCGAATACCGTCTGCTCCGACAATATGCCCCAAGAAAGCCACAGAAGTTAACCAGAATTCACATTTGGAAAATTGAGCATATAATTTCTGTTGACGGAGAGTGCCAAGTACTGTCCTCAAATGATCCGAATGCTCCTCTGCGGATCGTGAATAAATCAAAATATCATCGATAAACACAATCACGAACATGTCCAGGAAAGGCCGAAATACCGATTCATCAGGTCCATGAATACTGCTGGAGCATTAGTCAACCCGAAAGACATGACTCTGAATTCATAATGCCCGTACCGGGTCCTGAAAGCTGTCTTTGGGATATCAGATTCTCGCACTCGCACCTGATGATAACCTGAGCGCAGATCCACCTTTGAAAAATATTTAGCACCCTGCAACTGATCAAACAAATCATCAATCCGGGGGAGGGGATATTTATTCTTTATAGTCACCTTATTTAATTGCCGGTAATCGATACACATGCGCAGTGACCCGTCTTTCTTTCTTACAAATAATACCGGCGCTCCCCAGGGTGATGTGCTGGGTCTGATAAAACCCTTATCCAACAAATTTTTCAGCTGCTCTTTCAATTCCTTCAATTCAGCCGGTGCCATTCTGTACGGAGGAATAGATATAGGCTGCGTATCCGGCAACAAGTCTATAGTGAAATCTATCTCCCGCTCGGGCGGAAGACTCGGAAGCTCATCAGGAAATACGTCTGGGAATTCATTAACGACCGGAACAGACTGAATGGTAGGTGTCTCAGCTGTAGTGTCGTGCACACGAACCAAGTGATAGATATAGCCTTTCTGAATCATCTTCTTAGCCTTGAGGTACGAAATAAACTTACCCCTCGGCGATGCTGTAGACCCGAACCACTCTATAACTGGTTCCCCTGGAAACTGAAAACGGACTACCTTTTTCTGGCAGTCAACATTAGCATAACAGGAAGCTAACCAGTCCATACCCATAATGACATCGAATTCCAGCATATCTAATTCTATCAAATCAGCTTTAGTGCAGCGATCACATATAGTCACAGAACAATCCCTATATACCTGCCTCGCTATAATACAATCCCCAACCGGTGTAGCGACCTCAAATGGCTCTATAGGCTCAGACACTATCCTAATTTTACTAGCAACGAGCGGGGAAATATATGATAAAGTAGAACCAGGATCAATCAGTGCATATACCGATCTGGAGAAAACCAATAATGTACCTGTGACGACATTCGGCGAGGCCTCCTGATCCTGGCGGCTGGCTAATGCGTATATGCGGTTCGAGGGGCCACTAGAACCTGAAGCACTACCACGGCCTCGACCGCGTCCCGCCGGTGCCGGCATACCTCGCCCCGCAGGGCGTGCAACTGATGGAGCAGATGATGAACCAGCGGCTGACCCCGTCGGCTGAGCCACACTACCAGAACCGCTCGCCAACGGACAATCTCGCATAAGATGGCCCTGACCACCGCATGAAAAACAGGCTCCAGTAAGTCGATAACACTCTCCCGGGTGCGATTTCCCGCAATGGGAACAACGGGGCCTGGGTAGTCTGGACTGACTGGGACCTCTAGCTATCTGTGACCCTGATGCTCTGGAGCTCTGACCGGCCCCAGACTGTCCTGCACTGTCAAATCTCCTACCTGCTGGCTGTGTACCCCGGCCTGACGGAGGAGGATGTCTGCCTGACTGCTGCTGCTGAGGCTATCCGCCTCGAGAATCTCCAGAATAACCTGCGGATCTGGCCCTCTTGGGCGGCCTCCTGTCCCGATCTCTGCTAGAATAATCAGCTCTATGTCGGTCCTCCATACCCAGGGAATAAGCCTGTAGTCGGGCAATATCCATGTCTGCCTGCAATGCCACCGCCATACAGCCATCAATCAAATAGCGGTCTAACCCCATCACGTATCTGTGCATCCGATCGGCCATATCTGCTACTATGGCAGGTGCATACCGGGCCAAAGAATCAAACTCCATATTATACTCACGGACGCTCCAACCCCTCTGCTGCAGATGCAAAAATCGGTCAACCCGCGCCCGCCGTAACTCTGGGGGCAAAAAGTGGTGAGTGAAAGCAGTCACGAACTCGTCCCAAGTAGCTGGGGTAGCACCCTCACCCCTGGATAGCTCCCAGGACTCATACCAATGAGCAGCAACATCCCGTAGTCTATGCGAAGCCAACTCAACAGACTCAGTCTCTGAAGCCCTGACCAAGTCTAGTGAGCGCCGCATCCCCCGAATAAAGTCATGGGGGTCCTCGTCCGGCTTAGACCCGAAAAACTCTGGAGGGCCACACAATAGGAACTCTCGAACTCTCAGGCTATCACGCCTGTCGTCATCATCATCATCTCTCCGCCCGCGTCTGCGAGCCTGTCCCGCTACCAGAGTGGTCAATAACTGCACAGTCTGTCTCAGTGTCCTGTCCTCCGCCCCTGGGTGAGGAGCTGGAGGCTCGGGTGCGGGTACTCGGGCCCCTGGAGCTGCTGATGGACCTGCCCCAGGCTCTGCCGGTGGTGTAGCGGATCCCTCTGAATGGGGCACAACCTCGGGCAAATCATAAACACGAGCCCGGGTAACTCGCTGTGCCTGACTAGTCCCTGCTATCCCTGCCTTGCCCTTCTGGGCCGCCGTTGCCTTCTTCGGAGGCATCACTGCAAACACAATAACGAATCAGATCAAAATCATCCTAATAGCAAAGCTCTAACGCACGATCTAAGATTCCAAAGAAAAGTGACACCCTAAATGCCCTGTAGCCTCCTGTTTATAGATGTGGTGCACAACACACCGATAAACAAGACTCTACGAGACATGGCCTGTGGACATTCCGAGGACAAACCGCTCTGATACCACTTTTGTCACGACCCAACCCCGTAGGTCGTGACTAGTGCCCGATCTGGGCACCTGAACCCATCTATCAAATGCGTTCAAGTAAATAGCAGAAGCCGACAAGGCTATAATCCAAATTTAGATAATTTCCAGAAATTTTTTTGCAGAGTTTCCTTTGTTTTACAGACTATCCAAAATAACCCTGTACACAACAAACACCAACAAAGGCCACGCAGGGCTAACAAAGCAACGTATAAACATATGCGGACCGGCCGCCTCGGCGTATGGGATCGCCCAAACAACATATACACATCCATACAGAAAGACCCTAACCCACAAACATGTCCACAGACCTCTAAACAGACCGACAGAATCATATGACGGGACAGGGCCCCCGTCGTACCCAAATAGTCGGATGTACAGAAATATATATACATAGCGAAAGATGTATGTACCAAAAGTGGACTCCGGATCAAAGGGAGTACTCCGAAATAGCAGAAAGTGGAGCCTACAGTAGTGGATCACCTGTGTCCGTACCTGCGGGCATGAAACACAGCCCCCGAGGAAAGGGGGGTCAGTACGAAAGATGTACTGAGTATGTAAAGCATAGAGTACAGAAATATGGGCCACAACTGAAAGCAAACAGATACAAAGGGAAGTACTGAATGATATATCAAAATTTGTATTAAAACATATATACATAATGCAAATAAAATCATGCAAAGCTCAGGAACGTGGTCACCACTCCGACGCTGGTGCCACACACAGCATAACACCAGAAGGTTCAAATCTCCGTACATCCCAGAGCACACAAATCAGCATAACATATCACCAGCCATATCACAGCATAACTCCAAACGGAACCCGGCCCTATGGCGAGGTCTCGGGAACCGTAACACAGCATACGACCGAATTTATCATAGTACGCACGAATCATAACCGGCCCGGGAACCGGTGAACGAAGTCATAATAAGGGCACGAGCGGAGTCGTGAGCAAACAATGCAATTTGTATATCAAAATAGTCTTTCGAAACTTGATTACCTCATTAGTCAAAGTAGTCGAATAATTTGTTAGTACGGAAGTTCATTTCACAAAGGTGTTCTCAAAGTGGTAAGTATGGCTCAAAATATAGTTTAGTACATTATAGTAATCAAAACATTCTTTCATAGAAGACAATTTCATAACCGAAGATCCCTTATCAAAACCTTTCCAAAAAGAGAGCCTAATAGAACAAATAAGGCATCTCGGGGTTAGCGGGCCCACCTCTGGTCAAGTCGAGGTGGCGATCATGAATTACGGACATTTGGGGTCTATGGGATCATACATAAAGGTTTCGAAGTGATCCGACTACGTTTGCATAAGTTTCGGACGTTTGGTTACTTTCTAGTCTAAATAGGGTCTTTAAGCTTCAATTGAATTGAATGAATAGTAGCCATTCTCTAATTCGGATTTCGAGGAGCAGAACTGCTCCCGGGGTTCCGATATCAACCTAACATACTAAGACATGCCAAAAGAAAGAGTGGGGAGCCTTACATACCTTATATACGTCTTACGCTCGCCCAAAACTCAAGTCCCGTTTCGCTTAGAATCTGCAAATGGTCAGAGTTACCTAATTAGGAATTTCAATACTTAAGAATGCACTTAATCTCATATTTGACTATCGAAATTTCGGCAGCATTTCCCTTATATATATAACACCCCGAGACTTAGCTCGGCTCCATATACAACAACACAACAGCCCACAATATCACAAACATCATAAGTCTCAACAAAATAAGTCTAACGTCAATATTCTTTCTTCCTACATACATCGACAACTTTCATTCAAACTTCACAATACCAAAATAATGTCCACATTATTGTATTCATTTACTCATTCAAGGTTATTCAAACACATCCCAATAATATTCCGAGCGATATACACAAGTTCGAATTATTCGTCACTTTCCATATTCCATCCGAAACGTCAACAACTACGATGAACATACTAACTCGCATTGTTTCATTCCAAATTCATTAACAACAACCATAATTCACATTTAAAGTCTTACTTTCACAATTATATAAGAATATACAAAAATCATATAAATTCCCGTAAGAACCCGCAACCATTTTCCAATGCCAATTCAACTCGTTAAACATTCATTTACGCCATAAATGCCACAACGACGCAATTAACAACTAAACAAAATCAAATTCACCTCCCTTCCACACTATCATGGCTCACGGCCAAACACACCCTCTATACACACACACGCCATTCACAAACACCACAAAATTCCATAATCTTCATGCCACTTTAATCACTATAACATATATATCCATTCCCTAACATAAAAACATAGAAATCTTACTTTTTTTTCTTGAAATTCCGACTTGCCGCAAACGCCGCTCTTTCGCCAAACTAATTTTATCACGTCGGAGAGCGTCTTGTACTTGTTACAACTACAAGAAGGGCACGATTTTTAGATTAGAAACAAAGGCTTGGGAATTATTTTTTTTTGCTTGAAGAGGGTTCGGCCGAGAGCCTCCCTTGAGGTGTTCTTCAATTTTTTTTTGTTTTGATTGGCTTTTCTTGAAAATTCTAAAGGGGATATGGATATATACTAGATTAAGGGTCATGTGATAATCACATGACCACTTAAAATGGGGCTTGGGCCAAGCCTTTGGCCGGCCACCCCTAGAACTTGGGCTCCAATTTTTCATCAAATTTTTCTTGGCCCAATTCGTTAAAATCTCGTTTTGTAATTCCCGAAACTAATTTCCGAAATTCCAATTTTTGCCCTTGGACTTCCTTCACATTTCCACACCAATATTTCCATAAACAACATAGACATTTTTAACTAAGATCAATTATTTCCTTATAACATGCAAGTCTTAATTATTTTCACGATTTCCGATTATGCGAAAACATGGGATATAACAGCTGTCCGCTGGTGTAGGCCATGGGGTCGCAGAGGCTTTGCCCAAACTTGGATATCAAAGGATTAAATCGGAGTAAAGTGAAACGAATAAGAATCACAAGAATTAGGGGAAGAAGAGGATACCGTGGCTCTGTGCTATCCATCGGTCACGAGATACTTTCCACGTCCGCTCATCGTGCGGGTGCTGGACGATGATTTTTTCAATCCAACTGGCAAATCCGAGAATTGCATCCAGAATCCATGCTTAACAATGGAAAAGGTTAGAAAAAGTGCTCCAAGAAACGTAAAAGGGAGATAAGGCCACAAAACTTACGTTTGTCATTCCACCTTTCGGGGAAAGGCATATATTCGGCCGGTATAATGTCCTTGGTCTTAACCCGGACAAAATGCTCGTGGCAGTCCCGATCCCTGTTCTCGGCGACATAGGAAAGAATGAGGTTTTTGCCTCGTTTGGAGACTTTTATAATGCCGCCACAGAAGATCCTCGGGCAATATAGCCAGATCAGATGGACCAAGGTAAAGTCGATTTTGGTATTATTAGCCAAAAGACCGAGGCAGGCCACGATCCTCCAAATGTTTGGGCCTATCTGAGCAAGGCATACTTTATATGTCCTGCATATTTCAAGAATAACCAGATCTATTTTAGGGTTGAGCTTGAGGGTGAAAGGATATGTATAAACATATGAAAACCCCTCCTTGATGTCGGTGACTAACTCGCCATCACCGGGAGAAAAAATATCTACACGGGGGTTATCCCAGCCACATTCAGCCCGGACTCGGGGAAGGTGCTCTTCTTTGATCAAGGATGGGTAACGTTTCACATCAAAACCCGGGTCGGATGTCTTTATGGCCTTTTCAACGGCGAATTCGTGGTTAAAATTGTACTTCGGGGGTATTATGTCTTTGGCTGTTGATTCAAAGGGAGAGGTTTGTGTTTTGTTGCCGTTGGCAACAGGCTCGGTAGTCGGAGAAGAAATTGAAGGAATATTCTGGGAAGTAGAGTCGGTGTTTGTTGCCATTTCATGAGTTTGGATGATGAAGATATGAAGATATGAGGATCTGGGTTGAAGATATAAAGATTTGAAGCCTAAAAATATGTAGACGTGAAGGTTTGGAGATCAACAAATGGAGTTAAAGAAAGGTTTAAGAAGATTTTCCAGAAAATGAAGAAGGTTTTTGGGACCCTAGATGAATTTCCTTAATAACTTTTTGAAGAGACGGAATTTCGGAGCAAAGAAAAGCAAGAACATAACAAGATGAGTGATATGATCGAGAGACGAAGCATGAAAGCAGGAGGTAAAAAGTGAAAAGTAAAGAAATGGGATCACTATAACGCCTTATATGGAGGAAGTTTTGAGGCGGTTACCGAAGTCACCCAACCAAGAGGGAACACGTGTCTGAAGTTAGAGAGACGTGACATGAAGGGACATGACCCTGAAGCAGTTACCAAAGCCTTCCAACTGGAATGTGACACCTGACCGAAGTTAGATATGTGATCGAAGGAGAGTAGGGTCGTAACAACCGATAAGAATGAAAATCGAGGGGTCATGAGTACATTCAACTCTACATCAAAATCGAGGGTATTTTGATGTGCACGGAAAACCCGAGCCTGAAGAGAGCACACTCAATATAGGTTTTGAGAATCCGTTATGGAACAAGCCACGAGTCATCTGACCGTTCCACCATTTGCATTGACAACCATACGGGTGTCAGACCGTACGGATGCAGCCTTATCCATTTTTGGGTTTTTCTAGAAAGACTTTTTCTTACATTGTACTAAGGCCTATATATTATTAGCTATAAATAGAGGTCTACCCTTTTCTTTTTTAGGTTAGCTTTTTCATTGTTCTACACATTTTTGTAATCAGAAAAGTAGTAGTGAGATCTTCTTAAGTACTTTGGCTCGGTTAAAGAAAACAACTTCCAAACCGGACCAATTCGCAGAGCTTACAAACTTGTCTTCCTAAGTTTCCTTTACTATTTATCAATATACTACTATTTACTTGCTATTATCTTATAGTATAAATTAATCTAACCACATATCCTATTAAGCACTTACAAATTTAATTGTTATCCACTTTTGGGGGTAAACACATAACAATCCATCTCACTAACCATTAACCAGTACAATCTTGAAACTAATTGAATACATTCATGGAGAACCAACTATTAAATACACAATGGAGGAACTAGATAGTTTTTCGAGGGAAGGCTTACACCAAGCTGTGAAGTCTGCATATAACATACCAGATTTTCATGAAATTCGCAAGAATATTCCAAAACAATTTGGTATCAAAGGGCGATGCAATATTGGACAGGTCGAGTTTTGACACTTACTTCTCAGGTTTGATTTGTATGAAGATTTCGTGCAAGTTTCGTCCATATCTGTTGGTTATATTAATGTTAACAGGGAAGCACATCAATTTAGAGTGTTTTCTTGGACGATTTTCTTTAATCCTAAGGAAGAAACCTCCATGGCGTTGGTATGGATTTCATTTCCAAGTCTGCTGCCTCATTTATTTGCCAAGAAATCTCCATAGCTTCTGCTAGGGGGAAGCCGTCTATGCAAGAAAGGTCCTAGGCCAAGCACTGCAAGGGTTAAGGTCATTTTTGATTTACTAGACAAGCATCCAAAGCGTATAAGGTTATATGTGGATGAAAAGTCTAGAAAAGTTATTGAACACTATTACGATTTTGTGTATGATAATCTTCCAAAATATTGCACATGTTGCAAGCATCAAGGACATAATGAATACGTTTGACGCTTACGCTTAAGGAACCAACAAAATTATATGCTTACAAGATGCAGAGCATGAGAATGAGGTGCAAGCCAATGGGGAAAAAATATCAACGTGATTTGCAGCAGGTGTTGAATGAGATATGGCAGATTGGGACGAACGAGAAACGTGAGAAAGATTATGTTGTAGCTAATCCTACTATTGATGCTCTTGCTTCTACTGGTGATACACAAAATAATGTAGGCGGGCGTGGAAAAAAGACAACTACAACTAGTGAAAAGGTGAAGAAATGAAAATCATTCTAGGACTCACAATTCAAGTGTGGTTCCAAGAACTAATATGGCGCAACAAACTCCTAATGAGAAAGGGACTGAAGCATCTGGAAGTGGTAAGATTGTCCAATTGAGTAATACAACTACCGTAAATAATCAAATTTTCAAGATGTGGAATTAGATCGAGCTGCCACTATGAGTGATCAACAAGCGTTGGTTTTAGTTGATCAAGTTGAAAAACCAAGAAAAATTCATGATAAACAGGTGCTTGAAATAGTTTTGAAACCGGCACCAGCTAATGCTATTCATCGAGCTTTGATCGTGCCGTTGGAACTCGAAAATTCTGGACATAAAATAAGTAGAGCTAAAGTTGCAAACTCAAGAAAAGTTTGGCTATTCTTGATATTATACAGATACAAAAATATGCTACACATCTTGAGAATTTGACAATCGCTCCAGCGTCACAAATTTTGGATAGACAAGAACAAATTGCAGTTTCAAAACATGGTGCGAAATCTACTGATTTCCAGTCTCAAAATTCCAGCATTGACGAGAATGCAACTGGAAATTGGACCACGGTTGCACAAAGAAAATTAGCTTCTATTCGCGTTGGTTCTTCGGCAAGTCGAAGTAAATCTCCAGGTCTTGAAAATAGGCTGCAGGTAACAACTACTCTAGAAGTTAAGCCAAATGCGTCAAAGGACATTGTTTGTACAAATCCTTTTGAAGCACTTACGGGGGAGAAAGAATTAGTATTTGAAACTAATCCTACTAAGGATCAAACTTTGGTTCGGGCTGGTTCTGAAAATAATTTACAATCGGTTAGCACGCAATTGGAATATGTAGTATGCGGACTGCAAAAGATGGGAATGTTATGGCTTCAGCATTACATTTTTCTAATATCGAAATAGCTAAGATTACTCAAGAAAGTCAGGCTGACATGTTACTCAAATCCAATCTAGTAATCAAGCCACTCATGGTCACATTGAATACCTCGGCTCATGAGGTCCCTTCCTAATCTTTGGAGTCGTTTGGTGAATATCAAGGTAAATCTGGGCAGCTCTTATTGTCCACGGGGAATGATAAAAAATTAGTGAAAGGTATGCCTTCACCCTCTAAAGCTAATTTCTAATGATTTGATTATTTCTAAGGAAAATCAAGGGGAGATGAGTGCTCCTAGGTGGGTTGATTTGGTTGATGAAGAAAAGCATGTTTCACCTCCTCCGTTGAATAGCAAAGTAAGGCCAGAAGCTCTAATATTTGTCCCTAAAAGTGCGATTGTAAAGAAGGATGAGTCTGAGGCCTTAGCGTCTGGATTTAGTCCAACTAATGATTACGCAATTGATCTGGGTGAGGATTCCTTTGATGAGGATGAGGAAGATAATATGTTGGTCATATGCTTTGGTAAAGTGTCTAGACATAGATATATCTCACTTACGCATCAAAGAAGCGGAAGCAATAAAAGCAAAAAGAAGACACATGGAAAGCAACATAGTTGGGATGATAAAGTGATTTGAGAGTTTGTTCCAAGGCGCATACCGATGCAACTAGCAAAGCAGACCATGTCAATAACTTCAACAAGATCAATAAATCCAAGAAGAAGTGATGAACTATCAAGTGTTGTTGAACAAATTTGACGAAAAAGACAAAAAGAAAATACTCCAAGTTACTTTATTTGGGCAATTTATATTTTTTTAATTCACACATCTGTAAAAGGAAGTTTGAGGTTGATAACTCAAGTTTCTTCGTTCCTTGTACATTTTTGCGTTATTTAAGCATCCCATTTGTAATATCCATTATAGAGTGTCTTACAAACTCTGTGATGATCATGGAATACCTAATTCTCTCTAGCTCTTACTTTCTTCATGCTTGTAAATTAGTAGAGATTCGTTACCTCATTAGGATTGGTAAGGTAAGGTCTAGCCCCTCTTGCTTGTACTTATCCCTACTGAGGATCTTTTATTTTTAATAAAGGCCGCTAGACACTCCGTCTAGTTGTATAGAAAATACCTGTATAAAATTTCTTTTATTATCGAATTTTCTTGATATCAATACCCGATCTTTTTCAATTGATTCAATAAGTTTGTACTAATTATCCAAAAAAATCAGAGATAACGTTTTAGATAGAGACGAATTTGGAATTTTAAATAAAAAATATCAAGTAGATTTGTTATTCTTTCTTAAGCTAGTGTTAAAGTCGAAATTTGAAACCTTAGATTGATTATGCAACATTAATTGCTACCATATTTTGTTTCAAAATTGAACGTTAGCATGAGCATGATATTGGCTCTAATAGAGGAATATACATGTATAATAGAGGCTTGCTATAATCAAATCTACTAATTCAAGATTTAAAAAAAAAAATAGCTTATTAATTGTGAAAATTAGAGTACTACTGCACTATAAACCTATATTATTTTTTAAAAAATATGTATAATTATATATATTTAAGGGTGTAACGACCTGTTAGGTCTTTTTGAGCATTTGAATTCTTTTTCCCTAAAAGACCCTTCTCGTAGCTTTAAAATGGTGTTTTTGACTTACAGGGATGGTTAACATTTCCGAGGCAATTAGGCGAGTATCGGAGAAGAAAATCTAATTTTGGAAGTTCTTAATTTAAAGAAATGAGGAGGTTTGACCAAAGTCAACATCTGAGGTTAACTGTAACAACCCGTTTGGTCGTTTTGGCATTTCAGAGACTTTTCCCCAAAATACCCTTCCCGTAGCTTGAAAATGATGACTTGCGGGGATAGGTGGCATGGTTATATAATTGATGGGTAATTTTTGGAATATATTTATTTAGTGTGTGAATATTTTATTCGTAGAAATTTTATTTGCACACATATAAGTTATAAGTTGGTAAATAAAGTATTTGATGGAGGGAGTAAGTTTTAAAGTACTCAAAGTGGTTAAGGGAATACATGAATTAGGAAAACTATTAAAATAAGTTAATGGGCCAGGCCCACTTCTTACGACCCATATAAGATTCCTAATGGAAACTCTAGAAATTCAAAAAAGAATTAAAAAGCAAGGAATTAAGATAAAAGCAAGACCCAATTAGTAAAGGAATTATAGGCAAATCTGGGTATGTTAAACCTAAATCCTCCTAATTGATTCCTACTAATGAACCTATACTAATTGATAATCAACAAGGAATACTCAATGAATCCACAAATGAGCAATTCAATGTAGAAAATCAAGGACAAGAGTTTTGGATTACCAACCAAAGATCTACACAACTAGTCACTAAGATAATCTCTAATTAACTAACTAAACAAACTATCACTCATAAGAGGTTTTCTTCAATAATCAAGCTAAAAAAACTAATGAAATGACTAAGGCAACTATATATAGTCTTGTCTTTTACAACTAAGGCCCAAAAGTGACCTTTGCAAAATTAGCCACAAGTTGGCCGAAAATAGCCAACATTGGCTCTTCTTTGGCCATTTGCACTTCTAGCCACTTTTTATGGCTTCCCTTCTTATGCCTTCATCTTCAACATCCTCCCAAGCAATCATCCACATGTTATACACTCTTGAGAGGCGTTCTTCAAGCGCCTCCAATGCCCCTCTCATCATAAACATCATTTGCAAGTCTTGGAGTTCCTTGGCTTGGCTATGAGTGAATGGCCTTGAAGGAGTGGTACCCGTTGGTATTGTATCATCCTCTCCTTCTTGGAGAAGATTCGTCTTCGAATCTAAAGGATCACCTATAACACAAGAAGATAGATTACTTACATTGAAAACATTATGCACATTATACTCACTTGGCAAGTCGATCTTGTAGGCATTGTCATTGATCTTCTCAAGGACTTTGAAAGGGCCATCTTCTATTGGGCTCAACTTTCCCTTCCTCAATTGATGGAATCTTTCTTCCGGAAGTGGACCCAAACCCAATCATCGGGTTGGAATTCCACTTTCTTTCTTCTATGTTTTTGCCTTTTTGTCACCTTAGTATTGATCTTCTCTATGCTTTCCTTCACTTTGGCATGAACCTTCACCATTTCGGACGCCCTTTGTTTTTCATCTAAACTCACAACAACATCACTAGACAAGGGGGTTAAGGTTAAAGGAACCAAAGGGTTAAAACCATAACAAACTTCAAATGGAGTCATGCCAATAGAGGAATGGAGGGACCGATTATAAGCAAATTCAATCAAAGGCAAACGATCCTCCCAAGAAGTGGGTTTTCCTCTAATCATACACCTAAGCATGCTCCCAAAAGTCCTATTCATTACTTCGGGTTGACCACCCGTTTGAGAGTGGCAAGAAGTACAGAACATGAGCTTGGTGCCAAGTGTACCTCATAGACTCTTCCAAAAATGGCTAAGAAACTTGGAGTCCCTATCACTAACAATAGTGCGAGGCACTCCATGCAATTTAAGCACATGATTCAAAAATAAAGAAGCAATATGAGATGCATCATCACATTTATGGCATGGTATGAAATGAGACATTTTTGAGAACCTATCTACCACAATAAAGATGCTATCACAAGAATGTCATCAAAATAGACAACCACAAATTTATTGATAAAGGGCTTCAAGACATGATTTATCAACCTCATAAAAGTGCTAGGTATAACAAGCCACTCATAGAGACCAAACTTGGTTTTGAAGGTCGTTTTCCACTCATCACCCGGATTCATACGAATTTGGTGATAACCACTTCTAAGATCAACTTTCGAAAATACACTTGAGCCACATAGCTCATCTAACATATCATCAAGTCTAGGAATAGGATGTCGATACTTTACAGTGATTTTGTTGACGGCTCTATAATCAATGCACATTCTCCAAGTGCCATCTTTCTTTGGAACAAGAATCACTGGTACGACACATGGACTAAGACTTTCTTTGAAAAGCTCCTTCTCAAGGAGCTCTTCAACTTGCCTTTGCAACTCCTTAGTTTCCCCCGGATTGCTCCTATATGCCGGTTTGTTGGGAATTTGAGATCCCGGCACAAAATCAATTTGATGTTCAATACCCCTCAATGGAGGCAATCCTTTGGCCATCTCCTCCGGAAATAGCTCATCATATTCCTGTAAAAGAGAAGAAACAATACTAGGCAAAGTTCTAGTATCTTGGTTAGTATACAATAAGAGATCCTTGTTGACAAGGCACACCATGAAGTGCCCCTCATCAACACCTTTCAAGCAATTTCTTGGTTTGGCAAGTGTACAGATCTTGGCTTTCCCCTTTGTTACCCCTTGACCCTCTTGGCTAAGTAAGGACTCCTTTTCAACCTCTTCATTTTGCACTCTCTTTCATGATTCTATAGTCCTCACTCACTTGATAGGGTGTCAATGGGGTAAAAGTATGCTTTCTACCCCCAAAGACGAAGGAATACTTGTTAGATCTTCCACTATGTTGAGAATCCCTATCAAATTGCCATGGTCTCCCAAGTAATATATGACATGCTTGCATTGGCACCACATCACATAAGACTTCATCTTGGTACTTGCCAATGCTAAACTTCACTACAACCCGCTTCGTGACCCTCACTTCTCCACAATCATTGAACCATTGAAGTTTGTAGGGGCTAGGATGTTTCCTTGTGGGAAATTTCATATGGGTAACGAATGTCGTGCTTACCACATTTGTGCAACTACCACCATCAATGATCAAGGAGCACACATTCTCCATGATTTTGCATCAAGTATGGAAGAGGTTTTCCTTTTGATCAAGTTCCTCTCTATTCATTGCACCCATGATCCTTCACAACACATAAGAAAAATTAATATTCTCCTCTTCAAATTCTCTCTTATGTTCACCTTTTGGTTCACCATCACTACCTCCTGCACCACCCTCTTCCTCTTCATCGGTTCGATAACTATCAAGAATGGCCACAATTTCCCTTCTATTAGGACATTCACTTGCAATGTGTCCCCTACCTTGACTTTTGAAACATTGAATAGTAGAAGGACGAGAAAAGTTAGGTTTAGCATTGTTACCTCCTTTAGCCTTGTCTTCACCCTTGGCTTTGTAGTCGAACTTGGCTTGAGAAGTTGGAGTAGTGATCTGGGGCTTTTCCAATCTATCCTTGCTCCATGATGAGGATGACACATTTTTCGCCTTGTAAGATTTCTCCGCTTTCAAATCCGCTTCAACCTTAGTTGCATCATGAAATGCTTCCTCAAGTGTGGTATAGGAATAAAGCCTCATGGCTTTGGAGATATCATGGTTCAAATTGGCCACAAATCGGATCACCGTGTAGTTCAAGTGCTCTTCGATCTTGGATTTCAACCTCAAGTTCTCAAACTCATCGAAGTATTCTTCCACACTCTTACTACCTTGCCTCAATATGAATACTCTTTTGATAACACCTTGATAATAGTCGGGTGTTACATACCTTGCTTCTATGAGCTCAATCAATTCTTGCCAAGTTGGCACATCAAATATATGCCGTTGAGCTCTCTCACGTTTCTTGGATTCACCAAGTGGATGCATACCCCTCAAATTGGGTGAGAGCATACTTTGCTTTCAACGCATCCGAGATGTTGTTAGTAAGGAAGATCCTCTCGCTTTGCAATTTCTATTCTAATAACTCTTCCGGGTCACTCCCACCTTTGAACTTGGGAAGTTCCACTTTGATAGTATTTAAGTTGCGGTCTTGACCTCCCTATCTTCATACCCTTTTCATCTCGCTCGGTCATTATGTCCTTTCCATCTAGTATGGTCATCATGACCTTGCTATCTACCCCGCTTCTCATAGGGTCTACCAAACCCTCCTCGCCTCCCTCGTCCCCTTTGGGAATCATACCCATGTCTCCTTCCATACAGTGGCTCCTCCCACCATCTCTCCCGCTCATACGCCTCAACTTCTTCTTCATAAGTGGGATTGTGGTATTGGGTTGGGAATGGATCTGGGGTTAAGTTTTGTAGTGTAGGTGCATTTGGGTTTGTGTGGGAAACAATTGGTGGAGTGACTCGCGGGGTCACGTGTCGTAGACGTTCCTCTTGAGCGTGTTGGTATAATTGGGGTTGGTTAAGGGGGTTGGTTCGCCTCACATATCTCGAGGCGTTGGCATTTGGATTAATAGGGGTTGAATGGATGAGAAAGGATTGAGGTTAGCTTGAGGATAGTATAACGCACGCATTTGTCCCGGGGTTATAGTTGGTGAGGTATTGGGGTTCCTACTCACGTCATCTCCAACATTCACATCCCCATCTTTTGATTGGGGAGTGCCCAACCTACTAGTTTGCACCACATTTGCCAACCTAATATTGATACTTCCCACATCCGCCCTCATTGCACTTATCTCCGCAGTCATCCTTGCAAACTCCCTAAGTAAGAGAGCCATTGAGTCCTCTCCATCATGAGATTGTCCTCCGGAATTAGTCATGATACCTACAAAACTCAACAAACAATATTAGTAGTAAAGTTCCTCACGTCGCTCGTATTTAACTCTCAAAGCTTACTACTCAACCTAGTGCTTCGGCCAAGGTTGGGAATGAAAACCACTTGTCCAATCAAGCCTCATGATTGCTAAGCTTTGTGGAAGAATGGATTCTTGTGTTAGGAATGACGGACGACTCAAAACAAACGGACAAGAGCCAATAAATGTTCAACGAAATAAAACGAGAAAAGCTTGAAGAAATTGGTACGAAATAAATTCGAACTCAAGAACTAATTTAACAATCAAGTAAGAACAATTACTAATTGTTAATTAGTTAGAAGAATCAAAGAAAGGAAACTAGAAGAAGAGACAAACCTTGAAGAAGAAAGAACTTTTTTTATTTTTATTTTTTATTTTGGGGCAGGAAAAACAAAACAGGGGAAAAATTTGGTGAACAGGGGAGGAAAACTGGACTGAAACAGGGCCAAAACAGAGCAAAACAGGCTCTGAAACTGGCCTTCATGCGCGCTCGGACTGTGCCTAGGCTTGGGTAGGCGCGTGGGGGCGGGCTGACGTCAGTGTGCGTCAGTTTTTTTTTTTTTTTTTGCTAATTTGAGGGCCTAGCAACTTAGTATTTTTTTTTTCCTTTTTTCTTTTGGCCCACAAACACTTTTTGGATTAAACACACCTTTTGAGTTTTTCTTTTCTATGAAGATTTGAAGTTATTCAAGAACTCCAAATTTCCAACCACCTTCAAATCAACTGCAAAAATTCTCAAAATTAGAATCTAGGTTCCCCTTCACTAATAAAAACAAACTCAATAATTTTCAAACCCTAATTTCTTCTTCTTCTTCTTCTTCTTCTCCAAGACCACCTTCAAACTCCATTAATGGTGGATGACTCAAAAATGATCCAATTAACTTGAAACTTTGAATTTTGACTCAAATAGCACTAGGGAACAAGAATCTAGTGTCAAATCAACGAAACAAACATTTTTTTTTTGTGTTTTGAAGAATTTCGAATTTTCTAAATATATATTTCTTTTTTGATTTTTTTTTTGTTTGTAGAAACAATGATGAAGAATTGATGGAACAATTCTTCTACCAAGATCTTGACACCAAATGATAAGATTCCTAATGGAAACTCTAGAAATTCAATAGGGAATTAAAAAGCAAGGAATTAAGATAAAAACAAGGCCGAATTAATAAAAGAATTATAAGCAAATCTAGGTATGTTAAACCTAAATCCGCCTAATTGATTCCTATTAATGAACCTATACTAATTGATAATCCACAAGGAAGACTCAATGAATCCACAAATGAGTAATTCAATGTAGAAAATCAAGGACAAGAGTTTTAGATTACCTACCAAAGATCTACACAACTAGTCACTAAGATAATCTCTAATTAACTAACTAAACAAACTATCACTCATAAGAGGTTTTCTTCAATAATCAAGCTAAAAAAAACTAATGAAATGACTAAGGCAACTATATATAGTCTTGTCTTTTTCAAATAAGGCCCAAAAGTGACCTTTTGCAAAATTAGCCACAAGTTGGCCGAAAATAGCCAACATTGGCTCTTCTTTGGCCATTTGCACTTCTAGCCACTTATTATGGCTTCCCCTCTTATGCCTTCATCTTCAACATCCTCCCAATCAATCATCCACACGTTATACACTCTTTAGGGGTGTTCTTCAAGCGCCTCCAATGCCCCTCTCTTCATAAACATCACTTGCAAATCTTGGAGTTCTTTGGCTTGGCTACGAGTGAATGGCCTTGAAGGAGTGGTGCCCGTTGGTATCGTATCAGTGGCCTAGGGTTTCAAAAGAATACATTTACTTTTGGCACGAAAAATAAAGTAAAGAGAACACCTTGACACTACTACTCACGGCAACAAGTGCAAGGGGTCTTTGGTGAGACAAGATTTTGGATTTTGGGGCATCAGGTACCTTTCTATCAAGAACTGTGTGTTAGCTAGTCAAACTTTGATGCCTCCTTATATTTTAGATTGGTTAGATCTTGTGTAATTTGTCTTAGGAAAATGATTGTTGGACAAAAATCTTGTGGGCAGAATGGGTAGAACGAGGACATTTAAGTCTTTTCACACGGGTTGTAACATTTTCTTCCCAGTTCTGCCCTTACACTAAAGTAGGGCATTAATGAGGATGGTTATAACGACGCTATCACGCCGTCTTCCTTAACTCCCTCTTTTCTCTCTCGGTCTAGTAATTATCTCCCCTTCTCAATGTCTTGAAAAAATAAATACTTAGCACGCCTCTCCTTTCTCGAATGGTGTATTATTTACGCCACTCCTTTCTCCAAAAATACACCTCTGTATTTTCTCCTTTATCCAAAAATACACCTCTGTATTTCAACAACCCTATGTAGTATAATAAAACCCTACTATATTATTGCACCCTATTTTGTTTGGATCTCATTTCCCGCATTCGTCTTCTTCTTCTTCTTCTTCTTCTTCTTCTTCTTCTTCTTCTTCTTCTTATGTACCTTCCATTATTTTCTGAAAAAATGGCTAAGTTTTATGTTGTATGTCATGGTAGGGTACTCGGTATATACACGACATGGACCGAGTGTGAATCAATGGTTAAAGGGTTTAGTAAAAACCATTACAAGTCGTACAGAACCTATGAGGAAGCCCTTGAAGCTTACAACGATTATTTTAGATTTAATAGAAGTGAAGAGAATGTTGATGTTGTTGAAGAGCAGGCTGCCAAAGTTGATGTTGTTGAAAATGTTGAAGCTGACTTAATCCATATTTTACAGGCTTTTATAGCTGGAATAGTTGTTGGGGAAGCTTGTATGAAGATAAATGAATGAAGGGTCAACTTCCCTTTTTGTTTATTTAGTTTAAGATTATTTTGATGCTCATGATTAAGATCTAATTTGTGGAAAACTCTTGTCCAGTTTGTGTTTATTTTTTACTTACTAACATAAATATCTTATTCCTCTAATTAAATGGTTGACGCTTGAAGTAGTATAATATGATTGATCAAATAAGTGAATATTCTGAACGGTGGCCTAATATGACTTTTAATTGAACAATCAGATGAATGCATTTGATGGATCAACTAAGTGAATACCTTGAACGGTTGCCTAATATGACTTTTAATTGAACCATCAGATGAATGCATTCGACGGGTCAACTAAGTGAATAGCCTGAATGGTGGCCTAATATGACATCTAGTTGAACCATCAGATGAATGCATTCGACTGGTGAACCAAGTTAGACATTTGGCTAGCATTGAACAATTATTGAATTTTATCATGTTATGCTATGATTTTACCACAAAATTATCTCCTACGGAATAACCACAATTGTTTGCTAGAATAATTCCCCTCGAATTACATGTTCATGTTCTTGTTCAATCACAAAATGAAGCCATTATAAAACAAAAAACATTAGCAAGGCCAATACAGTTGGCAATTATTTCCAAGCACCAAGTACAAGAACTACACACATTGCTCATCATATGATCGGTGGTTCCATACACTCGTGAAAAACTTCGATGGCAAATTTCTCTCTAAAAGCATGTATCGTGTTTGCGCGCAAACCCACAATGCTTTGGCCAGCCATGATGAATTCAATGAACTTCAACGAGTAAATACCACATGCTTCACCTATATTGTCTTGTGGGACACCCTCAACAACATGCTTAACCTTCCACGCTAGGGACAAATGGTTGAAATTTCTGGAGTCCTTCAACAACTTTGGAAACAACATCTGAATGAGTTTTATTAGACCGTCAACCTTTTCAATTGAGTTTACTCTTTTGTTGCAGTCGTAAACCTCAATCATGGCAGCATTAATGACGAAAATAAGGGTGCAGTAGTGGATGTTTTCAACATTCCATACACAAAACACTCTCTCAGCACCTACCCAAGACATACCAAATGGTTACGGATGATCACTAATAAGTTGGTATTTTACCTACTTGTTTCTTCTTTAATCTTAGATTGTTATTACGTTTTGATTGAGAAAATAATGCATTTCATGTCGTTTACTTTCATTTTATAGGTTCATATGATTGAGAAGAGCTTTGGAAGAAATCAAGTGAAAAACAAGTCAAAAAGAGACCAAATTGAAGAAAACTGAAAAAGTGGCTAAAAATGCAAAAAGGGGAAGAACTGAAAAAACCAAAATCTAAGGCATATTTGTCATTTTTTGGACTTGTAAAAAATTTGGCAACTATAGAACCAAGACTTGGAGAAATTATTTTTCATCTTTGGCCATTCAACACAATTTTGGAGACTGGGTTCCTACACCATACTTTGGGGTTGAAGATTTGAAGATTTGGTTGAGCACTTTCTTGAACCTTTACTTCATTTCTTTGATTCCTTACTTTGTAATGAATATCTAAGTGTGTAGTATTTATTTTCTTCACTTGAATATTGTTTATGAAAATTCTCTATGATTAAAGTGTTGGATGAAACTCTTATTTTGCTTATGTATCGAGTGGTTTTTATTGCTAATGAAGTGAGTTAATGTTGTTTTAGTTAATCTTGTTCTTTAATATTTCTTAAGGGATTAGCTAACCCTAAGACCTGCCCATTTACTTCAATTTGAGCTCGGAAGAGGAAATTTGAGATTGGGAAAGATTAATTAACAAGAATTTGGGGCTTTAAACCTCATCTAATAACTTGAGTTAGGAATAGGAAAGTTACTTGAGATTCAATTGGTTGTGCTTGATATCACACTCTAAGGATTGGAAAAGCTTAGAGTAAAATTTATTGATTTGGTTGGAAGACATTCAATGAGATTTTAGAAACCATTATCTATTAACATAAGGTCGCTCTTGTAAAATTGTGAAATACATTGGATCGTTATTTGAGCACATTTTCCTTTGTTTCGAAACTTGTGGCCATTGATCATGTTGCTTGCTTTCTAGGTTAGTTTACATTTTTGCATTAGTTGTAATTTTCTTAAACTCAAAATATTGAAAAAGTGTTTGGCTTAGTGTAGTTGGTGATAATTCGTTACTTGTTTAAATCGCCTAGTATATTGTTTCCTGTGGGATCGACCCCGACTCATAGTTGGGTAAATTATATTGCATATAACAATGTACGCTTTCTCTTTGAGGAGTGGATTTGGATGTTATCAATTTTGGCGCCATTGCCGGGGAGCAATTTGGCGTATTTAGGCTAGTGTGGGAAATAAGCTAAATTGCTTTGTTCCAAACTTATGAATATTTGTGTAGTTGATTCTTTGCTATATTTTATTTTTATAAAAAAAATGACATCACTCCATGAAAATGGATCGGATGGTAGTTGTTCATACGTTGATGACCCTTGTCCTTATTGTGGAGGACCCCACTCTTGGCAAACTTGTTTAAAGTTTTCCCGGGGGAGGATTGTGTGCACAATATAGAACCCATGAGTGGAGCATATGTGGCGGTCAAAATGGCCATTGGGGTAATTGTGATTATTCGTCTGTCCCTTCCTCAAACCCCCCACTATGATGATTCTACTTTTTGTCGTGACAATGATAGGGAAATAGAAGTGGAAGAAGTTGAGAATGTTCAAATTGGGAGTTCAAGCTCATGATGGAGTGCCTACTTGATGGAGGAAATGAAAATAAAAAAGCCCTGGAGGAGTACTTGGAAACTACTATCCAAAATGGCTTGATGATTGAAGACAAAAATCCTTCGTGGGAATTTGAAAAAAATCAAGACGAATTCTCAAATGCTCGACATGAGAGGATAATTCCCATGTTGGAGGCCAACTTTGAAAAGAAGGAATCAAGAATTGAACGTCCTCCAACCTACTTTATGCTAATTGGATATGCTGAAGAAAAATAAAAGGAATTAGAGTCAACCGTTATGAAAAATATGGTTGAAATTGACTCTAGTTCGAGGGAAATGAGAATGTCAAAATCCGGACAAATTTGCAAATTGGGAGGTTGAAGTCTCACTCCAAGCATTTTTCAACATTGGATTTGTATGGTGATATGGGAATTGAGCCACATACATCCGTGTTGGATAGTGAAAAAGAAAGACAAGTGCCTTAGATTTTGCAATTCGAAAGAGTAAGAAGGCAAAATGTCATTCCTCATTTGAAAGCCAAGAAGTGCAAAATAAAGAAATTAACATTTGTCTTGTTCATCTATTTACCACCCCCCAGCTCGTGGTCACAAAATTGAGTCCAAGTTGGGTGCCCAATTCATAAGCTCCAAATGGCGAGAAAAGCGGTAAAGTTGGCAACCGTCGTGCCGCGACGTTAAATCAAGCGCTTGGTTGGAGGCAACCTATCGTTTTCAAAATTTTAAGTCGTTTTTTGAAATTTTCTTCTTTAGAATAGCTTAGTAGATTATTTTTGACTAATCCACAAAATTTCAGAATTTTTGGAGTTGTTTTAAGCAGGTTGAAGTGTCAGAGCAGCCCCAAAACAACAACTACTGCTGAAATCTGGTTTAAGGTATAGTGCAAAGCGCAAACATCACATGTGGTTCACAGGTCATGCCTGCGTCTCGCAGGTGCTGACAGTTAAAAAAAAAGTTTCAGGTGACATCACCTGCGTTTCGCAAGTCATGCCTGCGTCTCATAGGCGCTGTTCACAGGTGCTAACAGTAAAAAACTATTTTCTTTCTTTCTACCCTAAAACTATTTTATGTTTTGTTTTGATTATGTGCAGTGAGGGCACTGCAATGTTTGTAGTTGGGGTGGCATGTGGTAGCACATTATATTTTGGTTATGCTTAAATTGTGCTCTTGTCGGGCTTTTGTCTTATTTATGGATATTGTATGCCCTTGCCGGGCTTGTTTTGCGACTGTTGGTGTGGCTGTGGATAGACGTTCTTGCAAATGGATCTTGCTCAAAATTTTGAAGATTTTGTTTTGTTGGCATGTTGTGGATTAGTCACTTTTATTATTTTATTTTCTTTCTTAGCTTCTTTAATTAGTCTTGTAGTTTAGGTGTAGGTGCTCCTTTGAGAAAAAATGTGAAAACTTCTTGGCCTGTTTGGTACTAATAGAGTTAGTCTCTTGCATGTGAAATATTGAAATGCGAATGCCCCGCCAAAATTTTTGTGAAAGTATTAAAAAACAAAACAAGGTGCATAGTAAAGTATGATCTTTGTGATAACTTTTTGGCTCATTTTGTGACTCTTTACCTACTAGATGGGTTTTACTTGAGATGATGAGATATTGCTCTATTTGTTCTTGCTTAAGAAGTGAAATTGATCCATCTTGACTAGTTCATATGCCATGCTTGGTGAGTGTTTGTTGAATAATTCTTATGCTTATTTTATCATCTAGAACTTGCCCGATTAGTCTTTCAATGCTAATTTTGATTATGTTTGTTGGAGAGATGACCTTGGGCTATCTTTGTGATTTTTGAAAAAGCCTCTTTAGCCTTTCTAGCTTACATTGCATAAATAATATCACTAGTAATCCCATTTGAGCCTATGACCTTTTCTTTGATTGCCACATTACAAACCTTTATCCTTTCTGATGAAAATTCTCTCTTTTGAGCCTTTCCCTCCTTGAACATTAATTGTGAATTTGAGGCCAAAAGCCTAAGTTGGGGGTTTTAGTATTGCTTGAGAAGTGGTGAAGGTTGGTGTTGTGGAAAAGTCAACAGAAATGAAGAAAAATTGAAAAATACAAAAAGGTTGCAAACTTTTTGTGCAAAATAAAATAAAATGTATCTTTGTGAAAGAAAAAAAATGGAAAAGAACAAAAAACATTAGAAATCAAGAAAATGGTTGTACAAAAAAAAGTTGGAATAATTGGGGAAACTAGTATACAAAGGAAGGAGTGATGTTTTGAAATGAAGAAGAAAGTGGACAAAAGGTATTGTGTAGTGTTCAAGGAGGGCGTAGTCACTTATATCTCAAATACTTATCCTTCCCTTCCCTAAGCCTACATTACAAGCTTAAAAAGTCCCTATGTGATCTCCAACCAAATGTTCTTGAGTTAGTGATGATTGAAAATAAGGGCAAGCTTATGTTGTGATATTTGTTAGTACTAGAATTTCTTTGTTGAGTGTGAGTGACTTTGTGTATATGTCCCTTGTGTGGTTGTTGTTGTGAATATAGTGATTTTGGGACTTTCTTTCTTGTGAGGGCATATGGATTATGATAGATTGGTGATGTTAAAAAATTCCAAGTTGAGTCAAATGAGCATATCTAGTAAGCTAGTGGTTTTGAGTCACTTATTGAGGCTTGAGTGTTGTCGCTTGATTGTTTTGAAACTCCATTGCATTTTTGAAATTGTATTTTGAAATGAGGGAATTATTTGGTTGAAGTTTCATATGCTTGTAGCCTAATTGTTTGTACCAATCAAAGTCATGTTTTTGTGGTTAAAGTAGACCTTTTTGACTTGGTATGATATTGGTGCACGTTTGAATGGAGTCCTTTGAAGGAAATTGTATGATTTGATTTGCTTGAAGACAAGCAATAGTTTACGTTTGGGGGTTTGATAATTTGATATTTTATCAACTTATTTCTTCTTTAATCTTAGTTGTTGTTATGTTTTGATTGAGAAAATAGTGCATTTAATGTCGTTTACTTTCATTTTATAGGTTCATATGATTGAGAAGAGCTTTGGAAGAAACCAAGTGAAAAACAAGTCAAAAAGAGGCCAAATTGAAGAAAACTGAAAAAGTTGCTGAAAATGCAAAAAGGGGACAGATTTGCAAAAAACGGGGAAGAACGGCAAAAACTGAAATCTGGGGCATAATTGTCATTTTTTGGACTTGGAAAAAATTGGGCAACTATAAAAGCAAGACTTGGTGAAATTAGTTTTCATCTTTGGCCATTCAACATAATGTCACGACCCTTTTTAGGACCGCGCGGGCACCTACCTTTCCCACCTCGGTAGGCGAACCCTCTCATTGAATTCACATCAATTAAATAAAGACGAATCATTTAAACCAATTGGTATTTAGAAATAACAGCGGAACGTTATAATATATTCAATAACCTTAATAATTATATGATTACAGCAGTTACATGATTACAGACTCGATCCAACTTTCCATGACCTGGTCTAGACTAGTACAAGAGCGACTAAATGAATTTCGATTTCCACTATATTCTAAGACTCCACCTCCATCCCGAAATGAAATGGGAGGAGGCCTTCCAGATATGCACCGCATATTTCCGCATCGTATCACAAGCAACTACCTGAAACAATCTACACCCAAAAAGGTTGTAACAAGTGCAATATCAGTATAATCCACGCGTACTGAGTAAGTATCATACGCCGACAATGGTTAGTAATACATATCAGTAAAAGAATTCACAGATAAATATGATAACAACTCAATCAAGTCATACGTCTATCTACCACACACTGTACATCAACCTTTTAATCATTAACTTCACCCCAATAATCACCAGCCAATCTCACAACAATCTCGCAACTCACATATCATTAATCGTTCGTTTTAGTCTAGTAGTCAACTCATCATTAAGACACCCGTTATCCTACATCACATAAAGACTAAATATATAACTAATCTTACGGACGGTCTATGGGATACTTCAACAAGTTCAATTAATAAATCCAGATCCAAGTATACGTCATTGCCTAAGTAAAGCTTTTAATCCCAAATGTGCCAAGTCTGAATATATCAAGTCCAAATCCAACACCACAAGTACAACACTAACATCTCAAAATTAAATCATAATGCAATGCAATAGTGTATGAATGTAATGCAATAGTGTATGAATGCAATGCAATGCCATGCAAATGCTGTGTACACATGTACTCCAGACGAATATATCGACGTCTCGGTAGCACAACCCAGTGTGACTCGCGAAGTCTAAGTGCCACCCATCCCGGATCTTTGACCAACAGACAGACGGGACCCCAGATCTTTGCCCACAGGGAGTTCTCACCGGCACCATCCTGAGGGACCCGCGGAGTCCATGCACTATCAACGATTCCAAAACTAACATCTAATATCGACCATGAAATCAATGATTTCGAAATTAATCATCGGACATCGGACTCTCACGTCACTCAAGTAAAATTGAGCCCAGCTCATCAAGTATCAATTTCACTCAATCAACAATTCCGGGATGAACCTCGGATATCGGCCATACAATAATGTATCATGAGAATGAGAGTGCATGCAATGCATGCATCAACATCGATAATCACGCTCAATATCACAAGTACCAACAATGGGTACGCCAATAGTATATCTGAATCACAAATTCCAACAGTGGGTATGCCAATAATATAACGAATCGCAAATACCAACAGTTGGTATGCCAATAATATAACCAAATCACAAGTACCAACAGTGGTTACGACAATAATTTATCTGAACCATAAATACCAACTGTGGGTATGCCAATAATATAATCGAATCATAAATACCAACAGTGGGTATGCCAATAATATAAACGAATCACAAATACCAACAGCGGGTATACCAGCAATATCGTAATCTAGACGATAACAAAATCCAATATTTATCAACAACTCATGGCATCAAGCTGGCACAATAGAACAATCAATCACAACACAATGGAGTGGCTAGTCCCAACACACAATAGGTTAATCAAATCGATATACATTATTACCACTTCCCTAAGCCATCCTATTAGCTTAGAATAAGAAATATCACCCTACACTCACAATCATTTGTCACAACTCAATCTAGAACTCAGTCACAATCGTTGGTGCATTTTACCCTTCCATTTATCAACTAGATTCACTATTAACAGCATAACACAATTAATCACATATTATGGGAATTCTCATCATTACATATAGAAATAGGTATCACCCGTTACTCCCAAGTCACATAAAATCCACCGATTTTCAAGAAGCTACATCATACATCCTAAATGATCTACAAGCCACAAGCCCGAACACACTATCACACATCAATACCATCCTAGGATTCCATCCCAAATCTCCAATTCCTACGCATGCATTCTCCGTTCCTTATAATACACGAATATGGGAAACTAACCGGAGTCTACTGAAAAAGAAAGCCAAAACCTACCTGGCAGCCGAATAGGTGCCACGAACCCACACGTTGCCTTGTCTTTCGAAGCGTCTCCAAATAATCAAACTCTATCACATATAAATTATATTTAAGAAACCATGAATAATGATACCCATGTTGGATGCTTTCTATTCCGGTCAAATTCCAACCCTTAATTTAGGAAAAAACGGGTCTCAAGGGAAAAATGGGAATTTTATGACCAAAATATCAAATTCAATACCAAAAGGTAAAAACCCATTACTTTAATCATAGGAATACTCAATTAATTCTCAAAATCATCATTAATATGAAAACCCCAAAATTTGGATCTAAGAAGCCTAACTTTAATTCATGAAAATCAACTCTAGAATAGAAGATTAATGATTAACAAGCCTAGATATGACATTATCTAGCATGAACAACAACATTTAACCATAACTTAGGAATCCAAATTGTTTTTTTAAAACCCTTTTATGAGAAACTCCACAAACCCTCTTTTAATCTTAAGCTTCTAGGAATTTCTAGCATGGATTCTTACTTAGGAAAGAAAATGGAAGAGATTAGGATTAGGGAACTTACTTCAAAGAGAAATCTGACCATAAACCCATCAAGTCGCTTCCAAGGTGGTAAGAAAATATAATAGAAGTTATGGGAGGAAATAAGGGTTTTATAAAAATTTTTAATAGAAAATTTGACCCGTCAGCCGCTCCAGCGGTTCAGACAGAACTGCCGCGCAACCGCTCCAGCGGTTCGGCTAGTGCTGCCGTGCGATTGCTCCAGCAGTTCGGCCAGTGCTCCAGCAGTTCAACCGCGCTTTCGCGCGTGCGTTCGTGGCTCTTTGGAGCCAAAGCAATCACCAGACACCAGATTTTCTAGTGTCTTCCAAACTTGAAATCGACCCTCATAACCATCCTAGAACCTCCCAGATACAAACCAAATATGCAGATATACATAAAAATGCACTACGAATGCACTCGTAGCCTCGGAATCCCATTAGAGGTCTCGTTGACCAAGTCAACCCCGATACCTCAAAAATGACTTTCCAACCCAGGTCCCAAAATGCACTCGATTGCATTAGGAACTGAAACGAATATGCACATAAGTTCTAAACGACCATCCGGACCACTCGGAATCAATGAATTTTCGAAAAAGGTCCGTTTACTCAAAAGTAAACTTTGAGTCAACGCATTTTCACTTAAAGCCTAATTTTTTTCTAGAAAACATCCCAAAGTCCAAAATGATGCCTAGGAAGTCATGCCAACTATCTTCTCAGATAAAAATAGTTCTAACGAGACTCAGGAACAAGGCAATGATGGAAAGAACAGAAGAATCACGGTAACGAAAAAACGGGTTGTTACACACAATTTTGGAGATTAGGGTTCCTACACCACACTTTGGGGTTGAAGATATGCTTGAGCACTTTCTTGAACCTTTACTTCATTTTTTTGATTCTTGCTTTTTAATGATTATCTAAGTGTGTAGTATTTATTTTCTTCACTTGAATCTTATTTATGAAAATATTCTATGATTAAACTGTTGGATGAAACTCTTGTTTTGCTTATGTATTGAATGATTTTTATTGCTAATGAAGTGAGTTAATGTTGTTTTAGTTAATATTGTTCTTTAATGTTTTTTAAGGGATTAGCTAACCCTAAGGCCCGCCAATTTACTTCAATTCGAGCTCGGAAGAGGAAAATTGAGATTGGGAAAGATTAATTAATAAAAATTTGGGGCTTTAAGCCTCATCTAATAACTTGATCTAGGAATAGGAAAGTTACTTGAGATTCAATTGGTTGTACTTGATATCACACTCTAAGACTTGGAAAAGCTTAGAATGAAATTCATTAATTTGGTTGGAAGACTTTCAATGGGATTTTATAAACCATTATCTATTAACATAAGCTCACTCTTAGTTGTAAAATCATGAAATACATTGGTTCGTTACATGAGCATAGTTTCCTTTGTTTCCAAAGTTGTGGCCATTGATCATTTTACTTGCGTTCTAGGTTAGTTTACGATTTTGCATTAGTTGTAATTTTCTACAAATCAAAATATTGAAAAAGTGTTTGGCTTAGTATAGTTGGTGATAATTTCTTACTTTTTTAAGTCGCCTAGTATATTGTTCCTTGTGGGATTGACCCCGACTCATAGTTGGGTAAATTATATTGCATATAACCATGTACGCTTTCTCTTTGAGGAGTGGATTTGGACGTTATTAATCACTTGTCATATAATCCAGGATTTGATAATTGAATTCATACTCCTTCAACACATCTTCAATACTTCTCTGTTCTACCATACTCTTAACCACAATCTCATTATGTATTTCCATCAAGGCACAACAAAAACATATGTCCATAATGACGTCTGATGGATCATAGTATTCAGGGTAATCTGTGCTACGTCTCCGCATCAGTGCCATTATTTCATTAACGTGCTACAAAAAAAAATTTGTTCCTATCACTAAATACAGGCATAAAAAATTATGTTCAGATGACTAATAGGAAGTTAACTTACATCATCTGTTAACTAGTTGCCGGGTCTGCTGAGGTACTTGAACCATTTAAAGTCCATATTCACGGTATAACCAATGTGCTTTTAATCTGACCTCAGGTTGATCCACCTAAGGTAAGCTCTCTTCTTCTCATGATCTGTTTTTTTATAGAGGTCAAGTGTCTTCACATTTTTATCGGCTGAACCCTCAAGACTTTGCTCATGTATACCTCCTTTCAAATTACTCTTCCCATGCTGCAATATTCTATAAAGAATGGTATTATGTGCCTCTCTGATATTTGCCACCTCTTCCATCATCTTATTTAAGGTAGGTGACTCATGGACACAACCGAATGTATGCCATGAGGTACCAACACCTACTGCTGATACACCCTCTACATCAACAGAACCAGATGGACCAACTCCATCTCCTGAGCCTCCACCAAAAACATCACCTACACCTATAACAGCTTTTGCCCTTGTTATTGCCGTCGCCCCTTCCAAATATTTTCTCAGCCTATCAATTCTTTTGTCTAGAAAATATTGGCCAATTGGAACAAAGTCCCTCATGAACGGTTGATATGTCTCTTGATGAGTAGGGACAAGGAAAGGATGCACCACCGTCTGTAGCCATCGTAAAAGAAATGCGTTAACGAGCATGTAAGTAAACCAAACCACTAAAATGCATCAATATTTATAAGTTAGCTTACAACTGCATGGTTCATTATACCATCTCCAGATGGATCAACATGTTGCCATTCAGACAGTAATTTTTTCTTCTGCCATTTTAACATCCTAGGTAAGGACGACTTAGTTGATTGGGTGATAAGACGTCCGATTGACGGTATAGCTTCATATATCCAACACTGACATTAAAAAATTACAATCATACCATAACTAACTTGCCATTTTAGATACAAAAAAAAGTACAAAAAATAGGTAAAAGTGTTACCATGAAGGCATATGAGAAACCGAGTAAATTGTAATGGTATTCCCTCTTGCCAGTTTTTTATTCAGAACTTCTTTCTTCATATCCTTATGTAGGACATCCACTAGAAACTCAAAGCTCTTTCTTCCCCATGGATAATTCTGCAAAAATCTAAATTGTCGGCCATCTTTATCATTCAAAGGTCAATGTTCTTTGTGTTGGCGTGACACATGATTACGATATGAACAAAGTACACCAAGCTCATCTTTAGCCTCTCCGTTGAATTCAGTTTTCAAGACCTTAATTTAAAGAATAGATCTTCTTCTCATAAGCTTTTCATTTTACCTAGGACTTTTTTCAGAAGTGCAACAGCACTACGACTATTTAGGACAACATCTTCCTCCTCTTGGGACGGTTCGGCAGAGCAACGAAGTCCATTCATGATAGAAAATTCATTTAAGCCGAAACAAATTGGCTTGCCATAGACAAGGAACCATACCTCATGCTTCTTGTCGCATTCTGTTATTCTACGGATGAGAAGATTGTGAACTAGTTCCCCGTTGAAGCTCCAATCTTGGTTCATTCTCATGAAAGGACCAAAGCACGTCTCCTCGAAATCATGCATAATATTCAATTCCAGTAATGTGTTTTTGAAATCTTCCAACTCACCCATAGAACATCTCTGGGTCATCTTAGTTGGGGCCCACCCATTTTCGTCCAAAATTGTCTTGCATCCATAGAAGGATATGTCAATGGCCCTCACACAGTCGGGTATTGAGGATTTATGTAGATCCTCTTCATTGACAACATCATCCTTTACATGTTAAGTAAACAGAAAACTTAATTATATTGCAAATTGAATGTTGATCTTTACAGAGTGAAGATATATATATAGAGAAAGCCACAAAACTCAATTTTAACCAATAAAAGATTGAATACTTGTTGACAATTTCAGCTGTAAATTTCCATACAAGCAATTCAAACAACAAGACATATGATAGGATAACCACCAAAGTTATCAAGACTCATAAATCATGAGGGGCGGGGGGAGGGGTGGTTAATTTTTAAAGATACACAGACATACCTCAATGGTGGTTTCTTGCTCCTTTTCACCCTCACTCTGGTCACTAGAACCTTCATCCGATTATTTTACTTCGTTCTCACCATCGTCATTTTCCTCTTCAACTGCAACCACTCCATCTCCATCCCTTTCACCATCAGCCTTTTCCTCTTCAACTTGTAACCACACCATCTCCATCCCTTTCACCATCAGCCTTTTCCTCTTCAACTGCAACCACTCCATCTCCATCCCTTTCACCATCAACCTTCTCATTTTCAACTAAATCCACTTCATCTCTATCTTTCTCACTATCAGCCTTGTCCTCTTCGCCTACATTCAATTCATTTCCATCTTTCTCACCATCAGCCTTGTCCTCATCGCCTACATTCAATTCATTTCCATCTTTCTCACCATCAGCTTTGTCCTCTTCGCCTACGTTCAATTCATTTCCATCTTTCTCACTATCAGCCTTGTCCTCTTCACATTCAATTCATTTCCAACTTTCTCACTATCAGCCTTGTCCTGTTCACCTCATCCACTTCATCTCTTTTGATTCCACCATTATCTTTGTGATTGGTGCCTCTATCAGATTCCTCTCTTTCATTGTCACTCTCATCCATGTCAACGAATTTTTCATCTTCCTATTCAATCTCAGCCTCATCATCAACAATTACATTCTTTACACTTTCAATAGTGTTAACTTCGACTTTTTTTCTAGATCTAGTTCTTGGACGGTTTTGCACCATTTGTTGTTCCTTAACTTTCCTGCTCCTTTTCACCTTTTCATCATCATTATTGCCAGCTTTACTCAATTTCTGTCCAATATCAGGGTTCTCCAACTCTTGATTGACTTTTTCTAAGTTTTCTAAAGAGTTACCGGGGGCATTCATGCCCCCGTTTCTGTTGCAGATCTCGTTCTGCGATGTTTTACTGGTGGTTGTGGAGGGTTGGCTACTGGTACCGGTTCTTGAGGGTTTTCTATTGTTGTCAACTCTGGAGGATTTCCTAGTGGTGCTGGTTCTGCGCTGCGGCAACACCGTTTTATATCGCTCCTCGTCATATGTCCTGGTGCAATTTTTTTACCTTTGGTCTCACCATATTAGATTAAACTTTGGTGTTTTAGCGGGTAGAGAAACTAGAGGAGAAGGAAGAGAGAAAGTCGGGTTGCAAAATGGGAGGGGAGTGTGAATGTTTTGAAATCAAACACTTTAGTATTTTAATGTAGCAGCGGGAATAAACCTTTTTTTTTTATGTCTAACTTATTTTAGTTTTATTAAAATCCACAACTTAGTTGATCCTTCAAGTTATTTCATGTGATGGTCCGTTAAGTGAAACATAGGAAATGGAAGGAAATAGAAGATTTAGACAATAATAATCACTTTTTTGGGTGTTAAAGCCATATAACAAGATATTATATGTGATAACATGTACAACCAAGCTATTTTGGTTGAGTTTAAAAACAAATTCACTACTCAAACACATTTCCTCATTTACTTAACTTACTCCTACGATGGACGAACTAGTTCTGGTGTAGCAGCTTGTGTTTTGCGGGAAAGTGAATTACCAAGTCACAAATCTTTCACGTGCAATTGTATAAAATCATCTAAGATCCTTTAGTGGTGTGTATTATGAGTTGATTTGAACCATTTACTTATTTAAATAATAATTTATTTATTTGGTCTGCCCCCACAATAGGTTCTAGACAAATGCATTTGGACTAACATGACAAAACAGATGTAGTTATTCTAGCCGAGTGGTGACGAGTCATCTTTTCGACCCACCTGTTCCCGTGTTCGAATCCTGCGAGTCTCACTTATTTCTTTTTATTAATATTCACGACTTGGTTGATCCGTCAAGTTATTTCATCTGATGGTCAGCTAAGTGAAACATTGGAAAAGGGAAGGAAATGGAGGATTTAGACAATAATAATCACTTTATTTTGGGTTAGTTTTAACAACAAGTTCACTATTTTTCTAATAATTGTTATTTTTTGTTGAATGCTTATCAAAAAGAATTTTTGCCGGACAGAGATACTTCAAACTTCATTCTTTTTTAAAAATCAGATTTTATTTTATAACATAACTTAGTAAAATTAAATTTCAAATGGGGTAAATTTTTCCAACAGCTGTGTGATTAATCATTTTTTTTGTAAGTATATATTTTGTATTTTTTTTTTAGTTCAATGCCATTCAAAAACAACTTAGACTGTGTAAAGGTCCCACTACATTACTTCAAACTTCATTCACTTTAAAAATGTACAAACCTTAGAATATTGTAGATCGTTACATGCATTGAAATTTTTTACATCCAATCTTTAAGCTAAATTAGTGCCGTGCGATTCATAGCTGGTTACATGTCAATAAAGTCATAGTTGTTAACCATCACAACTCGAACGACACCAATTTAGCCAAAAGGTTTGGATGTACAATTAGAGATAAACCAGAGCAAAGTAAAGATGAGATTGTGTTGCCTTAAGTGATGACGACTATGGAAACAGAAATGTCACACGCATGTTAACTATATCTCTTGACCAGATTAGCCTATTCTAGAAAACAAGGCTTATTGGGGTATTCTCATTCTTCATGATGGAACAAAAACTCCAAATAAAGACTGACTTGTTCGCTGATTAAGATAACAAACCTGGGCAAGATTTATAGGTAACAACCAATGTCATTTTCACAACTTATGAGTGAATGTAAAATTAGAGAGAAAAGAAGGGGAATGGAGATGAAAATGATGAAGAGTGAATATAGAGTTGCAACCTAGTGTGACCATACAATAGGGGGGTTTGAAAATACTAAAAGTTTTTCGAGAAACTAAAAGGTTTTTTTTGAAATTTTGAAGGTTCACTTTCCCTCCACTAAATTCCATTTTTTTTTGTACACATTCTTTTCGGAAATACAAAACGTCTTTTAGAGAAAGTAAAATGTCTTTTCTGAAATTTCCGTTTCATTTTCCCTCCACTAAGAATGTGCAAGTCTTTCATACATAACTTGGTTGATCCGTCGAATGAAATTATTTGATGGTCAACTAAGTAAACATTAGGAATTACATAGATTTTTTTAGATGGTCATACGCACATCAAATGATGGGTTATCCATTCCACGTCTTTTCTTTTGATTTTTTTTTGTGTGAGAGTGTTTGCTAGGGTTCTATACACACACACACACCCCTTGAGATGCTAAAATAACATTTTCCCTCCACTAAGAATTACTATTCATTTTAGTTTCCCTCCAAAAATATTAAGGTAAATCATTAATTTCATGGTTGTCTAATTTTACTACTTAACCACATTTCCTGTTTTATGTGGCTAAATTCACTATTTAATCAGATTTACTCAACCAATGTACGTATTGTATGAGTTCACAACTTGGTTGATCCGTCAAGTTCATTCATCTGATGGTCAGCTAAATGAAACACAGGAAAAAGAAGGAAATAGAGTTTGCTGCAAAGATGAAGAGTTAGGTTTAACTTCAAGAAAAATAATCCCCCCCCCCCCCAACTCTCACCACATGTAGAAGGTGATGAGAACTCAACACATTGACAAAAATAAAAATTAAAAATAATAAAATATCATGATCAAATAGCATGATGTAAAGTTTAAAGATCAACATCTGATTACGATAAAATTTTCACCGAAATACATTAAAAACATCAATATTAAGACAAGCCCTAGTCTATCTCAAAAGGATTATCAGTTTTTCCTTCTCCTTTCACTTCAATTTCGAAGGCAACAACAGTTGCGTTGTTACCCACCAAGGAAATATTGAGGTTACATCCTTCCCTGATATTATTACTTTGAACAAAAGATCTCCAGCCTTCCCTAAGTTGTCTTTGAGAATCAACGGTCAAAGTTGCAACCCAGGTTTCGCCACGGAAGTAAAAAAGTGCAGTATGTGCATTTGGTGGAAGATGTTCATAATTTTTTTGGGGATATACTGAAAAGTATAAAGAGATAATAATAAAATTGTAAATAATGATGCAAGTTAATGAAATGAAAAATTTGAAGGAGCTTGCTTTAAGGCCATAGCAACATATCAGATTATCATGTTTGATGTATGAGTCGATCATGAACACTTTAAAGGATTCAAGTATTTGACCTTCATTTTCAAAATCGATGTCAGGCATATCTTCACTATCAAAGGATGCAAATATTATCTTTGTTTGGTCTGTGTATGATAGTTTTTGCTAACGGGTTCTTTATGTATATGAGAGTTTTTGTTAAGGGTTGTTTAAGAGATGTCCTGTAATGACCGGTTTGGTCGTTATAGTGTTTTGACCCATTTAACCTTGTTGATCATTTCCCCGAGTCCTGTTAGTACGACCTATGACTTAGTGAAGCCATTGGTTCATAGTGTTGGGGTTGACTTGGAAAACACCGAGTTCAAATAATCTCTTTTGGGAATTTTGAGGTCACGGTTGCGTCAGTAGAGTGGTTTACAATCAAAACGCATATATGATTTGTGTTCGGGAGGTTTCGGATGAGTTTCGGGGGGGGGGGGGGGGGAACAAAGTTTTGAAAAAATCAGAAAATTGGGCACTCGCTATAGCGAAGCGTGCACCCGCTATAGCGAAGGGTGCACCGCTGCAGTGGATGCACTGGGCAGTAGGTCCGTTTTTAATGTCCTTTTTTCAATTTCTTCCCATCGTAAACCCAAAAACACTTCCTTAGAATGTGAGAGGCTATTTTCCTAGGGCTAGGGTGAAGTTCCTCCTTGAAGTTAAGTGCAAACCCTTATGTGATTCATTATCATTCCTTCCTCAAATCCCATGACAAGCTTAATCTCCATTAATGGTGGGTGCAAGATTAGAACCCAAGAATTAATGAAACCTTCAATAGTTGGAGGGTTGGGGAGACAACAATGGAACATCATTCACAAGAACTTTGGGGTAAGATTCTAACCTAGTATTCATTATTTATGTGTCGATTATCATCATCTCATAGTCATTCCTACGCATCAATTATGAAGAACTAATGGGTTAAGAACTCTAAGGCTAAAAATAGAAAAAATGAATTTGGGTATCTTGTGATGAATAGAATTCCATGAAATTAAGATTGAAGGTTAATTAGATGATGGGTAGCATAATTATGCAATAAATTTCCCGTTTTACCCTCATGAACCCGGATTCAAATTGTAAGGGTATTTTGGTTATTTTTCTAAATGTATAGCAATATGGGTATCGTTGGACTCATTTAGACTCGTAGAGTATTATTTTGACTATAGTGTATCTGAATTTTCAATAAAATTACAGTTTTGCCTTTGTGGCTCAGGTTTGGCTATTTTGGATCCATTTTTGGGTTTTGGGTAAAACTATGGCAATATGGGTATCCTTAGATTCATATTCTGACATCGAATTCATATTTGATAGACGTTAATCGTTTTGAGATTCTCCAAAGAGAATGGAAAGGCTAAGGTTTGGCAATTCGAGACTGTTGCCCGGCATTCCAGGTAGGTTACGACTTACTTTAGTTAGACTTTGATTAGCGAAACGTATGTATTGTGTAGAATTGATGGGAGAAAGCATGATTAGGTCTTCGGACATGGTGTTTTGGTTGGTTATTAGCTAGGTTGGTATGACTTCTGATTTTGTGGGCTCGTTGCCATTAGTTTATGTACTGAAATATGAGGTGTAGTTGTATTCATACTGTGGCGATTCAGGATGAATTTCTAGTATGTTGATTGTTGTAGATGGTGGATTGTTTTCCTATTATTGTGATTTGACTTATTACCTAAATTCTCGTGTTGTACTCAGTTGTCTCTTATTGTGGCATATATTATCGGAGAAAGGAATGATAATGAGTTTAAGCTTGAATTGTGATATAAACTTATGCCATTACGTAGATGAAAACTTGATGTATGATTTACCGTTGATGATAATATAGAGAAAAGTGGAGCTTCTTGGTGATACAAGACTTAGTTGTGAGGTGTACTTGCTACATGTGAAAGTAAAGAGGGACATAGACTATTATGTTGGTTGAGACGGTTTGTATGATTCATTTCATGGCTGAGTTGATCCAAGTCTTGCTATAACTTGTGGCTTTGTGACTTGTACTTTCACGGTTGCTATATTGGTTTGCGGTCTCGCTATGGCTGCCAAATGCCCGCTATAGCGGACCTAAAAAAAACAGACCCTCGCTATAGCGGTCCAAGTTCCGCTATAGCAACATCGCCATAGCGGGACATGGCCCGCCACGGCGGACACATTGAATAATGATCGACCACTGGCAGCGAGAGGCTCACCACTACAGCGATACCGCCGCAGCGGTATACCCTCAGCCACAGCGGTGCTATCGAGACAGTAGCTCGCAATTTTTTTTTCTTTCTAGTTTTTCACTCTATCATCCATCATTTCATCCGAGGCCTCACAAACATAAAAAAAACATGTACATAGACATAAAAACACCATACCAACTCACCCGTGGCCTCAGAATTCCCAACGGAGGTCTAATTTTCTGCGTCACCCACCAAATGGACTCAATACAACCAAAAAATAATCACAAACAAGCCAAGTTTTCAGTTCTTGGACTTCAACATCTGAGTTTCTATTAGCTCATTCTACTCTCGGAGAGGTATTACTGGCTAAGGTGGTCAAGGTTTCTATAACGACCGGGACAGTCAGATACCAATTATTCCCTTCCTAATAGTGGAGATTAATCTATCCAATGTTCTACTTCTTTACAAGATTATGCAAACACACTAAACGGGACTTAATTACAACCCATACCACTAAACTTTAAGTCACAATTGGAAACTAAACTTGGATCATGCCTCTGAATCGGGAAGACGCATTTAGTACCATATTAGGTCATTCCATAAAACAAACCGCTCGCATAAGAGTTTAGGGAAGAGGTTCCCACCATTCGCAGAAGAATAAGACAAGGAAGTGCAGATACCAATTGGAATAGTCTAGATACCAATTTGAACGAAGTAGCACGAAAGAATGAAAGAAGTGGAAGTTTCCTAAATGTCCCATAGCCTCTCGCAGATAGGTACGGAGCTCTTCGTACCGATCCACAAGACTCTACTAGACACATCCTTGTACAACGAGATTCACGAACCTAAAGCTCTGATATCAACTATCACGACCCTAATTACCGATCGTGCCGGCACCTACTTTATTATCACTAGTAGGCGAACCCTTACCCGTTAGCCCTTTAATCACTAGCCAATTTTAACTTCTTTAATCATTTATACTAACACAAATCAATGAACATGTGAATGAATATATAGTCTACCAAGTCAAAATAAATAAATGATACAAGTGCGAAAGTCTAACTATTACATCCCCATAATCTGAAAGTCATCGTACAAGGACTCTAACTAACAATGTCTGAAGAATGAAGTATATCTCAAATATGATCTCCAAGAATGTCTGGAATAAAAATAGACATATGGACAGAGAGATCTTCAGATGGCATGGCATGGATAGAAGCTCACCCTCGGATATGATTGAGAAAACTAGCTTCAAGCTAGAGATGTAATCTGGATGAAATCTTTAGAACACAATTTGCACTCAAAAAGGGTGCAGCAAGGTAGTATCAGTACAAACACTATGTACCGGTAAGCATCATTAGCCGACTAAGATTAGTTCACATATATAAGCATAAAATCAACAAGATAAACAGATAGACACTTAATACTCAAATCCAAGCCATAGAATATCCCATAACAGAGTCATAACCTAAGATGAAGCTTCTAAACCACAAGTCTATCAAATTTTAATAACCTCACCTAATAATCACAAGTCCAAGTTCCTTTCCTAGATAGAGTCACTAATCCACAATTTAACTCAGTCAATGATCATATCAATACCACAACAACAATTTCAGCAAACATAACAAAATCAGAAACAACGAGCCATATAATAATGTACAATAATACATAATGATGTGCAATGCATAATATGATGATATGCAATGCAATGCCCTGGCCAAATACACACTGCACACACATGCTTCTGATTTCATAGCTCAGTAGTCATGACCTGCAGGGAACCCATGGTGTCCATGTACCACTCATTCCGGAACACTCCTCGGACCCGAGCCATAAATCATCCACCGGGAAAGAACTTCAGTCACAGCTCCACATCATGTATCACTCGTTCTGGAACACTCCGCTGACCCAAGTCACTTATTGCCCTCCGCCTGAAATTTACCTCGGACTCGAGCTTATACACCTTTTGTTTTGAAAGAGCCTCGGACCCGGAGCCACTCGATTATACAAGAAACACTATTATATCCCTCTTAATGACCAATTATCAAGTAGTATATTATTTTCATCGAGAAGATCATATTAGCTTCTCACCACAATTGTCATCAATTTGTATCACAAGTTCATCAAGAAGATTATATTAACTTCTGCACAATTTCACATCACAATGTATGTCTCAATGTATTTCTGTTCATTAGTATGTATGGACTATGACCAATCAACAATATCAATGTCAAACACAAGGCATCATGCCACAAGTCTTCCAAACCATTTCCATCATGCATGAGTGTGTGAATGCATAAATGAGTGTAAGCGTGATAAATCAATACAAGCCAATAAAGCAACAGTGAAGGTGCACGTCAGAAAGCCACAAATCATATTAAGACTTGAATCAACTCAGCCATGAAATGAATCATACAATCATCTCAACCAACATATTAGTCTATGTCCCTCTTTACTTCCACATGTAGCAAGTACGCCTCACAACTAAGTCTTGTATCACCAATAAGCTCCACTTTTCTGTATATTATCATCAACAACAATCATACATCAAGTTTTCATCTACGTACTATCATAAGTTTATATCACAATTCAAGCCTAAACTCATTATCCTTCCTTTCTCTGATAATATATGTCACAATAAGAGAGAACTGGGTACAACACGACAATTTAGGCAATAAGTCTAATCACAATAATAGGGCAACAAGCCACCACCAACAAAAATCAACTGAATAGAAATCCATCCCGAATCGCCACAGTATAAATACAACTACACCTCATATTTCAGTACATCAAATAACGGCGATGAGCCCACAAAATCAGAAGTCATACCAACCTAGTTAATATCCAACCAAAACACCATGTCCGAAGACCTAATCATGCTTTCTCCCGTCAATTTTATACAATACATACGTTTCACTAATCGAAGTCTAACTAAAGTAAGCCCTAACCTACCTCGAATGCAGAATAGGAGCCACGAACTACTCCACACGAGCCTTCTATTTCTGAAGCGCCTCATAATGGTCAAAATCTAACAATATGATGCTAAGTAAGCAATAAACCATGTATTTAAACAAGAACAACAATTTGTGGAAGAAGACCCACTTACTTCTACCCTTTTCAATTGGATGAAACCATCCCTCAATGGTGAATTAAACATAACCTATATCTCTACAATAATTTACCTTCAATTCATGGGTTTCTAATCAATTTTACCCTTAAAACAGATATTAGCACAAAGCTTCCATTTTTATTAGAACCCTAAGTCTCAACATGTAATTTCAACCATAAGAAATCGAATTCCTTTCCTAGAAAGTGATAATATATATTCCTAGATGATTAATCAACAATAAAATAAACAACCCACCAATTATTTAAGAGTTTGCTAATTCTAGAATTTTCACCCACTATTGAAGGACTTCTTAGAATAATCATGGAGCTTGAAGAAGAAGGGAAGAGGAATAAACAAAGATGGGGACTTACCCTCCAAGATACTTTCATCAATGAATGAGATGAATTTTGCCACTTTCTCTCTTGAAAACTGACTATGGGGTCTTGGGGTTAAGGGTTCGAGGTTGGGGAATTGAAAAAGAGGTTTCTGTCCCCACTGGCCGCTGTGGCGGTCTCCAGACCGCTGTAGCAGTCCCGCTATAGCGGCCTCTTGGTCTCTATAGCGACCTTGCTGGACAGGTCCGCACTAAAATGGTCATAACTCCCTCATTCGGAGGCCAAACGCGTTGATTCTTTTTCCTATAGCTTTGTACTTTTGATACGGATCTAATGGTTCAGAACTCACTCAAAAAAAGGTCGGATGTTCAATCTGGAGTTATTTCAATCCACAAACCTCCAGCGAAAACATCGAATATGAGCGCGACAAAATCAAAACGCATCTGAAACTCTTTGGAACCTCACCAAAACTTGTTGACAAGTTCAAAATCATCATAATAACATGTTGGAACTTCCAAATAATTGACACGGGGTCATCCTAACCTGGCGTTGATCGTGGTCAACTCTAACTCGTCAACTTAACTAGTTTCTCCATCAATGACTCAATTACACTCAAACCTTGCGGAAACCAACCCAATGACTTCGTTAAGTCATATATCATACTAACGAGACTTGGGAAAAGGGTCAGCAAGGTTAAATGGGTCAAAACACTGTAACGACTAAACGGGTCGTTACAAGTTTGCTCGATCAGATCCTAGGGTGAGCTTCTATCCATGCCATGCCACTTGAAGATCTCTCTTTCCAGATGTCTATTTTTATTCCAGACATTATTTTTTATTATATGTGAGATATACTTCATTCTTTAGACATTGTTAGTTAGAGTCCTTGTACTATGACTTTAAGATCTTAGGGGTGTAATAGTTAAGACTTCCACACTTATATTATCTATTAATTATGACTTGTTTTATTTATTTATTCATTCACATGATCATTGATTGCTTAAGTATAAATGATTAAAGAAGTTAAAATTGGCTAGTGATTAATGGGATAACAGGTAAGGGTTCGCCTACTAGTGATTATAAGGTAGGTGCCCGCACGATCGGCAACTTGGGTCATGACATGTCCATTCGTATTCGCTACCTTTTTTTATTTTTTTGTCTTTGTTTGGACAGTGTATGAGAGTTTTTATTAAGGGTTCTTTATGTATATATATACACACCCAAAAAAAATCATTTTCCCTCCGCTAAGAATTCATTATGTTTAGTTTCCCCCTTAAAACTGTTGAGAGCGCCACATGGCAAAAGATGGGATATTTGAACACTTGTATAATTTTATTGACTGACAAAAAAATGTCGGACTTGGTTGATCCTTCAATTTGGTCAAATGATAATCCACTAAATAGACCATAGGGATTTGAAACAATCAGAGAATTTTTGTGTGTAAAAGCCACATAACAAGATGTTATATGTGATAAAATGTATAACCAAGATGTTTTGGTTGAGTTTTAGCAACAAATTCACTACTCAAACACATTTCCTCAGTTACTTAACTTACAACTACGTTGGACGAACTAGTTGTGGTGTAGCAGCTTGAGCTTTTCGGGATAGTGCCATTTACCAAGTCACAAATCTTTTCACGTGCAATTGTATAAAATCATCTAAGGTACTTTAGTGGTGTGTATTATGAGTTGATTTGAGCTATTTATTTATTTAAATAATAATTTATTTATTGGTCTGCCCCCACAACAGGTTCTTGACAGATGCATTTGGACTAACATGACTAAATAGATATGGCTATTCCAACCGAGTGGTGACGAGTCATCTTTTCGACCCACCTGTTCCCGTGTTTGAATCCTGTGAGTCTCCCTTATTTTTGTTTTATTAATATTCACGCCTTGGTTGATCCGTCAAGTTGTTTCATCTGATGGTCAGCTAAGTGAAACATTGGAAAAAGCAAAGAAATTGAGGATTTATAAAATAATAATAACTTTTTTGTGTGTAAAAGCCACTTAACAAGATGTTATATGTGATGACATGTACAACCAAGCTGTTTTGGTCGAGTTTTAACAACAAATTCACTACTCAAACACATTTCCTCATTTACTTAACTTAATCCTACGTTGGAAGAACTAGTTGTGGTGTAGTAGCTTCTGCTTTGCGGGATAGTGCCATTTACCAAGTCACAAATCTTTTCACGTGCAATTGTATAAAATCATCTTCCAATCATCTAAGGTCCTTTAGTGGTGTGTACTATGAGTTTGTTTAACAACAAGACATTATATGTGATAACATGTACAACCACGATGTTTGGGTTTAGTTTTAACTTTTAAACATTGAAATGTTAAAATTGGGTAAATTCTTTCAACAGTTGCGGGATCACCTTTTTATTTTAAAGACATTTTCACTTGGTTTAGCTTATTACCTTGAGTATTAATGGCGTTAAACAATGTAACTGATTATGTGCTGAAATTAGCTATAAAACGAATAAAACTAAAGTAAATTACAACTTCATTAATCTAAATAGACAAAACAAGGATAAATACAGCCTATTGAAATGCCACCCGACTTCCAACAAAAAACACAAATTAAACCCTACACAAAAATAGGAAGTCTAACAAAGAAATCCACAGCAAAAAAGGCCAAAATAGGGTGACACAGACATCTTTAATGGAACCACGGACACAACCACACTAGGTGGCAGAGCTATCCGGGAACTTGGTGACCAATTTAGGGCTGACCTTAGGAGCTTTCGACTATTGGACAGAGTTGCTATTGTCATCAGAAATCTTGATGACCTCTTTTCCCTTGGTGGCAGGGCTCTCTGGTGGGGGACCATCCTTGTGTATTGAGAACAGGGTGGTGAGTGGAGTAGGGTTTAACAAGATTTTGTTTACGTAGTCCCTGTCCATCTCATGGACAATTCTAGCAAGCATTTTGTATACTTCACCCTCATATTTTTTGAGGTTTTTGTTAGACTTTTTATACAGGAGTGCACAGCAACGAGCGATGCTGGTAGAGATGGCTCACCATTGGGAAGAGTTGAGTAACCATTGAGCTTCATTTTTTTGGTTGGGGTAACTTCCATTTTAATAGGAGATCAGGATTTTGTATGGAAATATTTGTGTTTTGTGGACGTGAATGCATGCATATATATAGGACGATGGAGAAAGACAAACTACTGGAGGACTGCTCATTTGGGCCCTACCACCAACACTTCAACCAATCAAATTTTGTGGTTGCTCCACGCGACCTTGGTAAGGACGAGTCCATTAAATGACACGCCTACATTATCTTTTACTTCCCAAAGAAAACAATTGATTACTTCTTAAAAAACCTAATTAACATTTTTCCATTTTTTTTCTTAATTTCTGATAGGCCAACGGATTCATTTTGTGTTTGCCCAAAACCCCTAATCGGTTGGACGTTTTGAAAATCTTCCATTTCCGCTTGCAAGAGTTTATTTAGACTCCGTTAATGACAATTCAACTATGTGAAAGACGGATCTACCATGTATACAAATCCTAAAAAATAAATTGCAAATTAATATTATTCAAACTAATTTTATTTAAAAATATGTTTCTTTCCATAATAACCTCTCAAAAAAAAAAAAAAGAATAGGGTTGAGTATAATTCTGAATTTTTAGTTTTTGCAACAAGAGTTTGTTAAAAAGATTTTCCAAAAGATTTACCGTCCCAATATATTTTCCTTTCAATTATTAGTATATTTTCCTTCCCAAAGTCTGCAATTGATTACTTCTTCTTAGAAGACGTAAAACTCATTTTCCAATTTTTTTCTCCTAATTTTTATTGACTAAGGGATTCCTTGTTGTAACGACCCGTTTGGTCGTTATAGTCTTTTTGGCACTTTCGCCCCTTTCCGAGCTTGGTTAGCTCATTTTTGTTACACCTTGGAAATTTCGTGTCGCTCGCATTACGATTATGCTAATGTAAACCTAAAGTGGACATGAAGCCCTTGTATGGTTAAGAAGGGTATTTGATAATGCTAAGTGTATACCTTAAGGTTATAGAGTTATATGAAGCAATGGAAGTAAGTTCATCGGGGAAAGTTTAGGTTGAGTCATGTTTGGAAAGCCTTCACACCATGTGAGTTAAACATTTCCTAGAATCACTTTTAGGGAGATATATAAGGCCCCTGAGATAGTTAATGAAGTTCTATACAAGAGCCAAGAAGGTTCCATAAGGATTGGAGGTCAACAAATCGAAAGGAACGCGATTTCGTGAAATCGGAGAAAGCGGGGCAGTGTGCAATCGCACATTGTGTGTACTGAGCTGTACACTGGGTGCCAACTCCCCTTTTTGGGTGTACTCACTGGCCAAAACCACCCCTAAGTGGTGAGGAGAGTGTGCGGCTGCACACTTAGTGTGCAAGGTCGCATACTCTCCGCCAAGTGAGTCGAGGTGTGATTTGACCAACTTTATAAATCCCAAATGACCCCAACTTCATTTCCACCTTCCCACACTTATTTCCCTACCTTTATAGATGATTCCTAAGAGTTCTTTAAGATTCCCAATCACCCCACACCTTTCCATCTCATCCAAAGAGAGAATCAACATCAAAACTTCAAGGTAATCCAAGGAAGGTGATTGTTCTTGCTTCTCTTCAAAGTTGTGGTGAACTTGATCTTGGAGGGAGTTGAGTGAGGATAAGTTCTTTGATTATAAAGTATTTTTTCCATCTTATTCTTATGGTTGAGTGGATGTAAAGGTTTAGTATTCCTTAGAAAGGAAAAGAATTAAAGTGGAGAAGCCATGAATGGTGTAATGAAGAAGATGACTATGAGGTGAACTCAAAAAGGGGATTTTGGCTAAATTTGGGATTAAATTTAATATATAACTTCTTGATTATGATATTATGAATTTTGTTATTGTTTTTTGGGAGTTGTTTTGACATATGGTGGAAGTTGATGAAATAGGGGAAGTGCTGCCCAAATTTTGTTAGCCTCTTAGTCGCTCTAGTTTGAACTTAAGCATGTTTTCAAGACTTAACTTCATTGTGAATCCTCTTGAATGTAGATTTTGCAGGCTTGGGAGGAAATATTAGTAGTTAAGGAGACGTGAAGGTATGTTAAGGCTACCTTTTCCTTCATTTTTGGCATGATCTTAAGATATGAACCAACTAGCGAGCAAACGAGCTTCTATGTTACACTACTCTTAGAAGCGCTAGGAGTACGTCAGTCTTTGATGTTCCTATACCCCGTTTATGATTGTTCCTTCATTTCATGGGTCTTGAGATTTCTTATATTGATGAGTTTAGCTCAAAGGATGTTCATCGGAGATTGTATGACCTTAAGTCACTCCGAGAGTTCTATGTGTTCAGTTTATTCATGCATTGCATTTATGTATTCATATGCATATTGACCCGTGAACAGAAGGCGTTATATACGCGTATATTATATGTATATGGGGTATGGGAAAAGGGATAGGCGTTATATACGTAGTGCCACCTGATCAGATGGTGCACCATGATGATGATATATGGATCGGGCTGCACGTTCCGTAGTAATGTATATGATGATGATGATGATGATGATGATGGCCACAGAGAGGCCAATGGGATATGAGATAATGGATTGGGCTGAACGTTCCTCAGCACTATGACTTATATATACATGATCATGATTATCATTGAGAGCATGCATATGGTACGCCCACAAAGGTATTGTCAGTTATACAGATTTATGCAAATATTTTTAGATACTCAGTCATACAGATGCCTTCAAACAGTCAGTTTGGCTTTTGAGTTTTAGAGTCCGTTTATGTTTCTTATGTATATGTTGCCTTTATGCCTTACATACTCAGTACATTATCCGTACTGACTCCCCTATTGCTCGGGGGGGGGGGGGAGGGAAGGGGCTACGTTCATGCCTGCAGGTTCAGGTAGACAGACAGGTGGTCCAGCTCAGTAGGACCTATATCCAGCGGTGGTCAGTGCGCTCCACTTGATCCGGAGCTGCAGTCAGTTTAGTATGACATTCTTTTGAGATGTATATGTATATGGGTATGACGGGGCCCTGTCCCATCCTTTCTACAACTTTATACTCCAGTAGAGGTCTGGAGATAGTTGTATGTATTTGACAGATGATGTAGCCTTGTCGGCTTCTATTCTTTTGTGTACAGTATATATAGCGGCCTAGTCGGCTTGCACCGTTCTTTCAGCATATACATATATACAGATTGTACAGAGTTCATGATGTCATCCTTTCATGAGTCAGTATAAGATCAGTTTGAGTTATTTATGGGCCCTTTTTATGTAGTGTTATTTGGATACGAGCATAGGGGTGTTTAGTCACTAGAGATCAAGCACTCATCACGACTCATCGGTTTGGGTCGTGACAGAAGTGGTATCAGAGCAGTTTCGTCCTAGGGTTGTCTACAAACTGTGTCTAGTAGAGTCTTGTTTATGGGTGTGTTGTGCACCATACTTTTAAACAGGAGCCTACAGGACATTTAGAAAATTATCATTCTTTCTCTCTTAGACCGTGCGATAGAGCCGTGTGTTAAGAGTTCGCCTTCTAATAATTTGTTTTGATTTCAGCGATGCTTCGAAAGAAAGCTACAACCACCCAGAAGGGCAAGAGAGTGGCTGGTGAGGCCAGTAGCCGTACTCATCGGGCTACCAGAGCTCGGGGAGAGTCTGAGAGTGAGAGCCCATCTCAGACCTCAAATACCCCACCTCCAGCACCTAACCAGTGCCCCTAATTCCTCAACCAGGTGCACCAGGGCAGGATGGGCGAGATGCTGTACAGTTATTGACTAGATTGGTAGTCGCCCAGGCTCAGCGATAGGGAGTTGGTGTTGACCAGGAAAACCGAGCTGGCAGTGCGAGGGTTAAGACTTTCCTCGAGTTAGATCCTCTAGAGTTCTCAGTGTTGAAGCAAAATATGGACCCTCAGGAATTTATTGATAGTATGTAGAGGACCTTGAGGGTTATGCACGCTAAAGAGGTCGAGTCAGTGGAGTTGGCTTCGTATAGGCTTCGCGATATTGCAGTGCAGTGGTATCACACATGGGAGAGAATGCTCCTCTAGCCATTTGTCGAGAGTTTTCAGATGCTTTTGTTTGCCATTACTTACCACCAGAAGTCCAACGGGCCTGAGCAGATAGGTTTTTGCGTATTGAGCAGGGCAGTATGAGCATTCAGCAATATTGTGTATATTTTGATTATTTGGCTAGATATGCCCCAACTATGGTGGCTGAGATAGAGGATCGGGTGCATCGTTTCGTGGCTGGTCTAGGGTCACATTTGATAGATACGTGTATGACAACTGCATTACAGTCGAGTGTGGATATTTCTCATATACAGGCATATGCATAAAATCTAGAAGATCGTAAGCGTCAGTGGAGGACAGAGCGTGAGCTTGACCGGGGCCATGGTAAGAGGGCTAGATCTCTGGATATTGGGGGTGAGTTCAGAGGAGGACAGACAGCAGTATTCTAGATATCCATTTCATTCGGAAGGGAGTGCATCCTCGCGATTTTCAGGTCTGAGATTTGATTGGTCTTCTTATTCCGAAGCGGGTCAGAGTTCTAGAGCTTCAGGTTCTTAGCATAGACCAGAGTCAGTACAGATGAGCCCCCCTTTGCCACGGTGTGCCCAGTGTGGCAAGTTACACACAGGTCAGTGTCGGCTGGGATCGGATGCTTATGACCAGCCACGTCATAGGATGCGGCAGTGTCCGATGAGAAAGATTGGGGGTATGGTTCAGCCCACAGGGTCTATAGCTGGTTATTGTTCTGCAGCACGCCCTTCAGGGCAAGGTTCTTAGGTACCGGTAAGACGTGGTGGAAGGAGGAGTGGAGCATCTAGCTCGTGTTGGCCTTATCACCACGTCTATGCACTAGCCGGTAGACAAGATCGTGAGTCGTCTACTGATTTTGTCACAGGTATATTATCATTTTCCTCCTATGATGTATACACACTGATTGATCCAGGTTCTACCTTATCATATGTTACTCCATTTATTGCTAGCAAGTTTGGGATGGAGCCCGAGTTGATTCAACTTTTGAGGTGTCTACGCCAGTTGGTGATCCAGTCATAGCTAAGCGAATATATCGAGGTTGTGTAGTGATAGTTTGTACTCGCTATACCCTAGCATATTTGATTGAGTTAGACATGATTGATTTTGATGTTATTATGGGCATAGATTGGTTGGACTCCTGTTATGCTAATGTTGATTGCAGAACGAAGATAGTTCGATTTCAGTTCCCAGGCGAGCCACTCCTAGAGTGGAAGGGTAATGCTGCTTCACCGAAGGGTAGGTTTATTTCCTTCCTTAAGGCAAGAAAGATGATTAGAAAAGGGTACATTTATCACCTAATTCGGGTTCAGGATGTACACGCAGAGTCACCGACCCTTTAGTCTGTTCCTATCATTAATGAGTTCCCATAAGTATTTCCAGATGAGCTCCCATGTATTCATCCAAAGCGGAAGATTGATTTTACTATTGATATTTTGGTTCATTCACCGTCAGAAGCTGAACATGTAGAACATCTACGAGCAGTGCTTGGGGTTCTTCGAGATAGAGAGTTGTACGCCAAGTTCTCCAAGTATGAGTTCTGGTTGAACTCTGTGGCTTTTTTGGGTCACATTATTTCCGATGAAGGCATTTGAGTAGATGCTCAAAAGATTAAAGCTGTGAAGAATTGGGTAAGGCCCACGCACCAACAGAGATACGTAGTTTATGAGGTTTGGATGGTTATTATAGGAGGTTTGTAGAGGGATTTTGCAATTGCATAAGGTGACTATAAAGAATAAATATCCACTTCCGAGGATTGATGAATTGTTTGATCAACTACAAGGTGCTAACTTCTCGAAGATAGACATGAGATCGAGGTATCATCAGGCTAGGCTGAAGGAGGAAGACATTTCGAAGATTGCATTCCGGACTAGATATGGGCCCTATGAGTTTTGTGTTATGTCGTTCGGGTTAACTAATGCTCCAGCTGTGTTCATGGACTTGATGAATCGCGTATTCAGGCCCTTCATAGATCTGTTCGTAATTGTGTTTATAGATGATATTTTGGTTTATTCACCGTCAGAGGCTGAACATGGAGAACATCAACGAGCAGTGCTTGGGGTTCTTCGAGATAGAGAGCTGTACGCCAAGTTCTCCAAGTGTGAGTTCTGGTTGAACTCTGTGGCTTTTTTGGGTCACATTATTTCAGATGAAGGCATTAGAGTAGATGCTCAAAAGATTAAAGCTGTGATGAATTGGCCAAGGCCCACGACACCAACAGAGATACGTAGTTTCTTGGGTTTGGCTAGTTATTATAGAAGGTTTGTAGAGGGAATTTCTTCTTTTTCAGCCCCGTTGACTAAGATAACTCAGAAATCAGCTAAGTTTCATTGGACAGATGCGTGCGAGCGAAGTTTCCAGCTATTAAAGGACAAGTTGACCTCAGCACCCATTTTGACTCTTCCCGAGGGAACAAATGGCTATGTGATTTATTGTGATGCTTCAGGTATTGGGTTGGGCTGTGTTTTGATATAGTACGATAAGGTTGTTGCTTATGCTTCTAGATAACTGAAGAAGTACGAGAAGAATTATCCGACCCATGATTTTGAGTTAGCTACAGTGATCCATGCTTTGAAAATGTGGAGGCATTTTTTATATAGTGTCTATGTTGATATCTATACCGACCATAAGAGCCTCCAATACATCTTTAAGCAGAAGGACTTCAACTTACATCAGAGGCGATGGCTAGAGTTTCTAAAGGATTATGATGTTGATATTTTGTACCATCCTGGAAAGGCCAATATAGTAGCCGATGCTCTTAGTCGTAAGTCTATGGGTAGCCTGTCATATTTGCAGCCAGAGAAGAGAGAGCTAGCCTGTGATGTTTGTCAGCTAGCCAGTTTGGGAGTCCAGTTGATAGACTCAAGTGTTATAGGAGTTACAGTTCAGGATACAACAATGTCATCTTTGGTAGTAGAGATAAAGGAACGTCAGTACGAGGATCTTGTTTTAGTCTATTGCCGAGATACGACACCTCAGAAAGAAAAGACACCTTTTGTGATTACGGAGAATGGGGTACTCAGGTATCGAGGTAGATTATGTGTTCCTAATGTTGCAGGACTTTGTCAGAAAGTTATGGGAGAAGCTCATTATTCTCGCTATTCCATCAATCCGGGCACAACAAAGATGTATCATGATCTCAAGGAAGCGTATTGGTGGGATGGCATGAAGAAAGATATAGCGGAGTGTGTCGGTCAGTATCTAAATTGTCAGCAAGTTAAGATAGAGCATCAGAAGCCTGGAGGTTATTGTAGGCTATGGAGATTCTGACATGAAAATGAGAGGTAATTAATATGGATTTCATTACAGGTTTACCCCTAGTGGAAATATGATTCAATATGGATCATAGCTGATAGGCTTAAAAAGTCTGCTCATTTCCTACCTGTCAGAACCACTTATTCAACTGAAGATTATGCAAAGCTCTACCTTAGAGAGATTATGCGACTTCACGGCGTTCTTACAACCATTATTTTACATAGAGGAGCACAGTTCACAGCTAACTTTTGGAAATCTTTTCAGAATAGATTGGGGACTCAGGTGAGTCTTAGTACTGCATTTCACCCGTAGACAGATGAGCAAGCGGAGTGTACTATACAAACACTTGAAGATATGCAGACTTCCGAGGTAGCTAGGATGATCATTTGCCTCTTATTGAGTTTGCATATAATAATAGTTACCATTCCAGTATTCTGATGGCTCCTTATGAGGCTTTATATGGACCGAGATGTAGATCCCCTATAGGATGGTTTGAGGTTGGAGAAAATAAGTTGGTTGGTCCAGTTTTGATACAACAAGCAGTTGACAAAGTGAAAGTAATTCAAGAAAGACTACTAGTAGCACAGAGTCGACATACATCCTGTGCAGATAATCTGAAAGTTTCGCCTATGAAGGGAGTGATGAGATTCGGTAAGAAGGGTAAGTTGAGCCCGTGATACATTGGGCCATATAGAATTATTCGTACAGTGGGTAAGGTGGCATATGAGTTGGAGCTACCTTCTGAGTTGGAGTCTGGGCATCTAGGATTTCATGTATCTATGCTCCGTAAGTGTATAAGAGATCCTTTGAGAGTTTAATCGGTAGACAATATCCAGGTGACCGATGATACGCTCAAATTACACCTATTAATGGTATAACGCGGACGTTGTCAAATATAGTAACCCAACAAGGTTGGGGTCGAATCCCACAGAGAATATGGTGTGAAAAGGTTACCAAAGTCGTAGATGCTAAGTTCTAGGTCTAATGTCTTAATCCGATAATTTGTATAAAAGTTGGTTGTTTCTATGACTAATTGCTAAACTATTGCTTTGGTGGAAATTTATGGTAAAAGAAACTAAGGTTGTGTCCCCATTAGATAGAGTGTATGATCATGGGTATTGATCTTGATATACTTGTAATGGATCATTATATGAATGCACTTAATCTCTATGTGAATCTCTACTATTTCCCAATAAATAAAGATTATATCTTTCTATGATTTTTCCAAATATAAGAAAGTGATTATGAAGAACGATTAATCATGCCAAGTAAATTCCTCTTATTCCTAAGTGAATTTATTAAACAAAGGTTAAAGCTTTGAGTTCTTGGTAATTATTCTTACCAACCCTAATTATTTTTCCAAATAAATTTAGGGTTTATGGCTTTAATTAATGTTTGCAACCATTAATTATGAATGAAGAATGAAGAATAACTAAACCCTAATAATCCATTATGTGTATATCATTCACAAGACCCAATTACAAAACACATATCATTTGGGTTCACAACCCTAGTAAGGGAATTTAGCTACTCATAACAAAGAACAAGAAATAAGAAATTTGAGAATTCATAATTGCTTACTTTGAAATGGAAAAGAATTGACAATACTTGAATTGATGTTTGAATCTTCAAAAACTAGAGAGAAGTTTTTGTTCTAAGTCAAGAGACAAAAATATCATGAATGCCCTAATAAAAACCCTACAAAGACTATTTATAAGGTTTGGAAAATACACAAGTTACAGATTTTTCACTTCAGTCCCGTCATGATGAAATACGGTCCGTAAATCACTTTACGGACCGTAAAACGATTCACGCCCAAGTTAACTTTTCAGTTGTTGTCTGAAATACGGACCGTAAAGTGGTTTACGGTCCGTAAACAGCATGATCGTCTTTCACCTTCGCCAACTCAGCCTTTCTTCTGCCAGTGCTTGAATGGTTAAACACGTGCTGGAAGACGGGCCGTAAACTGAAACACGGTCCGTAAACACAGCTCGTATTTTGCCATCTTCCTCAGCTTGACTTTCTGCTTCTGGAATCCTTTAATACGACCCTGGAATACGGCCCGTATTGTGGAATACGGACCGTAAACCAAGTTTACGCCCTGATTTTGCATCTTTAACTGCTGTCATGCCAAATCTGATCCTTTTCCTGAAAAACACCAAAAAAACACGTAAAATCACAACGACTTGCTTAACAACAAGTAAAACTTATAGATGAAAAGTATCGATTGTGGTGTGAAAATCACGCCACATCAACACCCCCAACTTAAAGTATTTGCTTGTCCTCAAGCAAGCCATACCACGCAACGACTCAATCTAACACCTAGATTTCACAGAATAAAAATGTCTACATCGGTTTTGACTCGGAACTACCAGCATGCATGTTTTCCTTTAAACGACCACCCCAACTTTCTACTTTAAAGCAATATGCACAACTCAAGAATATGACGACTAACAATGAAGCTTCAATGAATGACATTACATTATCGGGCATATTATTGTGCGCACAAACATTACTTTAGGCGGTCACTTTTTTTTGCTCAATTTTCATCCTCATGCCCTCACATAGACCAAGGAATGTCCCACCACACATATATACAACAAGAATGGGACGAAGATGAAGAAGAAGAGAAAAAGACTCACACTCACAAAGAATTCATATTTACACATGCAAATACCATAGACTTGACCTTATTTTCTATGTTTTCATCCTAGGCTCGTTCGGTTGTGATTACATTAGGACTTGTTTTGGCTTGTAATGTAGGCTTAGGGACGGGTAGGGTACTTTTTGGATATTAGTGACTCACCCTCCTTGACACTACGACATCTCTTCACCATGATTCGCCTCTTTTCTTTCCAACCCCCCATTTTTTTTTCAAGTTTTCAACCTCGATATGGTTTCATTCCTAGACTTACAACTCTTTTTGTGTTCCAATTTCCTGAATATATATGTATACATGCAACTATCACATTGAGTCTCCACTAGCAAACTCCACCACCCCCAATTTTTTTTTTTTTAAACATCTACTCCACATTTTAATTCACCCCCAACTTAGGCATTTTGCCTCTTCTAACTAGTAGCATCAAGGAGAGAACGGGTGCGAAGATGAATTAATTGCAAAAAGGGTAAGGTTTCATAATTGGCTAGCCAAGAAAAAGGTCAAAAGGCTCAAAAAGGAAAACTAGGGGTATTTAAGCTTTTGGTAAGGCTTGTTTAGGCAAAGTGACTATTTCACAAAGAAGGCCTAAGATCATCTCACACCCAAACTAACTTTCGGATTTCATACAAGACCAACCGGGCAAGTTCTAGATTATACATGCATAAACAGAGTCATACTAACGGCTCACACACACATTGGCATAAGGACAATTATTTTTACACATGTGACCTCCCAAGTAGTCATTTATCACACACAATACCCCAACAACGATCATGTCATAAAAAGAATCAATCATGTTACTCAATCCTATTCTAAGTATGCATTTTTCAAATTTTCGAGGGGGAGGTCCAAAATTTCCCACAAACCACCATACATGCCATTAGTTACCAAGTAGTACCAAATAAAACAAAATTACTCTAATCAATCTAAGTAACATCCTAAGCATGCCAGTTTCAACACAAATAAAACCCCTCAGGAAAAGAATTCTGGCAAAGACAAACCGAGGGGGTTCCTAAACACATATTTACACTACCCTACTATCAATAAGTCCCACCCCCAACGAAAAAATCAAGCACTGCCTCAGTGCTTCAAATATAAGAACAAGGGAGCAAGAAAGTACCTGAATGCCGTGAATATCTCATGGCCGGCCCGCTACATCCGACGGCTGAGTTGATGACTCTCCAGGTTGGCGCTGCAGCTCAACCAATGACTGAAAGATTGCCTGCTGCAAATCCTTCTTTTCAGTCTTTTTTAATCTCCTGGCCAACTCCTCCGGGTCCTCAGATGACTCACTGACCTTCTTTCCAGTACTACGAACAAAAGGTTCCGCCGCCTCCGTCTCCTCCACAGAATCAAGCAAATCCAGCACCTTAAACGTACTAGGCAAAATAGCCTGTGGTGCTGGTGGGGCTACCATCCCGTGCATCTTGAGTGTTTCAAGCTCCTTTTTCAGCTTCTCGAACTCACTCCTCAAAGAACTAGACTCCCCACCGGGTGCGGTCTGCTCTCGAGTGATCAATCTCGCCTCAAAGCTGTCTAGTCGAGCCTGATACACGTCTTGCTTTTTCTCAAACTCCGCACGGATCTCTGTGGTTGCCTCAGTGACCAGTTGCTGCACTATTTTCACCACTTTCGGCCGGAACTGTTTCAAGATTTTGTCTACTTGCCTTTCAGTCTGCACTGCTTTGACTGCAATCTGGATGTAGTTAGCAGGGCTGAAGTGAAGCAGTGCCAGTTCTGGATCAGCCGGCTCGGCTGTCGCCGCAGCAGTGGAAGACCCCGAAGGAGGACCTTGTGTGGCCGGATGTGGTGGAGGAGGTCGTGCCTCAGAAATACCCAATGTGGCTGCATCAGCCTGTGAAAAGACTGTCTCTGGAATCGCTGTCATGGGAGCCTCAGGCCTAGTAGTAGCAGCATCAAACTCGACCCCTACTGGATCAGTCCCATAAGCACGGTTCGGACTCAACTCCAGCTGAGTGTCATCGTCCTCACCGGACAGATCTGCCTCCCGATCTCTCTTGCTTATCACCTTATTTTTCCTCCAATCCCCTACATGCACAGCTGGGAGGGTATCGTCCCACTCTGGAAGCGGAATTATCTTGGCCTGGCGACACAATGCTGTGATAAGACAAGGAAATACCATGTTCTGATTGGGCTTGTGTGCCCGCATATGCAGCTCCTCAGCTATCATCTCCCTAATATTCATCGGGTACCTTGACATGAAAGATGCAATAGTGACTGCCTGACTAGTGGACAGAGTATTATCTGCCTGAGTGGGGGTGATCCTGTACCGCATCAAGGTCCACCAAAATTTAGCCTCGGTGGACAAACAGCTTTTAGTGATCTTAACTTTGCCATCATTAGTCCATTTTTGCTCATGTGGCTCAGATGTAATAAGCGCCGCAGTCCATTCCCTGACGGATTTCTTGTCCTTCCTGTCTCGTTTGTCTAAGAACAGGCTCAGGTCAGTAGGAGCCACAAAATCATTACCAAACAGGACCTTGTTGATGGCGGTGGAGGAAATATCGACGAGGGAGTTCCGGATCGTCACATTTTCCAGCATGGGAATCTGATGCCAAGCAAGATTCTGCTTCTTTATTGACATTAGGACAGCCCCATATGAAGCATAGAACTCCCGAAAATTATGCGGAGCATACTCTCCCGGCTCATGAGTGAATGCATCTAACTTGTACCCTTTGATGGTTTCATCCAGCTGTGGATGAGCTGAAATACCATCGAAAATCAGCCGCCGTTCTTCAAATATTTTCCGCAGCGGCTGTCCACTAGGCCCTGTCCCGGCCATCCATTGATCATATAACTCCTTCGACCCCTTTATTGAGAACCGCAACTTCTCTTCATCTAATCGTTTTGTCCTGACGACCAGCTTGCAACCCTCAGGCGGCGTCGTATCAGCAACTGAATTACTGTCCTCATTAAGCCCTGCTGAGTCACTCTCTGGTGTAGTTTGGGTGGCAGCTCCCCTGCTTGATGCTTCCGCGTCCGAATTCCCCCCCTCAGACTGAGAGGCTTCCGATGTAGATTTAGACGGGGTCATAGTTGGGGGCAGCGTAGATGTGGTTGCCACTGTAGCTTGGACGGGGCCCCCCTGACTTTGGGTGGAGGTATAACCTCGGCGTACTCGGACCCCGAATGTTCCCCTTCCGAATCGGAAGATTCATTTATTAATCTGGAACCCGAGCACGCCTTCTTCCTGTTGCCCGTGCTGTATGCCCCCTCTTTCATTGCTTTCCTTTTGTGACCCATTCCTTGCTCACTGTTTTGCAGCATTGTTAAAGATGACCTGGTTTACGAGCCGTATTATGAAATACGGTCCGTAAACTTCAGGCGTCTTTTGCACTGTTGCGGAACAGTGTTTGACAACTGGACTTATCTGCAATTCAGCATAATTTTTCTGTCATATCTTCCTGCACCAAAACAACCATTACCCTATATGTACGAATAACAATAACGAAAAAAATAAACATTACACTTGGGTTGCCTCCCAAGAAGCGCTTGATTTAACGTCGCGGCACGACGGTGGTGACCAATCACTCCTTGTCTTGGTACAACAGCTCATTGTTTGTTCCCAGGTGTTTCAACCTGTAGCGATCAACAATCCTACCTTCCGAGACCATTCCGTGGTAGTGCTTCAATCTCTGCCCATTTACCTTAAATGTCCGAGTACCATCTCCGGACTTCAATTCAACCGCGCCATGGGGTGAGGTATCTACCACCTCAAACGGACCAGACCACCTGGATTTGAGTTTACCCGGTAGCAACTTCAGTCGAGAGTTAAACAGTAATACAGAGTCACCCTTGTAGAACTCTCGCTTCAGAATTTTCTTGTCATGGTACTGCTTTATCCTTTCTTTATAAAGGGTTGTACTCTCATAAGCCTGGTAGCGAAATTCATCCATCTCATTCAATTGAAACAACCGCAGCTTGGTTGCTTCCTCCCAGTTCATGTTCAGCTTCTTTAGCGCCCACATAGCCTTGTGTTCGAGTTCAACCGGCAAATGACAAGCTTTCCCGAATACAAGCTTGAAGGGTGAAGTCCCAATTGGAGTCTTGAAAGCAGTCCGGTATGCCCATAGAGCGTCATCGAGCTTTCGGGCCCAATTAGTTCTATTGGCATTCATTGTCTTTGCTAGAATACTTTTAATTTCCCTATTGGACACTTCAACCTGTCCACTTGTCTGAGGGTGATAAGGCGTTGCCACCCTATGCTTCACACCATATTTCTCCATCAGTCCCGCAAACGCTTTATTGCAAAAGTGGGATCCACCATCGCTGATTATCGCCCTCGGAGTACCAAAACGAGTAAATATGTATTTCTTAAGGAACCCCATAACACTTTTGGCCTCATTATTGGGTAAAGCCACCGCCTCAACCCATTTGGACACATAATCCACAGCTACCAAGATGTATTTCATTCCACCAGAACTCACAAACGGTCCCATAAAGTCGATTCCCCAGCAATCGAACACTTCCACCTCCAAAACAAAATTCATAGGCATCTCTTGCCTTCTGCCTATATTCCCTTGCCTTTGACACTGATCACAGGACCGCACCAACAGATTAGCATCATGAAAAATAGTCGGCCAGTAATAGCCGCACTCAAGTACCTTGGCTGCAGTCCGGTTTCCGCTATGATGACCCCCAACAGGAGAGTCATGGCATGCCTTTAGAATATCCATCACTTCACTTTCTGAGACACAACGCCGAATGATGTTATCAGCGCATGTGCGGAACAAATAAGGCTCGTCCCAATAATACTGCCGAGCATCCCGCAAGAATTTCTTCTTTTGGTAAGTTTTGATATCATCGGGAACTATACCTGTTACCAAATAGTTTGCAAAATCAGCATACCATGGTGCTACCTCCTTTGACACTGCCACACCCTCTCATCTGGAAACGCATCATCTATATCAAGCTCATCAGACGGTTTCTCAGCTTCTTCAAGCCGAGAGAGATGGTCAGCCACCTGGTTTTCAGTGCCCTTTCGATCTTTTACCTCAAAATCAAACTCTTGCAGCAGTAGCACCCATCTGATCAGTCGCGGCTTTGCTTCCTTCTTTGCCATGAGGTATCTCAAGGCTGCATGATCAGTATAAACCACAACTTTGGACCCCAACAAGTAGGCCCGAAATTTTTTGAAAGCAAACACAATGGCAAGCAGCTCTTGCTCCGTCACTGTGTAATTCATCTGTGCAGCATTCAGTGTTCTGCTAGCATAATAGATCGGGTGCATAATTTTATTGTGCCTCTGCCCAAGCACAACACCTATTGCTAAACCACTAGCATCACACATCAGTTCGAATGGTAGGGACCAGTCAGGAGAAATAATAATAGGAGCAGTAGTGAGACACACTTTTAACTCTTCAAACGCCTTCTGGCACTTCTCATCAAACACAAATTTAGCCTCTTTTTCAAGAAGCTTGCACAAAGGATTTGCAACCTTAGAGAAATCTTTGATGAAGCGCCTGTAGAAGCCAGCATGCCCCAAGAAACTGCGAACACCTTTTACTTAGATAGGTGGAGGAAGTTTGGAAATCACATCAATTTTTGCTTGATCGACCTCGATTCCCCTTTTAGAGATTTTGTGACAGAGGACGATTCCTTCCTTCATCATAAAATGGCATTTCTCCCAGTTCAGCACCAGATTTGTCTCTTCGCACCTTTTTAGCACTTGACCCAGATGGCCAAGACAATCATCGAATGAGTCACCCACCACGGAAAAATCATCCATGAACACCTCCAAGAAATCCCCCACCATGTCGGAGAAGATTGACATCATGCACCTCTGAAAAGTCGCTGGTGCATTACACAAACCAAAAGGCATCCGGCTGAATACAAATGTCCCATAAAGACAAGTGAACGTGGTTTTCTCCTGATCTTCCAGAGCAATGTTGATCTGATTGTAACCTGAATAACCATCGAGGAAACAATAATAAGAACGCCCTGCTAGTCTATCCAACATCTGATCAATGAAGGGCATAGGGAAATGGTCTTTGCTCGTGGCTGTGTTGAGCTTGCGATAATCCATGCAAACTCTCCAACCTGTGACAGTTCTGGTCGGGATCAACTCATTCTTAGCATTCGGTACAACAGTGATGCCGCCTTTCTTAGGAACACATTGGACCGAGCTTACCCATTTACTATCAGCAATAGGGAAAACCATGCCTGCATCTAGCCATTTGATTATCTCTTTCTTGACAACCTCTTGCAGGTTCTCGTTTAGTCGCCTCTGATGCTCTACACTTGGTTTGCTGCCATCCTCCAACTGGATTTTGTGCTCACAGATCCCAGATGGGATACCTCGAATATCTGCTATGGTCCAACCAATAGCACGCCTATACTCTCTTAATACCTCCAAAAGTTGCACAATCTGCTCCTCAGTCAATGAAACTGACACAATCACTGGTAATGTGTTGTCGGGACCAAGGAATTCATATCTCAAGTGTGATGGGAGCTGCTTAAGATCCAATCTAGGCGGCTCAATGATTGAAGGCTTTGCTGGAGGAGTTGTTCTATTTTCCAGATCAAGACTCAGCTTCTTTGGGTGGTATGTGTATGAGCCCAACCCCACAAGTGAATTAACTGTCTCCTCATAGCCTTTTATATCTTCAGCGTCGAAATTCATCAGAATCCCAGCCAATGCCTCACCCAAGCTCTCTTCTTCCATTTTGAACTCTACTGCATTATTAACAATATCAATTGAATCAATTACCGAAATGCTCTCATAGGCACTTGGTAACTTCATCCCTTTGCTAGCTTGAAAAATCACTTCTTCATTGTTGATTCGGAACTTGATTTCATTTTTCTCCGAATCTATAAGAGCCCTCCCTGTTGCAAGGAAAGGTCTCCCCAGAATGATAGGAATGTCTCGATCAACAGCACAATCAAGGATCACAAAATCAGCGGGCAACATAAAATCACCAACCCGCACAATTACATCATCCACCACCCCTATAGGTCTTTTGATAGACCTATCAGCCATTTGCAATCTCATTGTAGTCGGTCTTGGCATTCCCAAACCTGATTGTTTATATATAGCAAGGGGCATCAAATTTATACTAGCCCCATTATCACACAAGGCGCGAGCAAAATCATAGTGCCCAATAGAACAAGGAATGGTGAACGCTCCAGGATGTCCCTTTTTCTGAACGAGTGTGGTCGAGATGATGGAACTCACAGTGTGAGTCAAACTCACGGTATCATGTTGAACCGTCTTCTTCTTGGTCAGCAAATCCTTCAAATATTTTGCAAAATCGGGCATCTCCTTGACGGCTTCCAAAAAGGGAAAATTTAGGGATAATTGCTTCAGCTGATCGTAATACTTTTCAAACTTAGCATCTTCCTTCTGTTTTACCATCCTCTGAGGAAAAGGAGGTTTAGATTTGAAAAGCTGTGTCAAAGGGTGGAGGGCCCCTTTTACAGCCTGCTTGCTTGTGTTATCAGCTTCCTCCACCATCTCTGGAGTCTCAGCAACCTTCGTGTCAACAGGAATCTCATCAGCAGTAATGGGTGCTTCAGACTGCACCTCATTCTCTTCATTTATCGGCTCAAGATCAATCTATCTCTCAGCAGCCCCTTGTATTGTTTTACCACTTCTAGTAGTGATGGCAAATGCACGGTCTATACCGCCTCCTCCATTTCTGGGATTTGGAATAGTGTCACTCGGAAGTCCTCCCTTTTTAGGAGGGTGCTGCTCTCTAGAAACGTCCCTCATCTGCGACTCAAGCTTCTGAATAGCTGCTGTATGGGACCCCACTGTTTCTGTCAGCCCAGATAAAGTTCTGTCAGACTTAGATTGATTTGCCAAAATCTGCTCAAGCATTGCTTCAACCTTCGAACTACCTTGCTCTGATGACTCACTTTTAGGTGGTATATAAGGATTTGTGCTCTTGTTCCCAAAATTGTTGTTGTTATTATAGCTCCTGTGATTTCCACCACCAAAATTATTGTTGTAGTTACCAGAATTGTTGTAGCACCTTGGCCTTGGCCTTGCTGCCGTCTCCATTGATTTTGACTCTGATAGCCACCTTGGTAATTCTGTCTTTGATAACCCCCTTGAGGGTTGTTAACATAGTTGGCATCTTCAACCTGCCTAGATGACCCCTCGAGGAGCGGACCATCTTGAGCATGGTACATCCCTTGCGGCAAGACTGTATTATCTTCACAAACATTTACCTTTTTGATTTGAGATTCATCAAACTTCTTTGTCAGCAAGGTAATATTTGTTGCAAGTGCTGCCAATGTTTGCTGGGTATCTTGATTCTCCCTCACCATATTCTGGATCATGGCACTACCATATGGTACCACATCAGCATTGTTTGAGTGCCAAGCCTGATCATGAGTTGTCAGCTTGTTAAGTATGGTGGTCACTTGTCGAAAGGTCTTGTTCATAAAAAAACCATCAGATGCATTATTAGCCACTGACTGTGACACTGGGTCTAACCCTCGATAGAACTTCTCCATCAATATATGATCAAGAAAACCATGATTCAGACTGTCCTGCAAATACTCCTTGAATCTGTCCCATGCTTCATATAGTTGTTCCCCCGGTCACTGCTTAAATTCATATATCTTATCACGAATTTCAGCTCTTTTGCTAGAGGGATACCACTTTGTGAGAAAAGCAGTTGTCATTTCTGCCCATGAAGTAATAGAATTCCGGGGCAGCTTCTCGAACCATGTTCTTGCTTCTCCAGCTAGGGAATATTTGAATAACCTCAACCTAATAGCATCTTGTGCAACATTGTTCTGGATGTGATTAGCACATACATCAACAAAATTCTTCAAATGACGGTGGGGGTCATTCTCGGTAGAGTTCTGAAAGTATCCCTCAAGTTTCAGCAACTGGTATAGAGAGGAGTCAATTTTCACAGTAGCAGCTCCAAATCGAGGCTGAACAATAGGAGATGCATAGTCTTCCTCCGGAACAAATTCAGCGAAAATATTTTCATTGACTGGTTCATTCGCCTGATTGTTCACCACATTTCCTTGGTTGTCGGCTCGTTGATTTTGCTGATGTCGATTCATGTTCACCTTATTTACGCAAGTAGCAGACAAGGTGTGATGAATTAAGCAAAAGACTTTAATCAAAGCAAACACTATTTAGTAATTTCAAAACCGTATTCCCCGGCAACGGCGCCAAAATTTGATACGCTCAAATTACACCTATTAATGGTATAACGCGGACGTTGTCAAATATAGTAACCCAACAAGGTTGGGGTCGAATCCCACAGAGAATATGGTGTGAAAAGGTTACCAAAGTCGTAGATGCTAAGTTCTAGGTCTAATGTCTTAATCCGATAATTTGTATAAAAGTTGGTTGTTTCTATGACTAATTGCTAAACTATTGCTTTGGTGGAAATTTATGGTAAAAGAAACTAAGGTTGTGTCCCCATTAGATAGAGTGTATGATCATGGGTATTGATCTTGATATACTTGTAATGGATCATTATATGAATGCACTTAATCTCTATGTGAATCTCTACTATTTCCCAATAAATAAAGATTATATCTTTCTATGATTTTTCCAAATATAAGAAAGTGATTATGAAGAACGATTAATCATGCCAAGTAAATTCCTCTTATTCCTAAGTGAATTTATTAAACAAAGGTTAAAGCTTTGAGTTCTTGGTAATTATTCTTACCAACCCTAATTATTTTTCCAAATAAATTAAGGGTTTATGGCTTTAATTAATGTTTGCAACCATTAATTATGAATGAAGAATGAAGAATAACTAAACCCTAATAATCCATTATGTGTATATCATTCACAAGACCCAATTACAAAACACCTATCATTTGGGTTCACAACCCTAGTAAGGGAATTTAGCTACTCATAACAAAGAACAAGAAATAAGAAATTTGAGAATTCATAATTGCTTACTTTGAAATGGAAAAGAATTGACAATACTTGAATTGATGTTTGAATCTTCAAAAACTAGAGAGAAGTTTTTGTTCTAAGTCAAGAGACAAAGATATCATGAATGCCCTAATAAAAACCCTACAAAGACTATTTATAAGGTTTGGAAAATACACAAGTTACAGATTTTTCACTTCAGTCCCGTTATGATGAAATACGGTCCGTAAATCACTTTACGGACCGTAAAACGATTCACGCCCAAGTTAACTTTTCAGTTGTTGTCTGAAATACGGACCGTAAAGTGGTTTACGGTCCGTAAACAGCATGATCGTCTTTCACCTTCGCCAACTCAGCCTTTCTTCTGCCAGTGCTTGAATGGTTAAACACGTGCTGGAAGACGGGCCGTAAACTGAAACACGGTCCGTAAACACAGCTCGTATTTTGCCATCTTCCTCAGCTTGACTTTCTGCTTCTGGAATCCTTTAATACGACCCTGGAATACGGACCGTAAACCAAGTTTACGCCCTGATTTTGCATCTTTAACTGCTGTCATGCCAAATCTGATCCTTTTCCTGAAAAACACCAAAAAAACACGTAAAATCACAACGACTTGCTTAACAACAAGTAAAACTTATATATGAAAAGTATCGATTGTGGTGTGAAAATCACGCCACATCAACCGAGCAGTTATCATACTAGGAGATCCCTGTAGCTATATTGGATAGACAAGTTTGTCGATTGCGGACTAAGGATGTGGCTTCGGTTAAAGTGCTTTGGAGAAACAATAATGTTAAAAAGATGACTTGGGAGGCCGAAGAGGAGATGAAGACTAAGTACCTGTACTTAATTCCGTTGTCCCAGGAGGCTCAGTGTGAAGCATCGTCATCCCCAGGTACTGATTTTATTTATAGTTATTGTGATTGGTCGTGTGAGGCCATGGTGTTATGTATTTTAGTATGTGGCCTTGTGTAGCATTATTTTTGGTTGCAGTGTATAGGATGGATTGGTATATTTATAGGGGAAATTCTGGAAAAATTTCTGTAAAATCCTTAAGAGTTCAACATTCGAGGACGAATGTATTTAAGGGGGGGAGGAATGTTACACCTTCGAAATTTCATGTCCCTCGCATTATGATTATGCTAATGTAAACCTAAAGTGGACATGAAGCCCTTGTAAGGTTAAGAAGGGAATTTGATAATGCTAAGTGTATACCTTAAGGTTTCGGAGTTATATGAGGCAATGGAAGTAAGTTTTCCGGGGAAATTTTAAGTTGAATCATGTTTGGAAAGCTTTCACACCATGTGAGTTACACATTTCCTAGCATAACTTTGAGGGAGATATATAAGGCCCTTAGATTGTTAATGAAGTTCTAGGCAAGTGCCAAGAAGGTTCCATAAGGATTGGAGGTCAAACGAATCAAAGGAACGCGATTTCGCGAAATCGGAGAAAGTGGGGTAGTGTGCGGTCGCACATTGAGTGTGCTGAGCTGCACACTGGGTTACAACTCCCCTTTTTGGGTGTAGTCACTGGAAAAAACCACCCCTAAGTTGTGGGGAGAGTGTGCAAGGTCGCATACTCTCCGCCAAGTGAGTCGAGGTGTGATTTGGCCACCTTTTTGAATCCCAAACGACTCCAACTTCATTTCCACCTTCCCACACTTATTTCACTACCTTTCTAGAGGCTTCCTAAGAGTTCTTGAAAGTTCCCAATCACCCCCACACCTTTCCATATCCTCCAAAGAGAGAATCAACATCAAAACTTCAAGGTAATCTAAGGAAGGTGATTGTTCTTGCTTCTCTTCAAAGTTGTGGTGAACTTGATCTTGGAGGGAGTTGAGTGAGGTGAAGTTCATTGATTATAAGGTATGTTTTCCATATTATTCTTATGGTTGAGTTGATGTAAAGGTTTAGTACTCCTTAGAAAGGAAAAGAATTAAAGTGGAGAAACCATGAATGGTGTAATGAAGAAGATGACTATAAGGTGAACTCAAAAAGGGAATTTTGGCTAAATTTGGGATTAAATTGAATATAACTTCTTGATTGTGATATTATGAATGTTGTTATTGTTTTTTGGGAGTTGTTTTGACATATGGTTGAAGTTGATGAAATAGGGGAAGTGTTGCCAAAATTTTGTTAGCCTCTTAGTCGCTTTAGTTTGAACTTAAGCATGTTTTCAAGACTTAACTTCATTGTGAATCCTCTTGAATGTATATTTTGCGGGCTTGGGAGGAAACATTAGTAGTTAAGGAGACGTGAAGGTATGTTAAGGCTACCTTTTCCTTCATTTTTGGCATGATATTACGATATGAACCAACTAGCGAGGAAACGAGCTTCTATATTACACTACTCTTAGAAGCGCTAGGAGTATGTCAGTATTTGATGTTCCTATACCCCGTTTATGATTGTTCCTTCTGTTAATGTGCATTGAGATTTCTTATATTGATGAGGTTAGCTCAAAGGATGTTCATCGGAGATTCTACGACCTTTATTCACTCGGAGAGTTCTATGTACTAAGTTTATTCATACATTGCATTTATGTATTCATATGCATATTGAACCGTGACCAAAAAGCGTTATATAGACGTATATTATATCTATATAGGTTACAGGGAAAGGGATAGGCGTTATATACATATTTCCACCTGATCAGCTGGTGCACCATGATGATGATACATGGATCGGGTGGCACGTTCCGCAGCAATGTATATGATGATGATGATGATGATGGCCGTAGAGAGGCCGATGGGATATGAGATAATGGATTGGGCTGAACGTTCCTCAGCACTATGACCTATATATACATGATCATGATTATCATTGAGAGCATGCATATTGTACTCCCACAGAGGTATTGTTAGTTATACATATTTATCCAAATACTTTCAGATACTCAGTCATACAGATGCCTTCAGACAGTCAGTTTGGCTTTTGAGTTTCAGATTCTGTTCATGTTTCTTATGTATATGTTGCCCTTATCCCTTACATACTCAGTACATTATCCGTATTGACTCCCTTATTGCTCGGGGGGGGGGGGGGGGGGGATACGTTAATGCCTACAGGTTTAGGTAGACAGATAGGTGGTCCAGCTCAATAGGACTTATATCTAGCGGTGGTCTGTGCGCTCCACTTGATCTGGAGCTGCAGTCAGTTTGGTATGCCACTCTTTTGAGATGTATATGCATTTGGGTATGACACAGCCCTGTCCCGTCCTTTCTACAGCTTTATACTCCAGTAGAGGTCTGTAGCCAGTTGTATTTATTTGACAGATGATGTAGCCTTGTCGGCTTCTATTCTTTTGTGTACAGTATATGTAGCAGCCTAGTCATCTTGCACTGTTCTTTTAGCATGTACATATATACATATTTCATCATGCCATCCTTTCATGAGTTAGTATAATATCAGTTTGAGTTATTTATGGGCCCTTGTTATGTAGTATTATTTAGATACGAGCATAGGGGTGTTTGGTCACTAGAGATCAGGCACTCGTCATGACTCATCGGTTTGGGTCGTGATAACTTTTGACCGTAAGGGACCGTTTCCATGCTTCTCGAGGTGTCTAGATTTTATTCGGGCGACTTTTTGTGAAATTTGGACTTCAAATGAAAAAGAGTTGACTAAAAGTTGACTTTTGGGTAACCCGACCTTTTTTTAAAATTTGTCAATTCTGGGATATCCGGATGGTTATTTAGAAATTGTGTGTATATCTGATTCGGTTCCCAAAGCACTCGGATGTATTTTGGGACTTGGGTTGGGAAGTTGGAATTGAGGTATCGAGGGTTGACTCAGTCAATGAGACCTCCACTGGGAATTCCAAGGCCACGAGTGAGTTCGTAGCATGTTTTTATCTGTGTCTGTGTATGTGGTTTGTGAGCAGAAGGCCTCGGGAGTTAGTTGGGATTTCGGTTGAGACTTGAGAAATTTTGGGAAAATCTGGTACAGCTGCCCGCCATGGCGGCACCAGTGTCGAACCAGCGGCCCCACTATAGCAGTTTCCATGCCGCTTGGGCGGCCATGTATTTTTGGTGATGACCGCCGTAGTGGTCTGATTGGTCGCTGAGGTGGGACCGCCCACGGTATTGTGCCTGGTTATTTCATTAAGGGTGCATTAATTAAAAACCCTTAATCTATCATTTATTACCATTCCAAAATTTGAGCTCTTGGAAACTATTCTACAGGATTCTTGGAGAAGATTCTTGGTGGTAAGTCCCTTTAATCCCCTTGCTAATTCATTATTCCTAATCATCTTAGAATCACTCTTTCCTTGTTAGTTCCTTAGTAATGGAACATAAAGAGTGGATTTAATGGATATTATCTCTAGGCTTTTTAATGATGAAATTGATTGGGTTTATGCTAGATTATGATGTATCTAAGGTTGTTAATCATATATCTTCCATTATTAGTGTTGGATTCATGAATCTAAGAGTTAGGGTTTACACCCAAAATTGGGGGTTTTGCTTGGATTTCGAAATTGGCTGAATCTCTTGAGTTAATTTATCAATTAGTTGATCGGTTTTGATCACCTAGTGTTTAATTGGATAGTTTACCCCCGAATTTCCCGTTTTGACTTTGTGGGCCATGTTTCCCTAAATTCTAGGGTTGGTTTTTGACATAATTTGAAGGACAGCAATATAGGTATCGATTCTTGAGGCTCAACGGAAGGGCAAGGCTAATTAGCGATTGTTGCTGTATTGCAGTTCGGCCATCCAGGCAGGTTATGGCTTACCAGTGGTGAGACTTCGTGTAGCGAATCATATATTTAGATGATATTATCGGATAAAGCATGTAAAACTTTGGGTATGAAGCTGGGTAGGATATTAACTTAGGTTGGGCCAGTTGCGTGATTGGGGCTAGCCACCCCGTTGTATTATGACTTGATTGCTATATTGTTATTGGATTGATGCTGCGTGGTAATAGTAGATATTGGAGACTATTGATATATCTTGTTCATGATATTGTGGTACCTCACTTATTGATGTTGATATGAGGATAGTATTCCATATGACTAGTGTAGTCTTTCATGGTATGGTTGGCGTACCCATGCTTGGTACTTGTGATATTGACCCGATTATTGATGTTGATTCATACATTGATTGCATTCACATCTCTCATGATATACTATTGATACATTGTTGATTCTTGATGAAACACTGTGATGAGCTTGGTTCAGTTTGCATGAGAGTGATATGAGAAGTCTGATATCTGATGGTTGTCCCGGAATCGTGGATTGTGTGGAGTGATGTGAGAAGTCCGATCGCCGATGGTTGTCCCGGAATCGTGGATTGTGTGGAGTGATGTGAGAGTCTGATGTCCGATGGTTGTTCCGAAATCATGGATTGAATGAGTACATGGACTTCACGGGTCCCGATGGGTTATGCTACCGGGACGTCGATACTTGCATCCGGAGTACATATGTACACAGCATTGCGTTGCATTTGCATTACGACTTATATTGTGATGATCTGGTGATTTATTTGTGATGTTGGTTTTGGATTGGATATATTGAGACGTGGTACATTTGGGTTTAGATGCTTCTACCTAGGTGATGATGTGTACTTGGTTTTGATTATGTTTGACTTGTACTTGTTCATTTATCTGCCTATCTTGCTTAATTGTCTAAATTATGTTAGCTATACTTAGTCAGCCTATGATACCTACCAGTACTGTGGTTTTGTACTGACCTGCACTTGCTGCATTCTTTTATGAATGCAGAGTTTCAGCTTGGATCTGCTTCCGTCTCCCGTGGCTGATAGTCACTATCAGTACAACTGAGAGTTTACAGGGTGAGCACGAGATGTTCGCTGCCTTGAAGACTCCTCTTATTTATGTCTTACCTTCCATTCCAAGAAATATACATATATTGATGTATTATTATATTTCCAGACTTGTATATTTCTAGTTAGATGCTCTTGTATAGCTTAGACAAGACCCGAGATGTATTTCCTTTATTTATTCTCTTTCGCTTAATTGATTTATTTATTTATGCCTTTATTATCGTTGGGTTGAGGGTTCACTTATCGACGTGGGAAAGGTAAGTGTCCGTACGGCTTAGCCAAATTATGTCGTGACAAGTTGGTATCAGGAAGTTAGAGCTGCCGAGCTTTTCAGGTACTACTGCAGAGGATGCTTATGAGTTCATCTTGGATATGCATGAGTTGCTGCATAGGATGGTGATTGTAGAGACCGACGGTGTTGACTATGTGTCCTACAAGTTTCGCGGCGAGGCGAAGATTTGGTGGACGTATTTTGTTGCTTGCAGACCTGAGGGTTCTCCTCGCCTGTCTTGGATTCAGTTCTACCAGGCCTTCCTTGAGAAGTACGTGCCCCGGTCTTTGAGAGAGGCATGTAAGGAGGATTTTCTACATCTTCAGTAGTGGGGTATGTCGGTGGAGGCCTATATGACTCGCTATCTGTATCTGGCCCGTTATTCCACTCCTTTGATCCCTACTAAGCCTGACCGGATTAGGCATTTTATTAGTGGGCTAGTTGGTTCTCTTCAGATTCCTTGCCTTCAGATGGAGGCTATAGGGGGTTCTTTCCAGTTCATCGTTGGGAATGCTTCTTTGGTTGAGTCCTCTAAGGCCCGTGCATTTAGAGGTGGTGGGGACAAGAGACCGCGGCAGACTGGGAGTCGTGGTAGTACTAGTTCGAGGGGCGCCGGTCAGTCTTCTAGGCCATGTCAGCCATATTCTTGCCACCCTGTGCACTTAGCTTTGCAGGTTTCCTCTAGTGATCCATCCAGACAGAGAGCTCCTGAGAGTTCGTTTTCTCGACAGGTAGATAAGGTTGTTTCATCCAGGTCCTCAACTTCAATTTATCAGCTTCCGACCTCCCTGACCTGTTATTCTTATGGAGAGATGGGGCATGTTGCTAGGAGATGTCCCCGAACCAGGCGGGATTATTGGCCATCGAGGACTCTGACATCATCTGGTGGTCGAGGTGGTGCTTTTCACCCCTATCTTCGAAGAAGCACTTATCAAATTTGAAACATAAGTATGCTAAGTTATGGTTAAGCAAAACCACTTTGAAATATAAGGAGCAAGCATTATTAAGTATATTTAGGGAGTAAAGGATGTATATAAGGTATACCGGAAAGTTTTATAAGGAAATGAGCGGAAGAAATGGAGTAGTACGACTTTTGGAGAAAGGATGGGTAAAGTTTCGGGTAAAAACTTTGGTCCAACTTGAGGGCCGAATATCTCTTAGCTTTTGAAGTGTTTTAAGGCGTTTCAAAAGCCTAAAACGAAGCTCGTCGAGTCTAGTTTCCAACACAAAACCGCTTATTGATATGACATCGGAATAGAGAATTATGGACGTTATAAGTTCGGCTGACAGAACAGAAACGCGTGCTACAGTACTGCTACAGTACCAGTCCTGCTACAGTTCCGAGCCGAATTTGAACCAATATAAAAGGGGCTTGCCCCCTCTTTTTTCAGCCCAACCTCTTCCAAATTATTCCAAAATCCTCTAGAAAATTCCCCAACTCCCAAACCCAAATTTCAAGCCTAAATCAGCTATAATTCCCGAATTCCAGTCCAGGCAACGTATAGTTGCGAGTATAGAATCGTATAGCGACGCGTGTGGTTCAAGTTTACGGTGAAAAAAGTGAAGATATAGCGATATTATCAGGATTAAGGTATGAATCTCCTATTATTAATGTTAAGTTTTGGTTTATTTATGGAGATAGAACCGTTAAATAGCTGTATAATAATACTATTGGTGGAGATGTAGATAAATATTATATGGGAGGTTTTACGGAGTATTTGGTATTGAGAATAACATGGTTGATGTGGGTCTTGTTGTTGTTATTGTTGGTTACTGAATTGTAATTTCGGGCTAGGCATATAAACAGGGGAGATGCTGCCCGAATTTTGGCAGAATTTAAAAGGGATTAATTTAAGGGCTTAAGGTAAGCGTATGATAACGGTCCTAACAGTAGTATTAATTTTCTTAAATATATATTGACGAGCTTGGAAAGACAAGCGTGCAGTAGTTAGAGTTAAGGTGACCGGAAAGGTATGTTAAGGTTTCCCCTTTCCTTCATTTTGGCATGATCCTTTGATATGAGCAAACAATGAGTAATCGAGTTTCCATATTACTCTACTCTTAGAAGTATTAGGAGTATCTCAGTTATTGATGATCCTGTACCCCTCTATGATGATTATTCCTTCTGTTCATGGGTTCTAAACGTTGTATCATGATAATGTTAGTTTATATTTATGCATAGCATTCATTTGCATACATGCATATTGACCCGTGACCAGAAGGCGTTATATACACATATATTATGTATATTATACATACATATACATATGGGGTATAGGAAAAAGGCGAGGCGCTATTTACGCATTACCACCTGATCAGCTGGTGTACAGTGATGATGATTATTATGCCCGAAGGGGCCATTATACTGTTATGCCCGGAGGGGCCATTATGCTATTATGCCCGAAGGGTCCTGTTTGATGATGGGATATGGATCGGTTTGTACGTTCCTCGGCACTATGACCTATGTATTGCATATCATGCGCCCTCAGAGGCATTTTTAGTAAGCAGAGATATATAGATATGTTCAGATAGTCAGACATATAGATGCATTCATACAGATATGTTCAGACAGTTGGACATACTGATGTATTCAGTCAATCAGTTTAGTTTATGACTTTCAGATTGTCTTCATGACTCCTATGTGTATGTTACTCTTATGCTTTACATACTCGGTACATTATCCTTACTGACTCCCCTATTGTTCGGGGGGGGGGGGGGTGGCTGCGTTCATGCCCGCAGGTACAGAGAGACAGAGGGCCGATCCAGCCCAGTAGAGCCTCTTCTCAGCTGTTGTTGGTGCGCTCCACTCAATCCGGAGCTGCTGTCTGTTTTGGTACGTTATGTTCGTAAGCGTATGTATACGGGTACGGCGAGGCCCTATCCTGCCATTTCTACAGTTTGGTACTCCAGTAGAGGTCTGTAGACAGAGGTGTGCAGTAGACAAGATATAGCCATGTCGGCTCTCGTCCTTTTGTGGTACAGCGTATGTAGCGGCCTTGTAGACCTGCACTATTATTACCAGTATATATGCATACATGCTCAGACGACTGATAGTTCTTGATTTAGTTATTATATGTGTCAACATAGCTAAGCCATAAGTCTTATGGGCCACCCACTTAGGCAGGAATGTACAGGCCGGTACAAGGGTGCTTGTTCAGTAATGGTCAGGCACTCATCACGAATCAGAGGTTAGGTCGTGACAAAAGTGGTATCAAAGCAGTTCCGTCCTAGGGTTGTCTACGAACCGTGTCTAGTAGAGTCTTGTTTATGGGTGTGTCGTGCACCACACTTATAAGTAGGAGGCTACAGACATATGCGCAGAACTTGGAGGATCGTAAACGTCAGCGAAGGATGAGGCGTGAGCATGAACGGGGTCGTAGTAAGAGAACGAGATCTTTAGATATGCCTAGTGAGTCCAGGGAAGGCCAGAGACGGCAGCATTCCCTTTATCCCTTTCAGTCAGCAGGGGTGCACCGCCGTAATTTCCAGATCAAAAGTTGGATCGAGTTTCTCATTCTGGAGTGGGCCAGAGTTCTAGGGCATCAGGTCCTCAGCATAGATAGGAGTCAGGCCAGACGAGACCCTCGTTACCGCGGTGTGTCCAGTATGGTAGACCACACGTGGGGTAGTGTTGATTTGGGTCAGATGACTGTTATGCTTGTGGCCAGTCTGGCCATAAGATGAGGGAGTGTCCGATGAGGGTTGGTATAGGTACTGTTCAGCCTACAGGGTCCGTAGATGGCTCTTCTTCATCAGTATGCCCTTCAGGGCAAGTTCCCCAGGCACCAGCGGTATGTGGAAGAGGAAGGAGTGGATCAGCTAGCTCGAGTGGACCCCAGCATTGCGTTTCTGCCTTAGCTGGTAGACAGGATCGTGAGTCGTCCACTGATGTTGTTACAGGTATATTATCAGTTTCCTCTTATGATGTATACGCACTGATTGACCCAGGTTCTACCTTATCCTATGTTATTCCGTTTGTTTCTGGGAAGTTTGGGATCGAACCCCAATTAATTAAACCATTTGAGGTGTCCACGCCAGTCGGTGACCTAGTCATAGCTAGGCAAGTGTATCGAGGTTGTGTAGTTATAGTGTGTAATCATCATACCCTAGCAGATTTGATTGAGTTAGATCTGCTTGATTTTGATGTCATTATGGGTATGGATTGGTTAGTTCCTGCTATGCTAATGTCGATTGTAGAACGAAGGCAGTCAAGTTTCAGTTTCCAGGTAATGCTGCCTCGCCGAGGGGTAGGTTTATTTCCTACCTCAAGGCAAGAAAGATGATTAGAAAAGGGTATATTTACCACTTAGTCCGGGTCCAGAATACCCAAGCCGAATTTGCCGACTTTTCAGTCTGTCCCTGTGGTTAATGAATTTCCAAAGGTATTTCCAGATGAGCTTTCGGGCATTCCGCCGGAGAGGGAGATTGATTTCACCATTGATCTATTGCCCGATACTCAGCCAATATATATTCCCTCTTATAGAATGGCGTCTGCGGAGCTAAAGGAATTGAAGGAGCAATTGAGAGATTTACTCAAGAAAGGCTTCATTAGGCCCAGTACCTCACTGTGGGGAGTGCCGGTCTTATTCGTGAGGAAGAAGGATAGCTCTCTGCGAATGTGCATTGACTACAGGCAATTGAATAAAGTGACGATAAAGAACAAGTACCCACTTCAGAGGATTGATGACTTATTTGACCAGCTGCAAGGCGCCAGATGTTTCTCAAAAATAGACTTGAGATTGGGGTATCATCAAATTAGGGTAATAGAGCAGGACATTCCGAAAACAGCTTTCAGGACCAGATATAGGCATTATGAGTTTCGTGTTATGTCGTTCGGATTAACTAATGCTCCAACTGTACTCATGGATCTGATGAACCGTGTAAACAGACCCTTTCTAGACCTGTTCGGAATTGTATTTATAGATGATATCCTGGTTTACTCTCCATCAGAGGCTGAGCATGCAGATCATCTACGTGCAGTGCTTACAGTTCTTCGAGACAGAGAGCTCTATGGGAAGTTTTCCAAATGTGAGTTCTGGTTGAACTCTGTGGCTTTTCTTGGTCACATTATTTCTGATGAAGGCATTAGGGTGAATACCCAAAAGATTGAAGCTGTCAAGAATTGGCCAAGGCCCACAACACCAACTAAGATATGTAGTTTCTTGGGTCTGGCAAGATATTATAGGAGGTTTGTGGAAGGATTCTCCTCCCTTGCAGCCCCATTGACTAAGCTGACCCAAAAATCAGCTAAGTTTCAGTGGACGGATGCCTGTGAGCGAAGTTTTCAGACGTTGAAGGATAAGCTGACTTCAACTCCCATCCTGACTCTTCTGAAGGAGACAGATGGTTACGTAATTTATGTGATGCTTCACGTGTTGGCTTAGGTTGTGAATTAATTCAGCACGGTAAGGTTATTACCTATGCTTCTAGATAGCTGAAGAAGCATGAGCAGAATTATCCAACTCATGATCTTGAGTTAGCTGCAGTAATTCATGCCTTGAAGATGTGGAGGCATTACTTGTACGGTGTTCACATTGATATCTATACAGACCATAAGAGCCTCCAGTACATTTTAAAACAGAAGGACCTGAATCTACGTCAGAGGAGATGGTTAGAGCTGTTGAAAGACTATGACGTTGACATTCTGTACCATCCCGAAAAGGCTAATATAGTAGTTGATGCCTTTAGTCGCAAATCCATAGGTAGCCTATCGTATGTGTAGCTAGAGAAAAGGGAAATAGCCTATGATGTTCGTCAGCTAGCCAGGTTGGGAGTTCGGTTGGTGGACTCAGGTGGCGCGGGAATTATAGTCCAGGATATAACGATGTCCTCCTTAGTAGCTGAGATAAAAGAGCGTCAGTATGAGGATCCAGTTCTAGCACACTACCGAGATACAGCTTCTCAGAAAGAAAAGTAAAACACCCTTCGTGATCGCAGGAGATGAAGTACTCATATATCGAGGTAGACTATGTGTCCCTAATATTGCAGGCCTCCGTCAGCAAGTTATGGGAGAAGCCCATTATTCCCGCTATTCCATTCACCTAGGCTCGACAAAAAATCTTAAGGAAGGCTATTGGTGGAACGAAATGAAAAGAGATATAGCGGAATTTGTCGCGCGGTGTCCCAATTGTCAGCAAGTTAAGATAGAGCATCAGAAGCCCGGAGGCTTATTGTAGGCTATGGAGATTCCGACGTGGAAGTGGGAGGTAATTAACATGGATTTTATTACTGGATTGCCCCGTACCCAGTGGAAGTATGATTCAATATGGGTCGTAGTTGATAGGCTTATAAATTCAGTTCACTTCCTACCTGTCAGAATAACCTATTCAGCTAAAGACTATGCGAAGCTCTATCTTAAAGAGATTGTACGACTTCATGGTGTCCCTACAACCATTATTTCGGATAGAGAAGCGCAGTTCACCGCTAATTTCTGGACATCTTTACAGGAAGGATTAGGGACCCAGGTGATTCTTAGTACTGCATTTCATCCGCCGACAGATGGGCAGGCGGAATGTACTATACAGACACTTGAGGACATGCTGAGAGCTTGTGTACTTGATTTCCAAGATAGCTAGGATGATCATTTACCCCTTATCGTGTTTGCATATAATAACAGTTATCATTCTACTATCCAGATGGCTCCTTATGAAACTTAATACAGGCAAACATGGAGGTTACCCATAGGATGGTTTGACATTAGAGAAAGTCAGTTAGTAGGCCCAAACCTAATACAACAAGAAATTGATAAAGTGAAAGCGATCCAAGAAAGGTTGTTAGCGGCGCAAAGTCGACAGAAATCCTATGCAGATAATCAGCGTCGCAAGCTAGAGTTCGAGGTAGGATATTGGGTCTTTCTAAAGATCGCACCAATGAAGGGAGTGATGAGATTTGGCAAGAAAGGAAAGTTGTGACCTCGATATATTGGGCCATATAGAATCATTCGTACAGTGGGTAAGGTAGCATATGAGCTAGAACTACCTCCCGAATTGGAGTCGATGCATCCAGTATTCCATGTGTCCATGCTCCGTAAGTGCATAGGTGATCCCTCAAGAGTCGTGCCAGTGGATGATATCCAGGTGACTGAGCAATTATCGCACCAGGAGGTCCCAGTGGCTATATTAGATAGGCACGTTCGTTGGCTACGAACTAAAGATGTGGCCTCTGTTAAAGTACTCTGGAGAAATAATAATGTCGAGAAAATGATGTGGGAAGCGAAAGAGGAGATAAGGACGAAGTATCCGCACTTATTCCCGTCGTCCCGGGAGGTCCAGGTTGAGACATCATAACCCCAGGTATTGGATTTACTATAGCTATTATAATTGGTCTTGTGAGGCCATATTGTCATTTGTTATAGCATATGGCCCTGTGCGGCATTATTTTGGGTTGCTGTGTATAGGTTGGATTGTTGTATTTACAGGGGAAACTCTGGCAAAATTCCTATAAAATTTCTAAGGACTTAACATTTGAGGACGAATGTTCCTAAGGGGGAAGGAATGTTACATCCCGTATCTTCGAAGAAGCACTTATCAAATTTGAAACATAAGTACGTTAAGTTATGGTTAAGTAAAACCACTTTGGAATATAAGGAGAAAGCATTATTAAGTATATTTAAGTAGTAAAGGATGTATATAAGGTATACCGGAAGGTTTTATAAGGAAATGAGCGGAAGAAATGGAGTAGTACGACCTTGGAGAAAGGATGGGTAAAGTTTCGTGTGAAAATTTTCATCCAAATTGAGGGCAGAATATCTCTTAGGATATAAAGTGTTTTAAGGTGTTTCAAAATCCTAAAATGAAGTTCGTCGAGTATAGTTTCCAATGCAATAAACCGCTCATTGATAGGACATCGGAGTAGAGAATTATGAACGTTACAGGTTCGGCTGACAGAACAGAAACGTGTGCTACAGTACTACTACAGTAACAGTCCTGCTACAGTACCCGACCTAAATTTGAACCAATATAAAAGGGGCTTGCCCCCTTTTTTTTCAGCCCAACCTCTTCCAAATTATTCCAAAATCCTTTAGAAAGTTCCCCAACCCCCAAACCCAAATTTCAAGCCTAAATCAGTTGTAATTCTCGAATTCCGGTCCAGGAAATGTATAGTGGCGAGTATAGAATCGTATAGCGACGCGTGTGGTTCAAGTTTAAGGTGAAAAAATTGAAGATATAGCGATATTATCATGATTAAGGTATGAATCTCCTATTATTAATTTTAATTTTGGTTTATTTATGGAGATAAAACCGTTAAATAGCTGTATAATACTACTATTGGTAGAGATATAGATAAATATTATATAGGAGGTTTTATGGAGTATTTGGTATTGAGAATAACATGGTTGATTTGGGTCTTGTTGTTGTTATTGTTGGTTACTGAATTGTAATTTCGGGCTAGGCATATAAACAGGGGAGATGCTGCCCGAATTTTGGCAGAATTTAAAAGGGATTAATTTAAGGGCTTAAGGTAAGCGTATGATAATGGTCCTAACAGTAGTATTAATTTTCTTAAATATAGATTGACGATCTTGGAAAGACAAGCGTGCAGTAGTTAGAGTTAAGGCGATCGGAAAGGTATGTTAAGGCTTTTCCTTCCCTTCATTTTGGCATGATCCTTTGATATGAGCAAACAACGAGTAATCGAGTCTCCATATTACTCTACTCTTAGAAGTATTAGGAGTATCTCAGTTATTGACGATCCTGTACCCCTTTATGATGATTATTCCTTCTGTTTATGGGTCCTAAACGTTGTATCATGATAATGTTAGTTATGTTTTTGCATTGCATTCATTTGCATACATGCATACTGACCCGTGACTAGAAAGCGTTATATACGCGTATATTATGTATATTATCCATATATATATATATATATATATATATATATGGGGTATAGGAAAAGGGCAAGGCGCTAATTACGCATTACCACCTGAACAGCTGGTGCACAGTGATGATGATTATTATGCCCGAAGGGGCCATTATGCTATTATGCCCGGAGGGTCCATTATGCTATTATGCCCGAAGGGGCCATTATGCTATTATGCCCGGAGGGGCCATTATGCTATTATGCTCGGAGGGGCCATTATGCTATTATGCTCGAAGGGGCCTGTTTGATGATGGGATATGAATCGGGTCGTACGTTCCTCGGCACTATGACCTATGCATTGCATATTATGCGCCCTCAGAGGCATTTTTAGTAAGCAGAGATATACATATATGTTCAGATAGTCAGACATATAGATCCATTCATACAGATATGTTCATACAGTTGGACATACAGATGTATTCAGTCAGTCAGTTTAGTTTACGACTTTCAGATTGTCTTCATGACTCCTATGTGTATGTTACTCTTATGCTTTACATACTTGGTACATTATACGTACTGACTCCCCTATTGTTCTGGGGGGCTACGTTCATGCCCGCAGGTACAGATAGACAGAGGGGTGATCTAGCCCAGTAGAGCCTTTTCTCAGCTGTTGTTGGTGCGCTCTACTCAATTCAGAGTTGTTGTCTGTTTTGGTACATTATGTTTAGATGTGTATGCATACAGGTACGGCGAGGCCCTGTCCAGCCATTTCTACTGTTTGGTACTTCAATAGAGGTCTGTAGACAAAGGTGTGCAGTAGACAAGATATAGCCATGTCGGCTCTCGTCCTTTTGTGATACAGCATATGTAGCGGCCTTGTAGGCCTGCATTATTATTTCCAGTATATAGCATACATGCTCAGTCGACTAATAGTTCTTGATTTCTTTATTATATGCATCAGCATAGCTAATCCATAAGTCTTATGCGCCACCCACTTAGCCTGGAATGTACAGGCAGGTACAAGGGTGCTTGGTCAGTAATGGTCAGGCACTCGTCACGACTCAGCGGTTGGGTTATAACAGGTGCTCATTCAGCCCGCAGTGGTTCTCAGGGTTCTAGAGGTGGATCCCAGGCAGTTAGAGGAGGGTCCCAGGATGTGAGAGGGGGATCTCAGACTGGATGTGGTGGGGCCCATTGTTACTCATTTCGGGTAGGCCCGAGATAGAGTCCTCAGATGCTGTGATTTCAAGTACCAATTCTGCCCGTCGTAGAGCAGCATCTATGTTATTTGATCCTGGATCCACTTATTCGTATGTGTCTGCATATCATGTCATTGATTGGGATTTGCCTTGTGATAGAATATATATACCTGCTTATGTGTCTACTCCGGTTGGAGATTTTGTTTTCATGGATCCAGTTTATCGGTCATGTTTGGTTACTTTTATGGGGTATGAAACTTGGGTAGATTTGATGAATCTCGATATGGTGGACTTTGATATTATCTTGGGTATGACCTGGCTTTCTCCTTATCACGCGATCTTGGACTGTCACGCTAAGACAGTGACCTTAGCCATGTCGGGCATTCCTAGGATTAAGTGGAGAGGTACTCCTAGTCCCGCTTCGAATAAAATCATTTCCTTCCTTCAGGCAAAGAAGTTAGTCAAGAAAGGGTGTTTAGCTTATCTGGCTCATGTGCGAGACACGATTGTTGCATCTCTACCCCTTGAGTCCATTCCTATTGTTAGTGAGTTCGCGGAGGTATTCCCTTTTAATCTGCAGGGTATGCCACCTGATCGCGACATTGAGTTTTGCATTAACTTGGATCCGAGCACTCGCCCTATTTCTATTACGCCATATCGGATGGCACCCGCCGAGTTGAAAGAGCTTAACGAGCAGTTACAAGATTTATTGAGCAAGGGATTCATTAGATCGAGTGTCTCCCTTTAGGGTGCTTCAGTGTTTTTAAAGATTGACTTGCCTTCAGGATACCACCAGTTGAGGATCAGGGCTGAAGATATTCCGAAGATAGCCTTTCAGACGAGATATAGACACTATGAGTTTCTGGTGATGTCTTTTAGGCTTACCAATGCCCCGACTGCAATTATGACTTTGATGAATGACATCTTTAGGCCATTCCTTGACTTCTTCGTGATTGTGTTTATTGATAATATCTTGGTGTATTCCAAGAGTAAGGAGGAGCATGACAGCCATCTTCGTACTATGCTTGGGTTGTGAAAGAAGCATAGCTTGTTTGCTTCTGTGAAGGTGCAATGAAAGCACTGTCTTGTTGAGGAGGATACTTGAGAGACTGAGTTTGACATGCGTTGCTGATATCCCCAGTTGTTCTCTGCTCCTTTCCTTTCTTCGCTCGAGGACAAGCGATGGTTTAATTGGTATTTGATATAACGACCCGTTTGGTCATTATAGTCTTTTCGACACTTTTGCCCCTTTCTAAACTTGGTTAGCTCACTTTTGACCCGAGGGGACTGTTGGCATGCTTCCTAAAGTGTCTAGGTTTGATTTGGGTAACTTTTTGTGAAATTTGTGCTTAAAGCGAAAAAGAGTTGACTCAAAGTTGACTTTTGGTTAAACAGACCTTTTTCAGAAATTCGTCGATTTCGAGAGGTCCGGATGGTCGTTTAGAACTTGTGTGTATATCCTGTTCAGTTCCCAATGCACTCAGATGTATTTTGGGACTTGGTTTAGGAAGTTGGAATTGAGGTATCGGGGGTTGACTAGGTCAACGAGACCTCCGTTGGAAATTCCGAGGCCACGAGTGTGTTCGTAGCATGTTTTTATATGTGTCTATGTATGTGGTTTGTGAGCAAATAGGCTCAGGAGTTAGTCGAGATTTTAGTTGAGACTTGAGAAATTTTGGGAAAATCTGGTACAGCTGCCCGCCATGGCGGCACCAGTGTCAAACTAGCGCACTATAGTGGTTGCCATGCCACAAGGGCGGCCATGTGTTTTTGGTGATGACCGCCATAGCGGTCTAATTGGTAGCCGAGGCGGGACTGCCGCAGCAGTCCCGTAGCCGCTGTAATGGTATTGTGCCTGGTTATTTCATTAAGGGTGTGTTAAAAACCCTTAATCTATCATTTATCACCATTCCAAAAATTGAGCTCTTTGGAACTATTCTAGAGGATTCTTGGTGGTAAGTCCCTCTAATCCTCTTGCTAATTCATTATTCCTAATCATCTTAGAATCACTCTTCCCTTGTTAGTTCCTTAGCAATGGAAGATAAAAAGTGGATTTAATGGATATTCTATCTAGGCTTTTTAATGTTGAAATTGATTGGGTTTATGCTAGATTATGATGTATCTAAGGTTGTTAATCATATATCTTCCATTAGTAGTGTTGGATTCTTGAATCTAAGAGTTAAGATTATACCCGAAATTGGGTGTTTTGCTTGGATTTCAAAATTGGATGAATCCTTGAGTTAATTTAGCAATTAGTTGATGGGTTTTGATCACCTAGTGTTTAATTGGATATTTTACCCTCGAATTTCTCGTTTTGACCTTGTGGGTCTCGTTTTCCCAAATTCAAGGGTTGGTTTTTAACCTAATTTGAAGGATAGCAATATAGGCATCGATCTTCATGATTTATAATCAAGATTTCGATTATGCCTAGACTTTATTGATCTTGAGGCTCAGCGGAAGGGCAAGGCTAAGAAGCGATTGTTGGTGTATTGCAGTTCGGCCATCCAGGTAGGTTATGGCTTACCCTTGGTGAGACTTCATGAAGCGAAGCATATATTTAGATGATATTGTTGGAGAAAGCATGTAAACCTTCGATTATGAAGTTGGGTTGGATATTGTCTTAGGTTGGGCCCTGTTGCATGATTGGGGCTAGCCACCCCGTTGTGTTGTGACTTGAATGCTCTATTGTTATTGGCTTGATGTCGCATGGTAATAGTGGATATTGGAGACTATTGGTATATCTTTTTCATGATATTGTGGTACCTCACTTGTTGATGTTGATATGAGGATAGTATTCTGTTACATCTCGGAGATTTCGGATTTTTGTCTTGTGAGTAGACTAATGCGAGCTTAAGACGAACAAGAGGTTCGTATGAGATTAAGGAGAGTATCTAATAGTTTTAAGAGCATGCCATAAGAGTTTGAAGTTATATGAATCGATGGAACTAAGTTTGTTGAAGGAAGTGAAATGCAAGTCATGTTTGGAAGAGTTTTCGCAATAGTTGATTTGCTGCGTATTTAGTGATGTCTTGAGGGGCTGCTATAGGGACTCTTAGATGATTAATGAAGTGTTACATAAGTGCCAAGAAGGTTCCACAAGGATTGGAAGTCAAACGAATTGGTAAGGATGAGTTTCGGGAACGCCATTTGTACGGACCATATAAATTATACGACCCGTATAATGGTCATTGGAATGCTTCCAGAGAGGGGTTACTCCCTAGTGAGATTATACAGTCCAATTATACGGACCGTATAAATTATACGGCCCGTATAATTGGCCGTATATCCGGGTCGGGCCAAAATTATTTTGGTTAAATATGACCACCCTTGTTCATTATTTCATTTCCCACACGAGTTGGGTATTGAAGCTAGGGTTCACACAAGTTGATAACTCGCTCCAAAGCTCATTCTTATGAGATAAAAGGTTAGTTTTCATGCTTATTTCATGTTATTAAGAATGCTTAGTTGTTGTATAACTTGGGTGAACGGAGAAATGTAGAGGATGAGTTCTAAATGTAGTTTTCATGATGTTTTTCAGTAGTAAGCTAACTTGAGTCATGATTCTTAGTATGATATGGATATACTCTTGTTATAGAAGGTAATAATGATAATGAGGAAGCGTTGTATGAAAATGTGCAAAGGGTTGGTGCGAAGTTGTTAGTATAAGTTGAATATGAGAATGAATTTTGAAGACTTAAAGGAATGTGATTACTTGATTATGATATGGATATACTCTTGTTATAGAAGGTAATAATGATGATGAGGAAGCGTTGTATGAAAATGTGCAAAGGGTTGGTGTGAAGTTGTTAGTATAAGTTGAATATGAGAATGAATTTTGAAGACTTAATGGAATGTGATTACTTGATTATGATATTGTGGATGTTATTATGGTTGTTTGGGAGTTGTTTTGTAATATGGTGGAAGTTGATGAAATAGGGGAAATGCTGCCCAATTTTCTTTAGCTCATGAATTATTCTAGTTTGAATTTAAGAGTATCTTTAAGGCTTAACCATGGTATGAATCCTTCTAAATGTAGATTTTTCCAAGCTTCGGTGATGAACGTTAAGTAGTTAAGAAGATGACGAGGTATGTAAGGATAACCCTTCTTTTATTAAGGCATGATCCCATTGCAATATACCTTCTCATGAGTTCCATAATGTCTTCTAAAATGATTTCATCCCTAGAATTACTAAAGCTCATGATTCTTGGTATTCTCACGATACCATTACTTTCATTGTATGATAGTTAATCCTCTAAGGAAGGGTATAATAGAAATGATGACGATGTTGATGATACTTATGTACTTGCACATAGATATATATATATATATATATATATATATATATATATATATATATATATATATATATATATATATATATATATATATATATATATATCCAAGTATGATTACTAAGAACACCGAGCTTATATAGCCGGGTATGATATCTATCGCGCGCACACCACTGCAATTGGGTACGGATAACACTGAGCCAATGTTGATTGGTTTGCTTCTTGCTATGCCAATGTTGATTGTTGAATGAAGATGGTTCGCTTCTAGTTTTCGGGAGAACCAGTTTTGGAATGGAAGGGAAATACAACATCGCTGAGAGGTAGCTTTATTTCCTATCTCAAGGCAAGGAAAATGATTGCTAAAGGTTGTATTTACCATTTAGTTTGAGTTCAAGATATAGAAGCCGAATCGCCGACTCTTCAGTCTGTCCCAGTAGTGAATGAGTTCCCGGATGTATTCCCGGATGAACTTTCAGGCCTTCCTCCAGAGCGGGAGATTGATTTTGCTATTGATGTGCTACCGGACACTAAACCCATATGTATTCCTCCCTATAGAATGGCTCCCAAAGAGTTGAGAGACTTAAAGGAGCAATTGAAGGACTTGCTTGAGAAGGGCTTCATCAGGCCTAATTCCTCCCCGTGGGGAGCACCCGTGCTATTTGTAAGAAATAAAGACGGCTCCTTACGGATGGGTATTGACTATTGGCAACTGAATAAGGTGACAATCAAGAATAAGTATCCTCTCCCAATGATTGATTATTTTTTTGATCAATTGCAGGGTGCCAAGTGGTTTTCAAAAATAGATATGAGATCCGGGTACCATCAAGTGAGACTTAGGGAGAAAGATGTTCCTAAGACGGCCTTCAGAATAAGATATGGTCATTTCGAATTCCGGGTAATGTCATTTGGGCTAACTAATGCACCGACAGTGTTTATGGATTTGATGAACAATGTGTTCAGACCTTTCCTAGATTCATTTGTGATCGTGTTTATTGACGATATCCTGGAATATTCTCGATTTGAGGCAGAACATGTGGATCATTTACGTACTGTCCTTAAGATTCTCTAGACTCGAGAGCTATTCTAAAAGTTTTCAAAGTGTGAGTTTTGGTTGAACTCAGTGACCTTTCTGGGGTATATTATTTCAGTTGACGGCATTCGAGTAGATACCCAAAAGATTAAGGTCGTGAAGACTTGGCCAAGGCCTATAACACCTATGGAGGTTCGTAGTTTTCTGGGCTTAGCAGGTTATTACAGGAGATTCGTAGAGGGTTTTTCTTCCATCTCTGCGTCACTAACGAAGTTAACCCAGAAACTAGTTAAATTTTAATGGACAGATGCTTGTGAACGTAGCTTTATAGAGTTAAAGAATAGATTAACTTCTGCCTCAGTCTTGACACTTCCAGAAGGATCGGAAGGCTATGTTGTCTATTGTGACGCTTCAGGCATTGGATTAGGATGTGTGTTGATGCAACATGGTAAGGTGATTGCATATGCTTCAAGGCAGTTGCGGAAACATGAGAAAAATTACCCAACCCATGATCTTGAGTTAGCTGCGGTGATCCATGTATTAAAGATATGGAGACATTATTTGTATGACGTCCATATTGATATTTATACGGATCACAAGAGCCTTCAGTATATCTTCAAACAAAAAGAGTTGAACTTACGGCAGAGGCAATGGTTAGAATTGTTGAAAGATTATGACGTTAACATTCTGTATCACCTCGGAAAGGCAAACGTTGTGGCCGATGCTCTTAGCCGTAGATCTATGGGAAGCCTATGTGATATTCAGCTAAAGAAAAGAGAGTTAGCTCGTGAGCTCCAGCAGTTAGCTAGCCTAGGAGTTCGGGTAGTGGACTCAGGCAATGTGGAAGCTATCATTCAGAATTCAGCTATCTCGTCGCTGGTAGTTGATGTGAAAAAACATCAATACGTGGATCCTATGCTAGTTCATTATAGGAGTACACTTCCCCAGAATAAGAAGTCATCCTTTGAGATTTCGTGAGATGGAGTTCTCCGATATTGAAGCAGGTTGTGTGTTCCCGATGTTGCAGGGTTACGTCACCATATTTTGAAAAAATCCCATTATTCCCGCTATTCTGTTCACTCCGGAGAAACAAAAATGTACCATGACCTTAAATCCATATATTGGTGGAATGGAATGAAGAAAGATATGGCGGAATTCGTAGCTCAATGTCCAAACTATCAGCTAGTTAAAATTGAGCATCAAAAGCCCGGCGGATTGTTACAAGCTATAAAAATTCCGACTTGGAAGTGGGAAGTAATTAATATGTATTTTATTGCAGGCTTACCCCATTCTCAATGTCAGTATGATTGTATATGGGTAATTGTGGATAGACTCACGAAGTCAGCTCATTTCTTACCAGTCAGAACTACATATGTAACTGAGGATTATGCAAAGCTTTATGTTAAATAAATAGTATGACTTCATGGTGTTCCGGTATATATTATTTCCGATAGAGGGACTCAGTTTACAGCTAATTTTTGGAAATCTTTTCAAGAAGGTTTGGGGACTCATGTGAGTCTTAGCATAGCATTCCATCCACAAACTGATAGGCAAGCTGAGTGTACCATGCAGATGCTTGAGGATATACTGCGGGCATGTGTATTGGATTTTGGAGGTAGTTGAGATGATCACTTACCGCTCATTGAATTTGCTTATAACAACAGTTATTATTCTAGCATCCAAATGGCCTCGTATGAGGCTTTATATGGGCGAAAGTGCAGAGTCTAAATTGATAGGACCAGATTTGGTCCAACAAGCTACAGAAAAGATCAAGCTCATACAGGATCGACTATTAACAGGGCAAAGTTGCCAAAAATCTTATGCAGATAATCGTCGACAATATTTAGAGTTTCAAGTGAAAGACTGGGTATTCTTGAAGGTGTCGCCAATGAAGGGCGTTATGAGGTTTGGCAAGAAGGGCAAGCTTTGTCCTCGGTATATTGGGCCTTATGAGATTGTACGCAAGGTAGGCCAGGTGGCTTACGAACTAGATCTACCCCCTGATTTGGAGTCAGTTCACCCAGATTTCCATGTATCGATGCTTCGTAAGTGCATTGGAGATATTTCCAGGATTTTACCAGTAGATGATGTCCAAGTCACCAAACAATTGTCTTATGAAGAAGTTCCCATTGCCATTCTAGATAGGCAAGTACGGAGAATCAGGACCAAAGATGTAGTTTCAGTTGGTAGCTTCGGTTAAAGTTTTATGGAGAAATGATAATAGAGAGAAAATGACCTGGGAAGGGGAAGAAGACATGAAGTTCAGGTACCCGCATTTATTTCCACCTCCAGAAGCGAGTCCGGCAGAGACGCCAATGTCCTCAGGTATGTAATGCTTTCTTTGATGCTTTCTTGGTCGTGTGAGGCCATGGTTATTGTTGTTGTTGTTGTAGCCCTGTGAGACGATATATTTTGGGTTGTTGTGACAGGATGGTAGTGCCATATTACAGGGGAAACTCTGGGAAATTTTTATAGAATCCCCAAGAACCTAACATTCGAAGACGAATGTTCTTAAGGGGGGGAGAATGTTACATCTTAGAGATTTTGGATTGTTGACTCTTGAGTAGAATAATGTGAGCTTAAGATGAACACGAGGTTCTTATGATATTAAGGAGAGTATCTAATAGTTTTAAGATCATGCTATAAGATTTTCAAGTTATATGAATCGATGGAACAAAGTTTGTTGAAGGAAGTGAAATGCAAGTCATGGTTGGAAGCGTTTTTGTGATAGTTGATTTGATACGTATTTAGTGATGTCTTAAGGGGCTACTATAGGGACTCTTATATGATTAATGAAGTGTTACATAAGTACCAAGAAGGATCCACAAGGATTCGAAGTCAAACGAATCGGCGAGGATGAGTTTCGGGAATTTCCAGTTTGTACGGTCATTTGTACGGACCGTATAAATTATACGGCCCGTATAATGGTCCATGGAATGCTTCCAGAGAGGGGTGAATCCCTGGTGAGATTATACGGTCCAATTATACGGACCGTATAAATTATACGGCCAGTATGATTAGCCATATATTCAGGTCGGGCCAAAATTATTTTGATTAAATATGGCCACCCATGTTAATTATTTCATTTCCCACACTTTCTACAAACTTTCCAAAGCTCCAAAACCCTTCTCCAAGTAGATTCCACTCTAACCCAAGAGAAAACAAAGATCAAATAGCAAGAATTAAGGTGTTCATGTGTTGGAAGGCTCACTAGGGTTAGTAGACTTCAAGAATAACTTGGGAATTGAAGCTAGGGTTTTCGCACAAGTTGATAACTTGCTCCAAAGCTCATTCTTATGAAATACAAGGTTAGTTTTCATGCTTATTTCATGTTATTAAGAATGCTTAGTTGTTGCATAACTTGGGTGAAAGGAGAAATGTAGAGGATGAGTTCGAAATGTATTTTTCATGATGTTTTTGAGTAGTAAGCTAACCTGAGTCATGACTCTTAGTATGATATGGGTATACTCTTGTTATAGAAGGTAATAATGATGATGAGGAAGCGTTGTATGAAAATGTGCAAAGGGTTGATGTGAAGTTGTTAGTATAAGTTGAATATGAGAATGAATTTTGAAGACTTAATGGAATGTGATTACTTGATTATGATATTGTGGATTTTATTATGGTTGTTTAAGAGTTGTTTTGTAATATGGTGGAAATTGATGAAATAGGGGAAATGCTGCCCAACTTTCGTTAGCTCATGAATTATTCTAGTTTGAATTTAAGAGTATCTTTAAGGCTTAACCATGGTATCAATCCTTCTAAATGTAGATTTTTTCAAGCTTCGGTGGTGAGCGTTAACTAGTTAAGAAGACAACGAGGTATGAAAGGCTAACCCTTCTTTTATTAAGGCATGATCCCATTGCAATATACCTTCTCATGAGTTCCATAATGTCTTCAGAAATGATTTCATCCCTCATATTACTAAACTCATGATTCCTGGTATTCTCACGATACCATTACTTTTATTGTATGATAGTTAATGCTCTAAGGAAGGGTATAATAGAAATGATGATGATGTCGATGATACTTATGTACTTGGATATATATATATATATATATATATATTATTATTAAGAACACCGAGCTTATATGGCCGGGAATGATATCTATCGCACGCACACCACTGCAAGCCTTGGTAGGGCCAGGTATGTATAACACCGATCCTTGTCAAGACCGGGTATGTGAGACACCGAACCTCTATGGTCGGGTATGGCACTAATACACAAGTAAGCCTTAGAAATGGAAAGTTCCTATTATAAAAAGGGTAAGAAAACATGATGATTATCGCTACAGGTACAAATGGCTCTATCATCTCATGACTATCCTATCTTATGTTATTTCTTATGCTTCTGTTTATGATGTTAATTATGCTTTACATACTCAGTACATTATCTGTACTGACGTCCTTCTGTTTGTGGATGCTGCGTCATGCCCGCAGGTGGGCAGGGTGATAGACTTGATCCGTAGATTACTTGTTCAGAGACTGCGTAGAGGAGCTCCATTTGATTCGGAGCTGCAGTTGTTGGTACTATTCTTTTGTGTATATACATATGGGCATGGAGGGGCCCTATCCCGTCTATATGATGTTACATACTCTCTTTAGAGGCTCGTAGACAGTTGTGTATAGCTAGATGTCTTTTCACCTTGTCAGCTCATATTTTGTATATTATTTTTGCTAGCCTCGTCGGTTTGTGTATATGTACATGGGCATAGTTATTGATGGTTAGATAGAGGTGTCTTGGACCAATGAGATCTGTATTTTTGATGTATAGAAATCATGAGTAGGCTATGTGGCTCACCTAATGTATAATGAGAGGTACCCGGGTGGGTTAGTTCCGGGTGCCCGTCATGGCCCACCGGTTGGGTCGTGACATATTACATATAACTTGTGTAGTCATTCATGGTATGGTTGGCGTACCCATGCTTAGTACTTGTGATATTGACCTGATTATTGATGTTGATTCATACATTGCTCGCATTCACATCTCTCACGATATACTGTTGATATATTGTTCATTCTTGATGAAACACTGCGATGAGCTTGGCTCAGTTTACATGAGAGTGATGTGAGAAGTCTGATATCTGATAGTTGTCCCAGAATCATGGATTGTGTGGAGTGATGTGAGAGTCCAATGTCCGATGGTTGTCCCAAAATCGCGGATTAAGTGAGTACATGGACTTCGCGGGTCCCCATGGGTTATGCTACCGGGATGTCGATACTTTCGTCTGGAGTACATGCGTACACAACATTGCATTGCATTGCATTTGCATTCTTACATTATTGTATTGCATTGCATTACGACTGATATTGTGATGATCTGGTGATTTATTTGTGATGTTGGTTTTGGATTGGATATATTGAGACGTGGTACATTTGGGTTTAGATGCTTCTACCTAGGTGATGATGTGTACTTGGTTCTAATTATGTTTGACTTATACTTGTTCATTCATCTGTCTATCTTACTTAATTGTCTGAATTATGTTAGCTATACTTAGTCAGCCTATGATACCTACCAGTACTGCGGTTTTGTACTGACCTGTACTTGTTGCATTCTGTTATGAATGCAGAGTTCCGACTTGGATCTGCTTCCGTCTCCCGTGGCTGATAATCGCTATCAGTACAACTGAGAGTTTACAGGGTGAGCACGAGATGTTCACTGCCTTGAAGACTCCTCTTATTTATGTCTTACCTTCCATTCCAAGACATATACATATATTGATGTATTATTATATTTCCAGACTTGTATATTGGCTAAAGTCATAGATGGACCCCTGAACTTGTCCTGATTTTCCATCTAGACCCCCCAACTGAAACGCTGACCATCTGAACCCCCGCACATAAGATAAAATGTGCCATTTTAACCCCTCGTGCCAGCTGGGCACACGCGTGAAGCTCACTTGCTGTGACATGGAAAAATAGACCATTGACATGGAGCCATGTCATGTTACCTGTTTTTTTTTTTAAAAAAAAAAAAGCCATGTCAACAAAAACAATTAATTTTAACAAAAACTCTAATTTAAAATCTATTTAAATAATTATAAAAAAAATTGAAAAACCCAACCCATACTCTCCGATAGCCCACCTTGCCACCGCCACTGCCGCCGCTGCCTCCTCCGCCGCTGCCGCTTTCTTTTTTAAAGTTTTTAATCATTAAAAATTAATTTTAACAAAAACTCTATTTTAAAATCTATTTAAATAATTTAAAAAAATTGAAAAACCCAACCCATCCTCTCCGATAGCCCACTTCACCGCCACCACCGTCGCCACTGCCTCCGCCGCTTCAAATCTATTTAAATAGCGTTTTTGTTAAAATTAATTTTTAATGATTAAAACTTTTTTTAAAAAAAGCGGCGACGGCGGCGGAGGAGGCGGCGGAGGATGAGGCGGCGGCAGAGGACGCAGTGGCGGCAGTGGCGGCGGTGAAGTAGGCTCTCGGAGAGGATGGGTTGGGTTTGGTTTTTCAATTTTTTTTTAATTATTTAAATAGATTTTAAAATAGAGTTTTTGTTAAAATTAATTTTTAATGATTAAAAATTCAAAAAAAAGAAAAAAATTGGTCTCTCACGCTATGTTTAAAGCAGTGAGCTTCACGCGTGTGCCAGCTGGCACGAGGGGGTTCAAATGGCACAGTTTATCTTATGTTCGGGGGTTCAGATGGTCAACGTTTCAGTTGGGGGGTCTAGATGAAAAATAAGGACAAGTTCAGGGGTCCATCTATGACTTTGGCCTTGTATATTTCTAGTTAGATGCTCTTGTATGGCTTAGACCAAACCCTGGGTGTATTTCCTTATTTCTGCACTTTTTCTATATTATTATCGTAAGACTTACGTTATTTATTCTCTTCTGCTTAATTGATTTGTTTATTTATCCCTTTATTATCGTTGAGTTGAGGGTTCGCTTATCGAGGTGAGAAAGGTAAGTGCCGCACAGCTTAGCCAAATTGGGTCGTGACATTTGTTGTCTTCCTAAAACCCATAATCAATCTAAATTGGGATTACTTTTCTAATTTCAAAATCTTTGTTTTTGGCTTGCAAGTAACATATGCAAGATTCTTTGTTCAACCATTCGAATGACAGATCTACCATGATACACTTCGTAAAAAATGCAAATTAATAATATTCAAACTAGTTTTATTTATTTTGTTTTACAAGAATCATTATCCTTTTCCGTTTTAATTTGATAATTATTACTGGATAACATTCGTAGTCAGATAAAATTTACAAATAAAGAAAAAATGAGTAGTATATTGAAAATAATTTATATCATACTTGAAACTTGAAAATTAAAGAGTTCACAATATTGCTTGTAATGTTTTGCTTACACTTTTTTTTTACTAAAATCATTATCCTTTTCAATTTTAATTTGATAATTATTAGTTGATAACATCCTCAGTCAAATAAAATTTTCAAATAAAGAAAACACGAGTAGTATACTGAAAATAAATAAATTATATTATTATTTCAAACTTGAAAATTAAAGAGTTCACAATACTACTAAAATAAACATAACATGAAGAGATTAGACATTTTGAAAATTAAAGAGTTCACATTACTACTAAAATAAACATAACTTCAAAATTAAAGAGTACACTAATAGCATGATATTAATATACTAAAATAAACATAACATGAATAGATTAGAAATTTTGACCGAGATAACCCGGAGGCGGAGAATCCGGAGGGGTGTTGAAGTTTTCAATTGTCATTCCTCTTTCAGCGAGAAGCATTGCGAGAGCCCTCTGTATCCTTCTTCTATATTTTCCGACACGTGCAAAATGTCTCATAGTTCCCCATACTTCCATGTTGCATCGGTTCACATCTTCTTTCATGTCCCTTATATCAGTTTCAACGCATGCATGATCCTACCTCAATCGGCTTATTGATTGATCAACTTCATTCACAGCTGGTGCATTCACATTTGCATTTGGTAAGGCATTTGCCATGCCATTTGCCATTCCATTTGCTTGGACAGGATCCATGGTTGATTATATAATTGAAGGAAAGTAGATTATTTTCTCAATAGACTAAACTTTCGTGTAATTAAATTAATAAACTTGGACGTCTATTTATAGACAATGAAAATGAACCCTTTTGGTGAATAGGCACCTTTTCTAACGTGTCTTTTGGACAAATAATTTGGAGGCGCCTTTCCAAGTGTTGAAAATAAAATAATATGGATCCTTTTTAAATTTAAATTAATATTACGGAGGTGCATTTTCGGATCAATGTGTCTTTTGGACATATATTTGCTAAGGCTGACTTACCAGACCATCAAATGATATAATTTGACAGATCAACCAAGTTAATACGCAGCGAATTTGTTAGATAAATCTTGTAGATGGCTCTTCGCATGTATTTAATTTATTGTTTTGATTAAATTATTTTTTCATTTTCATGCATAAATATTCTTTTTTAAAAAGATTATCTTCCTTTTTTAAATGACAAGCAGTTTGTAATATGCGGTAAGATAAGATTTATGGATTTGGCTTCTCGTTAGAAACAAATAATAATCTATAGAGGTGCCTTCTCGTTTGTAACAGCTGGTTAAAAAACGTTTGATAAATAATTTCTTTCATTTTTTGTGCTTAATATTTTTTTTTAAAAAAAATATTATCTTCCTTTTTTAAATGACGAGCAATTTACAATATGCAGTTAGATAAGATTTATGGATTTGACTTCTCGTTTGAAAAAAAAAAATTATAGTGGTGCCTTCTCATTTGTAATGAACGCTTAAAAAACATTTGTTAAATAATTTATTCATTTTTGTGCTTAATATTATTTTTAATAATATCAGTAATTAAAGAGACCACGTAAGATGAACAAAACATCCATTAAAATTTCATGAACAAAACATAACATGAACAACACATCCATTCATTAACTAGAAATGAACAGGACACATGGACAATAACATCAACAAAACAAGAACTACACCCTAGATCTAGTCTACAAAACAAACATTAAAATGAAAGGCACATGGAAAGTAACATGAACAATACCCTAAATATAATCATTCCGTGCAGGGGATCCAGGGGGAGAGTTGAACTCGTCAACATTGCCTTCGTTGAGTAGTATACTACGCAACATCGTTTTAATCCTTTGGTGTTCACTCTGGACCTGCTGCATGTGGTCCAGGAGCAGTTCCATGGTTTCATCGAGTCCGTTCCTAAGATTGCCGATTTGATGAGCCAGGTCGCTGATTTCTTGACCAGTGGTTCTATTCCTAGAAGGCGGCATGATTTTGGTATTCTAAATCGGAGGGGTTACGTGTGGAGAGTCACTTGATGCACTCTCCTTTTTATAAGAAGAAGATGATGGAGTTATCTTCATTAGTACGACTAATGTGTAGAGGGGGGGGGGGGGGGGGTGGGGGATGGGGAAGTCGGATGGACGTCTTATTGGACAGGGTTCTAATTCGTGGGAAAATATTACGCTTTAAATTAAATTTTCTAACTAGGATTATTTGATTTTATATATGTCTCACGTATTGATCTTGGTTGATCCGTAAGATTTAGCCATTTGATGGTCATCTAAGTTACCATATGAAGTAGCAAAAAATAGAGAATTTAGACTATAATAATAACTTATTTTCGTGGTAAAATTACATAACAACATATTACACATGATAACATGTACAACTACATTGTTCTTGTTGAATCATAACATCAAATAGACTAGTAAACCATCCTTACTCACTTACGTAACTAACTCCTACAGTGGACGAACTTCTTGTCGTGTAGTAGCTTATGTCTAGTGTGGTAATGTAGTTACAATACATTTAAACAAGTCCCTAATTCTTATATACAAACATGCGTAACGCATACAATTTCCTAATTTTATGAGTTGTGTTAAACCTTTATTTATTTATTATGTTAATTTATTTAGTTTGCCCCTCTAACTATTGACATCTAAGTTCAAACTTTTTGTTACAGCTATTCTCACATAAGTTTAATTTTTTGAAAAAATAAATTTGAATGTTAGAGAATTTTCGCTTAGAAAATTTAGAGAATTAAGAGTTCGACCTTTTTGTTACAGCTGTTCTCACATAATTAAGTTTAATTTCTTGAAAAAAGTAATCCAACACATGCTATAATCAGTACATCTTGGATGATCCGTCAAATTGTAATACCTGATGATTAACGAAGACAATTTCTCCTTAGTAGTATGTGATTTGTAATATAATGTCCAAGTATTATGATCTTCTTTTACTGAGGAAATTATTTATGATATTATTAACCTTTTTGGTGGTATAACTACATCACACTATGTTTGTTTATGAGGATTAATTCAAGAACAAAAAGGATTTCATAATTTAGATGATTTTATTACGAAATCAATTAAATGTTAACTATAATCGCCACTGCAATATTTTTCTTTGACGGATTACTTATTAAAAGAGTAGTTAACACTTGTAATCATATATGTACATGTTATTAATACATTTTTTCCCCACAATATGCTACACATGACACTATAAATGAAGGCTTAACCCTAGAATCTGATGGGAGGGAAACTAATTCGTTCGAATTTACACTTGAATTATTTTCATGAGTATCAGTAGAAGGCATGTAGAAATATGAGAGAATTCCGAAGCACGGCTCCGATTTTTATTGGCCAGGCATGATTTCATTAATCGATCTCAATTATGATCGACAGTTCCCGAAGCTAAATACACAACCCTATTCTACGCCACCACTGTATATAATCATTCACGACGAGGTCATCAAAATCTCAGCACAATCTTTTCTTCTCAGCATTGACAGAAGGTCTTTTCAAATCAAAGGGTAAGTTGTAGCAATTTTCCTTACTAATTTTTTCTGCTAATGATATCTTCTAGTTATATTATCCTTACTAATTTTTTCTGCTAATGATATCTTCTAGTTATGTTATTCTTATTAATTTTTTCTGCTAATGATGTCTTCTAGTTATATTATCCTTATCAATATTTTGTTTTCATTTTGAAGGTAAACAATGTCTCAACCCATACCACAAATTCAGTTGTCACTACAAGGACAAGTGCACATCTATTCCATCAACATGCCGCTGAACAACTTTGTTACACAGATTCAAGAGCTTCGTATTGACCTTGCCACACTTACTCGCCATGTGGATCAGGCATCCCGCAACCAAGAGTTAATGATGCTGAGGTTGGAATGTGTTGCTACTAGGTTGGAGAGAATATTCTCTAACTGTGGGATCCAAATCAAGACTGATCGACAAACCTTAACTGCGTCTGGGATTTTGAAAGACATTGTTTAGTCCTTAGTATTATGTGATTTGTAATGTCCAAGTATTATGATGTTCTATTACTGAGGAAATTTAATGTTAATTAATGAATTTTCTTGTTTAGTATGGATACTTGGATCTTTTAAATAATATATTTATATTTTTTTCCATAAATATTTTGTTAGTATTATTTAAAAAAATTCCCGGTAATTATTAAATTATTAACTGTCTTCTCAAAATAAACAAAAAGGCTCCTTATTAATGATCAGCTGCGTTGATTAAGTTGCCGGTTACACTTTACCTTTTCTCCCTATATATAGTGGGCTTGTTCTCAAATTCTTTATTCACCGACTCTCTCTCTCTCTTTACACAAGTTCTCTAGGGTTTGTTCAAGCTCTAATCAATCAAGTATCCTACTTCATTTGTTTCATTCAATGTTCCATTTATACTAACTTCCTTTTTATTTTCTTACTCGTTGAATCCATAATTTTAATTTTGTTCTAATTTTGGTTCCATAGAGAAAAAATGGAGTCGATTCTTAGGCGCACTGACAAATGATGGAGGGCATCGAGGATCATTTTGATGCCATTACTGACTAAGTGAATATAATAGTCGCGTAGTGTAGAGATCTTCTGGAACGTCACCAACAGTTGAGTGACTGATTGGAAGCTGTGGCACCAAGACTGGAGAGAATGATCCATGGTGTCCTCGCATCGTTTCATATTGATGCTGATCAATATGTCACTCCTCCCAATTCTCCACCAATCTTGCTTTAGGCTGTTTGTTGTTGTTTTCTAGTTAGTGCTTGTTCTAGTATGGACATATGTTAGATATGTTTGTTTTCGTTGGTGCTCTTATGGTAGTGGTGTTTGTTTTTGCTGGTGCTTTTGGAAACCCCCAACCCCCTTATGTATTTTGAATGTAAATATTTCTAAGGGGACGTTATGCAATCGTAGGTTCCTATATATTCGTCCTGCTAGTAATATTATAGTAACTTAATGTTGGATGGTTCAACCTTCATTTTGTATCTAATTATGGTCAACCAATAAATAAATATTTTTAGATTTAAGGGACACTGGTATATTTTAGGATTTATGGCTCAACCAATTAAAAAAAAAAGAGGATAAATCTAGATTTAAGGGAACTAACAGATGCATCGAAACAGCCTTATCAACAACCGACTTTATGTGTAGATGCATTTAAACGGTCTTTTATCAACAACCCTATTAATTGTGTTATTGAATCCATGTAAGCATTTAGTTAGTCTGTGTAATGACCCTCCCGGTCGTTATGAAAAATATAGGATCACCCCACCAAATAGAACCTTCCCAAGGGTAGAACGAGCTAATAGAAAATGTTACGGTTCGCTTTTACGCAGGTTAAGGCATAAAAGTAATATGAGGTTGTTGGTACTCTAATTGAATTCTATATTTTTTAGAGTCGTCACCTAATTTATTCAAAAGAAAAATTAGGTAAAACCGGGTTTAAAGAGTTTTTCGGATCGAGAAAAAAAAATTGGATCAAAGTTCGAGGTAAGGATTCTGGTAATCCCCTAGGGAAGGTTTTAAGCACCCTGGTATTAAGGATCCGTAGAATACAGTTGACCTACGAGCTTCACTGTAAGGTTTATTTATTTGCTTATGTGTTAATGTTTTTCGCAAAAATATAGCATTTTATGTTTGTCATCTCCCTTTTAAAAATATCGGCAAAAATTCCCATTATAAATAAGGGGTTTTCATTTGGAAAAATCCACGTAAGTGTTCAACCCACTTCGTTTCCGGATTAGGACACATCCGGGATCGCTCTCGAATAGAGTCGCTACTATTCTAGTCCTAATGAAATGTGTTTAGTACTTATGGGTTTTATACTTATATGAAAAGGGTGATTTACATATATATATATATATATATATGTATTTAGAGAGAATATTTATGAAACGTCACGATATTTTTTTATTTACAAAACATAACATTACAATACCTATACACATACAAATTCTACCAAAAAAACCCATTCTAACAACCGCTGATGGTCTTCCCACCGGCGAGGGTTCCGTCCATCCTCCGGCGGTGGAATCTACCGGAGCTTTGGCAGAGAACCGGTCAGATCTGGTGGCGAAGGGAAGAGTGCATTCGTCCTCTTCGTCTTCTTCGTTGCTCCGGCTAGATCTTCTTCTTCGTTGCTCCGGCCAAACCACTGTCCCCTTCATCTTCTTCGTTGCTCCGGCCAGATCTGACTATTTTCTAGTGAGCATGAAAAATATGTATGAATCGTGTATGAAAGTTGTATGAATATACGTATTGTATTCATACACTAATCATACACTGTGTAGAGAAAAAAAAATTCTGGTCTCAATATACTTGACTTCATACAGTATTCATACAATATTCATACACTGTTAAGTTTTGTAATTATTCTTTATATTTTCTAAATAAGGAAAACTATCGTCACGTTTCATAAATATTTCTCCTTGATATGTATATACACGTAGTTTTTCCTTAATGAAAACATGGGATATATTCCCGTATATATATATATATATATATATATAAGTCCATTTTTAGTGAAGCTCAATATGTCCAAACCATATTCCATATAACCAGATCCGTCCAGCCTCAAACCAGGCCCAAAGTCTATTTTCAGTTTGAGCGAGTTTGTCCACCCAAATGTCACAATATGTTTAGCCCAAGAGGCTGGTCTTCAAAAGGTCATTTTTTATATAAAGCTCAATTTTCCAGCTTTAGTCCAAAGGTAGAAATCCCATTTTTAGTCCAAGTTCATCAGGTCTAACAGATCCAAAATGTTTCCAGTTTTCTCAAAGAAATGCAGTCCATAAACATTCTTCTTCAAATGGTTTTGGTACAAATTTTGGCGGACTTCTAGGTCCAATATGAATCATTAATTTTAAAAATAACATTATATCAAAGGACTATTACTTGGTTGGAGAGATCATTTAAATTCAAAGCCATCAACCAATTTTACCTTCATTTCATGAAATCAGTTTGAAAATGCCTTTCTATTTCTAATTAAAAAAAATCCATTTATCTCAGTTTTAAGACTACATTTTGGCAGTTCTTCAATATTCTTTATCCCAAAATCGTTTGAAAGCCAAGCAAGAAAATGTTTTCCTTTTTTTTTTTTCATAAGCGCAGATTTTGTATATAAAAAAAAAGATTTATGCCTGTTGAAAATAGTCACCTACTTAGCTAAGTGTTAATCCTAATTCTATGTTCATAAGGGTTCCACTAATAGTACAGGTTTAATTTTACAAAACCATACATCAAATGATCAAGCAAGAAAGTAAAGAAATTTAGTTAATGGACTACCCGCACCCATTAACACTATTCTCACCCATAGTTCGGCCTTCACCATACTCACCCATGTTGGGCCTTGGCCAAAAAAACAATATAGCTTCCCTTGCAAATAGCAAACATCAAGCTCGAGCAGAAATGGGATTGGGTTCTTGTATTTCGCAGAGATATGACCCAGAAATGCAAAGAAGGGGTTCTCAAATGAAAAGATAAAGAATCAATATCATATATACATACTTAGATCAATATTTAAACAGACCATTGAATTCCAATAGAAAGGGCTCCCAAAACAGTGCAAAATTTAGGCAACTTCAACCTATTAAACCAAAACAGAGATAGGGACATATCTATGTATATTCATGGTATACATGATCACACACATCCATAGAGATTTTTGAATGGTCAATTATAAGAAAGCTCTCACCCCCATTACTCCCGATGCCGCACAAGATCCAAGGGGTTTCTTTGAACCCCAAGCATGGCAAACACCGGGGAGGGCTTAAGCTTGATCCTTAATGACCACTTAAACCTCCCTATTAATGTACTAGATAGGAGTATACTATATGATATAGATATATACATGCCAACTACCTTGGTTACATTCTAGAAAAATAAAAGAAAAAAGGGTACTTAAACTTGTAATGCAAAACAGTAGATAGAAGTCAAGTAATGGATATGGGACTAACACATAGATAGCTTAACACCATGATATATCATTATCTCACAGAAACTTAAATAGGGGACAAACATGACCCTTCAATGAGTTGCTACAAAACAGTGTAGGAAAGGAATACAAGTTGTGTTACATAAATGTAGGCATGGTCTTAACAAAGAGGAAGACAACAATCAAACAACTAGTATGATGTTTAAACATGATAAAGTTATATTCCCTACACTAGAATCCACATCATTTAAAGACTAAGTCATAAGTTCCAACTTAACATAGGTCAATACCATTTGCAGAATTTAACTAAAACCAAACCTTGCACTAATCAAGCTTAGTTGCAAATAGGATCTAACTATGACACCTTTATATTACCCTTTAAATTTTGAACAATAGCACAAAATGACCAGCTTACTATACTCAAAATAAATGACATCTAGATAGCACATCCCAAAGCAGGTTCAACACATAATGATCTTGTTTTGAATTGATTTCCTTATTAACATCTGAGACAACTTTCCATTTAAGTTCCCTATGTCACTTGTGGTTCAAGATTAATATAACATGATAGATTTGTGGCCATATTTAGAATTACTAGAATAACAACAAACAAACGACCAAACATCCCTTTTTATAGTTAAGCTAAACTGTCTAAATTATCTTTGATAATCATCCCACAAGAAAGCAAGGTTAAGCCTCTCTATTCAAAACATAGACTAAGTTAATGGGAATATCCACTCAAGAAAAGAAAGGAAAACATGTCCACACTAAATTAGACAAGCAAGAGTGATACAGATGATTTTTTATTGTCATTTTGAACAAATGTCTCATAAACTAAGTCAACAACACATGGTGTGCCCATTATGGATCAACTGGACCAACACATGAACTATACTAACATGATTGGCGTTTTAGATTGATCATGAGACTAATAACATACCATAATCAACAACAGTGTACTAAAAAAAACTCAATCATCCAGCAGACCAAAGCCAACGACATAAACAAGATAGAACATCTTAACACTTATACAAACAATAGATTTAAACTATCATAAAGAACACATAGCACACACAATATAAAGAGAACAAGAGAAATGGGAAATTACCTTTTTAAGGCACAGCCTTGAAGAGATTGAACCTGGAATCGACTCCAAACGCTCCAAACCAACAAGAACACTCAAGAAAAGATTTAGAGCCCGTTTGGATTGGCTTATAAGTTGCTTATAAGCTGTTTTTAGTTTTTTTGAGTGTTTGGCTGGTCAGCTTAAAGTCTTATTGTGCTTAAAATAAGCTCAAAAAAATAATTGGGCTCATTTGACTTAGCTTATCTAAAGCAGCTTATAACCCAAAAAAATAATAAGTTAGACTACCCCAACTTATTTTTTTTAGCTTATATATTGTTTGCAGCTTATAGGCATAAGCCCATCCAAACATGCTCTTAAAAGAAACTTTAAACTTACTGAAAATTTTAAAGGGTTTCAAGCAGAAGCTAACAAAAACCATAGATATTCTCAGTGTTTTTGCAAGCTAAAATTATAGATTGCCCCCTATTTTTCTGGAAAAAAAAATAAGACCCTATTTATAGAATCCTCTAAACCCTTAAAATATCAAATCACCCTATGTGGGACAATCCTCCAAGTTGGGGATTTTCGTCACACTTTGGTGTTGAAGGGTCAAGATTGGGTCAACTATACATCAATGGTCGAGATTCGACTAACTAAACCCAGATCTGAAAAGTTCATCTTGAACCAATAAGATCTCAAAATTCAATATCACAAACAAAGAAGAACCATTAAAGGATTGCAGTGTTAGACTATAGAACGAATAATAATAATAATACCAAAAAATCAAGTAAATAAGCTCGTTAGCACCCCGTTTGGTCGATTCATGGTGGTAACGGGTGAAAGCATTGAATGCTTTACACTTAGAGGCTATACAAGACTGTAAAAAGCAAAAGGCCTCTGCTACTTTGCCAAAAATGGCTTTGATGATGATGAGAGAGAAGAGAACCCATGGAGGCAGCTAGGGTTTCAAAGGGGAAAGGGGAGGGGAAGAGTATAAGGATCGTTTGGTAGCTAAATTATTCAAATGGGGCCTTAGCCCCTTCATTTTACTTCACAAATTAGGCCGGGTCTGGCCCTTGTTGGGCTGGACTCGGCCCTTCTGAAAAAAGGCACATATATATATATATATATATACAAAGGGGAGGGGAAGAGTATAAGGATCGTTTAGTAGCTAAATTATACAAATGGGGCCTTAGCCCCTTCATTTTACTTCACAAATTAGGCCGGGTCTGGCCCTTGTTGGGCTGGACTCGGCCCTTCTGAAAAAAGGCATATATATATATATATATATATATATATATATATATATATATATATATGTATATATATATATATATATATTATATCTATATAGATATATTACACGTATATATATACTAATGCAACAAAAAAAAAGGAAAGAATTAATGGGTAAAAAAAGACAATTTAAGAGATGGAAAAGTTTCATCTTGAACCAATAAGATCTCAAAATTCAAAATCACAAACAAACAAGAACCATTTAAGGATTGCAGTGTTAGACTATTGAACGAATAATAATAATACCAAAAAATCAAGTAAATAAGATCGTTAGCACCCTGTTTGGTCGATTCGTGGTGGTAACGGGTGAAAGCATTGAATGTTTTACCCTTTGAGGCCATACAAGACTGTAAAAAGCAAAAGGCCTCTGCTACTTTGCCAAAATGGCTTTGATGATGATGAGAGAGAAGAGAACCCATGGAGGCGGCTAGGGTTTCAAAGGGGAAAGGGGAGGGGAAGAGTATAAGGATCGTTTGGTAGCTAAATTATTCAAATGGGGCCTTAGCCCCTTCATTTTACTTCACAAATTAGGCCGGGTCTAGCCCTTGTTGGGCTGGACTCAGCCCTTCTGAAAAAAGGCAGGCTATATATATATATATATATATATATATATATATATATATATATATATATATACAGGAAAACAAAAGGGATAGAATTAATGGGTAAAAAAAGGTAATCTAAGAGATTGATTTGCTATTAAATTGAAATTAATCAACCAATTAATTTGAAAACATGACTAATCTTCATAAAAATAATAGATTTAAGGGATGGCCTTAATTGAGTTGAAGCATGAATTTGCTATTTTCAATTGTGGCCCAATTTTGGCTAATTAATTGATTATTTCAATTGTAGCCGTAATTAAATACATAATAGGTAATTTACAAATATAATCATCATTAATTCATCCAAATCAATTATAATTAATTTGAGAATCGTCCACATAAATTGATTATGCAGAGGGTTAAAATTTGGGGTAAAAAAATGATTATTTATTTAATTACTTACCTTGAATTAAAATGAGAGGGGGGGGGGGGGGGGGGGGGGGGGGAGGAATATTTGTTGATTAAATTCTGATATTTACATAATTAAATAAAATGCTGCCTCACATTATTTTTAGTAAAATGCCTTATTCGTTACTGTGAAATAATTTCCAAAAGCTTTATTATAGAAATTGTTTCACCAAACAATAAAGGTAAAACATTATCTTCATAGTCTATGAGATCACCTTGATTTTCACTAAAAAAAAGTTATCACCCCATTTAATATTCAAGCACTTTGAGCAATTAAAATAAATTACAAGAGGTCAAAAATTAGGTGTCAACAGAAACTCGATTGTGTAAGTCTAGGAACTGAAAACATGACTTGTTTATGACTATGTTTGATTGTGTTGAGTCCATCGGGGGGGGGGGGGGGGGGGGGATGACATAGAGAATTAGAGCTCCGTTGGGAATTCTGAGGCCACGGGTGGACTCTTACGGGGTTTTTATGTCTATGTGCATGTTTGTTTATGCTTGTGAGGCCTTAGATGTAATGTTGGGTGGTCGAGTTGAAAAACTGTGAAAAATTCCGAGTTACTGCTTCAGTAGTACCGCTGTAGCGGTCGGCCTTTCGCCGCCGCGGTCAATTGGGAATCGGGTGTCTGCTATGGCGGGCACTGGACCGCTGTAGCAGAACTCCTGCAGCGGGTCTAGGCTCGCCACAGCGGAGGTGACTTTACTTTTGGTCCGCTATAGCGGGCACTTGGCCGCTATAGCGAGACAGTCGTAGCAGCGTAACGACCGTTGTACCGGTCAACGGAAAACCGTAACCGTGTTTTAAACACTTAGTTCCGAATACTTTACTCTCAAAACTCCAATACAGTTCCCTACAAGCACCTAGAGAGAATTTCCAAGCTAGGGCAAGAATATTCTTGAGAGGTAAGTCTCAACTATTCTGTTCAATCATTACATTATCTTCTTCATGATTATCATCCTTTTTATGGGTCTTCAATGGTGAATTAGTAATAATAATCCTAGAACCTAATAGACCTTCTATAATTGATGGGTTATTATTATTATCATTTATTTATCATCTAATGGCTTGGGTTAACTCCTCTTAATCAAGAATTAAACCATTAGAGTCATGAACTAAGTGAATTAAGACTTAGGGTTTCATAAAAGTGGTACCTTGACCATGAAAACTGCTTGTAATTGATATGTTGATTAAATGTTGTTATAAATTGATGATTAGTGGTTACTAAGTCCATTGTTAGGTTGTGTTACACCTAGAAATCATTCACTCATTGGAATGGGATTGAAGGGAAGGGTATTCTCGAATTAATTTTGTGATTAGAGTAATTGTGACTAATTGAGCATTCTAATTTCTAGACTTTGAGCGTTCCGAGGCTTTACGAAAGGGAAAAGCTGTAACAGAGTGATTCGTGTTGTTCCAACTCTACATTTGAGGTAGGTTACGGTCTACTTGATTTAGACTTTGATTAGTTGATTGTATGTGTTGTGAATTCGATAGGAGAAAACATGTCTAGTCTTCATACATGATGCGTGTGTAGTTGAACTCCTATATGCAATTGATTGTGTGATTGTGTGGGTTTCGTGCCACTATTCATTGCGTTGAACCTACAGTTTTATGTTGTTGTGGTAAGAAGTTAATATGATCTTCTCGGTGGAAGTGTGACATAAAATGACGATTCAAGTATTAGAAACAAGAGGATAAGAAGTACTAATGTATATATACATGAAAAAGGCACAAATGTGACCTAGATTATGGGCTCGTGGTCCGAGGTTCGTTCCAAATGTGGACCGCGTTCCAGGTTGTTTCCAGAATGGAGGATTTATGGCTCGGGTCCGATGAGTATCTGGAACGAATGGTACATGGACACAATGGGTCCCCTGCAGGTCATGAATACTGAGCAATGACATCATTTTGCATATATGCACAGTGAATTTTTTTTTAGTGTTGGTAGACTTGTTCCCGTTTGTTGGTTTCTATTGATTTGATTCTTTATATCTTTGGATGACTTGATTCGTAATATTCCTAGTTGACTTATTGCTGGATTACTGATTTTGTGTCATTGGCTGACTTGTCTGTTTTATTTGATTTTATGATGTATGCATGATACTAATCTTAGTCGGCCTATGATATGTGTTACGCCCTATTTTGAACGGGTTCAAGATAGTTTGCAACTTCACGGTTCTGCTAACTCGTTTAAAGAGTTAGAGTTACCACCTTATTTTTTTAGGAAAATCAGGAAACCTATATGTATTTGTGTGTCTACTCCACTTTAGTCCACGAAACTTTTTTTTTTTAAGCAAAGCCAATCAGCCTGATGCTGTTGGATTTTATTAAAATAAGTCCACGAAACCTATGAGATTCTAGATAAGAGTTTTATTTACCCCGAGGGGAAGGTATTAAGCATCCCTCAGAGCTTGCCCGAAGACAGTCCTTAGACTTAGTTTAACTGAACACTAGAGGGGAATTATCTATCTGTTTATCATTATTATTACCTGTTTTCAAAATGTTATGACTTCATGAAAAGCTACACTAGGTGATAATATACTAAGTATATATAGTGTATAAAAATGTATTTATATCAAGTATAAAGTATTCATAAAGAATGTATAGTAAGAAAAAAGAATATATAAAAGAGTATAAAGCGAATGTACCTCGTAAGTATAAAAGTATATCTGTTAGTACAAAGAGTGTATATATATGTTTGTGTAAAGAATGTATAGCTATATTAAGAATATATAAAAAAAATGTAAGACTATGTAAAAATAAATATATCAAGGATATAAAGAATGTGTGTCTATATAATGTGCGTGTATGTATATTAAAAGAATGTATGTATATTAAACATATAAAGAACATATTTCAAGTGTAAAAGAGTGTACGTCAAACCTAAAATGTATAAAGAAATGTATAACTAGGTATATTAGTGCATAAAGAATGTAAAAATAATTTATGAATATTCATTGGTGTAAAGATTTTATATAACGAAATTATTCAAAAAAGTGAAGTTTATTTGACTTGTTTCTACCGTTTAGTTAAAAAGAGTGTTTGTTTAATGAATATCCTATCAAAAGAATAAAGAAACAAAATAATTGTAAAAAGTATTGGTAAAAAATAAGTATAAGGGATTGTGGATAAAAAATGAGTGAAAATGTGTAATGCCTCTAAAGAATAAAATATTTGTAAATGGACGACTTAATATTTACCTAGCGTCAAAATGTGGATTTAACTTAATTAAAATATGTATTAGTGTACACGAAAAATTATAAAATGTAAGTTGTATTAAGAGTGTATAAAGAATATAAAATAAAGGATGAACTAGTATTTTGCCTAAATGTCAAAAGTGTGAATTTATTTAACAAAGTATTTATACCAAGTCAATTTAATCTAGTTATGAAAGTATTGACGGCTTAAGTCTTGCCTAAAGCGAATGACAATTTTAAGTTTAACAAACAAGGTGACAAGTAAATAAATATATCAACCCGTCATTCCAAAAATAAAGTTTCCACTATACTATGAGTTTATATTTTGTACAATTATAAAAAATGCGGAAAGTAAATACAAACAGTGATTCGATGAAGTCTTCGAGTTCCTTCCGAGTGTCGTCTTCGGGGTGTATCTCCGGGTACCTGTATAAACACTTAGTAAAAGTGTTAGTAAGAGAATAAAGGACTATCAAATAAATTAAAGAAATAATGAATAAACTTAAAATAAAAAACCCGTCTTTTGTACATGGGAGGCCTTGGAAATTGACGAAAATTTCTTCATCGGCCATTTGGGTGTAGTATTTGCCCAAATCAATTTAAGTAAAATGATACAAGGGGTGAAAGTGTCAACAACATTCTCAGGCAGCACAACTGTAGCGAGTCGACCGAGAAAAATTAAATACAGTACCATTAGCCGTCATAATAGTATTTTGCGGGCGCAACAAATAATATTATTAGCATGAGTGATGTTAAAACAGTGCCAAAACAGCAATAGCAACAAATTTGTAATCCAACTATGTCAAAGCAACTTAGAACAAGCAGCCCAATAGGAAGATTAGTGAGCAGGACAGAGTTTCATTGGAAAAAACCAAACTCATTCCAAATCGATCAATTTGCAACAAACAATGAAATAGAGGTGAAAAACAGTAGCAAAACAAGAGTGAAACAACCAACTTCATTAACTAAAAATAGAAAATATGGAGCAGCAACAATGAAGTTTTACATTTTCCGACTAGCCCGACAACAACGAAAAATCAACCAGATCTGCTGGTCTTTGTTGTAGTTATTAACAAGCCAAAAAAAAAAAATCAGTAGGGAGAGACGAGAGAGAGCAGCGGGGAAGAGAGGAAAGGGAATGGGTTTATGCGTTGGTGGTGGCTGTTTGGTTGTTCTTGGTTCGTCCGTGGTGGCGCTAGTCAGTGACGGGGAAGAGCAAAGGGAAAAATGGGGCAAGGGTGGCGTGGTGGTTGGCTGCTCCGGTGAAGGAGACGAGGATGAAAGGAAGCAGTGAGGTTGTATGGTTGCTGGTTGCGGTTTGTTGTCTCCGTCCGTCAGGTGATCAAATCCGGCAGCGGCGAAATGGCAGAGAAGAGAGGGAGATGGGCGGTGTAGGGGTGTGGGCGGCTGTTTGAGAGAGAAGTGAGGAGAGGGAGTAGAGGGCTGTGGTGTCGTTGTGGTTGGGGTTTGGAGTTCACCGGAGCTCAGAGCTCCGGCGTGGAGGGGGTGGCGGCGTTTGAGAAGAGGAGGAGAGGGAGAAAATGTTTAGGTTTTTTTTTTTTTTTTTTTTTTTTAGGAAGAAGGAGTAAAAATCTAAAAATTAAGTGTGTATGGAATAAAAGGCCTCTCCCTTTTCTTTATAGAATAAAATAGCCCCTACTATTGTTCAAAAAATAAAAGAATGCACTCCCTTGTCCTCTTTACCTCTTTTAACTAATGTTTAAAAATGTATTAACCAATGGATCAAGAACCCAACTCATCACCTCAAATGTCAACTTTTTAAAAAGTGACGAGACCTTGACTTGATCGAATTTTTGCTCTACGTTTAAAAATTAATTGCTCCAGTTTTCTCTGCACTGACGAACTGTACTAAAATATAGTTAACTAGTATAAATAATAATGTATGTATAAAAATATAAATATTAATGTATAAGATATAAAAATGTATTGCTATAAAATTAAGAAATAATTAGTTGCACAAAAATGATAGTATTACGCTGTACATGTACAAAATAATGATTCTAGAAAAATGACAATAAATTGATAAAATTCCTAAAATAAAGATAATCATCAATAAATTGTCGAAAAATGTAAAAATGTGTAAAAAGCTATTTTGTACTCTTTAATGAATCAAGACCACCCGACAGGTTAATTTTAAGCACGTCGAGCCAAAATTAGGTGTCAACAACTTGCCTCTCTTCGACCGGAGATGATGAAAGAGTTTTCGGACGAAGACGTTGATGTTTAGCTTATTTTGGCTCGACAAAGAATTACTAAAGGTATATGTACAGAGAATGAAGCCAGACGTTGATAGAGTTTTGACAATACTCTTTGTTCGTCAGCGGGGTTGTGATAAAAAGAAAAATGATAAAAAGGGAAGGATTGTTCAGGGCCGAAAAACATTCGCGTACCCACTTCATCGCTTCCAAAATTGCCTCAGTGTGGAGCTACGAGACGCTGGGAGGGTGCAAGATTGTATACTTGCTGGGGAAAGAATGATTCTCGCCCCGATGTGACCGAAATCTGCATAGAGCTTCCTACATATCTCGGCAATCACGAGAATCAGGTCAATGTAGTTCGAAAGGTGGTAACTAATGGATGTTGTGGCAAATTTTGATCGTCCGATCAAAATTTTGCCCCAGTGTTGTTAGAATGGTCCTAGCAAGTGTAGGACGAAGGATGATCGTGCTCGAATTCGAGCTACCTACATATACCTGAGATGGGAGTCAGACCGATTGTAGTTCGGGAAAACTTGTTGGGGAGAAAAATGATTCATTGCTATAAGGGCGACTGAACTCAGAGCCATGGATTGAAATGGACTACAGAGTTGTATGCCGAGATCCTGATGAAAACTTTGGGTTGTGTGTCGAAGCTTTGAATGGGGAGGAGTCTTGAATTGTGTGTGAGGACCTTCATACATACTCCGATTTGTGTGCCGGAGCGATGAAATGAAATAAAATCTCATGTTGTGTGCCGAGATCCTGATGCATACTCTGCTTTGTGTGCGAGAGCTTTAAAATGGAATACCCGCATTATGAGGTAGGTGCCCGATTGAAATGAAAACACCCGCATTACAAGGTGGGCGCCTTGAACTGAAATTTAAAATACCCGCATTAGAAGGTGGGCGCCTGACTGAAATTAAAATACCCGCATTAGAAGGTGGGTGCCTGACTGAAATTAAAATACCCGCATTAGAAGTTGGGTGCGTGAACTGAAATTTAAAATACCCGCATTAGAAGGTGGGCGCCTGACTGAAATTAAAAATACCCGCATCAGAACGTGGGCGCCTGACTGAAATTAAAATACCCACATTATGAGGTGGGTGCCTGAACTGAAATTAAAAATACCCACATTAGATGGTAGGCGCCTGACTGAAATTAAAATACCCGCATTATGAGGTTGGTGCCTGAACTGAAATTTAAAATACCCGCATTAGAAGGTGGGCGCCAGACTGAAATTAAAATACCCGCATTATGAGGTGGGTGCCTGAACTGAAATTTAAAATACCCGCATTAGAAGGTGGGCGCCCGACTGAAATTAAAATACCTGCATTAGAAGGTGGGTGCTTGGCTGAAATTAAAATACCCGCATTAGAAAGTGGGTGCCTGACTGAATACCCGCATTAGAAGGTGGGCGTCTGCACTGAAATTTAAAATACCCGCATTAGAAGGTGGGCGCCTTGACTGAAATTAAAATACCCGCATTAGAAGGTGGGTGCCTGACTTAAATTTAAAATACTCGCATTAGAAGGTGGGCGCCTGAACTGAAATTTAAAATATCCGCATTAGAAGGTGGGCGCCTTGACTGAAATTAAAATACCCTTATTAGAAGGTGGGCGCCTATAATCTTTTTTTTTATGCATTTTTTGTTATTTTTGTTGTAAAGAATATTGCAAAATGAAGAAGTGACGAGAGAATCACGTCTTGACTTCAGTTGGTACCAACAATTAGTTTTGTGCGTAAGAATTTCATCATTTTCTTCCCAGCTAATCGAGATTGACTTCTGGATAATTCCTATAGCTTCAAGTGGTACCTCAAACATACCTAAGTATCGACAAGATTTTTTTGTCTTGCTTCAACCAAGGGTTTTGAACTGTAACTATCCTCATGTTTTAAGTGCCCTTACCAGAAAGAAAGTCCCTTTTTCACACATTTCAGTATTTTTGAACTTTGGGACGTCTAGAGAAGTACACTCAAACTCAGAAAGATGTTTAATGCATGCAATTGTGATACCATAGGCTTGGACGTCATGTAAGTATCCACTAACGTGAGAACCCTTGGCATATGATCACATAGAGCTCGTTATGGGGTTGTATTGTAGGCTTGGGAAAAGGGTAGGATATTATTTGGGTAAGGAGTGGCTAATCCTTCCCTGAGCGTTGCACTATGCCTGTGCTTGGTATTTGTGTGCTCTGACGCTGATCTGCTTCGTTTAGTTGTCCCTTTCTTTTGTACTTTTGCGACTTCTTTTGCAAGTTGGAGGCTTTTTTTTTTGGAGTTCGGGGTTGTATGCCCGAGACTCTGTAGGGATTAAGAGAATGGACCTGGGTTGTATGCCCGAAGTCTTTATGCTAATTCTGGGTTGTATGCCGGAGTGTGAAAAATAAAAAGGAATAACGGGTTGTATGTCCGAGATCCCGAATGACTGATTTTTTTGTGGGCTCCTTTTTGATTTGGAGGTCGTTCTTCATCTTTGTTTTTCTGGGACTGTTGAATCTTTTTTTTTCTTTGGAAGCTTCAGCTTGGATCTCTGTCCGCGGTTGCATGTTTCTAGTGCGCTCAGGGAGGTTGGGAAAAGAGAGGGATAGTGCGTGTAAGCACTCAGAAATGGTATAGTCTTATGATGTGGTTATCAAAGAAAAGACTTTAGGCTCAAATGGTGAATGATAGGGATAATATCATTTGGTAGGCTAGAAAGGTTCAAACGGGTCAAAGAAGGCCTACGATCATTTCCTATACCAAGTGTTACTCATAACTTCGCCTCAATAGACATTCAGGCCAAGTTCTAGATCACAATGAAATGCAATTGAATGTTGTCTAAAGCTCACCACACAATGCACATGAAATAATGAGGTTGGTTTTGTTCTTGTCTTACCAGCATGCAAGATAATTTTTCAAGTGTCACACAAGGTGTGAATGAGAGGTACCAAAAGAATCTATGGTTTGCCACGAAGTCAGTCCTCTCCATCATATCGATTGTCACTTGTTTCTTTCCTATGCACATTCCTAACTGTGTTGGTACCATCCAAGTCAAAGATATGAATCTAAAAAATATTTTTTGAATAAGGTGTACCGAACCCAAGAAGGGTTGCCTACATATCTCATCATTGATGAGAATCAGGTGCGCGTAGTTCGTTCAGATAGGATAGAAAGAAATAAAATATTTTTGTGATTTTTCAAAATAAAGGATTTTTTTTTTGTGATTTTTTGAATAATGAATACCAAACCCAAAAGGGCTGCCTACGTATCTCATCAAAGAAGAGAATTAGGTGTGCGTAGTTCTTGCAAGGAGGTAAAAATAAAGAAAATATTTTTGTGACTTTCAAAAAAAGAATTTTCTATTTTTTTTAAGGAATACCGAACCCAAAAGGGCTGCCTACGTATCTCATCAAAGAAGTGAATCAGGTGTGCGTAGTTCTTGCAGATAGGTAGGAAGAAAGAAAAAATATTTTTGTGATTTTCCAAATAAAGTTTTTTTTTAAAATAATGAATACCGAACCCAAAAGGGCTGCCTACATATCTCATCAAAGAAGATAATCAGGTGTGCGTAGTTCTTGCAGATAAGATATAAGAAGAGGTGCCGACTGAGGGCAGAGTTTTGTAAGTACTCCGATAGATGACAGACGAGTGTGTCGATCGTAGGCACGGGGCTTTGAAAACTATCGAGGAAGGGACCAATCGTAGGCTCGGAGCTTTGAAAATATATTGACAGGCGGTCAGAAAAAATGAGTTGATCGCAGCCAGAGCTTTGAAAAAATACTCTAACAGTGGCCGAGAAGAAGGATGTCAACTATAGATGGACCCTTGACATTACTCCAGTACATTAATAAGATTGTTATGGAAGAGATAGTCGGACGTTGGCAGAGTTTTGACACTACTCTACATCCATTGGCAACGTCGGCGGAGCTTTAAAAATAATCCGCGTCCGCTGGCAAGGTGATAAGAGGGGATGCCGACCATTACAGAGTTTGTCAAAATACTCCGCGCTCATCGGTAAGATTGCAATGATTGGGTGCCAAACTGTTTGCAGAGCTTTAACTCCTTGTCTGTCGGCACGATTATTGTGTAGTTGAGGGGAAAGGATTTACTTGTGTTGAACCTTTGGGGTTGAAAAATAAAGGCCGACATGCCAAAGTTCCATGGCTTGCGATGCTTAGGAGAAGAAGAAAAGCTTATATCCAAAAATCTTGGACCAAAGCTAGGTAATGGTTAGGGTAAAGCTGGTATTGCCGCTGTTGGGTTTTGAATTTCAAGGGATTGATTGACGCTCTTAGAAGTCTTTTTGGAGAGCGTCTTTGAACTGCTCCAAAATAATTGTCCCAATTTTTTATTCCGGTGAATTATTTTGAAACAGTGGGGAGACCAAACCCTTGTGTAGGGTTGCCTACGTATCTTGTCAGGACAAGAATCAGGTCAGACGTAGTTCGGACAGATACGGTGTTGTATTTGATTTGTATGATTTCTATGAATTGGTGATTGTATAGAATAGAAGTGAGGCTATGAACAAGAGTTTGAATCTGAAAAAAGTGTGCTCCATGGATGGGAAGAATGTACAAGATTGTATTGTATTGAAAAAGATTGGTAGAATCAAAATGATAGTTTCAAAGATTAGAAATGGGTATGAAAAATAATATGGCTGTGAGAGTGGTCATAAAGACCAAAAAAATGGGTGTGAGGGTTTGTAAAGGTTCCAAGCTCAACATAAGTCAACCAAAATTGTCCGATAAAGCAGACGAGGCGGAAGAAGGTATGTCTAGTACATATGTACAACTAAAGAATGTCTAATAAATACAGTATGTGAAACAAATAAAGAATATGTAACATGCAAAGAGCATGTAGCAAATAAAGAATGTGTGGAAAATAAATAATGAAATTAATCTGGCTAGAGCAGTATCAAAATTATACGTACAACGGCCTAAGAATTCTAAAAGTAGATTCACCTAAGTTGATAAAGAATATTCGGACAACTGCGAGATGACAAGTAGTAAGACTAGCCTACCAATCTCTGAAGCTAAGGAGTTTGAAGAAGGTTCGGAGGAGCGCAAAACACAACTCGCGTGCATAATGTGTGTAAGTGTACGGCCAAAGACTCAATTGAAAGTGCGATGACAGTATAAAATATGTAGTGTCTTCAAACAATTACGGAACACAAGTTTATCTTTGGCTTGCGTCCTTTCAAAGATATTATTGTAGCAGTTCATGATATATATAACAAGTAATAATAATAAAAACAGATAAATAATCACATATCCCTTAAGTGATCACTTAAACTATGTCTGTTAAGGTCAAAACCTACGTAACTCCCCAGCAGAGTCGCCATTTTGTTACGCCCTATTTTGAACGGGTCCAAGATAGTTTGCAACTTCACGGTTCTACTAACTGGTTTAAAAGGGTTAGAGTCGCCACCTTATTTTTTTAGGAAAATCAGGAAACCTATATGTATTTGTGTGTCTACTCCATTTTAGTCCACGAAACCTATGAGATTCTAGATAAGGATTTTATTTACCCCGAGGGGAAGGTAGTAAGCATCCCTCAGAGCCTGCCCGAAGACAGTCCTTAGACTTAGTTTAACTGAACACTATAGGGGGATTATCTATCTATCTGTCTATCATTATTATTACCTGTTTTCAAAATGTTATGACTTCATGAAAGCTACACTAGGTGATAATATACTAAGTATATACAGTGTATAAAAATGTATTTATATCAAGTATTCATAAAGAATGTATAGTAAGAAAAAAGAATATATAAAAGAGTATAAAGCGAATGTACCTCGTAAGTATAAAAGTATATTTGGTAGTACAAAGAGTGTATATATATGTTAGTGTAAAGAATGTATAGCTATATTAAGAATATATAAAAAAAATGTAAGACTATGTAAAAATAAATATATCAAGGATATAAAGAATGTGCGTCTATATAATGTGCGTGTACGTATATTAAAAGAATGTATGTATATTAAACATATAAAGAACATATTTCAAGTGTAAAAGAGTGTACGTCAAACCTAAAATGTATAAAGAATTGTATAACTAAGTATATTAGTGCATAAAGAATGTAAAAATAATTTACAAATATTCATTGGTGTAAAGATTTTATATAACGAAATTATTCAAAAAAGTGAAGTTTATTTGACTTGTTTCTACCGTTTAGTTACAAAGAGTGTTTGTTTAATGAATATCCTATCAAAAGAATAATGAAACAAAATAATTGTAAAAAGTATTGGTAAAAAATAAGTATAAGGGATTGTGGATAAAAAGTGTGTGAAAATGTGTAATGCCTCTAAATAATAAAAGATTTGTAAATGGACGACTTAATATTTGCCTAGCCTCAAAATGTGGATTTAACTTAATTAAAATATGTATTAGTGTACACGAAACAAAATAAAATGTAAGTTGTATTAAGAATGTATAAAGAATATAAAATAAAGGATGGACTAGTATTTTTCCTAAACGTCAAAAGTGTGAATTTATTTAACAAAGTATTTATACCAAGTCAATTTAATCTAGTTATGAAAGTATTGACTGCCTAAGTCTTGCCTAAAGCGAATGACAATTTTAAGTTTAACAAACAAGGCGACAAGTAAATAAATATATCAACCCGTCATTCCAAAAATAAAGTTTCCACTATACTATGAGTTTATGTTTTGTACAGTTATAAAAAAATGCGGAAAAGTAAATACAAACAGTGATTCGATGAAGTCTTCGAGTTCCTTCCGAGTGTCGTCTTCGGGATGTATCTCCGGGTACCAGTATAAACACTTAGTAAAAGTGTTAGTAAGAGAATAAACGACTATCGAATGAATTAAAGAAATAATGAATAAACTTAAAATAAAAACCTGTATTTTGTACATGGGAGGCCTTGGAAATCGACGAAAATTTCTTCATCGGCCATTTGGGTGTAGTAATTTCCCAAATAAATTTAAGTAAAATGATACAAGGGGTGAAAGTGTCAACAACATTCTCAGGCAGCACAATTGTAGCGAGTCGACCGAGAAAAATTAAATACAGTACCATTAGCCGTCGTAATAGTATTTTGCGGGCGCAAAAAATAATATTATTAGCATAAGTGATGTTAAAACAGTGCCAAAACAGCAATAGCAACAAATTTGTAATCCAACGATGTCAAAGCAACTTAGAACAAGCAGCCCAATAGCATGATTAGTGAGCAAGACAGAGTTTCATTCGAAAAATCCAAACTCATGACAAATCGATTAATTTGCAACAAACAATGAAATAGGGGTGAAAAACAGTAGCAAAACTAGAGTGAAACAACCAAATTCATTAACTAAAAATAGAAAATATGGAGCAACAACAATGAATTTTTACATTTTCCGACTAGCCCGACAACAACGGAAAATCAACCAGATCTGCTGGTCTTTGTTGTAGTTATTAACAAGCCAAAAAAAAAAACAGTAGGGAGAGACGAGAGAGAGCAGCGGGGAAGAGAGGAAAGGGAATGGGTTTATGCGTTGGTGGTGGCTGTTTGGTTGTTCTTGGTTCACCGGTGGTGGCGCTAGTCAGTGACGGGGAAGAGCAAAGGGAAAAATGTGGGAAGGGTGGCGTGGTGGTTGGCTGCTCCGGTGAAGGAGATGAGGATGAAAGGAAGCAGTGTGGTTGTGTGGTTGCTGGTTGTGTTTTGTTGTCTCCGTCCGTCCGGTGATCAAATCCGGCGGCGGAGAAATGGCGGAGAAGAGAGGGAGATGGGCGGTGTAGGGGTGTGGGCGGCTGTTTGAGAGAGAAGTGAGGAGAGGGAGTAGAGGGCTGTGGTGTCGTTGTGGTTGTTGTTTGGAGTTCACCGGAGCTCGGAGCTCCAGCGTGGAGGAGGTGGCAGCGTTTGAGAAGAGGAGGAGAGGGAGAAAATGTTTAGGTTTTTTTTTAGGAAGGAGTAAAAATCTAAAAATTAAGTGTGTATGGAATAAAAGGCCCCTCCCTTTTCTTTATACTATAAAATAACCCCTACTATTGTTCAAAAAATAAAAGAATGCACTTCCTTGTCCCCTTTACCTCTTTTAACTAATGTTTAAAAATGTATTAACCAATGGATTAAGAACCCAACCCATCACCTAAAATGTCAACTTTTTAAAAAGTGACGAGACCTTGACTTGATCGAATTTTTGCTCTGCGTTTAAAAATTAATTGCTCCAGTTTTCTCTGCACTGACGGACTGTATTAAAATATAGTTAACTAGTATAAATAATATTGTATGGATAAAAATATAAATATTAATGTATAAGATATAAAAATGTATTGCTATAAAATTAAGAAACTATTAGTTGCACAAAAATGGTAATATTACGCTGTACATGTGCAAAATAATGATTCTTGAAAAATGACAATAAATTGATAAAATTCCTAAAATAAGGATAATCATCAATAAATTTTCGAAAAATGTAAAAATGTGTAAAAAGCTATTTTGTGCTCTTTAACGAATCAAGACCACCCGAGACGTTAATTTTAAGCACGTCGAGCCAAAATTAGGTGTCAACAATATGTACCGGTACATAGTGTTTGCACTGATACTACTGTGCTGCATTCTTTTGATTGCAGATTGTGATCCAGAGACTGCTACCCGACCTCACATCTAGCTTTGAGGCCAGTTGCTGACAGATTTTGGGTGAGCTTCTATCTATGCCAGGCCGCCCGAAGATCTTCTCTTATGATGTCTATTTCTATTCCGGGCATTGATGGTCATTTACTTAGATAGATTACATTCCTTAGACATGTTTTAGATTAGAGTCCTTGTATGGTGACTTTCAGATTTTGGGTTTGTAATAGTTAGGACTTCTGCATTTACTTCATTGTTTTATAGCATGACTTATTTTTGATTACCTTATGCTTGAATGGGTAATAACTGATAGAATTGGTTAATATTAAAAAATAGACTTGAATGAATAGATGACTTATGTGTTGGTTCACCCACTCGAAGTTAGTGTGGGTGCTAGTCATGTCGGGTAGGGTAGTGACAGTCTGCGTACTAACAAGAAAATAACATATACCAAGGCTTGAAGGCCATTGGCTACGGGTGCTTAGAGAAATTATATATGTTCACATTCTTCCTTTGTTCTTCTAATTCTCCATTCTTTCTTTCTTCTCTTGTGTGAAGACTTGTGTGCTCAAAATAAATATGGAGTGCGTTATCTGTTACCAAGGAAAGATCCTCGCGCGTTTTGATGACGCCAACACATTGTTTATGCGTCGCATGAGTTCTGTGGAAAACAGTGTTGATCGTTTAAAGTTTCGCCTAGACGAAGGGCTGGAAGACATTAATAAACATATGACCAAATTGGAGGGACAAATATTTAAAGTCAAAAAGCGCCAGGATGTGCTACTTCATTGTCTTAATGCAATTTTTGCAAGGTTGGAAATGATCCCCCTGAAGCGTCCTTGTTAGTATTGGGGTGGATGCAACAAAATGTGTTGTTGATTGATGCTGCGCCTGTTTGCAAATGAAGATTGTAGTGGTATATTCATGCTGTGTAATTAAATTTCCTGTCTTGTTTGATTTTGTTTGTTTTAAACAACATTAGTGATGAAGCTTGTTGTTGTGTCCTTTTTATTACATGGTTGAACCTTGGTACAATATGTCATGATGGGTCAACCATTCCCTCGCTCATGAGTTTTGTCCTGTTTGATCTAATCACAATAATTACTGATTTGTCAACCAAGCATTTGATTATGCTAATTATTTTGGTTGATCCGTCATACAAGGCAACGGATGTGCCAACCATGTCCTCGCTTATTTGATTTGTGATGTTGATCATTCGAACGGTACAACCTGACGCATCAACCAACGACATTGTAGAATTAAACAACACTATCAATCACAGGAATGTAGAATTGAACAACATCCATCACATACCACTGAGAATTGAACAACATCCATCACATACATACTACTGAGAATTGAACAACATCCATCAAACACAAGAATGTAGAATACAATTGAGAACAATAACCTTCAAGAATTGTAATATATGATCCAAACATTCTTTCAACTATTCCTTCCAATAAAATTTAGTATTCAAAGAGTGAGTCTTCTTTTGTGCAGAGATTCAGATCAGGCAACACCACATGTTGTGACATTTCATCATCATTTTCCTGAAATGGGAGCTTTGGAAAATTCAAACTTAATCCAAGTAAATCCAATGACGTTAAAATTGAGTATGCAAGGCAGCACCTCATTTCTTTCTCTTGTGGTGTTGCGCGGTCCCTTTGCCTTGCTTCTTCCTCTTCCTCTCCCTCCATCTTGTGATAGTCCATCATCATTTTTCTGCAATGCGAGTTACACCAATTCAAAGTTAAGCCAAGTAATCCAATGACGTTAATTAAATTAAAGTGATAATGCAAAATTGTACCTCATGTGTTGCTCTGGTTGAACCACTAGACCATTGCTTTGCACCTCTGCCTCTTTCTCCATCTTGTGATGTTCCTTTTTCTCTGCCTCTTCCTCGTACAACATTGACTCCGCTCTAACTAGCATTGTATCGCACACCCCCCCCCCCCCCCCCAAAGAACTATATAAGGCTTCAATTGGTAGTTTATAGCGAACAACCTTTGGCCTTCCCCATGAATGATGCACTTTAGGGTCAACAAAATTTGGTAATGGGCCATTTGGTACGGGATTTGGTGTAGGGTTTGGTATATGATCATTTCCACTATTTGATACAGGATTTGGTGTAGGGTTTGGTATATGATCATTTCCACTATTTCCTAATAAAGTCACCCCGTGTTGAGTAACCTCTTGTATCATATTGTGATCAAAATTAGAAAGTTCATTAACCAAATCTGGTAGTATTGACTTGGAAAATTGTACCATAATCACCGTCCAATGCAATATTACATGCATTGTCAAAATACGTCATTAACTCTTTATACTTGTTGTACTCATTAGTCATATGTGGGTAACCTCCAAGAAAGAATTTTTGAGGTGGTGTCGAACAACATCTTTTCTCCACCTTGTCAAAACATACCTCTCATTGAACAGTTTGATCTGCTTATGTGCCATCACCTTAATTATATGGATACAAACAATCCCTCTTGATTCAAAGGATTTGCAATTGCGCTAAACGTTCGCCGTCTATAGTGTGTTTAACCCTGAAGAAAAATTCATTCCCATAGAAATCATTTTTAATTGAGGTATCTGTTATGTCGTACATCTCCACTCTGTCCACGGCTGGCTCATTATTTACTTCACTTAACTCACAGTAATAGTACCTCTTTAACTCACACTGAAAAATTCCAAACACTCTGCGGGTATAAGCAGCTTCGAGCTGTACCTCAGATAGGAACTGTGACTCACAACTTGTTTTAGTGTAACGAGATTGACACTTAGCTGTTAACTCATTCTCGTATTTATCTCTCAATGTTAACTCATACTGCTGAACAAACTGTTTCAGCGTGCTCCTATTGTTGATAAATCCATCGAAGAAGGCATGTATTCCCTCACTTTGTTGCGTCGATAACATCCCAGCCCAGGAGTAGTTATTCATGTATATTGGCATACATCTTTCCCTTTCTGAATATAATTTACTGAACCAGTCACTTTCTTCTAGTCCATATTTCTAAATAAACTCACCCCACTTATGCTCGAACTCTTCAATGTTAATGCTACCAAGGACAATGCTCTTGAATTCATTCTTCGCTGCTTTATATCCACCTTCCGTCACCTTTAGACGCATATGCAACTTAGTGAATATGTGCCAAATAAAATATCTGTGAACTGTGTTTTTAAACACCACAATAACACCTGACTTAATGATTTCACATTAGTCAGTCAAGATAGCCTTTGGAGAAACATTATTCACGGCTTTTTTCCATTTGCTGAAAATAATCTTGTATTGTTCAGCGTCCTCACTTGTAAGAAGAGCACATCCCAAAAGAATAGACTGGCCGTGATGATTAATACCAACAAAATAAGCAAATGGCATGTTATAAATATTCACAAGATAAGTTGTATCAAACCATAGTACATCACCGAACTCCTCATATGCATATTTACAGTGTGAGTGAACCCATACGATGCTTTGAATCCTACCAACACCATCCATGTCCATGGAGTAGTAAAATTCACTATCCTTTTCTACATGTCACTAAAGAACTTGCATAAAGCGTTTGCATCACCTCCTAGCATTTACAACCTCCTTTGTTGTTCAATATAATTTCTATAGTATTTTAGGGTACAACCCATATTTTCTGGCCCACCAGATTGAACCTCTAAAAGTCTCACGCTCTTGCAAGGTCTTAAGCCAGCTCTTTCATTAGCTTCAAGAATCCTCTTCACAGATTTACCAATACATCTGTGTCCAGCCATCTGCCGTGACAGGTTAGAGTCCAATTTATGATTATGGTCTCTACACACCTTAGTGACCATCCACGAACCATCTTGCTTCAAAGCGACATTGACTCTTGCCTCGCATCCAATCCTCTTATTGTGTTTTTGATTAGTTGGTTTTCTTAGAAAGTGTTCTTTTCAACACACAAAAGCCTTTCTTTTTCACATGTTTTTTGTATAAACGAAACACCGATTCAGCAGATTTGAAAAACATAGCTGTCATTGGACTTGCTAATAGTTGCTCATAAGAGTACACTTGCTTCGATTCTCCACTCTAAGCAGAAGTCTCTTCAGCTTGTCCATCCATATGTGTATTTTCCCCGCCATTGTGATTGCCAACTGAATCATTGAACTCACTATCTTCATTCATCAAGATGCTTTTGGACATCAACCCTAGAGACTCGTATAACACAGTCCTAATATGATCACCGTTCAGGTTCAGTTTTTTAAGTAAGAACACAAACTTAATTACAATAGATGGATTATATGGTGGCTGAGTTTGTGTGATGAGGTGAGGAGATCTATAGGTCAAGTGAATAAATGGAGGGAAAATACTAATCTAATATAGAGTATAAAATACGTATATTGGGTAGAAAAATGAATATATAATACACGTATAGGGAAAATAAAATATTAATAACTACGTATAGGAAAAATAAATAAATAAAAATTTAAATCAAAAAGTCAACCTCGATCAGTGCACTTTGCGGCGTGCTTACGAAGCTTAGTTAAGCTTAACAACCATTTGCTTAGTTAAGGGTTAACCACATTTTCTTAATTAAGTTTGGGCTGTTAAGGGTGTCTCTGTCATTTCATATTTTCTGCCCAAATTCTGCCCACGATTTTCTATCCAAATATCATGATCCTTTTTTTATATGTTTGAAAAACTAATTTACCACTAACGGAAGGGGAATGTTTGGATTTCTATGGAGTACTATCATAGTATCCCACTAATCAGAGACTATATAATGTATATTCACTCCTACACTTACGATTAGGCTAATGATTAGGTTAAGTTATATTGGTATAATGATATCAAAATAATATGAGGGCTAATGATAATGCATTTATGAGAAAATCATTGGGAAATAGGATAGAGTGGATGAATAATGTATAGGTTAAGGTTCTGCATATCTTATTTCGGGGTTGAAGTTACTGGTTTTGTATTACATCTTGGAAATTTTGAGTTGTTTGAATTATGAGTAGATTAACGTAAGCCTAATGTGGACATGAAGTCCTTATAAGGTTAACGAGGGTACTTGATCACTTTAAGCGCGTACCTTAAGGTTTTGGAGTCATATGGATTGGTGGAATTAAGTTCGTCGAAGGAAGTGGAAATAGAGTCATGTTTTGGGAAGGTTTTGCATCAATTGACTTAAACTTTGTTTAGTAATGCCTTGTGGGGGAGCTATACGGACCCTTAGATGGTTAACGAAGTTTTATACACGTACCAAGAGGTTCCATAAGGGATTGGAAGGATTAGAGGTTAAAAACGAATCAAAGAGAGCAAGTTAGCGGTTAGGCGGTTTGACGGTCCATTTGACAGACCGTAGGGTGTTTGATGGACCATCAAATGGTGGATCCACCACCACAAAACAGTCACAGAGAGGCCATTTGGTTGGGCCATTTGACGGTCCATTGACGGACCGCAGGGTGTTTGACAGTCCGTCAACATGGCCGTCAAATTTCCCGACGGGATTTTAAGTGACGCTTTATATATTTCGTTTTGCCTCATTTGGGTTCATTATTTCCCCAAATCAGATCCTAGAGCTCTCCAAAACCTTCTCCCCAAGTCTATAAACTAATCCATGCTAAATCTAAGAGAATCAAGAGATTTAAGTGCTAGGAAGCTTACTAGGGTTTGTGAAGCTCAAGATTTCCTTTGGTGTTGATGTTGGAGACTTCACTCTAGTGGATTAAATTTGATCCAAGGCTTGTTCTTGTGTGATTTAGGTAAGTTTTTACATCTATTGCATATAGTTAAGGTCGTTTGATTGTTATACAACTTGGTTGAAGGAAGAAAAATAAAAAGAGAGTTCAAGTATGAGTTGAGGATGTTTTGAGCTATAAATTAACTTGAATTACAATCCTTGGCATGTTATGAGTATATTCTTTTTGTGATTGGTAATAATGATGTTGAGGAAGTGTTGTATTCAAGTGTATATGGGGTTGTGTTGAAATTATTGTTATAAGTGATTATGAAAAGGAGTTTTGGTGATTAAATGGAGCCTAAATTGAATGAAGTATTTTAATTGTGGTATTGTTGATAATGTCATTGTTTATTGCGGATTGTTTGGGAATATGGTAGAAGTAGATGAAATAGGGGAAATGCTGCCCAATTTTCACTAGCTCAAGAATTATACTAGTTTGAACTTAAGAGTGTCTTTGAGATCTAACCTTGCTATGAACCCTCTTGAAATTAAATACTTCGGGCTTTGGAAGAGAACGTTAAGTAGTTAAGAAGGCATAAAGGTATGTAAGGCTAACCCTTCTTTCATAAGGCATGATTCCATTATTGTACACCTATACGTGAAACCCATAACGTCTTCCATGATGATTCCATTCCTAGAAGTGTTAAAGCTCATAGTTCTTGATAATCTTATGATACTATTGATCTCATCCTACGATAGTTGGTCTTTTAAGAAAAGGCATAGCAATGAGGATGATGATGTTGCTTTTACTTGTGTAATCATAGATATATGTAGATGAAGCTATGCTGTGACATTGAGCCTATGTGGCGGGGTACGATATCTATTGCGCGCACACCACTGATTAGTTGGGTATGGATAACACCGAGCCTTGTTATGGCCGGGTACGGATGACACCGAACCTTCGTGGTCGGGTACGGTATTACTATATGTATATGTATATATATAAAAGGTCTTCATTAGAAAAAGGGTGACTAAGTATGATGTATGTCTTGAGAGATATAAATAGCTCTTCTATCTTATGTTATCTTTTTTATCTTCTTATGATGTTACTACTTATGCTTTACATACACAGTACATTATTCGTACTGACGTCCTTTTTGTTTATGGAAGCTGTGTTCAGGCCCACATGTGGACAGAGAGACAGACTCGACCCTTAGGTTGCTTTGTCAGAGATTACCTAGCGAAGCTCCATTTGACTCAGAGCTGCAGCCATGGTATTATTCTTTTGTGTATATACATGGGCATGGTGGGGGCTCTGTTCCGTCTTTATGATGTTACATACTCTTTGTAGAGGCTCGTATACAGTTCTGTATAGCTATATATATCTCAGCCTTGTCGGCTCATATTTTTGTCTATTATTTGGATAGCCTTGTCGGCTTGTGTATATGTATGGGTGTAGTTGATGATGTTGATATAAAAGTGCCTTAGCCCATTGGAATTTGTGTTATTAATGCCTAGGAATTGCGAGTTAGCCGTGTGGCTCACCTAGATATGATCGTGAAGGTATGATGAGAGATGAGTTAGTTCCGGGTGCCCGTCATGGCCCTCCGGTTGGGTCGTGACAAAAGTGGTATCAGAGCAGTTGTGCCAGGGTGTGTCTATGAGCCGTGTACAGTAGAGTCTTGTTTATGGGTGTGTTGCGTGCCATACTTATAAACAAGAAGCTGCGGGCATTTCAGAATGAATGACCTTATTTTCTTCCTAGATCGTGTGATAGAGCTATGATATAAGAATTTCTCTTTTCTTAATCATGTGTTACGTTTTCAGCGATACCTGTAAAGCGAAAAGCTACAGCAGCCCAATAAGGCAATACAGTGGTAGGTAGGAGAACCGAGCAGGTACCGCCGACATAGATAAATGAGGGTGAGTCCCAAATTGAGGTTCCATCTCGGTCCTCTCACTCACTGCCTTTTTCAGAGGAGCATGAGGGAGCCTTAGCCCCAGCTCTGATACCCCCAGTCCCTCCACCAGATGCCTCAGGCTAAGAGGTGAAAGAGGCCATTCATTTGCTGACTCATTTAGTCGCTGCTCAGGCTCAGCAGCAAGGTATGGGTCATGGTGATAGAGCTATCAATGCTAGAGCCCGTTATTCATTAGTTTGAATCCTCTAGTATTCTTTGGGTCAAAACCGAATAAGGACCCTCAAATCTTTGTTGATGGGATGTTGAGAACATTTCGGTTAATGCATGCTTCGGATGTCAAATCGGTAGAGTTGGTCACCTATAGATTGCGGGATATTACGGTTCATTGGTATGTAGTTTGGATGTCTTCTAGAGAAGTCAATGCACCTCTATGGGTATGGCAAAAGTTTGTAGATGCTTTACTCCGACACTATTTGCCGCCAGAGGTTTGACGGGCTAGAGGTGACATGTTCCTGAATCTTAGACAAGGAAATATGAGTGCCCTAGAGTATAGCCTCCGCTTCAATTCTTTGGCTAGGCATGCTCCGGCCATGGTAGCGGAAATGGGAGATCGTGTTCATCCGTTTGTGAGTGTCTTAGGGCCACATTTGATGGATTAGTGCTTGACTGCCGCAATTCAGGTTGGTATCGATATTTCTCGTATTCAGGCCCATGCCCAGAATTTGGAAGAACGGAAACAACAGCAAAGGAGTGAGCGTGAGCTTGATAGGGGTTATAGTAAGAGGGCTAGATCTTCGGGTCTGACTAGTGAGTTTAGAGGAGGGCAGAGGCAGCAGTATTCGAGGCACTCAGGCCATTCCACGACTACCGCTCCTTCGCGATTTGCGGGCCAGAGATTTGATAGACTTATTCACTCCGGACCGGGTCAGAGTTTCAGAGCTTCGAGTTTTCTATATAGGGGTGACTTGAGCCAGGCATGACCACCCCTACCCTGATGTACTCAGTGCGGGAAGCTACACTGGGATCAATGCCAATTGGGTTCAGATGTTTGCTATGTCTGTGGTCAACTAGGCCATGTGATGCGCGACTTTCCCTCGAGAGGTAGTAGAGGTATGGTTCAGCCCATGGGGTCAGCAACTGAGTCTTCATCATCTATACACCCTCCGAGACAGGGCTTACAGACACCATTTATTCATGGTAGAGGTAAGGAGGAGCGCCCAGTTCTAGCGGTCTTCACTACCGTATTTATGCTCTGGCAGGGCGACAGGATCTTGAGTCCTCCCCTGATGTTGTCACAGGTATATTATCAGTATTTTCTCATGATATATATGCATTGATTGATCAGGGCTCTACATTGTCATATGTTACTCCTTATATTGCTGGTCGATTTGGGGTGAAACCTGAGTCAATTAAACCTTTTGAAGTATCTACACCCGTGGGTGATCCGATGATAGCCAGCCGAGTATATAGAAATTGTGTAGTTGTTATTTGTGATCATCATACTATGGATGATCTACATGATTTGAAAATGGTGGATTTTGATGTTATTATGGGTATGGATTGGTTGGCTTCTTGCTAAGCCAATGTTGATTGTAGAACAAAAATTGTTCACTTCTAGTTTTGGAATAGAATGGTAATATAGCATCTCCGAGAGGTAGGTTTATTTTCTATCCCAAGGGAAGGAAGATGATTGCTAATGGGTGTATTTATCATTTAGTCCGGGTTCAAGATATAGAAGCCACATTGCCGACCCTTCAGTCTGTTCCAGTAGTGAATGAGTTTCCGGATGTATTCTCCAACGAGCTTCCAGGTCTTCCCCCAGACCGAGAGATTGATTTTGCTATTGATATGCTATCGGATACTAAACCCATATCTATTCCTCCTTATGGGATGGCTCCTGCAGAGTTGAAAGAGTTGACGGAACAATTGAAGGACTTGGTTGAGAAAGCTTCATTAGGCCTAGTTCATCGCCATGGGGAGCACCTGTGTTGTTTGTAAGGAAGAAAGATGTCTCCTTGCGAATGTGTAATGATTACAGGCAACTGAATAAGGTGAAAATCAAGAATAAATATCCACTTCCAAGGACTGACGATTTATTTGATCAATTGCAGGGTGCCAAATGGTTTTCAAAGATAGACTTAAGATTCAGGTATCACCAAGTGAGAGTTAGGGAGAAAGATATTCCTAAGACAGCCTTCAGAACTAGATATGGTCATTTCAAGTTCCGAGTAATGTCGTTTGGACTAACTAATGCACCAACAGTATTCATGGATTTGATGAACAATGTGTTCAGGCCTTTCCTAGACTTATTTATGGTTGTGTTCATCAACGATATCCTGGTATATTCTCAGTTCGAGGCAGAACATGCAGATCATTTACATACTGTCCTTAGAGTTCTTCAGGCTCGGGAGCTATTTGCAAAATTTTCAAAGTGTGAGTTTTGGTTGAATTCTGTAACCTTTCTGGGGCATATTATTTCAGCTGATGGCATTCGGGTGGATACCCAGAAGATTGAAGCTGTAAAGACTTGGCCGAGACCTGCGACACCTATGGAAGTTCATAGTTTTCTGGGTTTCGCTGGTTATTATTGAAGATTTGTTGAAGGTTTCTCTTCCATCTCTGTACCACTGACAAAGTTGACTCAGAAAGCAGCTAAATTTCAATAGACGGATGCTTGTGAATGCAGCTTTCAAGAGTTGAAAAATAGATTTGGGCCTCAGTTCTGACACTTCCAGAAAGATCGGAAGGCCATGCTATCTATTGTGATTCTTCAGGCGTTGGTTTAGGATGTGTGTTGATGCATCATGGTAAGGTGATTGCTTATGCTTCAAGGCAGTTGCGGAAGCATGAGAAAAACTATCCAACCCATAATCTTGAGTTAGCTGCGGTGATTCATGCATTGAAAATGTGGAGACATTATTTGTATAGTGTTCATGTTGATATTTTATATAGATCACAAGAGCCTTCAGTGTATTTTCAAGCAGAAAGAGTTGAATTTACAGCAAAGGCGATGGTTGGAGCCGTTGAAAGACTATGATGTTATCATCCTATATCACCCAAGGAAGGCGAACGTCGTAGCTGATGCTCTTAGCCGTAGATCTATGGGTAGCTTATGTGATGTTTAGCCAGATAAAAAAGAGTTAGCTTGTGAGCTCCAGCAGTTTGCCAGCCTAGGGGTTCGGGTAATGATCTCGGGCAATATGGGAGCTACCATTCAGAATTCAGCTGTCTCGTCACTAGTAGTTGAGGTGAAAGAACGCCAGTATGTGGATCCCATACTAGTTCATTACAGAAATACACTCCCTCGGAAGAAAAAGCCATTCTTTGAGATTTCTGTAGATGAAGTTCTCCGATGTCGAGGCAGGTTGTGTGTTCCAATGTTGCAGGATTACGTCATCAGATCTTAGAAAAATCCCATTGTTCCCGTTATTCTTTTCATCCCGGAGCAACGAAAATGTACCATGATCTAAAATCTATATATTGGTGGAGTGGAATGAAGAAAGACATAGTAGAATTCATAGCCTAATGTCCAAACTGTCAGCAAGTAAAGATTGAACACCAAAAGCTCGGTGGATTGTTGCAAGCTATAGAAATTATGACTTGGAAATGGGAAGTGATTAACATGGATTTTATTGTAGGCTTACCTCGTTCTCGGTGAAAGTACGATTCTATATGGGTAATTGTGGATAGACTTACGAAGTCAACTCATTTCCTACCAGTCAGAACTATATATACAACTGAAGATTATACGAAGCTCTATATCAAAGAGATAGTACGACTCCATAGTGTTTCAGTAGCTATTATTTCCGATAGAGGGACACAATTTACAGCTAATTTCTGGAAGTCCTTCAAAGAAGGTTTGGGGACTCAGGTGAGTCTTAGTATAGTATTTCATCTACAGACTGATGGACAAGCTGAGTGTAACATCTAGACTCTCGAGGATATGCAACGGGCGTGTGTGTTGGATTTTGGAGGTTGTTGGGATGATCACTTACCGCTTATTGAGTTTGCTTATAACAATAGTTATCATTTCAACATCCAAATGGCCTCGTATGAGGCTTTATATGGGTGCAAGTCAGATCACAAATTGGGTGGTTCAAAGTGAAAGAAACTAAACTAATAGGGACAGACTTGATCCAGCAAGCCATAGAGAAGGTCAAGCTTATCTAAGATCGATTATTAACAGCTCATAGTCATCAAAAATCTTATGCAGATAATCATCGACGAGACTTAGAGTTCCAAGTGAAGGACTGGGTATTCTTGAAGGTGTCGCTGATGAAGGGCATCATGAGGTTTGGTTAGAAGGGTAATCTTAGTCCTTGGTATATTGGGCCTTATGAGATTGTACGCAAGGTAGGCCAGGTAGCTTATGAATTAGATCTACCTTCGGATTTGGAGTTAGTCCATCCGATTTTCCATATATCGATGCTTCGCAAGTGCATTAGAGATCTTTCCAAAATCATACCTGTAGATGATGTCCAAGTCACCGAACAATTATACTATGAAGCAATTCCCATTGCTATTCTAGATAGACAAGTTAGGATACTCAAAACCAAAGATGTAGCTTCAGTTAAAGTCTTATGAAGAAACTATAATAGGGAAGAAATGACTTAGGAAGCTGAAGAAGACATGAAGTTTAGGTATCCATATTCATTTTCACCCCAGAGGAGACTCAGACAGAGACGCCGTTGTCCTCAGGTATGTAAAGCTTTCTTTTGATGATTTCTTGGTCGTGTGTGACCATTGTGGTTGTTGTTGTTGTAGCCTTGTGAGGCAATGTATATTTTGGGTTGTTGTAATAGGATGGTAGTGCTATATTGCAGGGGAAACTCCAGCAAATTTTTTGTAGAATCCCTAAGAATCTAACATTCGAGGATGAATGTTCCTAAGGGGGAGGAATGCTACATCTTGGAAATTTCAAGTCGTTTGAATTATGAGTAGAATAACGCAAGCCTAAAGTGGACATGAAGTCCTTATAAGGTTACGGAGGGTACTTGTTCACTTTAAGCGCCTACCTTAAGGTTTTGGAGTCATATGGATCGGTGGAATTAAGTTCGTCGAAGGAAGTGGAATTTGAGTCATGTTTTAGGAAGATTTTGCATCAATTGAGTTATAACTTGTTAGTAATGCCTTAAGGGGGAGATATAAAGCCCCTTATATGGTTAACAAAGTTTTATACAAGTACCAAGAGGTTCCATAAGGGATTGGAAGGATTAGAGGTTAAAAATGATTCAAAGAGAGCAAGTTAGCGGTTGGGTAGTTTGATGGTCCATTTGATGAACTGTCAAATGGTTGAGCCACCACCATAAAACAGTCACAGAGAGGCCTATTTTGTTGGGCCATTTGACAAACCGCAGGATGTTTGATCGTCCGTAAAAGTGGCCGTCAAATTTCCCAGCGGGATTTTAAGTGACGCTTTATATATTTCGTTTTGCCTTATTTGGGTTCATTAGTTTAGCAAATCCGATCACAGAGCTCTCCAAAACCCTCTCCCCAAGTCTATAAACTAATCCATGCTAAATCTAAGAGAATTAAGAGATTTAAGTGCTAGAAAGCTTACTAGGGTTTGTGAAGCTCAAGATTTCCTTTGGTGTTGATGTTGGAGACTTCACTCTAGTGGAGTAAAGTTGATCCAAGGCTTGTTCTTGTGTGATTTACGTAAGTTTTTACATCTCTTGCTTATACTTAAGGTTGTTTGATTGTTATACAACTTGGTTGAAGGAAGAAAAATAAAAAGAGAGTTCAGGTACGAGTTGAGGATGTTTTGAGCTATAAATTAACTTGAATTATAATCCTTTGCATGTTATGAGTATAATCTTGTTGTGATTGGTAATAATGATGTTGCGGAAGTGTTGCATTCAAGTGTATATGGGGTTGTGTTGAAATTATTGTTATAAGTGATTATGAAAAGGAGTTTTGGGGATTGAATGGAGCCAAAATTGAATGAAGTCTCTTAATTGTGGTATTGTTGATAATGTCATTGTTGATTGAAGATTGTTTGGGAATATGGTAGAAGTAGATGAAATAGGGGAAATCCTGCCCAATTTTCGCTAGCTCAGGAATTATACTAGTTTGAATTTAAGAGTGTCTTTGAGATCTAACCTTGCTATGAACCCTCTTAAATGTAGATCCTTCGGGCTTTGGAATAGAACGTTAAGTAGTTAGGAATACATAAAGGTATGTAAGGATAACCCTTCTTTCTTAAGGCATGATTCAATTATTGTACACCTATACGTGAACTCCATAGCGTCTTCCATGATGACTGCATTCCTAGAAGTGTTAAAGCTCATATTTCTTGATACTCTTATGATACTATTGATCTCGTCCTACGATTGTCGATCTTTTAAGAAAAGGTATAGTGATGAGGATAATGATGTTTCTTTTACTTGTGTAATCATAGATAAATGTAAATGAAGCTATGTTGTGACATCGAGCCTATGTGGCCGGATACGATATCTATAGCGCGCACACCATTGATCAGTTGGGTACAGATAACACCGAGCCTTGTTATGGCTAGGTACAGATGACACCGAACCTACGAGGTCGGGTACAGTATTACTATATGTATATGTAGGGAAGGTCTTCTTTGGAGAAAGGGTGAGTAAGTATGATGTATGTCTTAAGAGATATAAATAGCTCTTCTATCTTATGTTATCCTTTTATCTTCTTATCATGTTACTACTTATGCCTTACATACTCAGTACATTGTTCATACTAACGTTCTTTTTTATTATGGATGCTGCGTTCATGCCCGCAGGTAGACAAGGAGACAGAGTCGACCCTTAGGCTGCTTAGTCAGAGTTGCCTAGTGAAGCTCCATTTGACTCAGAGCTGCAGCCGTTGGTATTATTCTTTTATGTATATACATGGACATGGCGGGGCCCTGTCCTGTCTTTATGATGTTACATACTCTTTGTAGAGGATCGTAGTTGTGTATAGCTAGATATCTCTCAGCCTTGTCCACTCATATTTTGTATATTATTTTGATAGCCTTGTCGGCTTGTGTATATGTATGGGCGTAGTTGATGATGTTGACATAAAAGTGCCTTAGACCGTTGGAATTTGTATTATTAATGCATAGGAATTTAGAGTTAGCCATATGGCTCACCTAGATATGATCGTGAAGGTATGATGAGAGGTGAGTTAGTTCCGGGTGCCTGTCATGGTTCTCCGGTTGGGTCGTGACATTTTGTAACTTAGTTTCAGCTTCAGATATTTTCTTATAATTATCACATTACAATTTGTTTTCAATATATTGGGTAAATGTTATTAAATATTAGGGTATTGGATTATATGTACGCCTTCAAATTCATGAAATTTGAGTTGTGAAAAGTGATATTTTAATCCTAAGATAGGATTTTGGGGTAAAGGAAAACTTTGAGCTCTAGTCTTAAGAAATGAGAATTAATGATCTGAGAGTCAATTTATGGATGAAATTGACTAATTTTCTGGATATATGACTCTTAGCTTATGGGTGAAATGATTTTTCAATAAAATTCCAATTTTCCATTGTGGGCCCGGGGTCACTTTCTGTGGTGCATTTTTGAGTTTCAAATATAAGTATTGCAATATGGGTGTACTTAGATTTGTATTGTACCATAGATCACATATTGATAGACTTCAATCATTCGGAGGCTCTCCGCAAAGGGAAGATATTAGTTTGATGGTTCATGGCACCCCTCGGCATCGAGGAAAGTTACAGCTTACTTTAGTTAGAATCTGATTAGAGAATTGTATGTAGATGTAAAAATGTAATGGGGATAGCATGATAGGCCTTCGAACATGAAGTGGAGGTTATATCCAAGTAGGTTAGTATGATTTTTGTTTATGTGGGCTTGTCGCCTTACATTATGCAATTATGAACATGTGTTGTATTTGACAACGTGGTTGTGTTATGCCGGGATATGTTAGCCATATTTGATGTCTACGTGTAAGTTCTTGATTCGGATTGTCATGCATCATCGTAGTGGTGAGATTATGAGGAAAGGATAGTTCTTGGAAATTAAGTGTTAAATGATTTGTCATTACAGTTACTTACCTCTTGTACCCTTGGTATTTGGTATTATGATATTTGCTTGCACATTCATTCATACATATTTTCTGTTGATGCTTATCATGGATGATATGTTTAGTTGTGCACGCCTGATGGGAACTATTCCGGGTAGATGATATATTGAGTTGTGAACCCCCGATGGGAACTATTCCAGGTGGCTGATATGTTGAGTTGTGAACGCCCGATGGGAACTATTTTGGGTGGACGATATATAATCATTGCATTGTGTTGCACTCATTTATTCATATATCTAACTGATCATTTGATGACTCATGTCTGTTTTGGTTGACTTCATAATTCCCTGACACTTTACTTGTATATGATACGTGACATACCTATTTTCTCTATGTGCTACCTATTAGTTTCCACTTTCCATGCGTTATCTAATCATTGTTGGCCTATTATACTTATCGGTACAACTGTTGTACTGATACTACTCTTACTGCACTTTCGTTGAGTCCAGAGTACGGTCTAGGCTCCAGTTCTACCCCCGTGGCTGATACGTGAGGGTGACATCTTTCGGTCATTCAAGATGAGCTACTTGGTCCTCCATGGGCCCTAAAGGACCCTCTTTATTTGTTTCTATTTTTCGTATTTGACAGACAGTATGTTGTCTTCGGGCATTTCAGGCTTGTATTCCTGACTATGTTTAGCACTCTTGTACCCTTTGACAAGATTTTGGGGATGTTGAGACATTTCTTGTTATGATAAGTATTTAAGACTTGATAACTTCTAATTTAAATTTTCCTCTTATTTAATTTGTTTTGGGGATGTGGTTCGCCTAGTCGGGGGGATAGTGTAGGTGCCACCACGACTCTCGATTTGGGTCGTGACATTAACAAAATTATATCTAAGTTTCGACAGTTCCTTGAGGATCCGAACATGATTTATGAATTAGTTCAGCAGTTTCAATAGTGGAGATTCTCGTTAAGTGCTAGGTTTGAGTTGACCATAGCTAATATTGTGTCGAGACGAAAACAGGTCTAGATATATGAAAGGATGCACAAGAGTGATCGAACAAAGCTAGAAATCTGGTTGGATGAAGCAAACGTTCTAGAAACAAAGAAATGTTTGAACATGAGCAAGAACGCAATGCACATGGAACTAGTCCAACGACCCAATCTATCGCAAGAAACAGTTGCAACCAATGTACATTGTTACACCTTGGAAAATTTCGTATCATTTGCATCGTATGTAGACTAATATGAGCCCGGAGAGGCCATGAAACCCCTATAAGATTGACAAAGATTTTTAAACAGAGTTTAGTAAGTACCTTAAGGTTTTGTAGTTAAACGAATCGAAGAAAACAAGTTTGTCGGAAAAGGAAATTTGACGATCAATTTGATGGACTGCAGAATATCCTACAGCCCATCAAATAGTGGCTCCTCCACTGTGAAACAGTCCCAGTAAGTTTAAATTTGTTGGTCCATTTGATGGATCGTGAACCATTTGACGGTCTGTCAAAGTGGCTGTAAAAGTGAGGCGGTGGCCGACCTTGGTTGTTTTAAATTGCGTTTCAAGGGTCATTTCTCATCATTTCTTCACCAAACTTTGCCATATACTCTCCAAAACCCTCTCTAATAGTTCTCAAAGTCTTAAAGGTGAATCCATAGCCAAACAACTCAAAACCTTTATTAAAGTGTTGAAGACTACGAGGAATTGCTCTATTGTGTTGTGGTGTGATTAAGGGAAGTTGTTGTCATACCCCACCCTTGGGGGTGTGGCCGGCACCCGAAGGGTCGAGTGAACCAACTGTGATATCTGAACTCTGTAACATGAATCATAGGCCGACATGGCCGCTGAATAACAATTGTAAGAAGTATATCATGACAACCTGCAAGCAAACAAAAAAAATCCCAACAACACATATATGCATAACTATGGACTATCCAAAAGGTCGGCAAGGCCAAACAAAACACCTGTACATTGACTAATAGTTTGTAAGACTCTACGAGCATTAACATGCATCAACTGGTCGAGACAGGGCCTCAACGTACCCATGGCCATACTCATAATATATATACATGCATGCATTCCTACTCAATACTTTGACCAACAACTCCGGAGAAATGGAGTGCAATAACCAACTGCTAAACATCTGGTACCCTACTGGGGTGGCACACCAACTTGTTTATCTATACCTGTGGGCATGATCATAGTGCACAAAAAGACGTTAGTACAAAATATGTACTGAATATGTAGGGCTGTAAGAATAAGCATAGGAAATGTAAATAACATGACAAGAGAAATAGAAACAACATGAAACTTAGAAAAAATCTACTGCGGACAACCATAACTATGACATGAATGTAAATGCATGCTCGTAAAATCATTCCTCACTGTGGAGGGAGGCTTATAACATATCATATTATATTATGATAAATTCTTTTGTCGAGTGAGCTCGTCATAACTGGTCGACCATATAGGGCATGGTAAATATCATATCTGCCCAACTGCAGTGGTATGCACAACTAAGTGCTTGCCTAGCCATCTATGACACGACACAGTAATGAAAGAAATTCATCTAGGTGCAGATCTACATGCCTACCCGGCCGACTATAGCGTGGCGCGTTAATGAAAATAAATACATATGTATATAAGTGCAATACAATACCGACCTCAGAAGAGATACCATAGAAAGAGTTGGGGTGACCTATCATCGTTACCTTCCGACTATCGTTATTTTCGCTACGTACCAATTAAATAAGAAGTACAATAAATTATGAACTTTTGTTATGAACTAGACATGAAGCATAAGTTGTCTTATCTCTCAGGAAACATGATCAACACAACGTTATCGGAAAGAATATACCAATCGGGGGTTCACCATTTTTTTTTTAGCTATAGATTAGAGTTTAGGACATGGGAATATTCTTCAATATGGGCTATTTATTATAAGAAAACAGCTTGATCATTTTGGAGTACCATCGACATATTTTTAATCAGGAATTTTCCAACGAACGATTCTTTTGAATACTAGTAATGCCACAAGAGAAGCGAAAGCCCTACATACCTCGTTGACGGAGCTATATATGTTTTCGAAGCCCTCGAATGCCTTATGAACAATTTCCTACATAATACGAACCATTCAAGATTAAAACCAAGGTCATAGCTTATAGAAATCTTCACTTAGACATTTAAGCGAGCAACTTGCAAGCATGAGTTTGTAGCTCAATTTCCTTGGGACCCGCTACCAAATTCTACTAATCTACCCCTCCTCACTAATACGATCTCATCCATATCCTCAAAGCACCAAACAACACACTAAATCCATACAAAACAGTTCAACAACTAAGCTATATTCATGGGAGTTTCTTAAAGAATTACAAGAACTTATTCTATGGGGTTTTCAACTAATTCTTAGGATTTATTGCTTGTAGAAGTTCAAAGAGATCAAAAGGAAGTTAAAATATACCTTAGATGATACAAATCACTCCAAAATCCAAGTTACTTGAAGATGAAGTTCTTATCCAAGAAGCAAATTAGCAAAGAAATCACAATTCCATAATTGCCATGTTGAAATTGTTTGATTTGCTCTTAGGTGTGTTTGTGATTGATGGGAGAAGGTTTGAGAATATTACTTAGGGTTTACTAGTATTTTATGGTAAATAAATGAAGGAAATTTGGTCCAAGACTATGCATATATACAGGGGAAAAATAAAGCCACCGACTATGCTCGCTGTTCCCGTGGCAGTTTGCATTGTTGGACGCAAATGCAAATATCTCTTTAGTCTGACATCGTATTGACAAACGATTAAATGCGTTGAAAACTAGACTCGTAGAACTTTGATTTGGTAGGTGGATTACCCCATAAAACTAGGTAGATTGAGAGAAAAGCTCTGCGACATCTAACCCAAAATTTAGTGAAATTTACAAACTTAACTTGCGATGCCCTTTGTCGACTTTCGTATTACAACTCGTTTGACTTCCAAAATTAACAACAGACCATTATAAGATTCAAATACTTCATATCATTACTTTCTTAGCATATGAAACACTCCTAATCTCACCCAAAAGTACAAGTTATCATATTCCCAAATTGCCGACTTTTGACAAAACTCATCCTTCTTTGATTCATTTACCCTCCAAACCTTCCGCCAAGCGCTAATCTTATTTATAGACTCTTATAACCATTTATATTAATAAGCTCAATCCTTTTTTAAACTCAAGATAATTTCTTTTGAACTTGTATTGACTAACTCATGATGTGACTTTAACGTGCTAAAATCCGGGGTGTAACAGTTGTGAGCTGAACCAACTTTGGATTTCAATTCATACCTACTACTTTAGGTAGGTAAAATATGTTATTGGCTGTGTTTAAGGTTAATTCAATGTGTCCTGTGTTATTTTGGTGCAAACGCAAGATAGAACTTGATATGGCATAAGGGTGTTGTCATCTCTTTATTTAGGCTATTTTGAAGTGACGTATATAATCCTTGGGGCTGGGAATTATGGGAAATAATTTGATTATGCTATGGTTGTTATTGTCATCTATGTGTTGGTAACAAATATGATGCTGTAAGCTAGAGGAAAATTGTCCATAAAACATTTAAAAGATTGCTTAGAAGTTGTGGAGTTATGTGGACTGTTTTCATGTTGTGCATATCAAATATGAGGTTAGAAACCACATGTATATGTATTTGGCATTATGATACTTATTTTATCAAGTTAAGAATATTTTTAAGTCAAAGTAACAAGTCTACAAGGGATGATAGGGGATATATAGGTTCCTATCATGACATATTTTGCCTAAGTCGTGCGGACACTTACCTTCCCACCTCAGTAAGCGAACCCTTAACCATACAATGAATAAATACATAAAAGAATGAAATTAAGAAACAGAATAGACTAGATAGGTAAGTCTCACGACATATATGTATAAGTAGTAGAAAAGTGCGGAATGACGATAAACACCCCAGGGTCTAGTCTGATTAACACAACAGCATCTAAGGGGAAATAATACAATCTGAAATACTACAAAGTGTCTATGTCCCTGAATAGAATAAGAAGTAATGATAGAAAATCTTCAAGGCAGCAGACGCCCATGCTTACCCTGGAAACTCAAAGAGAAAGCTGAAGCGACGATCAACCATGTGTCACGGAAGTGCATCCGACCTGATACTCTGCATAAAAGAATGCAGCAAGTGCAGGTTAGTACAACAACAGTACTGGTAGGCATCATCGGCAGACCAAGCATAGCTAACCCAATTCAGATAATAAAGTAGATAAGAAAATAAACCAACAGTATAAGACAATGAAATCAATTCCAACTATCCGTCATCACCTATGTAAAGCATCTAATCCCAAATATACCAAGTCTGAATATATCCAATCCAATCTAACATCACAATACAATCACTAAGCATCTCAATCAAGTCATAATGCAATGCAATGCAATAATGGTATGAATGTAATGCAATGCCATGCAAATGCGGTGTGCACATGTACTCCGGATGAAAATATCGACGCCTCGGTAGTGTCACGACCCAAATAGATGGGCCATGACCAGTGCCCTAGCTGGACACCTGTATACGAACCTGCTTATATGATCAGACCGAAACTGGAAACAATATGGCAATCTGTAAAAGCACGTTGTAAACTCATCATATCATACATAAAAAAGAACCCGTCTTTTGAGAAGCCACAGCTAACCAAACATAACAAAATATGCAGGCCGATAAGGCTGCCACTATGCACGGGAATATCCAAAATGAACCACATCTGCATAGCTGATCAAATCGTATATACGCAACACACATATGTCTACAGACCTCTAAGAGTATAACAAAGCCTATGTCAAAGGATCTGTACCAAAAATATTTGAGCTCCGGAACACTAATGCCCTCCAACCAGTTGAGCTGAAGTCCTAAATCGGAGGATAACCGAACTGAGTGTCTGTACCTGCGGCCATGAAACGCAGCCCCTGAAGAAAGAGGGTAACTACGAATAGTGTACTGAGTATGTAAGGCATAAAATCAACATGTACATAAAATCCTAGAAAACATTTGAGACATGTCAATGAATGGGAAAAATAAATGTATCAGTACAGCTATATCAAAGAAACACATATATCCTTAAAAATATCACAACAAGGGCCGCAACATCACCCCCTGTCAACTGTGCCATATATATACACACCACAACAAGGGCCACAGCGTCACCCCCTGTCAACTGTGCCATATATACACACCACAACAAAGGCTACAGCGTCACCCCCTGTCAACTGTGCCATACATATACACATCACAACAAAGGCCACAGCGTCACCCCCTGTCAACTGTGCCATATAGGTGTTCAATAAAAACTATCACTTTATCCAACCTTGAAGGAACAATTTATAAGGTGAGATCAACAACAATGAAATAAATCGAGAAAATCATGACATAGCTTAACATTTTCACATCATCGTTGAAATCATATTTGAGACCTTTAAGCATAAAATCATCCTCAACGTAATCCTCATAAAAACATTCTGATTTTTAACATCATAAGAAGCTTTAAGAGTCATAAACTTCTAGCTTTTGAAATCAAGGAGGTTATGGAAACACTTATGGAATCATACCATAGGAATCATGCCTTTGAAAGAAAGGGATGAGCCTTAATATACTTTTCGGTCGCCTTAGTCGTTCAACATCTATCCTTTCAAGCCTTAACATACCTTTCGGTCGCCTTAGTCGTTCAACGCCTATCTACATATAAACCATTCATACTATTATTAGGCTCAATGTCATACGCTCATTTTAAGCCTTCAATTTAATTTCGTTTAGAATTTGCCAAAATTCGGGCAGCACCTGCCCTGTTTATATGCCTAGCCCAAAATCACAATCCAACAACCAACAACAACAACAATACCAACATCAATAATATCATTTCCAACACCAATATATATATATCAGAAAACAGCCCACACACTGTATTTTTCAACTTCTATAACTAACCAACTTACTACACAATTATTTAACGACTTTGTCTTCGAGAATAAGCCTTAGATAATACCAAAAGAGAAAGATTCATACCTTTTTTCTTGTTAAGACAGCAATATCCTCAATATCCACGCTAAAATACACCGCAAAACAATACTAGAGTCATAACTATGCGTTACCCGGACCTAAATCACTACTCCGCTACTTGAAAATTGCTCTCTTTTGACTCCCTCACTCCCTCTCTTATAATTTCTGGAAATTTCTGGGCTGAAATCTGGTGAAAAAAGGGGGTTATTACCCTTTTTATAGGGCTCAAATTCAGGTCGGGTCACTGTAGCATTTTACTGTAGTAGGTCGGTTACTTTAGCAGTACTGTAGCACGCATTTCTGCTCTGTCAGCTGAATTTGTAACGTCCATAATTCTCTACTCTGATGAGCTATCGAGCAGCGGTTTGTTGCGTTGGAAACTAGACTCGACGAACTTCATTTTAAACTTTTGAAAACACTTCATATGCTAAGAGATATTCGTCCCCCAACTTGGACAAAAAGTTTTACACAAGACATTACCCATCCTTTCTCCAAAGTCGTACTACTGCATTTCTTCCACTCATTTCCTTATAAAACCTTACGGTATACCTTATATATGTCCTTTACCCATTAAATATACTTAATACTGCTTGCTCCTTATATTCCAAAGTGATTTTACTTAGTCATAACTCAATGTACTTATGTTTCAAATTTGATAAGTGCTTCTTCGAAGATACGGGGTGTAACAGGTAGCACAACCCAGCGTGACTCACGAAGTCTAAGTGCCACCTGTCCCGGATATATGCCCAACAGACAGATAGGACCCCGAATCTTTGCCCATAAGGGCTCTCACCGACACCAACCTGGGGGTCCCGCGGAGTCCATGCACTAACAACGAATCCAGAACTAACATCGGATATTGACCATGCAAAAACGATTTCAGAATTAATCATCGGACATCGACCATCTCATGTCACTCAAGTAAAAAAGTTTTATCAAGTATCAATTTCACTTAATCAACGATTTCGGGATGAACATCAGACAACGGCCATCTCATGTCACTCAAGTAAAACTGAGCCCAGCTCATCAAGTGTTTCATCAAATGTCATGAATATCTCAGCAATGTATCATGAAATGAGAGTGCGTGCAATGCATGAAGCACATCGATAATTATACTCAATATCACATGTACTAACAATGGCTACGCCAACATATGTACACGAATCACAAATATCAACTGTGGGTATCCCAATAATATAACATAATCACAAGTACCAACAATGGGTACACCATCAATATATCCGAATATAGTTACCAACAGTGGGTATGCCAACTATATCATAATCTACAGGATAAAACAGAATCCATCATCTACCAATGACTCATGGCATCAAGCTGGCACAATAGAACAATCAAATCACACATAACGGGGTGGGTAGCCTTAACACACAACAGGGCCCAACCTAAGGCAATATCTAACCCCACTTCATACCCCAATGTTCACATGCTATCGCCAACAATATAATCTAAATATGTGCTTCGCTATATGAAGTCTCACCAAAGGTAAGCCATAACTTACCTTGATGGCCGAACCGCAACACTAACAACTCACTCCTTTGCCTTGCCTTTCCGCTGAACCTCAAATCAAAAGTAGTCTAAGCATAATTGAAATCTAAATTAGAAATCACGAAGAATGATACTAATATTGTTGCTATTCATTTTAGGTTAATTCCAACCCTAAAAATTCGGGAAATGGGCCCACAAAGGCAAAATAGGGAATTCGAAAGCAAAATATCAAATTAAGCACTAAGTGATCATGACCTAACCACTAATTGCTGATTTAACTTAAGGATTAGCGTAATTTCTGATTTCAAGAAAAACCCCCAATTTGGGTATAAAGCTATCACGACCCAATTAGTGGGCCTTAACGGGTACCCGGAGCTGGCTACCGAGCACCACTCATCATGCTATCTATCATACTTAACCTGGACATATATCATTTTCAACATAAAACTTGTCATAAACCAATTTCTAAATCTCCCAAAACATGTATATATGCATAAGCCCACGAGTCTACAAAATTATGTACAAAATATACACTGAAGAAGTCTCATAACATTTATAACCCACACATAAGTATCTACAAGCCTCTAACTGAAGTACTGAAGTCATAAGGACGGGACATGACCCCGTCATTCCCCAAATATGTGCACAAAAGAATATAGCAATAAATAGCACCACCAGAGTAGTGGAGTGCTCCTGTGTAGCTGCTGATAAGCTCATATGAATCTGTACCGCCTCCCTATCTACCTGTGGGCATGAACACATCGTCCATAAAAGAAAGGACGTCAGTACGAACAATGTACTAAGTATGTAAGGCATATATGATAACACGATAAGGAAATATATAAAACATAAGAAGAAAGTATAACTATAATCACTTGCCTTTTGAGGCGCAATCATGCATGCTCATTCTTATCCTGAAAACAAATCACAATTACATACGTAAGCAGTCTGAATCAATAACATCATTAGCCCGCGTCTGGGTTATCATTTCACGCCGCCCACTAGTTGTGTCTGCCCATGGCGTATAAACACAGTATAATAAGCTTCCTGCCTTAGCGATGCTACCCAGCCATATAGGCATTGTGTAATCATCATATACTTAACACGAAGTATGCATAAAGGCTCAAGTAAAAGTTATAACTCTATCGGAGTGACGTAAGGTCGGTAACCTCCGATTATTTTATGGAACAGTCATAACCATCATGTCGCACCTCGAAGGAACTAGCATTATAAGGTGAAACTATCAATGATAAATAACAACCAAGGAAATCATACATCAAGATCATTAACCTCATAATAGCATCCTTTCATAAGCTTTAGAATCTTGAGACATAGAATCATCATTATCATTGACATTATCATAACACATCTCTTATCTGTATCTCATGAAAAGTTCTTAATGGTCATAGACTTGTAACTTTCGGAATGTAAGAAAGTTGTGGAAAAGTAAGGGAAATAATGTTGTAAGAGTCATGCCTTAGAAGGAAGGGAGAATATCCTTACATACCTTTACGCCTCTCTAGCTTTATCGACTAAACGCTTCCCTCCAAATTCACTATTCTACATTCAAGAGAATTCGTACTAAGGTTAGATAATCAGAATCAAACTTTAGGTCTCAACTAGCACAACTAAGAGCTAACGAAAATTAGGCAGCATCTCCTTTGTTTCAACCACTTCCTCCATATAATAAACAACTCTTAAACTTTAATAACAACACCCACAATATCATAATGCATAAACTTCACCAAGCTAGACATTATTCAATTTTCAAAATCCCCTTTCAAAGTCATCCATAACCATGATTGTGACACAACATCATATTCATTCACATATAATGCTTCTACAACATCTTTAATATCATTCATAACAAGATTACATTCATGATATATCAAGAACTATGATTAAAGCCAAGTTACTATTCAAGAATACCACTATTTCCATATTTAAACTTCATACTCCACTTTCTTCCATAATCCAAGTCTTTCAACCACTCAATATTCTTAATAACATGAAATAAACATAAAACTCACCATTGATTACGCAGAAATGGTCTTCGGTTGAAAATACTCCACTTGAGATGAACCCCAACTTCAATACTAAAGAAGTTCTTGACTTGTATCAACCCTAGTGAGCATCCACACACTTGGTTTTCTAGATCCTTGGTCTTTGATTTTCCCTTGGAAATGTGTTGATATGGTTTGGAGAGGGTTCTAGTGGTTTTGAGAGAGTTGGAGAAGATGAAAAGTGAGAGAAATGAATTTAGGGGTCTCTTTTATAAAATTAAAAAGTTGCCCGACGAGGATTATATGGACCATTACACGGACTGTATAAGTGGTCGTATAACTCACAATTTCCGAAGTTGATCCCGTTGTTTCGTTTAACTTCCAATCCTTATGGAACCTTCTTGACACTTATATAATACTTCATTAACCATCTAAGGAGCCTTATAACTTTTCCTCAAGGCATTACTAAATTGACATTAGCTCAGTTGTTACGAATTCTTTCCGAACACAACTTATAGTTCACCTTCCTTTGACGAGCTTAGTTTCACCAATTCATATAACTTCAAAATCTTATCGTACGCACTTTAAAGCCACCAAATACCCTTCTTATAATCATAAGAGCCTCATGTTCACCTTAAGCTCACTTCAGTCTATTTACAACACAACGACATGAAATTTTAGAGGTGTAACACTCTCCCCCCCTTAAGAACATTCATCCTCGAATGTTAAGTTCTTGGGAATTTTACAATAATGTCGCCAGAGTCTCCCCTATGATATGGCACTACCATCCTGTCACAACACCCGAAATAACATCGCCTTATAGGGCTACAACAACAACAACAAGAAAAAATGTCACACACGACCAAAACATCAAAAGAAAGCATTACATACCTTATGCCAATGGTGTCTCGTCTTGAACCTCTTCTAGGGGTGGAAACAATTTTGGATATCTGGACTTTATATCTTTTTCTGCCTCCCAAGTCATCTCTTCTCTATTGTTATTCTTCCACAGAACCTTAACTGAGGCTACATCTTTAGTTCTGAATCTCTGCACTTGCCTATCTAGTCTGGCAGTGGGTGCCTCTTCATAAGCCAAATTATCGGTAACTTGAATACCATCCACTAGCACGATTCTAGATAGATCTCAAACACATTTGCGGAGCATTGACACATGAAAAACTGGGTGGACTGATTCAAGCTCTGGAGGTAAATCTAGTTCATAAGCCACTTGGCCAAACTTGCGTACAATCTTATAAGGCCCAATATACCAGGGACTAAGCTTGCACTTCTTGCTGAATCTCATTACGCCTTTCATCGGTGACACTTTCAAGAACACCCAATCACTGATTTGGAATTCCAAGTCTCGTCAGTGGTTGTCCGCATAAGATTTTTGGCGACTTTGGGCTGTCAACAATCCGTCTCTGATAAGCTTGATCTTTTCCACCGCTTGCTGAATAAATTCCAGACCTATCAGTTGTGTCTCCCCAACCTCAAACCATCCAATTGGAGATCTACACTTCCTTCCATATAGAGCTTCATACGGGGCCATCTGAATACTGGAATGATAGTTGTTATTGTATGCAAACTCAATAAGCGGCAAATGATCATCCCAACTACCTCCAAAATCTAGTACACATGCTCTCAGTATATCGTACAAGGTCTGAATAGTACGTTCAGGTTGTCCATCCGTCTGTGGGTGGAATGTTGTGCTGAGTTTCACTTGAGTTCCCAAACCTTCTTGAAAAACTTCCAGAATTTTGCTGTAAACTGTGCCCCTCTAGCTGTGATTATGGATACTGGAATGCCATAAAGTCGCACTATCTCTTGAAGATACAACATTGCATAATCTTCTACTGAATATGTGGTTTTGACTGGAAGAAAATGGGTTGATTTCGTAATTCCGTCCACGATTTCCCATATGGAATCATACTTACGTCGAGAACAAGGAAAACCTACAATAAAATCCATGTTGATCACCTCCCATTTTCAGGTTGGAATTTCCATGGCTTGTAACAATCCTCCTAGCTTTTGATGCTCGATTTGCACTTGTTGGCAATTTGGGCATTGAGCTACAAATTCTGCTATATCTTTCTTCATTCCATCCCACCAATACATTAACTTGAGATTGTGGTACATCTTTGTCGCTCCTGGGTGGATGGAATACCAGGAGTAATGAGCTTTTTCCAGAATCTGACGACGCAGTCCTGCAATATCTGGAACACATAGCCTGCCTTAATACCTGAGAATCCCATCTGCAGAAACCCAAAATGGTAACTTTTCTTTCTGGGGGACTGTATCTCTATAGTGACTCAACAGGGGATCTTCATATTGGCGCCATTTCACTTCCATGTCCAAGGAAGAAACAGTTGGGTTGTGAATACCAACTCCTGCAGTACCTGAATCAATTAAACGAACTCCTAGGCTGGCTAGTTGGTGAAGCTCACGGACTAATTCCTTCTTTTCTGGCTGAACATCCCATAAGCTGCCCATGGATTTACGGCTAAGCACATTGGCCACCTCCTTCGCCTTTCCGGGATGGTATAGAATACTCACACCATAGTCTTTCAGCAGCTCTAACCATCGCCTTTGTTGTAGATTTAATTCCTTTTGCTTGAAAATGTACTGAAGACTCTTGTGATCTGTATAGATATCAACGTGAAGACCATACAAAGAATGTGTCCATATCTTTAGTGCAGGAATAACCGCAGCTAGCTCAAGATCGTGGGTCGGATAATTCTTCTCATGTTTCCTCAATTGCCTGGAAGCATAGGCAATGACTTTACCGTGATGCATCAACACACAGCCCAATCCGACACCGGAGGCATCACGATAAACAACATAACCTTCTGATCCTTCAGGAAGCGTCAGGACTGGGCCTGAAGTCGGTCTATCTTTCAATTCCGGGAAGCTGCGGTCACAAGCATCAGTCTATTGGAATTTTGCAGATTTTTGAGTTAGTTTCGTCAATGGTGCTGAAATAGAAGAAAACCCTTCCATAAATCTTCTATAATTGCTTGCTAATCCTAAAAAACTACGGACCTCTGTAGGTGTTGTAGGGCTTAGCCAAGTCTTCACAGCTTCAATCTTTTGAGTATCTACGCGAATACCATCAGCTGAGATAATATGGCCCAGAAAAGTTAACGAATTCAACAAGAACTCACATTTTGAAAATTTTGCATATAGCTCACGAGCCCGAAGAATTCCAAGGACAGTACGTAGATGATCTGCATGCTCTGCTTCTGACCCTGAGGATACTAGAATATCATCGATGAATACAATCACGAATAGATCTAGAAAAGGCCTAAATACAATGTTCATCAAATTCATAAACATTGCCGGAGCGTTAGTCAACCCAAATGACATTACCCGAAATTCATAATGGCCATATCTAGTTCTGAAAGTTGTGTTGGGAATATCTTCTTCTCTAACTCTCACTTGATGATACCCTGATCTCAGATCAATTTTGGAACACCACTGAGCACCTTGTAATTGATCAAACAAATCATCGATTCTCGGATGAGGATATTTATTCTTGATCGGCACCCTGTTCAGCTGCCTATAGTCAATGCACATTCCTAAAGAACCATCTTTCTTTCTCATGAATAAGACAGGTGCTCCCCATGGCGATGAATTGGGTCTAATAAATCCCTTCTCAGGCAAATCCTTCAGTTGTGCCTTTAACTCTTTCAATTCCGCAGGAGCCATTCTGTAAGGAGGAATAGATATGGGTTTTGTGTCCGGCAACACATCAATAGTAAAGTCAATTTCTCGTTCCGGTGGAAGACCTAGAAGTTCATCTGGAAATACGTCCGGAAACTCATTTACTACCGGGACAGATTGAAGAGTTGGCGGCCTTGCTTCGGTGTCATGAACTCGGACTAGATGATAAATGTATCCTTTAGCAATCATCTTCCTTGCCTTAAGATAGCAAATAAACCTACCTATTGGGGATGCTGTGTTACCGTTCCATTCAACCATGAGCTCTCCTGGGAATGGGAATCGAACCATTTTTGTTCTACAATCCACATTAGCATAGCAAGAAGCCAGCCAGTCCATGCCCATAATCACATCAAAATCTAACATTTCCAGCTCAATCAAATCAACTGTAGTTTGACGATCACATACCACAATCACACAACTTTTATATATCTGTCCAGCTATTACCGGGTCACCAACAGGAGAATATAATTCGAATGATTTGATTGGCTCGGGTTTCACCCCAATACGACCAGCAATATAAGGAGTGATATAAGATAAGGTAGAACCCGGATCAATCAATGCAGAACCATCATGAGAGAATATGGATAGTATACATGTAACCACATCGGAGGAGGACTCAAGATCATGGCGTCCGGCTAAAGCATAAACACGGGGCTGAGAGCCACCTGAACTGGATGCTCCCCCTCTGCCCCCACAACGGCTTGCTGAAGTCTGGGGAGTCTGCCCTACCGGGCGCACGGACGATGAAGAACCAGCTACTGATCCTGTGGGCTGGGCCCCAACTCTACCACCCATCGATTGACAATCACACATCATATGCACAATGTGACCACATGCATAGCAAGCATCTGAGCCTCGGCGATACTGACCTGAATGTAATCTACCACACTGGCTGCATCGTGGGACCGGTGGTCTCCTCTGACTAGGATCACCTCCAAACTGAAAACCCAAAACTCTCGAGCTCTGACCCTGTCCTGAATAAATAGGGCTGTCAAATCTCCTGCCCATAAACCGAGGAGGTGCACTAGTCGCCGACTGGCCTGAATATCTAGAATATGACTGCCTCTGACCCCCTCTATACTCGCTACTAGCACCAACAGATTTGGCTCTCTTACTCTGCCCTCTCTCAACATTACGCTCATTTCGGTGGTGTCGCTGCTGCTCTTTTAAATTCTGGGCATGGTCCTGTATACGGGAAATGTCCATCCTTTCCTGAAGTGAAGCTGTCAAACAATCTTTGAACAAATGTGGCCCTAAGCCACTCACAAATCGATGTACTCTGTCTCCCATATCGGCTACCATAGTCGGAGCATATATAGCCAACAAATTAAAGTGAAGACTGTAGTCCCAAGCACTCATATTCCCTTACTTCAGATTCAAGAATTGACAAGCTCTGGCCCGATGAACTTCATGTGGCAAATAATGACGGATGAAAGCATTCACGAACTATTGCCAAACCGGGGGAGGTGCGTTTTCCCCTCTTGAAGAAATCCAATTATTGTACCAAAGAACCGCTAGCCTATAGGATGCCAATTCTATGGGCTCATTATTAGAAGCATGGATGATCCTCGACGTCCTCCACATCTCATCTATAAAACCGTACGGGACTTCATTCAGCTTTGACCCAAAAAATTTCAGAGGATTCAAGCTCATAAAATCGCGGGCTCTTGCACTAACCGCTCTATCACTTGAGCCCGTACTCTGACGTTGAGCCTGAACGACAGCCAACTGAGTCAATAACTGAATGGCCTCGGTCATTTGTGGACCCGAAGCACCAAGTGGATGAACTGAAGGCACTGGAGCTGGAGCGAAGGCCCCTTCATGCTCCTCTAAAACAGGCGGAGTGTGAGAGATATGAGATGGAGCCTCATTATGGGACTCACCCTTCTCTATATGTACCAGTGGCTCCTGTTCAACCCGCCTTCCTGCCGCAGTCTTGCCCTTATGGGCGGCCATCGCTTTCCTCTTTACCGACATCGCTGAAATCCTAACACACAGTTAGGGAAAAGGAATTCTTATAATGGAGCTCTATCACACGATCTATGGAGAAGAAAGACGGTCATTATTCCTAAATTCCCTGCAGCCTCTTGTTTATAAGTGTGACGCGCTTCACACCCATAAACAAGGCTCTACAGGACACAGCTCCTAGACACACCCCTAGGACGGAGCTGCTCTAATACCACTTTTGTCATGACCCAACTAGCGGGCCATGATGGGTACCCGGAGCTGGCTACCGAGCACTACTCATCATGATATCTATCATACTTAACCTGGACATATATTATATTCAATATAAAACTTGTCATAAACCAATTTCTAAATCTTCCAAAACATGTATATATGCTTAAGCCCACGAGTCTACAAAATGATGTACAAAATATACACTAAAGAAGTCTCATAACATTTACAACCCACACATAAGTATCTACAAGCCTCTAACTGAAGTACTGAAGTCATAAGGACGGGACAGAACCCCGCCATGCCCCAAATATGTGCACAAAAGAATATATCAATAAATAGCACCTCCGGAGTAGTGGAGTGCTGCTATGTAGCTGCTGATAGGCTCCTATGAATCTGTACTGCCTCCCTGTCTACCTGTGGGCTTGAACACAGCGTCCACAAAAGAAAGGACGTTAGTACGAATAATGTACTGAGTATGTAAGGCATATATGGTAACATGATAAGGAAATATAGGAACCATAAGAAGAAACTATAACTACAACTGCTTGCCTCTTGAGGCAGAATCATGCATGATTATTTTTATCTTTAAAATAAATCACAAATACATACATAAGCAGTCCGAATCAACAACATCATTAGCCCGCATCCGGGCCTCCCACGTCCGGGGTAATCATTTCACGCCGCCCACTAGTTGTGTCTGCCCATGAGGTATAGACACAATAATGAGCTGCCCGGCTTAGCAATGCTGCCCAGCCATATAGGCATGGTGTAATCATCATATACTTAACACGAAGCATGCATAAAGGCTTAAGTAAAAGTTATAACTCTATCGGAGTGACGTAAGGTCAGTATCCTCCAATTATCTTATGGAATAGTCATAACCATCATGTCTCACCTCGAAGGAACTAGCATTATGAGGTGAAACTATCAATTATAAATAACAACCAAGGAAATCATACATCAAGATCATTAACCTCATAATAGCACCCTTTCATAAGCTTTTGAATCTCGGGACATAGAATCATCATTATCATTGACATTATCATAACGCATCTCTTATTCGTATCTCATGAGAAGTTCTTAATGATCATAGACTTGTAACTTTCAGAATGTAAGAAAGTCGTGGAAAAGTTGGGGAAATCAGGTTGTAAGAGTCATGCCTTAGAAGGAAGGGGAATAGCCTTACATACCTTTACGTGTCTCTAGCCTTGTCGACTAAACGTTTCCCTCCAAGTTCAGTATTCTACATTCAGGAGAATTCGTACTAAGGTTAGATAACCGGAATCATACTTTTGGTCTCAACTAGCACAACTAAGAGCTAACGAAAATTAGGTAGCATCTCCTTTGTTTCAACCACTTCCTCCATATAATAAACAACTCCTAAACTTCAATAACAACACCCACAATATCATAATCAATAAACTTCACCAAGCTAGACATTATTCAATTTTTGAAATACCCTTTCAAAGTCATCCATAACCATGATTATGACACAACATCATATTAATTCACATATAATGCTTCTACAACTTCTTTAATATCATTCATAACAACATTACATTCATGATATATCAAGAACTATGATTCAAGCCAAGTTATTATTCAAGAATACCACTATTTCCATATTTAAACTTCATACTCCACTTTCTTCCATAATCCAAGTCTTTCAACCACTCAATATTCTTAATAACATGAAATAAACATAAAACTCACCTTTGATTATGCAGAAATGGTCTTCGGATGAAAATACTCCACTTGAGATGAACCCCAACTTCAATACTAAAGAAGTTCTTGACTTGTATCAACCCTAGTGAGCATCCACACACTTGGTTTTCTAGATCCTTGGTCTTTGATTTTTCCTTGGAAATGTGTTGATATTGTTTGGAGAGGGTTCTAGCGGTTTTGAGAGAGTTGGAGAAGACGAAAAGTGAGAGAAATGAACACAAGTTAAAGTTCACCTTCCTTTGACGAACTTAGTTTCACTAATTCATATAACTTCAAAATCTTATCGTACGCACTTTAAAGCCACCAAATACCCTTATTATAATCTTAAGAGCCTCATGTTCACCTTAAGTTCACGTCAATCTATTTACAACACAACGACATGAAATTTCCGAGGTGTAACAAAACCCTAAGTCTTCGATTCTGAAATTCAACACTAGAAATGGAAGATATATGATTAATAAGCTTTGATTCATCAAAATCTTACATAAACATTATCAATTCCCTCATACATGAGCCAAAGGAAAAATTCATCAAAACCCTCTTTCAACTTCCATCACTAAGGGATTATTAAAGGAAAGGGGGAAATCTAGGATGATTGTGATTAAGGAAGAGTAAAAGAATAGGCGAGATTTACCTCCAAGAATGTCTCCAAAATATCTCCAAGAACTGTTCCCCAAAGCTCTATTTCGAAATGGGAAATAATTTGGGTGTAAGGGCTTATTTAAATCACACTTAATGAAAATACCTAGCCTGTCACCGCCACGACAGTAATGGGGCAACTACAGCGCCCTTAAGGTTGCCATAGCGGTCTGGCCAATAATATACATGGCTGCCCTGGAGGCCAATAAACTGCAATAGCGATGCCGCTGGGACGTAACTGCTCATCAACCACATATATAGACCCACACAAAAATATGCTACGAACGTACTTGTGGCCTCGAAATTTCCAACGGAGTTCTCATTGACCGAGTCAACCCCCGATTCCTTAGTTCCAATTTCCAACCCAAGTCCCAAAATGCATCCAAGTGCATTAGGAGCCAAACCAAATATACTCACAAATTCTAAACGACCATCCGAACCTCTCGGAAGGGACGAAATTTCAAAAAAGGTCCGTTTACCCAAAAACCAACTTCGGGTCAACTATTTTTCACTTTAAGCCTGTATTTCACAAAAGTTACCCGAATTCGGTCTAGACAGCTCGAGGAGAATGCCAATGGTCCCCTCGGGTCAAAATGAGCTAAATAATGCTCGGGAGCGAGCAAAAATGCTAAAAAGACTATAACGATCAAACGGGTTGTTACATCAGATACTAATTGAACCGTCTCTCGCCCTCGAGCGAAGAAAAGAAAGAAAGCGGGAAAATAGCTTAATCAATGAACAACTGAAGATATCGGCTACGCATGTCGGACTCAGTCTCCTAAGTAGCCTCTTCAACAGGACGGTGCATCCATTGCACTTTCACCGAAGCAATCTCTTTCGATCTCAACTTTCAAATGTGCCTATCTAAGATCACGATAGGCTCCTTCTCTTAAGTCAAAGTCTCATCAAGAAATATAGAAACCCACGGACAATGTAGGTACTATCGGCATGGTACTTCTTCAGCATCGAAACATAAAAAATTGGATGAACTCCTGCCAAGCCTGGCGGCAATGCCAACTAATAAGATACATCATCGATACAGTCCACAATCTCAAACGGACCAATATACCTGGGGCTTAACTTGCCCCTCTTACCGAACCTCATAAAACCCTTTATGGGTGAAACCTTCAACAGAACCTAGTCACCAATAACAAACTTTAAATCCCGGAACTTTCGGTCTACATAAATATTTTGTCGACTCTGAGTTGCCAAAAGTTTGGCCTGAATAACTCTCACTCTATCAAGGGAATCTCTCAACAGATCCGTGCTCCAAGGCCTAGCCTCGAACCCATCAAACCAACCAATCGGAGATCTACATCTCCTACCATATAAGGCCTCAAAAGGCGTCATGGGAATACTCGAATGATAACTGTTATTGTACGCAAACTCTACCAAGGGTAAGTGCTGATCCTAATGACAATCAAAATCAATAACACATGCTTTCAACATGTCCTCGAGCGTCTGAATGGTCGGCTCGAACTAGCAATTGTTCTCCGGATGAAAAGCTATACTAAGATCTAATCGGGTACCTAACTCCTCATGAAATGCCCTCCAGAAGCGGAAAGTGAAAATCGTACCCCGATCAGATACAACAGAAATAGGAACCCCATGCAATCTCACAATATCCCGAGTGTACATCTTGGCTAAATTCTCCGCGGTATAGGAAACCTGAACTAGAACAAAGTGAGCGGACTTAGTCAACCGATCAACTATCACCCAAATAGAATCAAACTTGCCAAGGGTTTTTGGAAGACCCGTGAAAAAGTCCTTGGTAATCCTCTCCCACTTCCACTCAGCAATAGGCATCCTCTAAAGTACCCCACCAGGTCACTGGTTCTCATACTTTACCTATTGATAATTTCCGCACTTAGCCACAAAATCAGCTATATCTCTCTTTATGCAACGCCACCAACAGTGCTGTCTCAAGTCACGATACATCTTAGTCACCCCCGAATGAATGGAGTAACGAGAGCTATGAGCCTCAGACAAGATCAATAGAATTAGGTCACCAACACGAGGAAAGCAAACGGGTCCTCTAATCCTTAGAATGCCCTCAGAATCAATCACAACCTCTTTGGCCTTACCTTTCAAAACTCTATCTCGAATCTTTCTCAACTGAGTATCCTCAAACTGATGAGTCCTATCCGATCCAACAAATATGACCTGGCCTCTATACAAGCCAAAATCCTGCCCGGGGTTGAAAGATCAAGACAAACTAAATTGTTGGCTTAAGTCTGAACCTCTATGGCCAACGAATGCTCGAAAACAATCAATCGAGATAAACTCCCCATACTCACTGCCTTGCGACTCAAGGCATCAGCCACCACATTGGCTTTCCCAGGATGATACAAAATAGAGATGTCATAGTCCTTCAAGAGCTCCATCCATCGGTGCTGCCTCGAATTAAGATCTCTCTATGTAAATATATGCTAAAGGCTATGGTGATTGGTGAAAACCTCACAATGAACACCGTAAAAATAATGCCTCCAAATCTTCAAGGCGAAGACCACGGCCAAAAACTCCAAATCATGGGTAGGGTAATTCTTCTCATGAACCTTCAACTGACGGGAAGCATAATCTATCACTCTACCCTCCTGCATCAACACCGCACCTAAGCCCATACGGGAGGCATCACAATAGACAGCGAAATCCTTACCCTCCACGGGTAATGCTAAGATCGAGGTTGTAGTCAAAAAAAGCTTGAGCTTTTGAAAGCTCTCCTCACAATCATCCGCCCACTAGAAGGGAGCATCCTTCTGGGTCAATATGGTCAAGGATGAAGCAATAGCAACAAAACCCTTCACAAAGTGGCGGTAATAACTGGCTAAACCTATAATACTACGAATCTCAGTAACAGTAGTGGGCCTATCACAACCTCTATCTTCTGTGGATCAACCATAATCCCCTCCTTGGACACCACATGGCCCAAGAATGTTACAGACTCCAACTAGAACTACACTTAGAAAACTTAGCAAATAGCCTATGTTTCTTCAAAGAACCAAGAATAGAACGAAGATGACTATCATGCTCCTCTCTACTCTTGGAATACACCAAGATGTCATCAATGAACACAATCACAAAGGAATCAAGAAATGGTCTAAATATGTCGTTCATCAAGGTCATAAATGCAATTAGGGCATTGGTAAGCCCAAAAGACATCACTAGAAACTCATAGTGGCCATATCTCATCCGAAATGCTGTCTTCGAAATATCCTCCGCCCTGATCTTCAACTGGTGATAGCCGGAACACAAATCAATCTTCGAAAACACCGAAGCACCCTGAAGCTGGTGATACGCTCAAACTACACTTTTTAATAGTGTAAAGCGGATGATGTCAAATATAGTAACTCAACGAGGTTAGGGTCGAATCCCACAGAGAATATGACGTGGAAAGTTTACTAAACAAGCATTATACTAATCTTGTAGTCCTGGTGTATTCCAGAAAAAGGGTTTTATAGTTGTTTTGATTTGTGAACTAATTTAAAGTGATTAGAAATTTAAAGTTGTAAATATATGTGTAAAAAGAACTAAGGTTGTGTCCCCGTCAGATAAAGTGTATGATCATGGGTATCGATCTTGATATACTTCTAATGGATCATTTGTATGGATTTACTTAACCTCTATGTGAATCTAGACTATTTCCCAATAAGAAAAGATTATTTCTTTCTATACTTTTTCCAAAGATAAGAAAGTATGCATGAAGAACGGTTAATTATGCCAAGTAAATTCCTCTTATTCCTAAGTGAATTTATTAAAAAGGTTTTAAGCCCTGAGTTCTTGTTATTTGTTCTTACCTAACCCTAGTTACTTTCCCAAATAAACTAAAGTTTATGGTGTTAGCTAATGTTTGCAACCACTAACTATATGATGAAAATGAAGAACACATAAACCCTAACAATCCATTATGTGTAGATTATTCACAATCCCCAATCATAAAACACCCATCCTTGGGTTCCCGACCTTAGTAAAGGTGTTTAGTTACTCATGGAAACAAGAAAGCAATAAAAGATTGAAGATTGCATAATTGAATGTTGTATTGAACTTACGAATAAAACTTGAAAGTAATGAATGTATTTGTCTGTAAAATCTTCAAAACTAATAACAACGCAAAAGTAATTACTTCAAGTATAAAACTCCCGATGTCTGAAAAATAAAACCTAAACAGGTATTTATACAAGTTAAACTCGGAACAAGCAATCACAGTCCTATTACAGTTCGGCTTGAAAATTGACGGACCATTGTTGCACATTGACGGTCCCGTCGAATGTCGACGATGCACTTCGACGATATGATGACTTTTTTAGGCCGCATAAACTCCACCGTCCTTGTACATCGATGGACCGTTAATCATGTTGAAGGTTCGTCGACCTTCCCATCGTTTTACATCAATAGATAGAAGTCTCTGATATTTCACTCAGTACATTTCGATGACCAACTTGATGGATCGTCGAGTATGTTGACGGTCAGTACAAGTGCAGCATAGTGCCTTTTCTTCAAAATTCCTTGTTTTCAACTGTTTCTTTCAATTTCGCTTCTAATTACCTACACATACACAAAACACATCAAACTAACACAAGCTTACTCGAAAACAAGTAACACTTAGAGTAAAAAAACATTAGATGTGCCAATATTCTCGGCACATCAGCTGGTCAAATAGATCATCAATATGAGGCATAGGGCAATTATTCCGAATAGTGACCATGTTCAATTGGCGGTAATCAATACACATCCTCGTGGTCCTATATTTCTTCTTCACAAGTAACACAGGAGCCCCCCAAGGGGAGACACTCAGTCTAATGAACCCTTTGCTCAATAGATCCTGTAACTGCTCTTTAAACATTCTCAACTCAGCAGGTGCCATCCGATATGGTGGGATGGAATAGGATGAGTGCTCGGGTCCACAATGATATATAAATCAATGTCGCAATCGGGTGGCATATCCGACGGGAATACCTACGCGAACTTGCTCACAATAGGGATAGACTCAAGGGTGGAGATGCAACAGTCGTATCACGAACATGCGCCAAATACGCTAAACACTCCTTACTTACTAACTTCTTCGCCCGAAGGAAGAAATGATCTTCTTCGGGGTGGGACTAGAAGTACCTCTCCACTCAAGCTTAGGGATGCCCAACATGGCTAAGGTGAGTGTTTTGGCATGAGTCCAAGATCGCATGATAGGAAGAAAGCCAGGACATACCAATTATAATATCAAAGTCCACCGTATCGAGAATCATCAAATCTACCCAATTATCATACCCCATAAAAGTAAACAAACAAGACCGGTAGATTCGATCAACAATCATAGAATCTCCGATCGGAGTAGACACATGAATAGGTATATCTATGCTATCACAAGGAAAATCCCAACCAGTGGCATAAAATGCAGATACATATGAATAAGCGGATCCAGGATCAAATAACACAGTTGCTGCTCTATGACGGACAAAAATGGTACCTGATATCACAGCTTCTGAAGTCTCTGGCTCGGGCCTACCAGGAAATGAGTAACAATGGGCTCCACCACGCCTAGTCTGAGATCCCCCTCTCGAACTCTGGGAACCACCTCTAGCAAGTACCGCGACTTGACTGAGCATCGCTTTTCTGATAAGTCCCACCTCGACCACCAGATGATACAGGAGTCCTCGAGGGCTGATAATCTTGCCTAGGTCAGGGACATCTTCTAGTAACATGCCCAACCTCTCTACAAGGAAAAAAGGTGGGAGGAGTCGAATGCTGAAACATGGAAGCTGAAGACCCGAATGAAACAGCCCTATCTGCTGGTCTGGAGAACAAACTCTCAGGAGCTCTCTGCCTGGGTGGCTCACTAAGAGAAGAATGTAACGCTGAATGCACAGGACGACTAGTATATTGACTGAGGTGGCCTCAAAAACTGTTCGGCGCCCCTCGAACCATGACATCTAAAACTGCCAGTCTGACGTGGCCTTTTTTCACCAACACCAAAAGCGTAGGCCTTAGCTCTCTCAACCACAGAAGTATGCTCGATAACGGAATGGAAGGAAGCCCCCATAGACTTTATCTGAATACAAGTAATCTGGAGAGAGCCTACTAGTCCTCCAACAAAGTGCCTGATCCTATCGGCCTCAGTAAGGATCAACGGAGTAGAATAACGGGCCAGATAAAGGAAACGGGTCACATAGGACTCCAAAGACATGCCCCTCTGCTCAAGGTGTAAAAACTGCTCCCTATGCGCCTCTCTCAAAGACCGGGGCACATACTTCTCAAGGAAGGTCCGGTAGAACAGAGTCCAAGACAAAGGAGGGGAACCCTCAGGTCTGCACGCCACGAAATACCTCCACCATGTCTTCGCTTCGCCGCGAAAGTGGTAGGACACATAATCAACACCGTAGGTCTCCACTATCCCTATACGGTGCATTAATTCATGCATATCAAGAATAAACTCATAGGCATCCTCAGACGAAGTACCACAGAACTTCGGTGACTCTAACTTCCTGAATCTCCCAACAAGGTCCTGATCAGAAGCAGTCATAACGGCACCCTCCATGGGCCTAATATTATCACCAGGAGAGGGTATTGCATCAATGCAAAGAGCCATAGTTGCAGCGGTATGCACTGCCCGCATAGGTCACTGCTCAGGGTTCTACGCCCTAACCCTGCTTTGTGAACTCCCGCCGGGAGTAGTAACACTGGTTGCCGCCTATTCAGCATCAAGGTGAAGTAGGATCATCGCCATAGTGTCATGTACGACCTGGTCAGAAGTAACCTCAGGCTGTGTCCGTGCTGGGGCCATACCATCCTTTGCAGTTGGTCTCTATTCGGCTGATAGTCGGGCTCGGGAGATGGAGACCTCTCTCGCCTCCATCCCACTGCAAGAGCTCTGCCCTTGGCTGAGGCAGCCCTGTGGCCTCTCGCTCAGCCACACCTCCTAGATCTGGCACTTGACCTCAAGCCATCGGAGCTCGAGTCCTCACCATTTCTGCGAGAAGATAATAGAGTCAGATACCAATTTGATCCTTCCATATACCAAATTGAACAAAGTAGCACGAAGAATGAAAAGAAAGCGAGATTTCCTAAATGTCCTATAGCCTCCTGCAGATAAGTACGGAGCTCATCGTACCGCTCCACGAGACTCTACTAGACACGCTCTTGTGTTAAAGACCGGGTAACCTAGGGTTCTGATACCAACTTGTCACGACCTATTTTGCCTAAGTCATGCGGGCACTTACCTTTCCACCTCGGTAAGCGAACCCTCAACCGTACAATGAATAAATACATAACAGAATGAAATTAAGGAACGGAATAGAATAGATACGTAAGTCTCACGGCATACATGTATAAGTAGTAGAAAAGTGCGAAATGACGATAAACACCCCTAGGGTCTAGTCTGAATAACACAAGAGCATCAAGGAGAAATAATACAATCTGCATTACTAATAAATAAAGTGTATATGACTCTAAATAGAACAGGACGTAAAGATAGAAAAGTCTTCAAGGCAGCGGACAACCTTGCTCACCTTGGAACTTCAAAGAGAAAGTTGAAGTGACGATCAACCACGCGTCACGGAAGTGGATCCGACCTGATACTCTGCATTTATAAAAGAATGCAGCAAGTGTTGGTCCGTACAACAAAATTAGTGGTAGGCATCATCGTTCGACTAAGCATAACTAACACAATTCAGTTAATAAAGCAGATAAGCAAGTAAACCAACAGTATAAGACGATGAAATCAATTCCAAGTATTCATCATTGCCTATGTAAAGCATCTAATCCCAAATATGCCAAGTCTGAATATATCCAATCCAATCCAACATCACAACACAATCACCAAGCATCTCAATCAAGTCATAATGAAATGCAATGCAATGCCATGCAAATGCGGTGTACACATGTACTCCTGATGGAAATATCGACGTCTCGGTAGCACAACCCAGCGTGACTCGTGAAGTCTAAGTGCCACCCGTCCCGAATCTTTTCCCTACAAACAAATGGGACCCTGGATCTTTGCCCATAGGGGTTCTCACCGGCACCACCTTGGGGGACCCGGGGAGTCCATGCACTGACAACGATTCTGAAACTAGCATTAGATATCGACCATGCAACAACGATTCTGGAATTGATCATCGAACATCGGCCATCTCACGTCACTCAAGTAAAAACATTTTATATAGTATCAATTTCACTCAATCAACAATTTCGGGATAAACATCAGACATCGTCCATCTCACGTCACTCAAGCAAAACTGAGCCCATCTCATCAAGTGTTTCATCAAATGTCATCAATATCTCAACAATGTATCATGAAATGAGAGTGCGTGCAATGCATGAATCACATCAATAATTATGCTCAATATCACATGTAACAACAACGGATACGCCAACAAAGTACACGAATCACAAATACCAACGGTGGGTATGCCAATAATATAATCGAATCAGAAGTACCGACAACGGGTACGCCAACAATATATCTAAATACAGTTATCAACAATGGGTATGCCAACTATATCATAATCAAGAGGATAAAATAGAATCCAGTATCTATCAATGACTCATGGCATCAAGCCATCACAATAGAATAATCAAATCACACATTACGGGGTGGGTAGCCCCAGCACACAACAGGGCCCAACCTAAGGTAATATCCAACCCGACTTCATACTCAAAGTTTCACATGCTATCTTCAACAATATAATCTAAATATGTGCTTCGCTATATGAAGTCTCACCAAAGGTAAGCCATAACCTACCTGGATAGACGAACCGCAACACTAACAACTCACTCCTTTCCCTTGCCTTTTCGTTGAACCTCATAACCAAAGTAGTCTAAGCATAAGCGAAATCTAAATAAGAAACCACGAAGAATGACACTAATATTATTACTATTCATTTTAGGTCAATACTAACCGTAAAATTGGGGAAACGGGCCCATAAAGGCAAAACGGGAAATTCAGAAGCAAAATATCAAATTAAGCACTAGGTGACAACCACTAATTGTTGATTTAACTCAAGGAATAGCCTAATTTCTAATTTCAAGCAAAACCCCCAATTTGGGTATAAACCCTAAGTTTTCGATTCCGAAATTCAACACTTGAAATGAAAGATATATGATTAATAAGCTTAGATGAGTCAAAATCTAACATAAACATTATCAATTTCATCATACATGAGCCCAAGGAAAATTCATCAAAACCCTTTTTCAACTTCCATCACTAAGGGATTATTAAAGGGAAAGGGAAAATCTATGATGATTGTGATTAAGTAAGAGTAAAGGAATAGGCAAGATTTACCTCCAAGAATGTCTCCAAACTATCTCCAAGAACTGGTCCCCAAAGCTCTAATTTTGAAATTGGAAATAATGACGGTCTAAGGGCTTATTTAGATCACACATAATGAAAATACCTGGCCCGGCACCGCCACGTCGATAACAAGGCCTCTAAAGTACCCTTAAGGTCGCCATAGCGGTCTGGCCAACAATATACATGGCCGCCTTAACAACCAATACACCGCAATAGCGGCGCCGTCATATCGGGCACCAGGTACCAGAATCCCTTCAATTTTTCTAAGTCTCAATCCCAAACCATTCTTGAGGCTTTCTGCTCACCAACCACATACACAAACCCACACAAAAATACGCTACGAACGTGCTCGTGGACTCGGAATTTCCAACGGAGGTCTCGTTGACCGAGTCAACCTGTTACACCTCAGAAAATTCCCTATTAACGTACAGTGAATAGAATAACAAAAGGCACGACGTAAACATTGTTTCGATAAGTAAGAAATAGCATTTGAGGATCCTAATTGAGATTCAAAGACATTTGACGTAAGGGAAGAAGGTTTGCCGAGAAAAGGCAAGGCATACGTTGTGTAACTGAAGGAAATTACGAGTAGCGAGTTAATGATAATTAAAAGGTGCTTTGGAGAGAGTTATAACGTCCCATCGATTGTTAATAAAGTGATAAACAAGTGCTAAGAAGGTTCCCTAAGGATTGGAGATCAAACGAAGTGACAAGAAAACGATCAGTGAAAGGACAAATTATACGGTCGATTATACGGTCTGTATCATGTTATACGGTCCATTATATGGACCGTAGGATTGTCACAGAAGGACGTTGTGGAGGGGGGTGATTTCACGGCCACTTATACGGACCGTATAATGTGCTGTGAAATCGATACAGAACAGGATGACTACTGGAGCAGTTTCACGGTCACTTATACGGACCGTATAAATTTATACGGACCGTATAAGTGTCCGTAGAATCTCGTCGGGACCCTTTTTAAAAGTTGATATAAGGACTTCACCGCATTAATTTCATTTCATTCTTCTTCTACACAACTCAAGAATTCTCTAAAACCTTCCACACACTCAATATACACGAAATTATGAGAAATTAATGATCAGCTTCATCAAACCAACAAAACTAAGTGTGAGAAACACGTCAAAGCCCATCCAAGTCAAGAAATTCCATGGAAAGTGAAACTAGGGTTTTGCTCAAGTGAAGTATTTCCACCCAAAGCTTATTCATACACCATCTAAGGTAAGTTTTATGGTATTTGCATGTTATTTAAGGTACTTGAAAAGTTGAAAAACATGGATTGTAGAAGATATAGGAAATGGGTCATGAATGAGTGAATATTGTCATTGTTGAGTAGTAAATTGGGGTGAATTATGAATATTGGTATGTTGTGATTGTAAGTATGTTATGAACGACATTTAGAACATATAATGAGTATTATATGTGAGGAAATGCCATAATGAACTATGACCATGATTTTGGAGAAATTGGAGTGAAATGGTGACATGTGGGTAATGTAGATGAGTGATGATTGTTGTTGCGATATTGTGACTGTTGTCATGGATGTTAGGAGTTGATATACAGAATATGGGAAAAATTGTATATTCCATTTCTTTCAAGCAAGTGATAGATTAGTTAAACGTAAAAGGTATGTGAAGCTAGTCATTTCTTTCTATGGCATGAATCCGATAACATGATTTATCCTTCCTCTCCATGAATTCTCTATATTCCAGAAAGCCAAGAGTTTATGATCATAAATAGCCATATGAGATAAGAAATATGTTATCGGTTCAATAATGATGTCATATATTGTATACACTCACCTTTCCTATTATTTACTTCAAGGTGAGGCAGAGTACCATAAAGTTAAGGATGTCATATATTGTATACACTCACCTTACATGTTATTTCCTTCAAGGTGAGGCAAAATACTTATAGATGACCATAATGGAATCGGGGGTTCACGACCTTATGTCACCTCGATAAAGTATAGCTATCTTTGAGTTATTATACATGCATTATGATGAGTATATGTTGACGATATTACACCGTGCCTATATGACACGGGCAGACACACCACTATAGTGGGCAGCTTATACCCCGGACGCGGGAAGCCTGGACGCAGGTTAACTATTATCACACTGTACCTATATGGATGGGCAGCTTATACAGTTGCTCCTTATTGATGTTTCCTATATCTCATTGACATATTTTCATTGCTTATACCTCTCATACCCAGTACAATGTTTGTACTGACGTCCGTTTTCTTTAGACGCTGTGTTCATGCCCACAAGTAGATAGGGAGGTGATCTTGATCCAGACTCATAGGAGCTAGTATCTGATTTGAGAGCACTCCATTGTTCCGGAGGTGCCTGTGATTATTCTTTTGTGTATGTATGCATATTTTTGGCACGATGGGGTCCTGTCCCGTCCTTATGTCTAGCACTCCAGTAGAGGGTCGTAGATACGCAGTGTGGGTTATATGGTCTCACAAGGTTGATATTATGTATATATATATATATATATATATATATATATATATATATATATATTATTTTGATAGCCGAAAGGCTTATGTCTGTAAAAGTATCAATGTTCTCAAATGAAAAATGACTTGCCTTATGACTTGAGTATGTAATTGATAATAGAATGTTTAATAAGTATGATGAGTAGTAGAATGAGTGGTGCTCGGTGGTTAGCCCCGAGTACCCGTCACGGCCCCTAGCCGGGTCGTGACAAAAGTGGTATCAGAGCAGTTCAGTCCTAGGAAGTGTCTACGAGCCGTGTCTAGTAGAGTCTTGTTTATGCTGTGTTGCGCGCCACGCCAATAAACAGGAGGCTACAGGGCATTTTGGAAAAATAACCATCTTTCATCTTAATAGATCGTGCGATAGAGCTGTGTATAAGATTTTCCCCTCTTAATAGTGTGTTATAATTTCAGAAATGCCGCCAAAAGGAAAAGCTACAGCCACCTAGAAGGGCAAGACTACGACAAAAAAGCGGGTGGAGAGAGATCCACCAATGAATGTAGAAGAGGGCGAGTCACATAATGATTCCCTTTCTAATACTTCCTCCACCCCGTCCAATGTAGAAGAACAAGGAGGAGCTTCAGCTCCAGTTCTTCCACAGGTTGCTTCGGGTCAACAAGTGACCGAGGCTATCCATTTATTGACACAGTTAGTTGCCGCCCAGGCACAGCGGCAGAATATGAGTTCAAGTGATCCGGCAGCTAGTACCAGAGCCCGTTATTTTATGAGTTTAAATCCTCCGGAGTTTTTAGAGTCGAAACCGGATGAAGACCCGCAAGGTTTTATTGATGAAATGCTGATAACATTGAGGATTATTCATGCCTCCAAAACTGAATCTGTGGATTTGGCATCTTATAGACTCTGAGATGTGGCGGTATTGTGGTATAATAATTGGCTAGCATCAAGAAAAGAAAATGCTCCTCCTCCCGTATGGCAAGAATTTGTAGATGCTTTCATCCGTCACTATTTTCCACCCAAGGTCCGCCGAGCTAGAGCGGATAGATTTTTAAACTTGAAACAAGGGTACATGAGTGCCCGATAATATAGCCTTCAATTTAATTCGTTGGCTAGGTATGCCCCGACTATGGTGGCCGATATGGGAGATAGGGTGCACAGGTTTATAAGTGGCTTGGGGCCACATTTGTTCAAGGATTGTTTGACGGCTTTGTTGCAAGATGGGATGGATATCTCCCGGATACAAGCCCATGCCCAGAATTTACAGGGACGACATCAGCCATAAAGGGGTGATCGTGATATTGATAGAAGGCAAAGTAAAAGAGCCAGATCTATAGGAGAAGGCAGTGATTATAGAGGGGGATCAAGGCAGACACATTCTAGATACTCGGGCCAGTAGGTGACTAGTGCACCTCCTCGATTTACAGGTAAGAGAGTTGATCGCTCCTTTCGTTCAGGACAGCTTCAGAGTTTGAGGGCCACAGATTTTCAGTTTGGGGGAGATTATAGACAGAGGATACCCCCAGTACCGCAATGCAGCCGGTGCGGTAGATTACAATCCGGACAGTGTTGCTAGGGTTCGGATGCTTGCTATGCCTGTAGCCGGGTTGGGCATATGATGCGAGATTGCCCGTCGATGAGTGGTAGAGTTGGGGTTCAGCCCACAGGATCAGTGGCTGGTTCGTCTTCAGTGCGCCCGGTAGGGCAGACTCCCCAGATGTCAGCAGGTCGAGGTAGGGGCAGAGGGGGAGCATCTACTTCAGGTGCCACTCTGCCCCGTGTGTACGCTTTGGCCGGACGACAGTATCTCTAGTCCTCCCCGGATGTGGTTACAGGTACATTGTCCATATTTTCCCATGATGTGTATGCATTGATAGATCCGAGTTCTACACTCTCTTATATTACTCTGTATGTTGCTGGTCGTATTGGGGTGAAACCTGAGCCGATCAAACCTTTTGAGGTATCCATTCCGGTTGGTGATCCTGTGATAGCTAGACAATTGTATAAAAATTGTGTACTTGTGATATGCAATCGCCAGACCAAAACTTATTTAATTGAACTGGAAATGCTGGATTTCGATGTGATTATGGGTATGGATTGGTTGGCCTCATGTTATGCTAGTGTTGATTGCCAAATGAAAATAGTTCGATTCCAGTTTCCGAGAGAGCCCGTGCTTTAATGGAAGGGTAATACAGCATCTCCAAAAGGTAGGTTTATTTCCTACCTTAAGGCAAGAAAGATGATAGCTAAGGGCTATATTTATCACTTAGTTCGAGTTCATGATACCAAAGCAAAGTCGCCAACTTTCCAGTCTGTTCCAGTAGTGAATGAATTTCCGGATATATTTCCAGATGAACTTCCAGGCGTTCCTCTAGAAAGAGAGATTGATTTTGCTATCGATGTGTTGCCGGACACCCAGCCTATTTCCATTCCCCCTTACCGAATGGCTCCGGCAGAATTGAAAGAATTAAAGGCACAATTGAAGGATTTGCTTGAGAAGGGGTTTATTAGACCCAGTTCATCACCGTGGGGAGCACCAGTCTTGTTCGTGAGAAAGAAAGACGGTTCCCTCCGAATGTGCATCGATTATAGGCAGTTGAATAAGGTGAGAATAAAGAGCAAATATCCTCTCCCAAGGATTGATGACTTGTTTGATCAACTACAGGGTGCCAAATGGTTTTCTAAAATAGGCTTGAGGTCGGGTTATCATCAAGTGAGAGTGAGAGAAGTGGATATTCCTAAAACAGCTTTCAGAACGAGATACGGCCACTATGAGTTCCGAGTGATGTCGTTTGGGTTGACTAATGCCCTGGCAGTGTTCATGAATTTGATGAATAATATATTCAGGCCACTCTTGGACTTATTCGTGATAGTATTCATTGATGATATTTTGGCATACTCTCTCACAGAATTAGAACATGCAGATCATTTATGTGTCATTCTTGGAATTCTTCGAACCCGAGAATGGTAAGCAAAATTTTCAAAGTGCGAGTATTGGCTGAATTTTGTGACATTTCTAGGCCATGTTATTTCAGATGATGGTATTCGAGTTGACACTTAGAAAATTGAAGCTGTGAAGACTTGGCCAAGGCTTACGATGCCTACAGAAGTTCGTAGTTTTCTGGGATTGGCGGGGTACTATATAAGGTTCGTAGAAGGATTTTCGTCTATTTCGGCCCCATTGACGAAGCTAACCCAAAAGTCAGCCAATTTTTAGTGGGATGATTCTTGTGAACGCAGCTTCCAAGAGTTGAAGGACATATTAACCTCAGCTCCAGTCTTAACACTTCCAGAAGGGCCAGATGGCTATGTTGTGTATTATGATGCTTCCGGCGTTGGGCTAGGATGCGTGTTAATGCAGCATGGCAGAGTTATTGCTTATGCTTCGAGGCAGCTGCGGAAACATGAAAAGAACTATCCAACTCACGATCTCGAATTGGCTGCAGTAATTCATGCATTAAAAATGTTGAGACATTACCTGTACGGTGTGCATGTCGATATCTATAGAGATCACAAGAGTCTTCAGTATATTTTCAAACAGAAGGAGTTAAATCTGCAGCAGAGGCGGTGGTTAGAGTTATTGAAAGATTACGATGTGAATATTTTGTACCACCCCGGAAAAGCAAATGTAGTAGCTGATGCGCTTAGCCGCCGATCAATGGGCAGTTTATGCGAAGTTCCTCCGAAAACGAAACAATTAGTTCATGAGCTCCATCAACTAGATAATCATGGAGTACCTGTAATTGATTCGGGTGATGCAGGAATTGATATAAATGATCCCACAGTTTCGTCCCTGAATATGGAAGTGAAAGAGCAACAATACGAAGATTCTCATTTGTGCCATTACAGAGACACATCTCATGAAAAAGAGAAGTCCCCATTTGATGTTTCCATGGATGGAATTCTTAGATACCGAGGTAGGCTATGTGTTCCGGATGTTACAGAACTACGTCGTAGAATTCTAGAAGAAACTCATTATTCTCGATATTCTATTCACCCAGGAACGACAAAGATGTATCATGATCTCAAGATGATATATTGGTGGGATGGCATGAAAAGAGACATAGCAGAGTTTGTAGCCTAATGTCCAAATTACCAGCGAGTAAAGATCGAACACCAAAAGCCAGAAGGGTTATTGCAAACCATGGAAATTCCTACTTGGAAATAGGAAGTAATTAACATAGACTTCATTACAGGATTACCTCGTTCCCGAGGCAAGTATGATTCTATATGAGTAATTGTGGATAGATTGACGAAAGTAGCTCATTTTCTTCTAGTCAGGACCACATACTCAGCAGAAGATTATGCAAGACTGTATATCAAGGATATTGTGAGACTCCATGGCATTCCAATATCCATTAACACAGATAGAGGAGCGCAATTTACAGCTAAGTTCTTGAAATCCTTCCAAGAAGGTTTGGGTACTCAAGTAAGGGTTAGCACGGCATTTCATCCACAGACTGATTGGCAAGCCGAACGTACTATCCAAACCTTGGAGGATATGTTGAGAGCATGTGTTCTAGATTTCGGTGGTAGTTGGGATGATCACTTACTTCTAATTGAGTTCGCATATAACAATAGCTACCATTCCAGTATCCAAATGGCTCCGTATGAAGCTTACATGGAAGGAAGTGTAGATCCCCAATTGGATGGTTTGAAACAGGAGAAGTACAGTTAATGGGCCCCGAATTTATTTAGCAACCGGTGGAAAAAGTCAAGGTGATCCGAGATCGATTGTTGATAGCCCAAAGTCGCCAAAAATCTTACGCGGACAACCGCCGGCGAGACTTGGAATTTCAGGTTGATGATTGGGTATTTTTGAAGGTGTCGCCAATGAAAGGGCTGATGAGATTTTGCAAGAAAGAGAAATTAAGTCCTCGATACATTGGACCCTATAAATTATCCGCAAGGTGGGTCATGTAGCCACGAGTTGGACTTGCCTTTTAAATCAGTCCATCCAATTTTTCATGTTTCGATGCTCCGTAAGTGTGTTGGAGATCCCACGAAAATTGTCCCAATAGATGATGTGCAAGTGACAGAAAGGCTAGCATATGAAGAGGTGCCCATTGCCAACTTAGACAGGCAAGTACGAAGACTTCGAAATAAGGAAGTAACTTCAGTCAAAGTTTTGTGGCGAAACAACAACCGAGAAGAAATGACTTGTGAAGCAGAAGAGAAAATGAAATCCACATATCCGCTCTTATTCCAACCCCCAAGAGAGATTCAAGATGAAACGCCAACAATATAAGGTATGTATGCTTACTTTTCATGCTTTTGGTCGTGTGTGGCCAATTTATAGTTTCATTGTATTGTGGCCCTATGAGGCAATGTTATTATGGGTTGTTATGACAGGTTAGTAGTGCCACATTACAGGGGAAGCTCTGGCGAAATTTTCGTAGAATTCCCAGGTGTTTAACATTCGAGGACGAATGTTCCAAAAGGGGGGGAAGAATGTTACACCTCGAAAAATTCCCCATTAACGTACAGTGAATAGACTAGCAAAAGGAACGATGTAAACGTTGTTTCGATAAGTAAGAACTAGCATTTGAGGATCCTAATTGAGATTCAAAGACATTTGACGTAAGGGAAGAAGGTTTGCCGAGAAAAGACAAGGCATACGATGTGTAACGGAAGTAAATTACGAGTAGCGAGTTAATGATAATTAAAAGGTGCTTTGGAGAGAGAGTTTTAACGTCCCTTCGATTGTTAATGAAGTGATAAATAAGTGCTAAGAAGGTTCCCTAAGGATTCGATATCAAACAAAGTGACAAGAAAAATATCAGTGAAAGGACGAATTATACGGTCGATTATACGGTCCGTATAATGTTATACAGTCCGTATAATGGACCGTAGGATTGTCACAGAATGAAATTATGGAGGGGGGTGATTTCACGGTCACTTATACGGACCGTATAAATTTATACGGACCGTATAATGTGCCGTGAAATCGACACAGAACGGGATGACTACTGGAGCAGTTTCACGGTCACTTATACGGACCGTATAAATTTATACGGACCATATAAGTGTCCGTAGAATCTCGTCGGGACAGTTTTTAAAAGGTGATATAAGGACTTCACCACATTAATTTCATTTCATTCTTCTTCTACACAACTCAAGAATTCTGTAGAACCTTCCACACACTCAATATACACGAAATTATGAGAAATTGATGATCAACTTCATCAAACCAACAAACCTAAGTGTGAGAAACACATCAAAGTCCATCCAAGTCAAGAAATTCCATGCAAAGTGAAACTAGGGTTTTGCTCAAGTGAAGTATTTCCACCCAAAGCTTATTCCTACACCATTTAAGGTAAGTTTTATGGTATTTACATGTTATTTAAGGTACTTGAAAAGTTGAAAAACATGGATTGTAGAAGATATAGGAAATGGGTCATTAATGAGTGAATAGTGTCATTGGTGAGTAGTAAATTGGGGTGAATTATGAATATTGATATGTTGTGATTGTAAGTATGTTATGAATGACATTTAGAACATGGAATGAGTATTATATGTGAGAAAATGCCATAATGAACTATGACCATGATTTTGGAGAAATTGGAGTGAAATGGTGAAATGTGGGTAATGTAGATGAATGATGATTGTTGTTGCGATATTGTGAATGTTGTCATGGATGTTGGGAGTTGATATATAGAATATGGTAAAAATTGTATAAACAAACGAAATGGTGCCCAATTTTCTTTAGCATTAGTAAGTACATTTAAGTAATCGATTAGCTAATGTTCATGCGAATTCTCTTGAAGGTAGAAACGTGGGCATTGAAGGAGAACGAGCAAGTGATAGATTAGTTAAACGTAAAAGGTATGTGAAGCTAGTCCTTTCTTTCTATGGCATGAATCCGATAGCATGATTTCTCATTCCTCTCCATGAATTCTCTATATCCCAGAAAGCCAAGAGTCTATGATCATGAATAGCCATATGAGATAAGAAATATGTTATGAGTTCAATAATGATGTCGTATATTGTATACACTCACCTTACCTATTATTTCCTTTAAGGTGAGGTAGAGTACCATAAAGTTATGGATGTCATATATTGTATACACTCACCTTACATGTTATTTCCTTCAAGGTGAGGCAGAATACTTATAGATGTCCATAATGGAATCGGGGGTTCACGACCTTATGTCACCTCGATAAAGTATAGCTATCTTTGAGTTATTATACATGCAATATGATGAGTATATGTTGACGATATTACACCGTGCCTATATGACACGGGCAGACACACCATTATAGTGGGCAGCTTATACCCCGGATGCGGGAGGCTTGTACGCAGGTTAACTATTATCACACCGTACCTCTATGGACGGGCAGCTTATACATTATCACACCGTACCTATATGGATGGGCAGCTTATACATTTATGCATATATGATATGATGATGATTATGAGTAAGTCAGCATGTGTTATGTCTTCTATAAGTGACAGTCATATACAGTTGCTCCTTATTGATGTTTCCTTTATCTCATTGACATATTTTCATTGCTTATGCCTCTCATACTCAGTACAATGTTCGTACTGACGTCCGTTTTCTTTGGACGCTGTGTTCATGCCTACAGGTAGACAGGGAGGTGATCTTGATCCAGACTCGTAGGAGCTAGTAGCTGATTTGAGAGCACTCCATTGTTCCGGAGGTGCCTGTGATTATTCTTTTGTGTATGTATACATATTTTGGGCACGACGGGGTCCTGTCCCTTCCTTATGTCTAGCACTCCAGTAGAGGCTCGTAGATATGCAGTGTGGGTTATATGGTCTCACAAGGTTGCTATTATGTATATATATATATATATATATATTATTTTGATAGCCGAAAGGCTTATGTCTATAAAAGTATCTATGTTCTCAAATGAAAACTGACTTGCCTTATGACTTGAGTATGTACTTGATAATAGAATGTTTAATAAGTATGATGAGTAGTAGAATGAGTGGTGCTCGGTGGTTAGCCCCGGGTACCCGTCACGGTCCCTAGCCGGGTCATGACACAACCCTTGACGCCTAAGTTCAAATTTTTAATCCAAGCCCCAAAATGCATCCAAGTGCATTGAGAACCGAACCAAATATACACGCAAGTTCTAAAAGACTATCCAGACCTCTTGGAACCGATTGTTTTTTAAAAAAGATCCGTTTACCTAAAAACCAACTTCGGGTCAACTATTTTTCACTTTAAGCCTATATTTCACAAACGTTGCTCAAATACTGTCTAGACACCTCGAGAAGTGTGCCAATAGTCCCCTCAGGTCAAAATGATCTAATTAATGCTCAGGAGCAAGTAAAAATATCGAAAGACTATAACGACCAAACCGGTCATTACAGTTCCAATCCGAGCTTGTCGCTCATCGTGAAGTAGTTATGACTTGTTTTTGTGGATGACATCTTCTTGATGATATGTGCACTTGATGAATTGTTTTGGTTATTATTATTGGTATATGATTTTGGAGGAGGCCCTTGTTGTAGGGGAGATGATGTCTGAATTCACGTAAACAAACTACTAGCTTAAGTTATGGATGTAGCCTTTACTTAACATTGGTTATGGATCTCATTGTATTATAGATTGAGTTGAAATTGTTCGGAGGATTACTTGTTATGTATTGATGGCTTAGTTGAATAAGGCATGTTAAGGCTATTCTCTTCCTTCTTTTGGCATGACCAAAATGAAACGAACATAAATGATCGATATTCATAATGACTCTACTCTTAGATATACTAGAGGCTTATGTTTTTTAACTCTTGATGATGGTATTGATTTTGTCTTATGTTTATTTATCCTTCAAGGTAAAGTTATGTTGACGATGTTAGTTCCATAATGTTAATCGGAGGTGTAATGACCTTACATCACTCCGATAGATTCAAATTGTCTTCTTATCATTCATGCATTATATATATATATATATATATATATATATATATGTGTGTGTGTGTGTGTGTGTGTGTGTGTGTGTGTGTACACCCCCCTTAACCACACAGGCGTTATAGACACATATACTATATGATATGTAAATGGGATATAGGAAAGGTAGGCATTATATACGCACCACCACCTGATCAGCTAGTACATGATGATGATGATTATGCCAACAGAGGCCAATATGATATGGTGGGATGCCCATAGAGGCTTGATGACGTTATATACACATATATACATATGACCAGACATTGTATATGCACATATACGGTACATATGCATGTTAGGCCCTCAGAGGATTTTAGATGTTTAGGTTGACTCTTTCTTGTCTCATGTTACGTTCATGTCTCTATTAAGTTATTTTTAATGCTTTACATACTCAGTACATTATTCGTACTGACATCCCTTTTCCCAGGGACACTGTGTTTCATACTCGCAGGTCACGAGATATAGGTTAGCGGCCCACTCAGTAGGATACCAGCTCAGCAGACGGTGTTATCACACTCCACTCATTCCGGAGATGCTTTGTGAGTTAGTATAGATATGTATGCATATTTACGGGTATAGCGGGGCCCTGTCCCGACCACGTTATGTCATGTACTCCAGTAGAGGTTTATAGATGGTTATGTACAGTAAGATGTTGTATGTCTTTATCGGCCCGTACAGTATGTCCAGCATGTTCATGTATTTATGTCCTTTGAGACTTGTCCCATTTTCAGTCTATTGCTTATGTGAGTCAACGGGTTGTCTTGTGATGGCCCTCATGTTCCACCTATGTTATGATTAAGTTTACAAATATACGTCTAGTGGTGCTTGGCAAGTAAGGCCCGAGTGCCCGTCATGGCCCTCCAGTTTGGGTCGCGACAAAAGTGGTATCAGAGCAGTTCTATCCTAGGTTGTCTACAAGCCGTGTCCAGTAGAGTCTTGATTATGGGTTTGTTGCGCGCCATACTTATAAATAGAAGGCTGCAGGGCATTTAGGATGGTTATCTTTCTTTCGTATTATAGATCGTGCTATAGAGTCGAGTCATAGGGTATGAAATTCTTAACCTTAACCTCTGCCTATTTTATAGTTGGAAGATGACTTCTTTGGGAAGGACTACAGATGATCTGGGGACTGAAATAACGACATGAGTGAGAGTGAGTTACTCTATATAGGAGGACCCAACTGAGGATATACCCTCCGTCGAGACAGACTTATCTAAGATCATATTTTTCTATGGAAACAGACCCATCTGAGGTTCGGGATAAGTCAACACTACGGGTATCATCGACTCAGATGAGTGTAGAGGAGCTAGGAAGAGGTCTGATGTCGCCAGTTTCACCTTTAGCCCCTGTTAGGCAAGGAAAAAGTAGGCTAATGCCGAGATTTGACCCTTAAGCTTCGTACTATGGTAGACTATTGGAGGGTGCAGGGCCTTCCGAGAGATCGAGGAGTTTACAGCTTGAGAACCCAACTAATCAAGACTTAATGTTATCTATGAAACAAGGTTAGAATAAAGATTGTAGCCAGATCAGGAGGATCAGTATAGTTGGCATGTTTGTAGAAGTCTCGAGTGGCGATGAACAGCCAATGGAAGGACAACGGGAAGAAGAAGTTCCCTAACCTATGCTAGAACAATTCATGCCAGACCAAGGCTCTAGAGTAGGCCCATGGCAGGGTCCGCAAACGTCAGAGTTTCAGGACCAGTGCAACTGATGATGGAAGGTATATCTACCGCTTTGATAAAATGTTAGAAATAGAAGAGTGTGATTTTGAAATGTTTTATGTTATGCAATGACGATAAGTCGTAAAGCCCCGATGTTATATCAAGATAGGAAAAAAAGGTTAAAAGAGACACCTTAAGTGGAGTCTGTGGTCACATGGTAGGTTAAGATTGTGAGTATGTTGATTAAATGGTAAAGAAATGTTATAGTAAAAAGGCGATGATATGGCTAGATAGTAGTTGTAAGTGTTTCGAAAGGAAAGATATGGGAAGAATATGTATGTATTTCAGTACGACGCTTAAGTTTTATTGTGTAAATGTTTTGCGAACAAAAGGGTAAAAAATAAATGATGGAATAAGAAAGGAGTGTAGGTTATAATGATTGAAATATTTAGTTGTTGTGGCGATACAATACGGAATTGCAAGGTTTGTACCAAGATAGTTTTATTGGTTTAACATGGATGGCATTGAAATAGTCAGAAAAGGTATAAGAACGACGAGTATTACTCATTGAGATATATTTTGATGGAAGTTTTCTTACCCATGGTTCGGTATTGGTAAAGATGTTATGACGGTATGTGAGTTTAAGGGTATGCGAATTATGAGCGGTCGCAGAGGAACGTGTAAGGAAGAATGGAGTTGCACTTTATTTTTAAGGATGTATGGGAAAGATAGGAGATATAACACTTGAGCAATTATACAAATGATTTATGAGCCAATGAAGTTGCGGAAGAGTATAGATTATATCGGTAAAGACGTTATGCAGAGACATTTGTGTAAGAGTGTACGGGTCATGAGTTAATTCGAAGGAATGTATAAGATGAAAGGTAGACCAATGTACAGGGAATTATCCTCCAGAAAGTCTTACGACAACGGGATTATCGAGTTAGTAATATAGGGCTAAATAGCTAATGGGGAGAAACAACAAATATTTTGAGAAGATCACCCAGCATAAGTGCAAAGGGCAAGGGACCAAGAAAGTAGATAAAAAATCTAGGAAGGATGGAAAATGAATGAGTTTAAGGTTGCAAAGTGATACAAGCTATGTTTTCCTTAGCAATAAATTAGTAAGCTAAAGGAGGCCTACCATAAAATCAAACGTTTATACAATGAAGAGATGTTAATGATCAGGATGGACCTATGAGAAGAAATCATGTGTTAGCTATCATTACAGTGATTGGAATAAGAAAAAGATAATTACTAGAAACAGGGTAAGGGAAATCGCAAAGACCTCTCAATGGAAGGTGGAGCTACTACGTCAATAAGAGTATGTGGCCCTTTATATGTATATGCACCTAAGCACATTGACTAAAAGATGAACATCTACTACCAAGATTAATCACGTAAATTCTGAGAATATGTACTTATAGGAAATGGGAAGATAAATGGGATATTAACCGCGAAGCATTGGACCATTACATTAAGGGGGGAAGACGAGGTGATAAGTATTAGATCAGAGGTATGCCTCGCTAAAGAATGGAAGGATGGTAACAAGAAGGAAGTAGAAATCATTTCATAAAGGTGACACAAGCAGAATGATAAAGTACCGGAACAGTTTAATGATAGACATAGTCAAATAGTCATATCCACGATCAGGAAAAAATTGGGAGACAACTCCAGGGAAGAAATTACTCAAAATTACAAGGCGAGGATGTAGTAAAAGGTCCAGTAATGAAGAAATGAAGAAGGATTGGGCATGATGATACTTGGAGTTAAAAGATGAATTAATATGAAAGTATAAGTGATGCGGCCACATTGAACTAATCATACCAAGACAAAGCCATCATATCGAAGGATGGTTAGGAAAGATGGTTGGGAAGGAAGCCATAACAAAAGAGTATAGGGAAAAACCATGAAGACGAAACCATTCTAGTGGTATCCAACAACAACATTGAGGAAAAGATGTTAACTTGTCAATAGAAGGAGGACAGATATGAATAAGCCAATATATAAGTAAGCAAATATTGATAATAAATCCCTTATATCCAGAACAACCTACGATGGAATATGATAGGCGCATGATGACATAGAAGCGGAAGCCCAGAGATGACATTGGAATTTTAGGCACAATAGATTCAGAACGTAAGAGAACTGGAGCTGAGTTGCAAGTGAAGTGGAGAAGGATAAGCCTAAATAAGTAACTAGAGGATGGTAATAGTAGTAAGAATGGATGAGAAGAAGTAAGGTCATATACGACGACTTGATTATATTAAGTGAACAAAGACAGAGGTAGCACTGAAATGAATATGTCTACTCATAAAAGTCTCAAGTCGTTAAGGAAAGGAAAGTTGCAGGATAGCATGGAACTATGTATCGCAGAAATGGTATAAGTGTATGAAGGACTTACTATGATAAATATAGAGTTTCAGTTGTTGAAGTATAGAGCAACCAAAAATGGTAATAGCTGATATATGGTATATGTCGAGAAACCTAGGGATCAAGGGTATAGTACCCAGAACGTGATGCATCTCTATAGTTGAGGTGAAAGAAGCACTAGCTTGAGGATCTCGTTTCAGGGACAATAAGAGAGGGTATTCTAGAAAAAGGTATCGTGACTTTCCAATAGCAAGATAAGATCATGACTGAAAAGTTTACCATTCGCGTACTCCACTTATTCTGAGGTAACAAAGATGTATCATGACCTCAGAGAGCGATATTGATGGAGCGATGCAAAGAAGGTATTGCAGAATCAATCATTCGTTTATAAGAGAAGATTTAGCACCAAAGGCCTGGTAGAATATGGTAGCATATGGAGATACTGATATGGAAAGGGGAAATAATCATTATGGAATTTGTAATAGCAGAAAATATGTAGAGCTTTACATCAGAGAGATTGCTTGATCGTATGGCATTCCGATTCTATTGTACTTGACTAGGGTTACCAATTCACATCTAGCGTCTAAAGATCCTTACAGAGAAATCTGGGAATGCAGGTTAACCTCAAAGTTGTCGTTCATCCTCAAATAAATGGGTAAGCAAAGCGCACTTCTCAGACGCTTAAGGATAAACTACGGACTTGTGTATTGGACTTTAAAGGAAGCTAGGATAATCATGTTCCGCTTACTAAATTTGCTTATAACCATAGATACTATACCAGCTCTAGAAAGACTCCGTACAAGATTATGGATCCTCTAAGAGGATATTTGTGGTTAGAAAATCAGACTTTTGCAGACCTAATGTGATACACCAAACCTCAGAGAAAATGGATGTTATTCAAGATAGTTTGTTCGTCAGAAGGCATATGCTAGGTGTTTGAAGTTTTAAGTGGACAATTGGGTGTTCCTAAGGATATGTACGAATTGGAGTCACCTATAGAATTTTTCACCAAGTGTTCCATACTTTCATGTTACGAGAGTGACTAGTCATAGTACTGATTGACCCGTGAGTTTCGAGAAAGTCCCGATGTTTATACTAGATAGATAAATCAGTGAGTTGAGGAATAAAGATGTTACCTACACAAAAGTTCTGTGGCATAATAATAACAGAAAAAAGATTACATGGAAGGCTGAAGAAACAACGAGTAATGAAGTATTCATGTTTATTCCAGATTAAAGGTTCCACACAATTTCAAAACTGCAACAAATCCCCTCTTCATGTGTTCGAGATGATGCTAATTTGATGATCCATGCTAAATAATGCTTAAGAAAAAGATAAAGGCTAAGATGAGTACTGATTCTACGTACGTTATTGTCACGACCCGTCTAGAGGGCCGCGACGAGCGCCCGGTGCTAGCCCACCCCGGGCACCCCTTGGCTTACACTTCACTTACATTTAGGTGAGCCACATAATTAAACATACATTTCTAATCACCATTCATGCTAGTCCCATTGGACAACAATGCTTTCATATCATGGTTGGCATCTACACCACGTCAATGTACATGAGCCGTCAAGGCTATCAAAATAATATACAAAATATAGGCCGACAAGGCCGGACACATCTAACCAAATTCACACGTCTACGAGCCTCTAAGAAGAGTATAAATATCCACATGGACACCATATAAATAATGTCTCCATATCTTTAGCGCATGAACCACTGCGTCCAATTCTAAATCATGGGTTGGATAATTCCGCTCATGTTTCCGTAATTGCCTTGAAGCATACGCAATCACCTTACCATGTTGCATCAATACACAGCCTAGCCCAACACCTGAAGCATCGCAATAAACAACATATCCTTCCAATCCCTCTGGAAGTGTCAAGACTGGGGCAGAAGTCAATCTACTTTTCAACTCTTGGAAGCTACGCTCACAAGCATCTGTCCATTGAAACTTTGACGATTTCTGGGTCAACTTTGTGAGTGGTGCAGAAATAGAAGAAAAACCTTCAACAAATCTCCTGTAATAACCTGCTAAGCCCAGAAAGCTACGAACCTCCGTAGGAGTTGTGGGCCTTGGCCAAGTCTTCACGGCCTCAATCTTTTGACTATCCACTCGAATACCATCGGCTGCCACAATATGCCCCAGAAATGCCACTGAGTTCAACCAAAACTCGCATTTGGAAAACTTTGCGAACAACTCCCGAGTTCGAAGGACTCCGAGGACAGTACGAAAATGATTCGCATGTTCTGCCTCGGATCTAGAATATACCAAGATGTCGTCGATAAATACGATCACAAATAAATCCAGAAAAGGCCTGATCACATTATTCATCAGATCCATAAATGCCTCCGGCGCATTAGTTAGCCCAAATGACATCACCTGGAACTCAAAATGACCATATCTTGTTCTAAAGGCTGTCTTAGGGATATCTTTCTCCCTAACTCTCACTTGATGATACCCGGACCTCAAATCAATCTTTGAAAACAATTTGGCACCTTGCAACTGATCAAATAAGTCATCAATCCTCGGAAGAGGATACTTGTTCTTAATTGTCACCTTATTCAATTGCCGGTAATCAATGCACATTCTCAATGATCCATCTTTCTTTCGGACAAACAATACGGGTGCTCCCCACGGGGATGAAATACGCCTAATAAAGTCTTTCTCAAGCAGGTCCTTCAATTGCTCCTTCAACTCTTTCAATTCTGCAGGAGCCATTCTTCTATAAGGAGGAATAGATATGGGCTTGGTGCCTGGCAACATATCAATGGAAAAATCAATCTCCCGCTCGGGAGGAAGGCCTGGAAGCTCTTCCGGGAACACATCCAGAAATTCGTTTACTACAGGAACTGTCTGAAGAGTCGGCGATTCAGCTTCTACATCTTAAAGCCGAACTAGATGATAGATACATCCTTTCGTGATCATTTTCCTTGCCTTTAGATAGGAAATAAACCTACCCTTTGGTGACGTCGTATTCCCTTTCCATTCTAAGACTGGTTCTCCCGGAAATTGGAAACGAAACATCTTCATTCTACAATCAACATTGGCATAGCAAGAAGCTAACCAATCCATGCCCATAATAACATCAAAATCCACCATTTCTAGCTCATGCAAATCAATCATGGTACGACGATCACAAATCACAATTACACAATTTCTATATACTCGGCTAGCTATTACCGATTCACCAACGGGTGTAGACACCTCAAAAGGTTTAATCGACTCCGGCTCGACTCTAAATCGACCCAAAATATATAGAGTAACATATGACAATGTGGAGCTCGGATCAATCAAATCATATACATCATGAGAGAATATCGACAATCTACCTGTGACCACGTCAGGAGAAGACTCAAGATCTTGGCGTCCAGCCAAAGCATAAACACGGTACTGAGGACCGCTAGAACTGGGAACTCTCCCTCTGCCTCTACCATGGCCGACTGGCACATGTGAAGCTGGCCCCATAGGGCGTACATATGCTGAAGATTCGGCTACCGACCCTGAAGGCTAGGTCCTACCTCTACCATGAACTGAGGGGCAATCACGCATAATATGGCCTGGTCGACCACATGAATAGCAAACATCTGAGCCTATTCGGCATTGACCCTAATGCAACTTCCCACACTGGGAACATCATAGTGCGGGTGGCCTTGCCTAACCCGAATCATCTCTAAACTGAGACCCCAAATAACTCTGACTCGGCCCGGAACGAGTAGATCTGTCGAACATCTAGCCTGAAAACCGTGGAGGCGCACCAGTCATAGAATAGCCTGAGTTCCTGGACATCTGCTGCCTGTGCCTGCCTCTAAACTCACTCATCGGACCTGAAGATCTGGCCCTCTTGCTATGACCCCTATCCTGCTCGTGTTCAGTTCTCTGCTGTTGTAAACTTTCTTCTAAGTTCTGAGCATAAGCCTGAATGCGTGCGATATCCATATTGTTCTGAAGGGACGCGGTCAAACATCAATCCATCAAATGCGGCCCTAGGCCCTTTACAAAGCGGTGCACTCTGTCACCCATATCCGCTACTATGGACGAAGCATACCTAGCCAAGGAATTGAAGCGGAGACTGTACTCTAAAGCACTCATGCTACCTTGCCTCAAATTCAAGAATTTATCGGCCTTAGCTCACCGAACCTCTGGAGGCATATAATGTCGGAGGAAAGCATCAACGAACTCCTGCCATACCGGGGGAGGTGCATTGGCTCCCCGTGAAGCCATCCAAACCGTATACCATTGGATCGAGACATCTCTCAATCTATACGACGCTAACTCCACTGACTCGGTGTCCGAAGCATGTATCAATCGTAGCGTCCTCAACATACTATCGATAAAATCCTGAGGGTCCTCCTTCGGCTTTGACCCAAAGAATTCCGGAGGGTTCAAAGTAATGAAGTTATGGGCCCTTGCACTAACAGCCCTGTCACCTTGCCCTGTACTTTGTCGCTGAGTTTGAGCAGCAACCAACTAGGTAAGCAAATGTATGGCCTCCTTCACATCTTGGCCTGAAGCATCTGATGGGGGAGCTGGAGGTGCTGGAGCTGGGGCTGAGGCTCCCTCACGCTCCTCTAATATAGGTACTGAACTGGAGCACTGAGATTGAGCCGCACTCTGGGACTCACTTTCCTCTACTACCGATGGCGGTGCTTTTTCAGCCCGCTTTTCTGCCACCGTCTTTCCCTTTTGGGCTGCTGTAGCCTTTCTCTTTACAGGCATTTCTGAAATACACAACACACGATTAAGGGACAATAATTTCTTATACCATAGCTCTATCGCACGATTCTTATGAAGAAAGAAGGTCATTTATTCCTAAAATGTCCGCAGCTTCTTGTTTATAAGTATGGCGCGCAACACACCCATAACCAAGACTCTACTAGACAAGGCTCGTAGACACACCGTAGGACTAAACTGCTCTGATACCACTTTTGTCACGACCCGTCTAAAGGGCCGCGACGAGCGCCCGGTGCTAGCCCAACCCGGGCACCCCTTGGCTTACACTTCACTTACATTTAGGTGAGCCACATAATTAAACATACATTTCTAATCACCATTCATGCTAGTCCCATTGGACGACATTGCTTTCATATCATGGTTGGCATCTATACCACGTCAATGTACATGAGCCGTCAAGGCTATCAAAATAATATACAAAATATAGGCCGACAAGGCCGGACACATCTAACCAAATTCACACGTCTACGAGCCTCTAAGAAGAGTATAACATAATGAATGTCCATAATGAATCCACTCATAGATGTAGGATATCCTGAGTTCCTTGACTTCTTTAGCCCGTAGGGGCATCCATAAGTTATATGATTTTATAACGATATCTAATTCTCGAAGGGGACATTCATAATGTTTCCTTATTCCTATGCATTTCACATTTGATTTTTGAGTCTCGAAGGAGACAAATGAAAGGGGAAGAAGTTCCCATTTTTGAAAAAGGGGAAGAAGTTCCTGTTTTGAACTAAAAATTGCTCCGAAGGGAGTCTTTTGACAGTTTCCAAATATTTTCATGCATTTAGATATTTACATACATGCACGACATCATTTCATAGGGAAGGGGAAAAGGGCTAAGGCTTTATATACACAAACCACCTGATCAGCTGGTATATGATGATTATGATACCCGAAGGGGCCATTATACTATTATGCCCGAAGGGGCTGCGAGCAGGGTGAAGGCATTCATTATATATATGCACGTCTATATATACATATATATATATGTATATGTATACTCATGATGCATTAAAAGTTCATATGCACGTACATGATTCGCAGTGTTGGTTACAGGTACAGATTGAGTCTGTTACTCTTTTATTATTCGAGTGGAGATATATTGTTTCAGTTCTGCCTTACATACTTGATACATTATTCGTACTGATGTCCCTTTGCCTGGGGGCACTGTGTTCATGCCACACAGATGCAGACAAATGAGTAGAGGACACTCGCTATAGGATGTTCCCGGAATATCAGTTGGTTTGGTAAACTCCATTTCTATTCGGAGTATTGCCGAGTCAGAGTACATATGTATATATATGTGTCATATGCATTATGGGTACATCGGGGCCCTGCCCCAACCTATGTTATGGTAATTTGGTTCATGTTAGAGACTTTGCAGACAGTGTCCTGTGGATAGCGCGTCGAGATGTCAACAGTTGTGTAAAGTGGCCATGTAGGTTGACGTGTTCATATGCATTGTTTTAAAGATTTTATTGTGACCAAAGGTTTTATTTGAATGAACGATGAGGGAGAAGTCCCTGACTTGACGAAAGAGTTTTATTAAAAAGGTTTTTCATGTTTTACTTGACGAAAGCGCCATTTCATAATTTAAAGGTTCACAAAAATTTGTGACTAATGAATAGAATGGTAGTATGGAACTTAGCTGAGTAGGGTCTTGGGTGTCAGTCATGGCCCTCTTGTTTGGGTCGTGACGGAAGTTGTATCAGAGCAGTTCGTCCAAGGGGTTGTCTACAAAAGCACACCACGCTTATAAACAGGAGACTATAGGGCATTTAAGGTGGTTACTCTTCTTTCTTATCCTAGATCGTGTTGTAGAGCTAAGGTATAAGATATGAAATCCTTGAATTTAACCCGAATAGTTTTTTTGGTGATGAGTAGTTGCTTGCTTATGTTTTGGAATGAGTGGTAAGAATTGAAGTTCGTCGATCAGGAAGGTATGTTTCCTATTTTGTCAATATTCGTATATAAGGTAAATTCTATTTGGGTGAGTTATGTATCATATGAACTTCTATGGTTTCCCTGTGAGGCATTGGATGTGTTTTCTGGGTTATGTGTGGGTTTGTGATAGTAAGAATTACAAAGGAGTCTCTGCCAAAAAATTTTGAAGTTAAGTTACTTGAATATGTGGGTGCTGTCGAAGAATATTAAAAGTAAACGTGGTAACAAGACTATAAGTTGGATATGTTGATTTGTTAGTTGTGAGTTGTTTTCAAAGGAATCTTAAAATGGTTTTAGCTTAATTCTAAAGGATGATAATGGAAAGGATGACTAGTGGTTCGAGGGATTCAAGAATGACTTACATCTGAGGTTTTACAGAAACAAGCCCCATGGAAGATTTAGGGAGAAACTGATGGAACAAGTAGGTGCTATGAATTGAGTGAAAGAAGGAGGTTGATTACGATTAACATGAAGGTAATGATTTAGAGAAAAGAATCTGGAATCGGTTAGAGAATAATGTGTCGACTTAGGGTCAATTGAAAAATAGAGGGAAGTGTGTGACAAGGTAGGCTGAAGAAATGACAAAAAAGTAAATGATAGTCATATAAAAGGTGACGATATGGTATGGATACAAGGTCGGCTGGTACAAAAAGGGATAATCTAAAATAGCACCAAAGAAGCAAGCAAAGAAAGGTGCCATATCTGAACAATAAAATTTGTTCACTAGTAGAGAAATAAGGAGCAAGGAAAAATAATACAACAATTAAGAGTGCTCACAGATCGGCAGGGAGCCGTAATAATCTTGAGTTAAGACCATCTTAATGGTAACAGGTCCCAGGACGGTAGTTAGATATCAGTTGACCACTGGGTACATACAAAAGAAAAAGAGGATATGGAACTAATGAATGAATTTGACAAAGAACTGGGAGATGTGAAATAAGACTAATGAGTCTGTAGTATAAGAACATAGAGATCAGGAACTAAAGGAGGAAACTATTTCAAGAAGTTAATGATAGCATCGTAAGCTCGCAAGCTACAACATTTGAGGACGAATGTTTCTAAAGGGGGGAAGGATGTTACACCCCGTACGTTTGGAGAATAACTTGTTAAGTTTGAATGTAAGTATGTCGAGCTATGGCTAGGTGAAACAACTTTGGATTATGATGAACGAAGAAGTTTTTAGTATATTGTTTAAGTAAAGGATGAATTATGATCTTGTAAGTCGTAACCGGGAAGGACAGCCTTGGAATCAAAGGACATGACCATTATCAAGTATGATTAATGATAAATATCATGTATGGAGATTTTTGGAAGATTCCGAGATCAAGCAAATCAAAGAAAATAAGTTTGACGAAAATTTGGGAAGTTGGCAGGATTTTGGACAGAATTTTGCGTCAAATTTGGAGAGCTATATCTCCTAGTATATTAGGAGTTTTAAGGTGTTTCAAAGGCCTAAAATAAAGTTCGTCGAGTCTCGTTTCCAACGCAACAAACTTCTCATCGATACGACGTAAAAATAGAGAATTATGGACGTTACAAGTTAGGCTGACATAGCCAAAACATGTGCTGCAATAACCGAGCTACTACAGTAGCCGGGCTGCTACAGTACCCGAACCGACTCTAGAACCTCATAAAAGGTGGTCTTACCCCTTATTTTTCATCCAAACACCTCTAAAATATTCCCCAACCCTCTAGAATATTACCCGAACCTCCACCCACGAAATTTCACCTCAAATCAAGTGAAAACGACCCAATCTTCCATCAAGAAAGTTAGAGACTACAAGAGTAGCAAACCTATGGTGTTGTCTAGTGATTGAGGGTAAAGTGGAATTGAGGCATCCATGATTCTTGGGTTTTATGCACTTCTTATGGTATCTATAACACCCCTTTGGTCGTGTGTTAGCTTAAATTGAGGGTGATAAAGTTGTTTGAGGCTAAACACCGTAAGACTACATCGCAATAAGTTAAGTTAGGCCACTGTTTTGTAGGGGCTGTTTTGAATGTTTAAATATGACTTCTAATGGTTGTAAATTGTGGATTATAACCTGAATATATTTTCCCTACTATTATTGGGAATATTCATGTGTTAGTTGGAAAAATAGAGAAGAAAATATATGAAATCTATGGACAGAAAGTAAAGGATGAGGCGTAGGAGTATGGATTGTTTTGCAATACATTTAAGGATATTTGTAGCTAAATATGATATGGTAAATATATGCATATTGTTATCCAGCGTGCGGATTGAATTATGAGAGGAAAGTTGGGTTTGGATGATGTTTGTTATTCGTTAATTGAGTTTGCCGCTCGATATGATTCTTAAAGTAATCAAAGAGGGTTATATTGGATTATATTGTATTTATTGTTATTGTTGATTGTTGTTGTTGTTGTTGGGCTGTTTGATGACCCTTAGTGGTCTTTGGAATATAGTAAAAATAGGGGACGTGCTGCCAGATTTTCCGAAGGTTATAATATTAGCATGATATGATAGGTACGACACTGTTTGTCGATGAGGGTATCATTTCACTTGTTGAAGACACAAGAGGATTATGTTAAGATTTATTGTGGATTGAGAGGTAGATTATCCAGGTATGTTAAAGCTATCCTTTCCTTCTTTTTGGCAGGATCTATGACAAGCGCGAAGCGTAATGATATCCATAATGAATCCACTCCTAGATGTAGGATATCCTGAGTTCCTTGACTTCTTAAGCCCGAAGGGGCATCCATAAGTTCTACGATTTCATAACAATGTCTAATTCCCAAAGGGGGACATTCATAAGCTTTCCTTATTCCTTTGAATTTCACATTTGATTTTTGAGTCTTGAAGAAGACAAATGAAAAGGGGAAGAAGTTCCCATTTTTGAAAAGGGGGAAGAAGTTCCCGTTTTGAACTAAACGTTGCTCCGAAGGGAGTTTTTTGACGGTTTCCAAAGATTTTCATGCATTTGCATATTTACATACATGCAAGACATCATTTCATGGGGAAAGGGATAAGGTCTATGGCTTTATATACGCAAACCACCTGATCAGCTGGTATACGATGATTATGATGCCCGAAGGTGCTATTATGCTATATATATATATATATATATATATATATATATACACTCATGATGCATTAAAATTTCATATGCAAGTACATGATTCGCAGTGTTGGTTACTTGTACAGATTGAGTCTGTTACTCTTTTTTTATTCGAGTTGAGATATATTGTTTCAGTTCTACGTTACATACTCGGTACATTTTTCGCACTGACGTCCCTTTGCCTGGGGGCACTGTGTTTCATGCCACACAGGTGCAAACAGATGAGTAGAGGACGCTCGCTATAGGATGTTCTCGAATTATCAAGTAGTTTGGTAAACTCCATTTCTATTCGCAGTATTACCGAGTCGGATATATATATATATATATATATATATATATATATATATATCTGTGTGTGTATGTGTGTCATATGCATTATGGGTACATCGGGCCCCTGTCCCGACCTATGTTATGGTATCTTGGTTCATGTTAGAGACTTTGCAGACAGTGCCCTATGGATAGCGCGTCGAGATGACGACAGTTGTGTAAAGTGGCCATGTAGGTTGACGTGTTCATATGCATTGTTCTAAAGATTTTATTGTGACCAAAGTTTTTCTTTGAATTAACGATAAGAGAGAAGTCCCTGACTTGACGAAAGAGTTTTATTAAAAGGTTTTTCACTTTTTACTTGACAGAAGCGTCATTTCATAATTTAAAAGTTGACAAAAAGTTGTGACTTTTGAATAGAATGGTAGTATGGCACTTAGCCGAGTAGGGTCTTGGGTTTCAGTCATGGCCCTCCGGTTTGGGTCGTGACAAAATATGAGGTTACAAACCACACGTGTATGTATTTGGCATTATGATACTTCTGGTATCAAGTAAAGAACATTGTTAAGTCAATGTAACAATTCTACATGGGATGATAGGGGGTATACAAGTTCCAATCTGAGCTTGTCGCTTGTCGTGAAGTAGTTATGACTTGTTGTTGTGGATGACATCTCGTTGATGATATGTACACTTGATGAATTGTTTTGGTTGTTATTGTTGGTATATGATTTTAGAGGAGGCCCTTGTTGTAGGTGAGATGCTGTCCGAATTCACGTAAACAAGCTACTAGCTTAAGTTACAGAATTAGCCTTTACTTAGCATTGATTATGGATCACATTGTATTGTAGATTGAGTTGAAATTTTTCGGAAGATTACTTGTGAGGTATTGATGGATCAGCTGAATAAGGAATGCTAAGGTTATTCTCTGCCTTCTTTTGGGATGACCAAAATGAAACGTACGTAAACGAACGATATTCATAACGACTCTACTCTTAGAGATCCAAGAGGCTTATGTTTTAGACCTCTTCATGATGGTATTGATCTTGTATTATATTTATTGAATCTTGAAGGTAAAGTTATGTTGATGATGTTAGTTTCATAATGTTAATCGGAGGTGTCTTCAGATTCAGATTGTCTTCTTATCATTCATGTATGTATGTACATACATACATGTACACCTTGACCACACAGGCATTATATACGCATACACTATATGATATGTATATGGGATATGGGAAAGGTAAGGCGTTTTATACACACCACCAGCTGATTAGCTGGTACATGATGATGAGGATTATGCTCACAGAGGCCGATATGATATGATGGCATGCCTATAGAGGCTTGATGGCGTTATATATGCATATATATGTATTACCAGGTATTTTATACGCATATGTACCATACATATGCCTGTTAGGCCCTCATAGGCTTTCAAATGTACAGGTTAACTCTCTCGTGTATCTTCTTACTCTCATGTCTTTATTATGCTGTTTTTGATTCCTTACATACTCCGGTACATTATTCGTACCGACATCCCATTTCCTGGGGACGCTGTATTTCATGCCCGCAGGTCTTGACATACAAGTTGAGGGCCCACTTTGTAGGATACTAGCTCAGCAGATGATGTTATCGCACACCACTCATTTCAGAGTTGCCTAGTGAGTTAGTGTATATATATATATATATATATATTTACGGGTATGGGGGGACCTGTCCCGACCACATTTTGTCATGTACTCCAGTAGAGGCTGGTAGATAGTTATATACAGTCAGATGTTGTATGGCCTTATCGGTCCGTATAGTATGTCCAGAATGTTCATGTTTTTATGTCCTTTGAGACTTGTCCCATTTTTAGTCTATTGATTTTGTGAGTCAGCAGGTTGTCTTGTGATGGCCCTCATGGCCTACCTATGTTATGATTATGTTTACAGATGTATGTCTAGTGGTGCTCGGCAAGTAAGGCCGGGGTGCCCGTCACGGTCCTCTGGTTTGGATCGTGACATACATGAATCGGGTTCACAAACATGTTCCATCTGAAATAGACAAGCAAACAAGCACAGTTGAAAAATGAGTTGAAGAAGATGACCTAGCCGGGCACACAGAGATGTTCAAATTATAGCATGAATGATATATGAATAGAACAACAGACCAAAGCAGGTAGAAAAAGGGAGGGAAGATGACTCAGGAGGAGGAGGAGTTCATTGAAGAAATAAAATAAGTACGCAGGTGCAGAGTCATCAGGTGCAGAAGAGGAATGATCACATGTTGTCAGGTGCAATAGATGACATTGTATAGCGAACAACTTAAAGTGATCAGAGGTGAATTGACCAGATGCAGACACAGAACTATAAGATATATGAACTAGGTCTGTCAGCATATTCTAGCCAATATTTGAGAAGCAGTTCAACGGCTGATGAAGAATGAAAGAGATTTGTGGAACAGGTACATGAACATCTTTAAACTCAGACAATGCAGAGATTCAAAAGCAGAGGGACCAAGTTGAGGAAACAAGCTCATGTACATGTTCCAGGAGAAGTCCTACATCAATCAGGATTTGCAGAATTATGGAAAGAACTTAGTGGTCAAGTATGAAAGATTACTTTCCATATTTGTAGGGCTTAGTAATTCTTCAACACGCATAAGTTGACTCAACAAGGGAAGAATCGAAATACTACACAAACCCTAGTGTCATTGACTTACTAGGAAAGGGTTTTGTGTTCACCGATCTATGGAGCTTCAATGTTATAAATATCCAAGTTTTTCTGAGAAGAAGTTTGCGAACCCACAAAGAGAGAATTCAAAATATTGTGTTATCAAGATATATCCAGCATATTTAAGAATCCGGTGTTGCATCCCTCGTACAAGAAGAAGGATTGAATGAACTGTTTTACTGTATAATGTTCTCCAGTTCACAACTCTAGATATCTTGTATTAGGTTTGGTTTGTTGAGTTGTATCTTTATCTGCTTTTATAGAAACATAAAAGTAAATACAAACATTGTAGCTCCAAGTAGGAAGTTACTACTTGGAGATAGCTTGCTAGTCAGTGGCTAGGTAGCAAGGTTGAGGTAGGAGCTAGAATACAGAGGTTGTAATTGTAACTTTGCAGTTGGCTCATTGTTTTAGTGAAGTTGTTGGGGAAATCCTACAGGTCTATAGGTCATTGTTTTATCACCTTTTGAGCTGGGTGGTTTTTACGTGAATATTGTGTGTCCTTTATTTACCTGTAATTTTATTCCGCAAAGACGCTAGCATAGAACATGTACATTAACATGTTCCTTCCAATAAGCAAAAATTGGATACTTATAAGATAGGAAGTAGGTCGTGCAACCTTACTGGTGGTATCAAAGCAAGTTCTCCTCAAAGGGTTAACACCTTAGAAAAGATCATAATGAACGTTGCACCAGTACTTGGACACAATCAAGAGCAATCAACTCACCAACTACCCCTATTTAATCGTGAATATCGTGCATGGTGAAAGCTAGAATTGAAGACCAGTTACAAATCGAAGAGGAGAGTTCAGAAACAGATGGAGAGGAAGTGGAAGTGGTTGCAATAAAGTTTAAAAAATTCCCTAGAAGAGAACGACAGAAAACCTCAGGAAAAGAATGAACCGACAAACAATAGTTTGGCGAATGTTGCAAGTGTAACTAATTAGATCATCTGAGCGACAACCCTTTGTGGGAAGTATAGTGGAAAAGGAACAAATATATGGAACAGGTCTCCGAAGAGAAAGGTAGAGAAACTCCAAAGGCCTTAACTCCGAATTCGGTGCAGAAAAGGAAATTAAAGCCAAGGTGAAAGGAAGTAGACGAAACTGGTACATGGATAGTGCATGCTCAAGACATATGACAGGGGACAAAGATATTTTTTTCTCTCTCTCAGCACTAAGATGGGTAATGTGGCTTTTGGTGGAGGAAAAAATTGAAAGGTTAAAGGCATAGGGAAGATAGGCAGATTAGAGAACCACACAATCTACAACGTGTACCATGTTGATGAACTGCAGCATAGCCTATTAAGTATCTCTCAACTGTGTGACAAACGAAATATGTTAGTTTTCACCTCAACTGGTGGGTATGTAGCTGACCGCAAAATAGGTAACACTATTCTAATAGCCTTAAGACACAAAAATTTGTACAAGGAAGATATCATGGGAATTCCGGGTGATGATCTCAAGTGCTTACGCGTTGTGTATTGTGATCCCCTGCTATGGCACAAGAGGTTGGGTCATGCCAGCCTTGGTCAATTAAACAAACTTGTATCTCAAGACTTAGTAGTTGGGTTGTCGAACATAAAATTCAAAGATGACAAAGTTTGTAGTGCATGCGCTAGGGGAAACTAGGTCAGCTCCTCCTTTAAAGAAAAGAAGGTAATTAGCACAACCAGACTGTTGGAACTGGTCCATATTAATCTTTGTGGATCTATGAGAATAATGAGCAGAGGAGGTAAGAGGTATATGTTAGTAATCATTGATGACTATACCAGATTTACCTAGACATTGTTTCTGCCTTCCAAGGATAAAGCATATGATGAGTTTATAGTCTTGATAAGAAAGCTAGAAAGAAAGTTGGGAAATAAGCTAACTTCAATCAGATTAGACCATGGTACAGAATTTTAAAATCCAAAATTTGAAGAGTATTGCTCAAAAAATAGGATCGACTATAACTTCTCTACCCCCAGGACTCCACAGAAAAATGGGGAGGTTGAAGGAAGAATAGAACGTTGGAAGAAATAGCTAGAACTATGATGCTGACCAGTAAAATTGCAAGGAACTTTTGGGCTGAAGCCATAAACACTGCATGTTACATTCTTAATAGATGCATGACTAGGTCAATACTGAAAAAAAAAGACACCATATGAACTGCTTAAAGGAAGGAAGCCAAATATCTCTAACTTGAGAACCTTTGACTGTCGATGCTTCTTTCATAACAATGGTAAAGAATCTCTGGGTAAGTTTGATGCCATTAGTGATGAAGGAATCTTTGTAGGGTATGTGTTACACCTTGTAATTTTATATGTTTAGATTCGTCGTACGGTAGTTGTTC